>NC_053489.1:156099641-156699641 GCF_905171775.1 Rana temporaria | reverse complement strand
GAAGATCTGTGTGGAGGAGTGGGCCAAAATCCCTCCTCCAGTGTGTGCAAACCTGGTGAAAAACTACAAGAAACGTTTGACCTCTGTAATTGCAAACAAAGGCTACTGTACCAAATATTAACATTGATTTTCTCAGGTGTTCAAATACTTATTTGCAGCTGTATCACACAAATAAATAGTTAAAAAAAATCATACATTGTGATTTCTGGATTTTTTTTTTTGATTATGTCTCTCACAGTGGACATGCACCTACAATAACAATTTCAGACCCCTCCATGATTTCCAAGTGGGAGAACTTGCAAAATAGCAGGGTGTTCAAATACTTATTTTCATCACTGTAGTTCTAAAGTCAAGTAGGCATCCCATAATACCCCTACTCCCCCTATTCAAGTTTTTTCCCCTCAAAGAAAATACAAAAACAAACTGCACTGTTTTCTAACTCTGGGAGCCTGTACCTGCAGTGCTAGGAAACCTTGATGGGAGGCAGCATTTGGGGGGGGGGGGGGGGGGGTGGCATCTAAGTGCAGTAAAAGAGGTCTACAACTGCCTGGATCATCGTTACAAAAAATCTGGTTACTGCCTAAAAGAAATAGCAGTTGTTTCTCGTTGATGAATTCTTTGGGAATTCTTTCCCCTTTTTCTATACACTCACCTGCTGCCACCACATCCTTCACCTTGTTGTGTCACTGCCGCATCACCAGCCATCCCATTAAAGTGAATGGCACTGTCGGTGAGTCAACAGCGGGTCAGAGGATGAGCCGCTGCGGGACAGAGATGGCCTTTGCTCTTTCGAGTAGATTTAAATCAAGCCCTTATATCAATGATTTAAATCAAATCCACCCTGGTTTAAATTGAACAATTCCAAAAAATCCTAAAGTGTTAGTAAGTTTTGATGATAAAAAAGTGCCCTCCATGTTTATTGAATTTTTAGCATTTTTGCAGATAGTTTGCTTCTTTGTGTCCTTTTATAAATAGATTTCTGAATGGCTGGTCACACTTTAGTATAACCACCTGACCAATCTTGGGGTTGTAATGAGAAAAGCTGCAGTGTAGAAGCAGATGAGTCTTTGGGCCCTTTAACACTGATCAGTTTTTCTTCCGTTTTTGCCTTACAAAAAGTGTAACAAACATGTACAGTGGGGATCGAAAGTTTGGGCACCCCAGGTAAAAATTTGTATTAATGTGCATAACGAAGCCAAGGAAAGATGGAAAAATCTCCAAAAGGCATCACATTACAGATTAGACATTCTTCTAATATGTAAAAAAAAGTTAGATTTTATTTCCATCATTTACACTTTCAATATTACAGAAAACAAAAAAATGCCGTCTGCAAAAGTTTAGGCACCCTGCAGAATTTATAGCATGCACTACCCCCTTTGCAAATCTGAGAACTGCCAGTGTCATTGATTGTTCTCAATCATCGTCTGGGAAGAACCAGGTGATGTCAATCTCAAAGGTTTTAAATGCCCAGACTCATCTGACCTTGCCCCAACAATCAGCACCATGGGTTCTTCTAAGTGTAGCGCTACCCCCGCAGGAGCCGCTGGTTGTTTGTGGGATCGGCGTGTTGAGTTACCTTGCAGGGTGTCTAGGGGTGATACTAGTGAGTTGAGGCAATGAGCGAAGGTCCAGTCATCAATTGGATTTTCTTCAATGCTTTATTCCAAGGCCCAACATGGCCAACATCAACATAAGGCAAGACAAGAAAGGTTGATGAAGCATAATAACAACTTTAGTATCAGGTCTTGGATATGAAAAGAGCAGTCCTGCTCTTAGTAATAATGAGATCAGTTCGTCGCCACTCTAGCCAGAGTGGGTAAAGTGCCCCCGGACAGACTTCTGCCACAAGCCTGGCAGCCGAGGTGTCACTTGTAAATCGCTGGGAGGAACAGACCTCTGCCACAGGCCTGACTCTGGACCTCTGCCACTGGCCTAGCAATTTAGGGTGCGATAATTGGATTGAGCGAATCCTCCCAGTAAATTCAGTTAAAGCCATTAGTTGACAGCTGCAATATACCTGTCAGTGTCGTGGTGACTAGATCCCCGGATGGTTCGTTCAGGCCTCCTGGATAACCTCTTTTCGGGTTCTCTCTGAGCCGATTCCCCACCACACAGCTCTCAGCTTAGGATCCTCTTAGCAAAGGTTGGGACCCAGCAAGTGGCTGGGGACCCTTTTCCATATCAGGATGGAGCTCCGCATGTCGCGCAACTCCGGCCAGGTAGGCCATGGTGGCGGGGTCCATGAATGCGCGCACCCTGAAGGTGGATGCCGCACCTGGAACTCGGACCCCGCGAATAGGACCTAGAATCAATGGCGTCTGCCCCAGATATACCCTTCTCCAGCATGCCCAGCAAGGGAAAAACTCCTCTAATTGGCTGCTGGGCAAAAGTGACTCTGCCAGAACCCCTCTAGCGCCAACTGCCGCCCAGAGGTGGAAACGCACCCCTGAAACGCAGACTGACCTACAAGACAGTTCTGAAAGGACAGCAGCCATGCAATTTAACAAATTGTGAATGGGAGCAAAATAACTCTCCCATTCCCCACTAACTTTAGCGTAGCGCCCATACTGAAAGTAAGGGGGCGCTACATAAGCAGTTGTCTAGAAAACTGAAAATAGTTGACGCTCACAAAGCTGGAGAAGGCTATCAGAAGATAGCAAAGCGTTTTTAGATGTCAATATCCTCTGTTCGGAATGTAATTAAGAAATGGCAGTCATCAGGAACAGTGGAAGTTAAAGCAAGATCTGGAAGACCAAGAAAATATCAGACAGAACAGCTCGCAGGATTGTGAGAAAAGCAATTCAAAACCCACGTTTGACTGCACGATCCCTCCAGAAAGATCTGGCAGACACTGGAGTTGTGGTACACTATTCTACTATAAAGAGATACGTGTACAAAGATGGTCTTCATGGAAGAGTCATCAGAAGAAAACCTCTTCTACGTCCTCACCACAAAAATCAGCGTTTGAACTTTGCAAATGAACATATAGACAAGCCTGATGCATTTTGGAAACAAGTTCTGTGGACCAATGAGGTTAAAATATAACTTTTTGGCCGGAATGAGCAAAGGTACGCTTGGAGAAGAAAGGGCACAGAAAAGAACCTCTGTCCAACTGTTAAGCATGGGGGTGGATCAATCATGCTTTGGGGTTGTATTGCAGCCAGTGGCACAGGGAACATTTCACGAGTGGAAGGAAAAATGGATTCAATAAAATTTCAGCAAATTTTGGATGGTAACTTGATGCCATCTGTGAAAAAGTTGAAGTCAAAGAGAGGATGGCTTCTACAAATGGATAATGATCCTAAACACAACTCAAAATCCACGGAGGATTACATCAAGAGGCGTAAACTGAATGTTTTGCCATGGCCTTCACAATCTTCTGACCTCAACATAATTGAAAATCTATGGATAGACCTAAAAAAAGAGCAGTGCGTGACAGACAGCCCAGAAATCTCAAAGAACTGGAAGACTTTTGTAAGGAAGAATGGGAAAAGATACCTCAAACAAGAATTGAAAGACCCTTGGCTGGCTACAAAAAGCGTTTACAAGCTGTGATACTTGCCAAAAGGGGCAGTCTAAGTTGTTAACTCTGCAGGGTGCCCAAACTTTTGCAGACGCCATTTTTTTGTTTTCTGTAATTTTGAAAGTGTAAATGATGGAAATAAAATCTAACTTTTTTTGACATGTTATAAGAATATCTAATCTGTAATTTGATGCCTTTTGGAGATTTTTCCATCTTTCCTTGGCTTCGTTATGCACATTAATACAAATTTTTACCTGGGGTGCCCAAACTTTCGATCCCCACTGTATGACCATTAAATCCTATAAAACTCTTCACATCAATAGGTTGCCAGTCAGTTGCGTTTTTAAAAGTCCTGTGCATGTTTGGTGCAGTAAAAAAAAACACACCAAAAATATACCTTCCTGTTGAAATGTTGAATTCATAAAAGGCGGTTCACACTGGGGCTACCTGGGATCCGACTTGAAGTTGCCCCAAGTCGTCCCAAGTTGCGCGGTTGAGAAAATCAATGGAAGTGAATGGAGCCGTCTTAATGGACACTACTGAAGTCGCTCCGACTTCAGAAAAGGTTCCTGTACTACTTCAATCTGACTTGTAGGCAACTTGTACCCATTGATTTCAATGGAAGTTGCCTCAGAAGTCTGATCAATGTCCTAACTGAAGCAACAATACAGGAAGATAACATACATTTCTCAGGCAAACCCCTCCCTCCCACAGAGCTGATTGTTGTTTGATTGGCCACTGGAAAGCCTCCTGTCCTGGAGGCGACTTGAAGTTGCCTTGTACTGTCCTGGTGGCAACTTGAAGTTGCCTTGTAAGTTGCCTGATGATTCATACTCAAGTCGCGTCCAAGTTGCCTCCCAAAGTCGTGCTGGAAGTCGTGTTGCCCCTGTGTGAACCGGCTATTAATGTTTTATTCAGTATTTAAACAATACAGAGCATAAACGTGAAAGAACATGTATAGTTCCAGTAAATGTATAAAGATGCTGTGACAGTATGCGAGGTGCGATACATGATCATAGGTACATTTCACCTCACATACGGTCTATTATGAGAGACTGAACCGGAATCCGGCCCGGGTTTTACAGCCTCTGGGCCTGGCTAGGGTTCCGGTCCGGATGTTTGGGTCCACTGGAGTCCACAATCAGCTGGACTTTAAAAGACCAGGAAGAGAGCACAACAGGGCTCTGGCTTTGAGACTCAGGAAGGCACCTGAGTGAAGGGAGCGCTGAATGTTGGACTAAAGAAAGGTTTGCTTTACTGCATGTTTTGTGGGTGACGGGGACCAGCCCTGCACTGTATAGAGAGGAGACTATGGGCCATATTCTCTCTAAATATCCGCCTGCTTCGCTTAGGGCACTTACACTCCGCTGTCCCAACTTACTGGAGCAGGTGTTGTATTCCCCAACCACTTGCTCCATAAGTTGGGACAGCGGAGTGTAAGTGTCCCGGCGTAGCCTGGCGGATCTCCAAGGGGGCGGCTTCTATTCAAATGAAGCGCGCCCCCGATGCAAAACAACTGGGCATGCGCCGGGCTGCAAAAAGCCCAGTGCGCATGCTCCAGTTCTCGGCTGAAAACGTCAATGACGCCGACGTGTGCGTCATTGACGTAAAGTCGTATTCAAGAACGACTTACGTAAACGACGTATCCGACGAAAAAACACGACGGGGACCCGACGCCATCCGTAACATGGCCTACGCGAGACTTGCGGAAACTTACCCCTCATATAGCAGGGGTAAGTTTCCGCTTACGCAAACGACGTTAGCGACGGTTACGCGACGCGAACTCGTTCGTGAATCGGCGTAGAAGGATCATTTGCATACGCAAATGACTCCTTCACTTAAATGCCATCTAGCGGCGGCCGGCGTCATTGCATTTAAGATCCGCCAGTGTAAGTGACTTACAGATGGCGGATCTTAAGTGTATCTATGCAAAAATGATTCTGAGAATCAGGAGCATAGATACACGGGTCAAAAAAGGGAGTTACGATGGAGTATCCTGAGTTACTCCATCGTAACTTTACTCAGAATATGGCCCTATTTGTTTAGTTAGCGCCGGACGGCAAGGATTTAATTTATTGTTTTCTTTATTTTTAACCTGCAAACCTTTTAAATAAAACCTGGCATCCGCCAGACTTAAAAAGAAAGTGCCTGCTTGCGGACTATCATTCAGAAAAGGTGATCCCCACGAGCTAATCTCCCACACGTGGTGGATTCAGCGGGCACTTTTCTAAAGATGGAGGAAATGTTAAAGGCCCTGCTACAGGCCAATGCAGCCCAGCGCGAAACCAACCGCCAAGTCGCAAAGGCCCAGCAGACACAACACGCTGCCCAGCAGAAGATGAACCGACAGTTCACCGAAGCTCTGGTGGAACTGAAAAAGGGGTCCGCACCTCCTGTGTCAGCAGAACCAAAAATACTACGGGCCTCCTACCACCTGCAAAAGATGACACCAGCGGATGATGTTGAGGCGTACATGACGACGTTCGAGAGAGTCGCTGTCCGCGAAGGATGGCCAAAAGACTATTGGCCCCATTCCTAACAGGAGAACCCCAAAAGGCCTATTTTGACTTGGAACCAGATAAGGCCCAGGACTATGAGACTCTAAAGACCGAGATACTTGCACGCTTGGGTGTCACCATGGCAGTCCGGGCCCAGCGCGTGCATCTGTGGTCCTACTCCAGCGGCAAGCCACCCCGGTCACAAATGTTTGACCTTATCCACCTCACCAGAAAGTGGTTGCAGCCAGAGACCCTGACCAGCCCTCAGATTGTGGAGCGTGTGGTAATGGACCGGTACCTGCGGGCGCTCCCCGCTGCCCTGAGGAAGTGGGTCGGACAGGGGGACCCCAACACTGCAGCCCAAATGGTGGACCTAGTGGAGAGGTACAGTGCTACCGAGGACTTGATAAACCCACCTACGCCCCACTTCGGTGTGTCTAGGGGTGCAAGATCTCCCAGCGGTTCGGGTAAGACTTTTCCGGGGTTCAAGAACTTGGGGAGAGTGGATAAGACTGTTGTTTCAGCAGATGAGACTGTAGGTCCTAGACCTGGAGACTGGTCAAAGAAGCCAGGAAGGTCTTTGGGACCGTTAAGAGGACTGGGGGTAGGGCCAATACGTTTTTTTCGTTGCCATGAATTAGGCCATATTGCTGCAGACTGCCCTCTAAATGATGAACCTATGCAATGTGATTATGTTGATAGGGTAAGACGCATTTCTCTGTTTGCACAGGTCGCATGTGTTGCGACAGGTCAGAGTCGCCTTGAAAAACAGATGTGCGTTATTTCAGTAGATGGCAAGCCTCTTACAGCCCTGCTAAACTCTGGTAGTGCGGTGACCTTAGTCAGGAGTGCATGTGTAGACCCCGCAAAACTACACCCCAGTAGTATTGGGGTAATATGCATCCATGGGGACACTCGGGACTACCAGACAGCGGTGGTTGAGGTTGATACCCCCTGGGGCAGTGTAACACATTCAGTGGGGGTGGCTCCCCTTACTGCTCCATGAAGCTTTAGTGGGGAGAGACTTTCCTAATTTCTGGAAGTTATGGGAGAGCGAAGGGAGGCTCATAGATAGCGCTCCCCCTACTGGGGAAACACGGGAACTCTCACCAGACCCATTTTGCCAAAGGGAAGGGCATGCTGTTGGTGGGATCGAGGAGGCCGGATATCCTCTTCCATTCCCTGCCATGGCTGGGGAACCGGAGGACTTGGAAGCTAGCACCCAGCCTGAGGGTAACGAACAGGAAATCCCGCCTGACCCTGACATGGAGAGTAACCAAAATGTGGTACCCGACTTGGAGGTCAGGAGGGTGGATTTCTGTACCGCGCAGCTCCGAGAGCCCACCCTCATGAATGCCAGGGAAAATGTTAAGATGTTGGATGGGGAACTGGTGGATCCTAATTGGGTGGTGTCCTTTCCCTACATGGCAATTAAAAACAATTTGTTATATCGAGTGATAAAACATGGAGAGGAAGAGGTAGAACAGCTACTGGTTCCTAAACCCTTTCGCAGGGTGGTGCTAGACCTGGCTCATGGTCATGTAATGGGGGGACATCTCAGGGTCGAAAAAACCCGGGAGAGAATCACCCAAAGATTCTTCTGGCCCGGTTTGCATGCAGAGGTCAAGGAGTACTGCGAATCGTGCCCCGAGTGCCAAATGTCAGCACCATCGCCCCATTTTCGCAGCCCCTTTGTCCCTCTACCAATAATTGAGGTCCCCTTTGAGAGGATTGGCATGGACCTGGTGGGGCCGGTGGTGAAATCTGCCCGAGGTCACCAGCATATTCTGGTGATCCTGGACTATGCGACTCGCTATCCTGAGGCCATACCCTTGTGTAACACCTCCGCTAAGGTTATTGCCAAGGAATTAGTCCAGGTGTTTAGTCAAGAGGGGATCCCAAAAGAGATCTTAACCGATCAAGGCACCCCTTTTATGTCCAGGGTTACCAAGGAATTGTGTAGATTGTACAAAATCTCCCATCTCCGTACTTCTGTCTACCACCCCAGACAGATGGTCTGGTCGAAAGGTTTAATAAAACATTGAAGAGTATGTTGAAAAAGGTGGTCGACAAGGATGGGAGAAACAGGATTTTTTTGCTACCATATCTCATGTTTGCCATACGAGAGGTTCCACAGGCCTCCACAGGCTATTCCCCCTTTGAGCTCTTGTATGGTAGGCATCCCAGGGGCCTGCTAGATATTGCTAAAGAAACGTGGGAAGGAGAGGTCAGCCCATATAGGAGCGTCATAGAGCATGTCTCCTTGATGCAGGACCGAATCGCAGCCGTCCTGCCCCTAGTACGGGAACATATGGAGCAAGCCCAGGAGGCCCAAAGGAGGGTCTATAACCGGGGTGCCAAGGTCCGTACTTTCAGCCCAGGGGACAGAGTGTTGGTACTGGTTCCCACGGTAGAAAGTACGTTTTTAGCCAAGTGGCAGGGTCCCTTCGAGGTTGTCGAGAGGGTGGGGGAGGTAAACTACAAAGTCTACCAGCTAGGCAAAAGGAAACCCCACCAAATTTACCATGTAAATCTCTTAAAGCCCTGGAAGGACCGAGAGACTTTACTGGCCACGTCCCCACCTCCAACAGACCGGATACCCGTGATACCTGACGATCCCATCTTGGATTCCTTGTCCGTAGCACAACAAAGTGATGTTAGGGCATTCGTGCAGAAAAATAGAGACTTTTTCTCCCCCTTACCTGGACTGACTAACACGATCCAACATGACATAGTGACGGAACCAGGGGTTCGGGTAAATGTAAAACCGTATAGAATTCCAGAGGCCCGGCGAGAGGCAGTTGCGGAGGAAATAAAAAATATGTTAGAGTTGGATGTGATCGAAGAGTCCCACAGTGAGTGGTCAAGTCCCATAGTGCTGGTCCCAAAACCTGATGGCAGTATCAGGTTTTGTAATGACTTTAGAAAACTTAACAGTGTGTCCAAGTTTGACGCCTACCCGATGCCCCGGGTCGACGAACTTGTGGACAGGTTGGGACAGGCTCGCTACATAACGACCCTAGACCTAACGAAAGGTTATTGGCAGATACCGCTTACTGAAGCGGCCAAGGAGAAGACTGCCTTTTCCACTCCTGAGGGCTCGTTTCAGTATAAGCGGATTCCGTTTGGTCTGCAAGGAGCCCCTGCATCATTCCAGCGAATGATGGACAACATTTTGAGACCACATCGCTCGTATGCAGCGGTGTACTTGGACGATGTGGTCATCCACAGCCCAGATTGGGAATCGCACCTGCTCCGTGTACAAGCGGTGGTAGATTCCCTTAGGGAAGCACGTCTCACTGCCAATCCAAAAAAATGTGCCAGAGGCCTGGAGGAGGCCAAATACCTTGGGTACATTATTGGCCGGGGAGTGGTCAAGCCGCAGACCAATAAGATTGAGGCAATTCAAAAATGGCCCCAACCGGTCAATAAAAAACAAGTGAGGGCCTTCCTGGGCATTACGGGGTATTACAGGCGTTTCATACCCAATTTTGCCACCGTTGTTGCCCCCTTGACCGATCTGACGAAGGGTAGGGGGTCGGTCATGGTCAAGTGGAACCCCGAAGCCGAGGAGGCATTTCAGAAGTTAAAACAGGCTCTTTGTATGGTACCCGTACTAGTAACCCTGGATTTTAGCCAGGAGTTTGTTGTACAGACGGACGCCTCTGAGGTGGGCCTAGGGGCCGTACTGTCACAGAACAGGGATGGTGAGGAGCACCCAGTGGTATACCTGAGCAGGAAGCTGAACAAGCACGAGAAAAATAATGCCATCGTAGAAAAGGAGTGTCTCGCCATTAAGTGGGCCTTAGACGAGACACTCCTTTTCTACGATGGCATAATTTTTCTCGTGGGCCTTAGACAGGAGCTGCGGTGGCTCAACGCGATTGGCACTGCGCTGACAAGCCATTCACCTCTGCAGCTAGGGGTTCGGATCCCGGTCTCGGCTACATGTGAATTGAGTTTGGTGGTCTCAGCCCGGCTCCCGGTGGGTGTGCTATGCAAGGTAAGCCTGCGCTTAGTACGCCCACCCCCTCCCACAAAAACCACCAGACTTACACGCACTCGAAATTGGGTTAACATGCACGCACTTTGACCACGCGGTCTCTAAAAAGAGAGGCGAAGGACTAACGGGGCTGGTTGAGCGGGCTAGATCCTCTCACTCCCTTATAGGGAGTCCCTCTGCCCCGTTGGGCTTCAAAGCCGAGCAGGTAGGACGGGCTGTGTGGGAGGACCCCCTCACACACCCACCATTGCCACCCGGGGCATGGAGAAAGGTGGCAGATTGCCTCTGGGGGAGGTCTGCCTACTCCCAACTCCTGCAGTCCGGCTCCTCTCTCGAGTACACGCACAAAATACACTTTAAAAAAAAAAGTGGGCCTTAGACTCCCTGAGGTATTACCTACTGGGGAGGTCATTTAAGCTGGTCACAGACCATGCTCCCCTGAAGTGGATGTGTGATAACAGGGAGAAAAATGCTCGTGTGACAAGGTGGTTCCTGGCTTTACAGCCTTTTAAGTTTACGGTGGAACACAGGCCAGGAAAGCTCCAAAATAATGCAGATGCCCTCTCCCATGTGCACTGTATGGTAGGGTCAAGTGCTCAGCTGCAGGGGCTTGAGCAGAGGGGGAGGATATGTGACAGTATGCGAGGTGCGATACATGATCATAGGTACATTTCACCTCGCATATGGTCTATTATGAGAGACTGAACTGGAATCCGGCCCGGGTTTTACAGCCTCTGGGCCTGGCTAGGGTTCCGGTCCGGATGTTTGGGTCCACTGGAGTCCACAATCAGCTGGACTTTAAAAGACCAGGAAGAGAGCACAACAGGGCTCTGGCTTTGAGACTCAGTAAGGGACCTGAGTGAAGGGAGCGCTGAATGTTGGACTAAAGAAAGGTTTGCTTTACTGCATGTTTTGTGGGTGACGGGGACCAGCCCTGCACTGTATAGAGAGGAGACTATTTGTTTAGTTAGCGCCGGATGGCAAGGATTTAATTTATTGTTTTCTTTATTTTTAACCTGCAAACCTTTTAAATAAAACCTGGCATCCGCCAGACTTAAAAAGAAAGTGCCTGCTTGCGGACTATCATTCAGAAAAGGTGATCCCCACAAGCTAATCTCCCACAATGCATATAGATAAAAGTAAAGTAATGCAAGATATCACAATTATGATAAAAGTAAAGGTCCTACCTATTGAAATTAATGGAAAATTTATAAAAAATGTGGCAAAAATGCATTAAAAACAATGGTGTAAAACGCACAGGAAATGCGCAAAAACCTGTATGCTTTTTTACAGCATCATGTGGCAATCCTTCCTATTGTGGTATAGTATTGTGACAATAAGGAACCTTTCCCGCTGTCAGAATATAATTATCAGTGTTGCTGGCTATAGCGGGTGGCACTGATCGTTCGGGAATCACCCAACAGGCTGCTTGTACACAAGTCGATTGTTAGATCAACTTGTTTACAACCAGCCTGCCCATACATGGATTGTGATGTATCCGGTCCCTATTGAACTGTCCGAATTTCAATCCATGTATGGCCGGCTTTAGATCACACGAGCAGGAAGTGAGATTTCTCTTCACCAATGTACAGAACGCTCACCAAACTGCAGGAAAGAAACATTTGAACTTTTTAAAGTCTAACTCCAGTTTCATGCTGTTCCCATGGCTTCAGTACTTTCAGCCTGACTGAACTGGAACCAGTATGCAGATCATACTTTCTAATTGGATCTTTGGGAGTTATAGACATCTTGTTCTGTTTTTTCCCTGATATGAATTAAATATGACTCTCCACCTGCAGGGCAAACTGAAGTTTCTGTTTACATTGGACAAGAGAACAAAGTTAGATCGATGATGAAATCTGTCATGCAGCTGGGTTTTTGAAATTCCTAAAAATATGATACATATGTCCTTTGTCTTATGTAACAGCTATTACCTAGACTTGGGGAAGGGGTAATTATTTTACAATGGTGACCGGGAGAGAGATCTAAGCAAATTGATTGCAACAGGTTTTAGGAGAAAAGTGAAGGTGAGTTTGAGTTCTGACATTGATTTTTCATTGTTCAGTATTGTGTTCTTTTATGTTGACACAAATGCAGCCCACAGCTACACAAAACAATAATTTATTTTATTGTTTCAAATGTTTTATTGAGAATTACACATTACATGTTAATATTTCATTTTTGAAATAATACAAGTTAGACAAATTTTAACAGAAAACTTCTCAATTAAATAATTAAGATAAAACAAAAGATTCATGTCATAGCAGTAGGTTGCATAGAATATATAATGTTGGGAACAAGCCCCAACCACACAGTGGAGGAGTTGGGCTCGACAGATGACGCGGCGTACGTGAGGTCCGCACGCTGAGGGAGGAGCAGCCCACGCCACGGACCTAGCCAGCTGACTGGAGATGGAGGACGCCGGAGGATCCAAGGGTGTCCCAGCGGTGGGGGCCACGAAGCCGAGCCGCTAGCCGCCAGACCGCTGACGGTACACCCTATGCGTGCCTCTCTCCTGTCTCCCTCCCACCGTCCAGCCGAGACCCCCCCTCGCTCTCTCTTACCCCCGCTCATCAGCTGATGGGGAAGCCACAGTAAGGAAGCGCCGCTCAGTGTTAGAGGGTGCCCTGTCCCTCATCTCTCCCACGGACGCCGATATCCCCCTCTGTTCATAGGAAGCACGGCCACAGTCAGGTAATATTCATGCCCTACTAGCCCCAGCTGCTGGGAAGGCTTAAATCCAGAACGACTAACAAGGTATACAACATGGGACCGGTAAGAACTTTGTCTGTTACATAAATCATTGCTTACTGTATAGTGCACCTCCTAAATATTCTGCAATTGAAATACACCACAGACTGGGTATTTAAAACAGAACGGTGATACACTGATGCACTGATATAATGATGACGGGTTAATATGGAGAAGGGAGCAATGGATGGATGAAACATATCGCAGGACTTGTTCTATGCCCCCCTATCTTTGCACTGTGCCCATCCCTGTAGATCGCAACGTCCCCCCCGGTCACCCCAGTCCCTGAACAGCACACATCAAGGGGTCTACTGCTGTGAAACTTGTTTCGAGACTGGAGTCCGGGTGTATGGCAAAGAGGGTAAGCATCCAAACCCCGCAACTAGCATAGTGATACTGTGCAAGTTTAAATTAAACAGGAAAATAAACATACCAGAATGTTAGAGAATACCAGAGTATTCCTCCACTAAACTGGCACAGTTGATAAACCCCCATGCAAAGGCATAAGACTGACTATACCTCTTTGTGCTCTTTGGAGGTGCTGGTTTTCCGCGGCACGGGGGTTGTTGTCCGGTGCGTGCGGGGGGCGCTGGTCGGGGGAGGTTTGGACCACTGTGGGGAATTTTGGACTTTAGTTGAGATACTATACCTACCCTTAACCTACCCTGGACCATTGCACGCGGTTTATCTGGGCATGTACTGTTGGGCAAGCTCATAGTAATACGATAACCGTCTTTGGGGTAACTAGAGAGCCCGGCAATAGAACGCAGTAAGGGAGGTTAATTTGGGATTTGGTGGTGGTGCCCCTGCAGAGAAACTAGCGGAGGGTAATTGCACACAAAACACCCACCATTTTATACGATACTTTATAAGCCTCCAGTGATTGTAATGTATGCCCCAGTATACTTAATACGGCAGGTTACGGTCGGACATTAAAAATCAAAAGGGGTAATACCCGCCGTCCAAACTGGGGAAACGTATCAGAGTAACAAAAAAATACAATATGAATAAATCAACAAGGGGAAACGCCCCGAAAATCCCTAAAGACAACCCGCCTACCTCTACCATTAGACACTACATGACCCCGGACGGGAGTACTAAAAGCCCAGCATTGGGGAAAAAGGCAGAAAAAACGGGTGGAATTAAAAAGGGTGTGGGGGGGGGGATCCCCCCAATTGTAGATACGTCAACGGAGGGGGAACAGGAAATCAGCCAAATTGAGGACCCCCGCACAGACACCCATATCCCCACAAAGGTAGAATTGGAGGGGATGTTAAAGAGACTGGAAAATGTAATACGAGAAGAAGTTAGCGCATTAAGAACGGACATAACTTATATGTTGGAGAGAGTGGAGAAAGCCGAGGCAAAAATTGAACAACAGGACTCAGAATTAAATGAATTAAAAAATCAATTTCATACACTGAAACAAAATCAGAGGCAACTACAATACCGTTTAGAAGACCAAGAGAATCGAAATAGAAGGAAAAATTTAAGAATACGATCTATCAAGGAGGAGAAAGGGGAAGATCTTAGAAAAATTCTTAACAATCTGTTTCTCCCCCTGCTGGAAAACGGCGCGGTAGAACCCCTAAAAATTGAACGGGTCCACCGCATAGGAAGAATTAGAGAGGGGGGAGGGAAATGGCCTAGGGATATTATTGTAAGGTTCAGATATTTTGAAGACAAAGCTGTGGCATGGTCAAAACTGAGAAGGAAGCCACCCCTGAGCCATGATGGAGCGGAGATCCAGATTTTTACTGATCTAGCCTGGGAAACTTTAGCCAGAAGAAGACATCTGAAACCCCTTCTGGAACAGATGCGTCAGCTCAATATCAACTATCAATGGGGGTTCCCGGCATGTCTGATAGGCTACAAAGATGGGGTATCAGCAAAATTAATATTCCCAGAGGACTTGCCATCTTTCTGCCGCAAATTTGATATGCCAGTTATGGAATTACCCGGTTGGGTGGAATAGCCTCGGATTGCTCCGGTTTTCCCCACCCTATTTTTCATCCATTGATTTGTATTGTTTTTCTGTTTCTTATTTTTTCTCCATTTTTCTTTTTTTTTTTTCTTCCAGTCCTCATGAGGGGTGGGTAGGAGAGGCGGGATCTGTGGGAGGTGGGGGAGGTTAGAGGGAGGGGGACCAGAGAGGAGGGCTAGGAGAGCAGGTCCGCTACCCCACCCAGATAAGAACAACCCCTAGGGATTATCCCAAGGGGGTGAATGGGAGGGTTGGGCGTTGGGAGGCCTCACCTCATTCTTGAAGAACCGACGAGTAGTGGGGTGTGAAAACCCCTACGGTTCAGAGGCCATGTTTAGGCCTGGGCAGGGGGGGGAGGGGAGAAGGGAGGGTTGGGGAGGGGAGATGGGAGGGCTGGGGAGGGGAGGAGTGGAAGGAGAGAGGGCACTCTCCCCTTCCATAAAGGGGTTGGGACAGGGAACGTGGCTCCCAGTAGATCTTTTGGAAAGTATAGGGAAAGGTTTCAATGGTAGGGAATGACAGAAATAAAATTTTTATCTTACAATGTGAAGGGATTGAACTCGCCTACTAAAAGATTGAAGGTGCTAGCAGAGATTGAATCATATAGAGCGGACGTAGTCTTTCTCCAGGAATCTCACCTGTCGATAAATTCAAACGTAAGGTTATACTCACCTAGGTATCCTTCCTGGTTCTATGGTGATTCCATCTCTAAACGTTCTAGGGGCGTAGCAATAGGTTTCGCAAAAGAGACTGCGTTTACTCTGGAGACGAGGCTGACAGACCCGGAAGGGAGATTTTTATTCTTAAAAGGAAGATTTGGTGATACCGCCTACACTTTAGCAAACATCTATGCCCCGAATGTACATCCAACCCATTACTTAAGCAGAATCTTGGGCAAATTGAAAAATTTTGCAGAGGGGTACACTATCATGATGGGGGATCTTAATTTTGCCATGAATCCGAAAGAAGACAGTACGTCCCGGGGGAAGGAGACAACGAACGTGCAGTTACAAAAAATTAAGCACAAGATCCATGACAGTCAATTAGTGGATGCTTGGAGGATATTCCATCCAAATACAAAGGATTACACGTTCTTTTCCCCTCCCCACGGAACGTACACTAGAATAGACTACATTTTGGTAGATCACAGGCTGCTTGACTTGATCACGGAGACAGACATTGGAATTATGACTGTCTCAGACCATGCGCCAGTGACCATGAAAATTAAACTCTCCATACAAAAGAGCCAACGGCCGGTATGGCACCTAAATGATAGTCTGATTCGCGATGAAGAAGGGGCAAGTAGGGTGGAGGCGGAACTAAAACAATTCTTCCTTTTCAATGATACCGAAGGGATTTCAAGCGCTACCCTGTGGGAGACACACAAAGCATATATTAGAGGGATACTAATCGCTGAGGGTGCCAGGGAAAATAAAGAGAGAAAACGTAAATCCGACACCCTGATCAAAGAGATAGTGATATTAGAACGTAAACACAAGGAACATGCGCAAAAAGAGAATTACCATAATCTAATTATGAAAAGAGATGCGCTCAAGGAGATTATGGAACAGGAAGCAAGGAACAAACTGAACTGCATTGCCAGAGAGAGGTATCTATGGGGTAACAAACCCAGTAAGCACTTAGCCAAAATGGCCCAAAAAAAGAAAACTAGAAATTACATTGAAAAAATTAAAAGGAAAGATGGGAAATTGGTACATACAACTAGAGAAATTGCAGATACCTTTAAAAACTACTATGAGGAATTATATACAATAAAACAGTCAGGGTGGCAGGTTGGTGAAAAAGAGGCTAAAACTCATGATTTTCTGCAGAAAGCGGGTCTTCCTAGATTGGAGAGGGTAGAAAGTTCAAATATGTGCCTTCCAATAACTGAAGAAGAAATTAAAATTGCTCTAAAAAACACGACGTGCGGGAAAAGCCCCGGCCCGGACGGATTTTCGGCCCTATACTATAAGAGATTTAGTAACATCTTAATACCGAAGATGTGTAAGTATTTTAATGGTCTAGGGTCCGAATTCGAAGCCAGTAGGGAAGCAATAGCGGCCACGGTGGCAATAATTCTGAAGGAGGGGAAAGATAGCTCGCTCTGTTCGGGATATAGACCAATCTCGTTGCTCAATGCAGACACCAAGCTTTTTGCCAAAATCCTGGCAGAACGCCTGAAAGGGGTGATGCACCTTTTGGTGCACCCCGATCAGGTAGGTTTTATCCCCAACAGAGAGGGCAAAGACAACAGCATAAGAGCGATTCTCCTGCTCCAGAACATAAGGCAGAATGCGCCCCCAGGCCTATTCCTATCAGTTGATGCTGAAAAAGCATTTGATAGGGTAGACTGGGGGATTATGATGGAGACTCTTACAGCTATGGGAATAGGGAATAGGATGATCCGCTGGATCAACACACTATATTACCATCCCTCTGCCAAAATTAAAATAAACGGCTCGCTATCAGATTCCTTCGAGATGAAAAATGGGACAAGACAGGGCTGCCCTTTGTCCCCCCTCTTGTTTATTCTGTCTTTGGAGCCTCTTCTGGCCACTATTCGAAACGACCCAGAAATCAATGGTGTTAGAATAAAAGAGGAGGAACATAAGCTCTCGGCATTCGCCGACGATATTTTATTTTATTTAACTAATCCGGTTAAATCTATTCCCAAGCTCTCTAAGATACTACAACAATATGGCGATATCTCCAACTTCAAAGTTAATGCCACAAAATCCGAAATCTTAAATATAAACTTAAGTAAAAGCGAAGAAGCTCGAGTCAAAGAAATTTGTATTTACCCATGGAAAAAAGAATTAAAATACCTTGGTATTAAACTTGCTAATACAGTTCAGAAGATATATAAAATAAATTATGTGCCACTATTAAATGAGATTAAAAATGAATTAAAAAGAACGGAAAATAAACCTATATCATGGATCGGACGCATTAATATGCTGAAGATGGTCATAGTTCCAAAAATACTATATAAATTTCTTTTAATTCCAATTGCCCTGCCTCAGCAATTTTTGAGAATTCTCAATTCCCTCTTATTAAACTATGTATGGAAAAAGAAAAAGCACAGAATATCTCTATCCATCCTAAAACAGGGTAAGCTTCAGGGAGGGCTGGCACTGCCGGACATTAAAAGCTATCATAAGGCGGCGGTTTTGTCTCGTGCGGTGGAATGGGCGCGCGATAGGAAAGAAAAAAGATGGGTGCAAATTGAAAACGCACAAGCTAACACACAATTGAGCAACTCTATCTGGATTCCTGCACAATACAGAGCACTGGATCACAAAGCATTTGACATAACACGGGACACTTTACGTATGTGGGATAGGACCCAGTCACTACTTGAAAGGGAATTTAATTCTCCACTAATGAATTTGAAAGAAAACGCTTACTTTGCACCTGGGGAAATAAAAATAGGAGGGAACTGGATTAGAAAGGACACGGTCCACCTAGGGGATATTATAAAAGACGGGGAGATGATGACCTATGAAGATCTTAAGTCTAGAATAGATTTTTGGGACCTTGATAGGTGGCATTACTCCCAGCTATTTCACTTTACACGGAGTCTCCCCCGCCCTCTGAGGACGGTGGCGGAGCTGACACAATTGGAGAAGATATGTAAATCTAAGGTTTCCAAGGGCACGATCACGAAACTATACGGGATACTGGTCAAGATAGGGTCACGGGGGGAAGCACCGTTTTTGGAAAAATGGGAAAGGGAACTAAAAATCACGAGAGGGACTAACACTTGTCAGAGGATTATGCAATTAATACACTCCTCAGCAATAGACATACAAACTGCCGAGGCAAACTATAAGTGCATTTCGGGGTGGTATATCACACCCGATAAAGCTAACAAAATTAATGCTGACCAGCCCGCTGAGTGCTGGCGTGGATGTCCTGATAGAGGAACTATGGCCCATCTATGGTGGACATGCCCTAAAATACAAATTTTCTGGGACACAATTTTAAAGCAAATAAAGGAGATCACAGGCAAGGAGATTAAGAAAGACCCGTGGGTAGTGCTCTTTCATGGGAGTCAGGAGGGTATAAAAAAATACAAGCAATCCCTTATTCCTCATCTGCTCAACGCAGCCAAGAGACTGATCCCAAAAAGGTGGCATGAAACGGAAAGTCCACATTTGTGGAATTGGGTTGACGCAGTGGAGGAAACCTATAGGTTAGAAGAGTTAAAGGACAGCCTCTCGGAGACAAATAGTGACATCAAGGTTAAATGGGAAAAGTGGAAGGAATACAAGAAAACATGGAGCTATGCAGAGAGATTAAGAGGTCCCTAATTTTTATATTCCGGTTAACATACTATATATAGGATGCCCTGGAACGAAGTTCGATTTCCCGACTGTCATTTTTAAAATTCTACTTACTTTGGTGGAATTTTCTTTCATTCTTTTTTCTCTTTTCTTTTCTCTATGTTTTTCTTGGTTTAGGATATATCCTATCCTTGTGCAAGCAGTAGACTCCTGGGAGCCACGGGGTGGGGGGGGGGAGGGGATGGGGAGAATGTACCATTTACAGCAGTTTTAAAAGCCAGTGATAATTCTAGATCTCTTTTGGCCGCAAAAAAAAAAAAAGATACACCACATATGATGCAAACTGAAAATAGAGACGCAAGAGGCATCAAACCATGAGCTGGTCTCTAGAATTTGGCAAAAGCTGAGGTGGTATAAAAAAAAAAAAAAAAAAAAAAAAGAATATATAATGTTTGCTCAGCAAATTCTCAAACTATGAGTATTACTAATAATTAGCACAATTGAATTTAAAGGGGTTGTAAAGGTTTTTTTTCTAAATAGGTTCCTTTAAGCTAGTGCATTGTTGGTTCACTTACCTTTTCCTTCAATTTCCCTTCTAAATGTTTTTTTTCTTTGTTTTCTTTGTCTGAATTTCTCACTTCTTGTTCCTCCTCAGTAAGGTGTTCAGTAAGCTGTTCTAAATGACTTTCCACCGCTCGGATGATGGTGGAAAGCTTACTGAGGAGAAACAGGAAGTGTGAAATTCAAACAAAGAAAAAAAACATTTAGAAGGGGAATGGAAGGAAAAGGTAAGTGAACCAACAATGCACTAGCTTAAAGGAACCAATTTAGAAAATAAAAGACGAACTTTTACAACCCCTTTGAGCAAGAAGAATATTAGGGTATCTTATATTAAGGATGGAGGAATAAAATGTTGCCTATTAAATGATAAGTAGGTGAATACTGGGACTACCAGGAGAGGCGTCCATCCAACAAGGGCCAGGTTCCAGCAATTTGGCCTGGCATATCCTTATTCAGGTTTTTCTATAAAAACAAATATATATTCTTCTATACTGTAATGTAATATTGAATGGGGTTGATATCTTCCAAAAGTATATTTTCTTGGAAATGAAAGTATAACAATTGGGAGAGAAGGGGTGGGGCAAGAAGGGAAGTGGTAGGGGAACAAGGGAGGGAGTATCCAGAGGAGGTCTACGGTTCAACTGTATCAAGGTTTGTGTAGTAATGATGAAGGGAAGGTTGGTAGGCTACCTTAGGGTAAAAGAAGCGAACCAAAGCATTAATTTCTTAATTATTAACAAACATAGAAGTCTTGGAGAGTCCCACCAATAAACCAATAAAGAACAGTAAGACTAGGTGTGTCACTTGAGGACAATGTTTGCACACTTTACAAGTTTTGTTGATTTATCTTTGCTCTAAGCACTGGGCCGTTAAATAATTCTTGCAATTGGTAAGCGTTGTACAATGTTGCCTGGTTACACTGGTAATAAAGGGTAATAATGCTAGTGAGATTTCACAAATGACCAGCAAGAGATAATGAAGCAATACTTTATTTTAAAGTGTATGACAGGGCAAAATCATAATAAAACATATTTAGTACATCCCTGCAATACACATTTCCCCATGTTTTAGCTCTATAAAAACACAGCAAGTACAGAAAAATACCTACACAGAATAGGCATAACCCATTGTCACTAGTGGTCAGTCTATTCTTCCCCCAAATATTTTATTTTTATAAACTTAATAATGAAATATGTCGGCATTACAGAAAGAGGATTGACAACGCTGCCTCTGCTGCACTGAAATCCCAAGCAGTGTTGCCAACCCTACATATGTTTTCTCCTGCTGTATATCGGAATATTGCCATTTGTTATACTTAAAGCTAATTTCCAGGTTTATTGTCCAAGCTGGCCCAAACAAACTATTTTCTACACTATAACGATGTATGGAAGCAGCGCTAAATCAATAGACAGGTGATTAAATCCTGAATCAATGTTAGTTAAAACAAAAATATTATAGGTTATTATTAGGGTTGTCCCGATACCGATACTAGTATCGGTATCGGGACTGATACTGAGCATTTGCACAAGTACTTGTACTCGCGCAAATGCTCCCGATGCTTCCCCCGATACTTTTCCCCCCCGAGAGCGGGTGGAGAGGGGGCGGAGAGTGGGTGGAGAGGGGGCAGAGAGGGGGCGGAGAGCGGAGCAGAGCAGTCCTCGGGTATGGAGGAGAGGAGAGCTGCTGCCGCCTAGTCCCCAAGAAGAATGCCAAGTCCGCCCCGCCGCTGCCGTCTAGTTGATTAGCGCTTGGGAAACATAACAGCTTTCATTTGAATAGCTGTGTGTTCCCCGCCGGGCCTTGTCATATATAGCCCCACCCCCTTGTCCGGGCACTTTGATAGACAGAACACCCGTCCCGGCAGGGAACACACAGCTATTCAATTGAAAGCTGTTATGTTCCCCAAGCGCTAATCAACTAGACGGCAGCGGGGAGGGGGGGCTTGGCTTTCTCTTTGGGGACACAAGGCTGCATTTAGGGACATGTCTGCATTTAGGGACAAGGCTGCATTTAGGGACATGGCTGCATTTAGGGACAAGGCTGCATTTAGGGACAAGGCTGTATTTATGGACAAGGCTGCATTTAGGGACATGGCTGCATTTGGGGACACAAGACTGCATTTGGGTAAATCTCTGGCGGAAGAGCCAAGAGCGACAAAAGGTCATCCGGCCGAGGGCCTCTGCTGTGCTAGTTCAGCACCATCTGCTCCCCAAACACTCTTGTGTGCAGAATGCATAAGAGATGTGGCCATGGATAAATTGACAGAGGCGCTTAGCATAAAGGATTATATCCATGAGGTGGTGGCCGAAAGTATGCATTTGGTCTCTAGCGCAAGTGCTTCCAAGACCAAGCCTAAAGTCAAAAGCACATCTAAGCAGAAGCAGGACTCCCCACCGGTGCTTGAAATATCCTCAGGAGACTCGTCAGAGTCTAAAGAACCATCAGAATATTTATTCGACTTCCAGCTCATAGAGCTTACACTATGGCAGTTAAGGCGGCTATAGAGTAGGAGCAAGGCTCCCAGCCACCAGATATATTTCCCATCCCAATCCGAAAAAGGGGGCCACCTTTCCGTTCATGACAGAGATTCGTGAGTTATTCAAGGAAGAATAGGAAAAGCCTGAAAAGAAGACAAATATACAATATCGCTTTTTAAAATTATACCCATTCAAGGCCTCAGACGTTGCCTTTTGGAAGTCAGTTCCAGGAGAAGACACAGCCTTGCAGTACCTAGCAAGGCACAAGTCCCTGCCGTTGGAGGATTCTACAGCCTTCAGCGACCCAATGGACAGGCGCGCAGATGCAGTTCTGAAGAAGATCTATTCAACTGCAGGTGCAGCCAGCCACCCGGCCATAGCCCTAACCTCGATCTCCAGGGCTCTAAAGGTCTGGGTCACAAATGTGGAGATGGCCCTAAAGTCAGGCGTAGAGATGGTCAGAATCATAACAGCGCTGGAGAAACTTAATCTTTTGGCTGCTTTTCTGGCAGAAGCCTCCATAGACAAACTGACGTCAAGGCTCATGATTTATTTAGTAATGGCGGAGAGGGCCCTGTGGTTGCGCTATTGGGTGGCGGATGGCACCTCAAAACAGGTGCCATCTGCTACCACAGAGACCCAAAAGGAGACAGCAAGCCATTCCTTCAGGCCAATCAGAGTTCAGAAGAGCTGGTGAAGCCAGGTAGTATAGACTTGGTCGAGAATATGCTAGATCCCAATGAAGAGGCACTCAAAGCTCATTTCTATTGAACGTAAAGTCAGGGCTGCTCAGACCGCTAAAAAAGCGGAGAAGTCTATTTGATGGTTTGGCCATCCGACCCCTCAAGGTGGGTGCCAGGTTGGCAACCTTTTGGAGGGTATAGGTGGAGAACGTTATGGACCAATGTGTACAGAAAACAATCAAACAGGGTTACAGAATACTATTTTGAGAAAAGCCACCAGACATCTTTGTCCAAACAGAATGACCACAAGATCAAATGAAACGAAGGTGCTTGCGAGAATATGTGATCGAGTTACTTCAAAAGGAGGCATTCTCTCTAGTTCCTCTAAGACAGCAGAGAAGAGGAGTTTACTCTCCAATTCACTTCAGACAAGTCTTAGACCTAAGGTCTTTGAACCACTTCATCGATCCCAGGAAAGTCAAAATGGAATCGATATTCTCAATTATATAGATTCTGCAACCAGGGGACTGGCTAATATCGGCCAATTCAGCCGATGCCTACCTTCATGTCCCTATCAACAAACATCACCAAAAATACCTAAAAATCATGATGGGGATTATCATTTCCAGTTCAAATGTCTGCCCTTCGGAATTAGCAAAGCGCCTCGGGTCTTCTCCAAGATCATACTAGTTACCATCATAGTAATACGTTTGATGGCGATAAAAAGTTTCCACTACCTAGATGAAATCTTGGTAATGGCCTGCTCAATCGATGAGACACAACGCAAGGTGGTGCTGAAGATGCTATCCGAATTAAGCTGGATCATCAACAGGCAGAAAACCATCTGTTCCTGTCTCAGGAGATGGAATACCTAGGGCCTATTTTCAACACAAGGAGAGGGCAGATCTCGCTACCATATCACAAAGTGGCAGAGTTAGTAGCCTGCGTCAACAGCATGATGGGGTCCTCGTTGCTTTTGGCAAAAGACTGTATGACGCTCCTGGGAATGTTCACAGAAGCAACTCCAGCTGTTCCTTGGGCAAAAGTTCATACAAGGGCATTCCAAATATACTTTCTGAACCAATGGGATGGCATTACATTGGACCAGAGGATCTTCTTGCTGAGACAGATCCACCAGGGCTTGGCGTGGTGGATAGCGTCAGGAACTCTGTCACGAGGCATGCCTCTCAGCCCTGAAGATTGGATCCAGATAACCTCGGATTCCAGTCTCCGGGGCTGGGGCGCTCATTGCCTCGGCAGGCAGGTCCAAGGCAAATAGAACGGGCTGGAGACCAGACATTCCAACCTTTTGGAGTTACAGGCAGCATACCTTGCCCTACTGGCATTCAATGATCTGATCCAAGGAGCTTGGGTCAAACTCATGTTGAACAACCAAACAAGGAGGAACCAAGAGCCTGCCGTTGCTGCAGTTGGTAACCAAGATATTCGTCTGGCCCGAAGCACATGTGGAGGCTTCGACAGCAGCCTACATTCCAGGCAGTCAGAATTACATAGCAGACCAACTGAGTCAAGCTTTTCACAACAGAAACGAGTAATCACTCGACAGGGGTTACCTGAGACCAATCTTTGGCAGATGGGGTACACCCTCGGTAGACCTGATGGCAACCCCATGGAATGCGCAGGTGCGCCGGTTCGGGTCAAGATTCTGTTACGAGGCGCTAGCTCAAGCCCCCTTCTCAATTTTTTGGGAATTTCCCCTAGTCCACCTCTTCCCGCTGTTGCCTCTAATCCTAAAAGCCCTACTAAAGATCGCGAGGGAGAACGTCCATGCAATCGTAATCCTACCCTTCTGGCTACCTGTATTGAATTGTGATGTAACTGCACTGTCTACCCTCACTTTGTAAAGTGCTGCAGAAACTGTGGGTACAATATCAATCCTGTATAATAGTAATAATAATAATACTGCTTTAGGTTTTGACTAAAATGCTTGCAGTATTACACATTTTCAAATACATTTTGTATTTCAAAAAGCTGCTAATTATATTGTATATATTATTATTTTTATTAATAACAATAATAAAAAAAATAATAATAAAAATTATTATTATTGTTGTTGTTATGTTGTTGTTAGTAATATTACGTTATTATTGTTATTATAATACCTTAAACTTTTGTTTCAAATACATTTTGAATGTAAATTCTGATAAACTATTACATACCAAATAACTGCAAATAACAATATTGTCTGGTCATTGTGTCTTTTGCTGGTGTCTTTGGATGATTTTCTCTTCTTTTCTCTTTCTCTTCTATCCCATGGTCTCAGATAAGCAGGGTGAATAGTGATTTGTTAAAGTGTATTTCCTTTTATGGGAATCCAGACTGATGTGTAAGTCAATGGCTAATGACTGCTTTGGGGGTGGGAAAGAACAGATGTTCTGAGCATAGATGTCTGATGTCTAACAGACATGTTTAAATCCAAATTCAAGGTAATTATGTAATTCCCATTCATCAATTTCCAGTGTAATACTAAATTATTTATGTCTATGTAAATAGTATAGAAGCATAATAGATATAAGCAGCCAGCGCATATTGTTACCGTCTACTGGGAGCCTTAGCTCAATAGGCATGTTAGCCTGCTCTGTTCATTACAACACTAGACTGAATTGAGGTGTTTTACGTGACTCTTCAGCTGGCTCTACACTGCCGATATTGACCATAAAAGGCCATGGAAGTCATTTTTTTTTCTAGGTGGTGATCACATGGATTAGTGAAACAAAAAAAATCTATGGATTTCCCAGAGTGCTGTGTTCTAACTCAGATCAGCAGTTCACAGAGAAACAGTACAAACAGCTAAAGATGAAAATTAGGGAAATACTAGGAAAAGTAAGAAAAAAAAAGGGGGATCATACCATTACTTGGCATTGCCTAGATGTGGCATTACCCTGGATGATAAAGAGAGTGATATTTGTATTGGTATCTTTTTGATGGAAAAAAAATAATATTACTCATCTTCAGAGATCTTGTAAGCTATAAAGACCCATTCAGATCTGTGCGTTCCAGGAACGTGGGAAAAACGTGCATTGTGCATGTGGTGCCATTCATTGTGATGGCTGTAAATGCTTATTTTGTCATGTGACAGGCGTTCCAAAATTCTTGGTAACAAATGTACACAGCTCACCACCTAAAAAGGTGTGGGAGCTTTTTTTGGTGCATTTGGCACACATAGGGCAGCACATTCAAGTTAATGGGCTACAAATAAGTTGTTGTGCCAAAATTCTTGAAAAAGCACAAGTTAGTGTGACATGCAGGTGTTTACAGAATTTAAGTCAGGGATCTCCCAATCGGATCGCATGGGTGTGAAAAAAAGGGTCCTGCGTGACTTTGGTCCAAATGCGATGCAAATTCAGCCATACAATCTGTATGTCTGAATTTGCATCGCATAGACATTGCATGTTATTTGCACATCAGTGAGGTGCGAAACACATGCTATGTCTGACATTGCAGCAGTGTGAACCCAGCCTAAAACAAAGCAAAGAAATTCCAAATAAACTTGAGCCCATCAGAGTCCCCTTTACACCAGAGTCCCCATCAAAGTCCATCCATTCACCACAGTCCCCTTTACATCACCCCTTTATTACATTCAAGTCCCCCTTACATCAGGTTCCCCATCAAAGTCCTTCCTTACATTAGGGTCCTGCTTACATCATAGTCCACCTTGACCCCACTCAATTACAGCATGACCGAGAGCCTGGGAGAGTGGCTGTAGCAGCAGGCAGAAAGGAGCGGGTCTGGAGGGAGGGAGTGCCATACTCTTCTAAATGCTGGAGTAAGCACGTGATTAGTTGTCAGGAAGCTGGAGGTCATGCAAGTCAACATATAAGTTTGACTTCATACAGAAAAAAAATTGATGAAGCCCACTAATGATCCCAGAGCGCCATAATGATCCAATAACTCCATAATGATCCCAGATCCCCATAATGATCCCAGAGCCCTGTAATGATCACATAGCCCCATAATGATCACAGAGCCCCATAATGATCACAGAGCCCCCCTAGTTATTCCACAGCCCCATAATGATCTAAGAGCCCCATACTAATCACAGAGCCACCTAATAATCACAGAACTCCATAATGATCACAGAACCTTCTAGTGATGCTAGAGCCCCATAATGATCACAGGACCTTCTAGTGATCCCAGAACCCCATAATGATCACAGAACCACCTATTATTCACAGAGCCCCATAATGATCACATGATCTTTAAGTGTTCCCAGAACCCCATAATGATCACAGAACCTTCTAGTGATCCCAGAGCCCCATAATGAACCCAGAACCTTCTAGTGATCCCAGAACCCCATAATGATCACAGAACCTTCTAGTGATCCCAGAGCCCCATAATGATCACATAACCACCTATTATTCACAGAGTCCCATAATGATCACAGGACCTTCTAGTGATCCCAGAACCCCATAATGATCACAGAATCTTCTAGTGATCCCAGAGCCCCATAATGAACCCAGAACCTTCTAGTGATATCAGAGCCCCATAATGATCACAGAACCTTCTAGTGATATCAGAGCCCCATAATGATCACAGAGCCCCCCTAGTGATTCCACAGCCCCATAATGATCTAAGAGCCCCATAATAATCACAGAGCCACCTAATAATCACAGAGCCCCATAATGATCACAGAACCTTCTAGTGATGCTAGAGCCCCATAATGATCACAGGACCTACTAGTGATCCCAGAGCCCCATAATGATCACAGAACCACCTATTATTCACAGAGCCCCAGGGTTGGACTGGCCATTGGGACTACAGGGAGTTTCCCGGTGGGCCAATGGCTCAGTGGGCCGGCTTAAGTGACAGCGGCATGACGCCCCCCCTCACTCCTCTGTCTCTCCCTTCTCGCAGTGCTCACCTCCTCTGCTTCACTGCAGCGCTCACTTGGGGGGAACAAAGAAGCAGGGGGAGGACCAGAGGAGCAGGGGGG
This sequence comes from Rana temporaria, assembly GCF_905171775.1. Classification (NCBI taxonomy): domain Eukaryota; kingdom Metazoa; phylum Chordata; class Amphibia; order Anura; family Ranidae; genus Rana; species Rana temporaria. The sequence continues at coordinate 156,671,918 of NC_053489.1, read as the reverse complement.
ACGACAGAGGAGCATGGGGGAGGGGACAGACAGCTGACTCAACAGCTATGGCCTGGGAGTTTCTCACTTCTGCCTAAACTTGTCCCATAAGGGGGGGCACCAAACTGATTCTTTGCCCTGGTTAAAATAATGTCTAGCTTCCCCACTGGTACTGCCTATAAGAGTACCAGTACCAGCCATTCTACTTTAATAAAGTAGAATGGCTAGTGGCTAGTGAAGGGGCAGAGGGGGCTTGGGTGGCCGGGGGAGTTTTCCGGCTGCCATGGGAGAGACTTGTCAAAGTGGGCCAGTCTGGATGAAGTCCAGGGCCAAATTTTCGTCCCAGTCCAGCCCTGCAGAGCCCCATAATGATCACAGGACCTTCTAGTGATCCCAGAACCCCATAATGATCACAGAACCTTCTAGTGATCCCAGAGCCCCATAATGAACCCAGAACCTTCTAGTGATATCAGAGCCCCATAATGATCACAGAACCTTCTAGTGATCCCAGAGCCCCATAATGATCACAGAACCACCTATTATTCACAGAGCCCCATAATGATCACAGAACCTTCTAGTGATCCCAGAGCCCCATAAGGAACCCAGAACCTTCTAGTGATCCCAGAGCCCCATAATGATCACAGAACCTTCTAGTGATCCCAGAGCCCCATAATGAACCCAGAACCTTCTAGTGATCCCAGAGCCCCATAATGAACCCAGAACCTTCTAGTGATCCCAGAGCCCCATAATGATCACAGAACCACCTATTATTCACAGAGCCCCATAATGATCACAGAACCTTCTAGTGATCCCAGAGCCCCATAATGATCACAGAACCTTCTAGTGATCCCAGAGCCCCATAACGATCACATAACCACCTATTATTCACAGAGCTCCATAATGATCACAGAGTACCCATTGACGATGTTAATTGCTGGCTGATCAAGTGATTTTTAATCGTGTGTTTTTTCTGGACTGACAGATATCATACGTTATGTTTATGTTTGAACACTAGGACAATAAAAACACTTTTGTCAATGACTTGGCTGCTTGCCATGTAACCACATTCTTTATATGGCCCCAGGATTTGCCTTACCTGTACTTAAATATGGTTCGATGCATTCATTTTCATTTTTTGGCTAAGAAGTTTTTCAGGAAGTACAGAAAATACCTGTTATCTTATCTTCCTAGAAATGCAGTATTATGTGTGTCATTGCACGTGAGCTGAAAATTAAAGGGGTTGTAAAGGAAAATATTTTTTTCCCTAAATAGCTTCCTTTACCTTAGTGCAATCCTCTTTCACTTACCTCATCCTTCAATTTTTCTTTTAAATGTTCTTATTTCTTCTGAGAAATGCTCACTTCCTGTTCTTCTGTCTGTAACTCACCACCGTAATGCAAGGCTTTCTTCCTGGTGTGGAGAAAGCCTCTTGAGGGGGGAGGGGGCAAGCAGGAGTGTAAGGACGCCCACTAACACAAAGCTCCTTTCTCTATCTGCAAAGTAGAGAGTGTCCTGACTTGCCTGCTCGCCCCCTCCCCCCTCAAGAGGCTTTCTCCACATCAGCAAGAAAGCCTCGCATTACGGTGGTGAGTTACAGACAGAAGAACAGGAAGTGAGGATTTCTCAGAAGAAATAAGGACATTTAAAAGCAAAATTGAAGGATGAGGTAAGTGAAGGAGGACTGCACTAAGGTAAGGGAAGCTATTTAGGGGGGGGGGGGGAATTCCTTTACAACCCCTTTAAGCACAACGGATCTTTTCTTTATTGTGTCAACAACTAGTCCCATCAATCCACCAAGTAAGCAGATGAACAAAGAAAGAGATCTTTGAAGTCTGGGCTGTGTGACAATAGCTGCCACCATAGACACAATGTAGAAATGAGTGTAGACCTAAATGTATTGGAAGTTACAGTTTTTGTAGGATTACTAGGTATAATAAAGTAAAAAAAAACATAACACTGCAGACACAACAACATCAACATCTAAGGACTAGTAACATACCTCCCAATATTTTGAGATGGGAATGAGGGACACCAACTTGCAAAACGTATGTAGGCATAGGACACGCCCCCTGACACACCCCTTTTAAAGGAGGAATAAAGGTTAATTTTTTATTTTCTAAATAGGTTCCTTTTAAGCTAGTGCATTGTTGGTTCACTAACCTTTTCTGTCGATTTCCCTTCTAAATGTTTTTTTCTTTGTTTTCTTTGTCTGAATTTCTCACTTCCTGTTCCTCCTCAGTAAGCTGTTCTGGCTGACTAACCCCCAGCCAGAACAGCTCGGATGATGGGGGCAAGCTTACTGAGGAGAAACAGGAAGTGACAAATTCAGACAAAGAAAAAAACATTTAGAAGGGAAATCGAAGGAAAAGGTAAGTGAACCAACAATGCACTAGCTTAAAGGAACCTATTAGAAAATAAAAAAACAAACCTTTACAACCCCTTTAAATCCACAAGGACTTTTTTTTATCATTCCTTTTCCTTTATATTGGCTCTTAAAATTTACAAATGCAGCCATTTAGAATTTGAATGAAAGGTTTAGCACTGGGGAAAACTTTTTAAAAGATAAAAAGTGAATTTTTTAAACTATACGGATCAGACCAAAATGTGGGACAAATATGGGGGAAAGAGGGACAGAGGGACATTGCTCCAAATCAGGGACAGTCCCTCGAAATCAGGGACACTTGCTAGTTATGCTAGTAAAAACAATATATTATTTTTTTCCTTTTGTGTTACTTTAATAGCAGGTCTCTGTTCTTTTTTTCTTCCTGTTTCTTCATTCATGTTTTGCCATTCAGAAAATCGTATTTTCATTTATTCATAGATAGGCGTCACAATTATCATGTGTTCAACTATTTGTTGTGCTGGGCTAGCTGGCTAGGTATACAACATATACATGCAGTACAACATACATATACATCAATATTTTTACCTCTAGTCTGCTCATAGGTCATTCAATGACCTTCTCCACATACTTAGGGTGAGCTCTTGCTGTGCCCCCCTTCTCCTGTGAGTCTACCCTCATGACTGTCCCGCTAGCCACCAGTGCCAAACACATGTTGGAGACAGCACTGTTGCCAGCACCTAGAATGGCTCACAGTGCTGGCATTTCCGCCTTTGTTTTGATCTCTGATGTGCTGGCAATCATGGGCATTTATTATACAGATAGACTTTACCAATCATACTAGTAGTATTTAAAAATATATTTAATAATTTTAGATAAATGCATTGCTGGGATAAACTGCATGCTATGTAACATTTGTGGGGAGATTTATTTTAGAATGCCCACAAAGAGGATCCATCCAACTAACCCAGGCATCATGTGCCTCAAGATGTAGGTTCAAGTCTGGTTCACACCTATGCATTTTTTGGAGGAAATGTATAATGGTTTTGCACATATTTTTGATATTTTCTTTTTTTAATATATATATATATATATAAAATATGTTTTTTTTTTAAATACAATTAAATACAAGCATAGTGAGTTTGTGGTTAGCATTCCACCTGGCAGCACTAGGGTTGTTAATTTGAATTCCAAAAACAACACTCCCTGCATGGAGTTTGCATGTTCTCCCTGTGCCTGCATGGGTTTCCTCCCACACCCCACAGACATGCTGTTAGGTAAATTGACCCTAATATGTTTATGTACAGTATGAATATAAGTTAGGGACCTTAGATTGTAAGCTTCTTGAAGGTAGGGACTGATGTGAATGTACAATATATACTGTATGTAAACTGATGGTGCTATGTTACCTGAAAAAAAAATGCATAGGAATATTAGGTATTCTTATACCCAATCAGGAAGGTTGCATTGCGATAATGTGCAATAAAACACATTGGGTGCATTTTGAATAACACTCCAATGCAATGTTACAGTAGTGAGCAACTTTAGTGCACCTCTGTGCATTGTGGTGTACTGCATTTAAGAAAAGGGTTAGGCTGTTGTCACGCATTGGAAGACCATTAATATTTAACATAATACATACTGTACACTTTTACGATTGTGGGTAATGCACTGCAACAGCCGGGAGGCTCTTTTTTTTATAGATTTTGCTGTGTCTCCTAACCTCCTAAACCACAGTAGCAGTAGTCGAAATGTACATGCACAAGTGAACGAGCCGGAGCAACGACAGAGAATTATCAGCACCACACCGACACAAACAAATATTCGGCCTTCTGACTATACTATGGAGCAGGGGCGGACTGACCATTGAGTCACTCGGGCACTGCCCGAGGGCCCCAGCCACTAGGGGGTCCCATCAGGGTTGCCAGGCTCAGCAAAACCAGGGACAGTATGTAAAAATCTATGTTTTTTTTAGATCTGTCCCTGATATGTCTGAAATCGACATGCTTTTGATGTGAAAATCCCAAGATTTTAGCCGCCCCGCCTCTGCACTGCCTCCTGGCGTGGTGGCCATCTGTAAGCCCAGGGGCCCCATAATCTTCTATTGCCCGGGGGCCCCATGAGTTGTCAGTCCGCCCCTGCTATGGAGTTAGGTGCTCGGCCTATCTGAACACCATCTCTCATTCTGCAAGACATGTGACTCACTCTCCTTCCATCAGATGTCAGTTTGGTTAAAGTGCTTCTCTAAAGTGCCAGAATGGCCTGGACACTTGGGGGCAGATCCACAGAGATCTGCACCCGCGCAGCGTATCAGAGATACGCTATGCCGTCGTACCTTACCTGGCTTTAGTTTGAGTCCTTAAAGCGGTGGTTCACCCTCATTACCAACATTTTAGCATTAAATTAGGCATAGTAGCACGAGCTACAGTATGCCTGAATTAATTTCTTTAGCCCCGTACTCACTGTGCAATCGTATAGATAAGATTCCGACTCCCCGCGGGGAATGGGCGTTCCTATACAGAGGGAGGATGATTGACGGCCGGCTATGGCACGTCACGCTCCCCGAAGATAGCCGGAGTAGGTCTCGGCTCTTCACGGCGCCTGCGCACAGACTATGCGCAGGCGCCGTGAAGCGCCAAGTCCTATTTCGGCTATTTCCGGAGAAGCGTGACGCGCCATAGCCGGCCGTCAATCATGCTCCCTCTGGATAGGAACGCCCATTCCCCGCGGGGAGTCGGAATCTTATCTATACGATTGCACAGTGAGTACGGGGCTAAAAAAATAAATACAGGCATACTGTAGCTCGCGCTACTATGCCTCATTTAATGCTAGAAAAAAAAAATAGTTTTATTAGGGTGAACCACCGCTTTAAAGATTTTGCGCCGTAAGTTACGGCGGCGTAGTCTATCTCTGGCGGCGTAGCAGCGCGTAATTCAAATCGGCGATAAGGGGGCGTGTTTCATTTAAATGAAGCGCGTCCCCACGCCGAATGAACTGCGCATGCGCCGTCCCTAAATTTCCCACCGTGCATTGCGCTAAATGACGTCGCAAGGACGTAATTTTTTTTAACATAGACGTGAATTACGTCCATCCCAATTCACGGACGACTTACGCAAAAAAAAAAAAAAATAATTCAAATGAAACGCGGGAACGACAGCCATACTTAACATGGCAAGTCTAACTATACGCCGCAAAACAGAAGCTTTAACTATACGCCGGAAAAAGCCGACTAGAGACGACGCAAGAGATTGCGACGGCCGCGCGTACGTTCGTGGATCGTCGGAAATAGCTAATTTGCATACTCGACGCGGAAAACGACGAGAACTCCACCCAGTGGACGCCGAAGTATTGCATCTAAGATCGGAAGGTGTACGAAGCCATACGCCTGTCGGATCTAACCCAGATGCCGTCGTATCTTGGTTTGAGGATTCAAACCAAAGATATGACACGGGAAATTTGAAAGTACGCCGGCGTATCAGTAGATACGCCGGCGTACTCTCTTTGTGGATCTGCCCCTGTCTCTTTGCAAATCTTCACACACGCTGCTCCTGCAGAAAATGTGCCTCCACAGAAGGAAGCACTAACTGATTGGAGAATACTCTTTTGGGGAAAATGGGACCTGTCTCCAATCTCACACCTTAGGGCTTGTTTAGACCAGCAACTGCACTGAACGCACGGCTTTTGGTGTGCGCTTGGAGAAACAGCGTTGAGGCACCTATTCAAGCACATCGCACTGTTTACTGTGCTGAATTAAGTAAGCCATGGAGTACTTTTTTCAGTGTACACCACTGCAATGGACTGATGTGAACTGGCTTCATAGCAAACAATACAAACTGCCTTCTCTTTGTACTGGGGGCTGCATTAGGCAAGGTTCCCCAGTGCAGTCCAACGCAAATGGTGTGAACGGGTCCCTACTGCTGAAAGAAGCTCTGCTCCTGTAATGCCCCGTACACACGTGCAGGATTTCCGACGGGAAAAGTTCCCATCGGAAATCCGGAAGGGAAAGCCGAGAACCTGCTCGGTCAGTCTTTCCCCCTACACACGGCCGCTTTTCCCGACAGGAAAACTGCGAAGGAGCTTTGGTCGGGAATCTCGGCCGTGTGTATGCTCCATCGCAGTTTTTCCCATAGGAAAACTGCCAAAAACCCCTGGTGGGAAAAAAGAGAGCTGGTTCTCTTTTTTTGTCCAGCGGTTTTTGGGCAGTTTTCCCGTCAGAAAAACTGTGAGGAGCATACACACAGCCGGTGTAGTGTCACATTCCGTCCCCTATCACAGATTGCTCCGGGAAGTGACGTTCCATCGCCGCCATCTTGCTACACCCCACACCATTGCATAGTAATGATAAAGTGTGAAGGGGCAAGCGGACATCTTGTTACACCCAACGGAGTTTTCGATTTCACAGTTATTTTCAACACAAACGGAGCTTATATGCTTAAAGGTTTGCTGCTGCTTCAAAAATGTAACATGTAAACAGTCCGTCGGATTTCCAAATACTATGGCCCAGATTCACGTAGGGTGGCGTAACTATGTGCGGGCGTAGCGTATCTAATTTACGCTACGCCGCCGCAACTTAGAGAGGCAAGTGCTGTATTCACAAAGCACTTGCGTCCTAAGTTACGGCGGTCTGGCGTAAATGGACCGGCGTAATCGCGCGGATTTCAAAGTAGGCAGGTCGTGGGCGTGTTGTATTTAAATTAAGCTTGACCCCATGTAGATGCATGGCCAAACGAACAGCGCATGCTCAGTATCACGTCGTATTTACGCCCAAAGATACGCCGGCTCAATGCCTGTGACGTAACCTACGCACAGCCCCATTCACGTACGACTTACGTAAACGACGTAAAAAAATACGCTTGTTCCGACGTCCATACCTTGCATGGGCTGCGCCACCTAGAGACCAGCTTTATCTTTACGCCAGCGTATGTCTTACGTAAACGGCGTAACTAATTGCGACGGGCGTAGGTACGTTTGTGAATTGGCGAATCTTGCTCATTTACATATTCAACGCAGAAATCAACGGAAGCGCTACCTAGCGGCCAGCGTAAATATGCACCCAAGATACGATGGCGTAGGAGACTTACGCCACTCGTATCTTGGCAGAATTTATGCGTAACTGATTCTATGAATCAGGCGCATAGATACGACGGCGCCCATTCGGACTTACGACGGCATATCTGGAGATACGCCGTCGTAAGTCTTTGAGAATCTGGGCCTATATTTAAGCATATAAGCTCCGTTTTGTGTTGAAAATAACTGTGAAATCTAAATCTCAGGTGGGTGTAACAAGATGCCCGCTTGCCCCTTCTCACTCTATCATTACTGTGCAATGGTGTGGGGTGTAGCAAGATGGCGGCGATGGAACGTCACTTCCGGAGCAATCTGTGATGGGGAGCCGAATGTGACAAAACACCGGGATTCCCAGCCAAAGGCTCTCCTCGCAGTTTCCCCCTGTCTGCATCTTTACACAGTGACAGATCATTCAATTGTGTATATTAGTGATCATCAACCTTGTCCTCAGGGCCCACTAACAGGCCAGGTTTGCAAGATAACTGAAATACATCACAGATGATATCATTTGTTGCTCAGTGATTGCAGTATTCTAGTCTGCATCTCCCCAAGGTAATACATAAAACCTGGCCTGTTAGTAGGCCCTGAGGACTGGGTTGATGACCACTGGTGTATATAGAGTTAAGAAAATATACTAGTTAAACATGTATAAACTTGCCCCCAAACCCATATAGTTTCCCTTTAACCACTTCCCGCCCGGCCTATAGCCGATTTACGTCCGGGAAGTGGTTCTGAAATCCTGACAGGACGTCCATGGACGTCCTGCAGGATTTCATGCCGCGCGCGCCCGTGGGGGCGCGCAGCGTGGCGATCGTTGATGCGGGGTGTCAGTCTGACACCCTGCATCTCCGATCTCGGTAAAGAGCCTCCGGCGGAGACTCTTTACCACGTGATCAGCCGTGTCCAATCAGGGCTGATCACGATGTAAACAGGAAGAGCCATTGATGGCTCTACCTCACTCGCTTCTGACAGACGCGAGTAAAGGAGAGCCGATCGGCGGCTCTCCTGACAGGGGGGGTTCGCGCTGATTGTTTATCAGCGCAGCCCCCCCTCGGATCACCACACTGGACCACCAGGGAAGCCCACCCTGGACCACCAGGGAAGGGCAAGAAAAAAAAAAGTCTGCAAAAAAAAAAAAAAGCATTAAAAAAAAAAAAGATGCCAATCAGTGCCCACAAATGGGCACTGACTGGCAATATGAGTAAATCAGTGCTGCCACCCCAGTGTCCATCAGTGCCACCCCAGTGTCCATCAGTGCCACCCCACAGTGTCCATCAGTGCCACCCCACAGTGCCCATCCATGCCCAGTGCCCACCTATCAGTGCCCATCTGTGCCACCCATAAGTATCCATCAGTGCCACCCATAAGTGCCGCCCATGAGTGCCCATCTGTGCCGCCTATGAGTGCCCAGTGCCGCCCATGAGTGCCTATCAGTGCCGCCTATGTGTGCCCATCAGTGCCACCTATGTGTGCCCATCAGTGCCGCCTATGTGTGCCCATCAGTGCCGCCTATGTGTGTCCATCAGTGCTGCCTATGTGTGCCCATCAGTGCCGCCTATGAGTGCCCATCAGTGCCGCATACCAGCGCCACCAATCAGTGCCACCTCATCTGTGCCCGTCAGTACTACCTCATCGATGTCCATCAGTGCCATCTCATCGGTGCCCATCAGTGCCGCCATATCAGTGCCCATAATTGAAAGAGAAAACTTACTTATTTACAAAAAAATTAACTGAAAAAAATAAAAACATCATTTATTTTCAAAATTTTCAGTCTTTTTTTAGTTGTTGCGCAAAAAAAATTAATCGCAGAGGTGATCAAATACCACCAAAAGAAAGCTCTATTTGTGGGGAAAAAAGGACGCCAATTTTGTTTGGGTACAGTGTAGCATTACCGCGCAATTGCCATTCAAAGTGCGACAGTGCTGAAAGCTGAAAATTGGCTTGGGCGGGAAGGTGCGTAAGTGCCTGGTATGGAAGTGGTTAATCTGCTGAGATAATCAGCCTGACCCGGGCATCTTAGTTTCTGCAATAAATATAGTACATAAAACTAATATAAAACAATTGCAATGTCACTTTTGTTGTGTCACAAGTGTTCATGTGTGAACTGAAGAAACATTTCATAGTAAATGTATTGAGAAATCCATTTAGTAGATAAGAATTCCTCAGGTGTCTAATATAAGCCTGCCTACACTCTGTATCCTATCGTAAGAAATGTCATTTGAAATACGTGAACTATGCCATTTCCCTTTTCAGGGTCTAAGAAAAACAAACCTTCAGCAGGTTCTGTAGCTCAATTATGTATGGAATTTTTGACTTTATTCCTTTTGGCAATGTCCTCTATTGTTTTTGCTGCTAGGCGGTGAGAGTTCAAATGTTTACCATCCCAGGCATAGTAGTAGTAGAGCCGCCAGGGCTACAGGGAAAGGGCACACTTATTCCATTTTAGACTTTATCTAGACTTTATTTGTACAGGGTTGCTTTATAACATGGAGTGTTCTCTGGCAATGATTGCTCAAAGCCTTTCGCTTGACATGCAGTTTCACGTAAATTATTCTGGCGATAAATGAAATGCTTTTTGAAATGGAAGAGTTTACTAAAAGAATAAGCGAATACTCCATGAGTTGGATTTAATTAAGGTCAGGAATGTATCTTGGCCTAGGCCGACAAGGCCTAGGCCGGCACTTTGCGGGGGGCGGCACGGGCACCAAAGCCGCCCCCCGCACGAAAAAAAAGACCCCCGATCCGTCCTTTTATTTAATCGGCTCCCGCGGCCGCCTTCCGGCTCCCTCATAAATTTAGGCCCCGGCGCGGCGGCCTGTAGCGTGGCACTTGCGCTAGCAACATACATGGGGCGTACTTGACCAGGGGGAGGGAGCGACTGATGCCCGCATTAAATGGCCGGTGATTGGCCAGACCGGGTGCATGTCATACCAGGGTGTATCTGCACATGGTAAGGGCAACAATTTAGACAGGAGCCAACTGGATTGATTGATGTAAGTATGGAGTGAATGGTGCGTGAGTGTGCTAATGCACAGAGAGGAAGAGGCGGAGCTCTAACAGGAAAAGGCGGAGCCTAAAGTGGAAGGGGTGTGGTTTACAGGTGATAGGGCGTGTCTTAAACAGGAAGGGGTGGGTCATATTTAAATTAGGGGGCGCATGAGTTTAGTCAGGCCTAGGGCAGCACAAAACCTAAATACACCTCTGATTAAGGTATAAAGTGAGGTGAACCTGGGACTGATTTACTAATGTGTAATGAAGTTAGGTGAAGTGACCCTGTATTCATTCCAATCATGTGACGATGAAGATCAATTTTTGTTCAAATGTCCCTGCATATGATTGGATGTTTGATGCACAGACAGGTTCCCTTTGCTTCACCTTGTATAAATCAAATATGAACATACATATATGTCTAGCGCTACCCTCGCAGGAGCCGCTGTTGAATAGGGATCCGCCACCCTGCACAGCCAGGCACATTGAATTTCCACAGCACTCTAAAGTCAAGAAACAGTCCAACAGCTCTGGGTTTTTTTTAGGGGTATTCAACTTGGATGGAGTTAGGGGTATTATGGGATACCCACTTGACTTTAGCAAACTCTTGAGAGACAACCTCCCTATGTACAGTGTATTTACACACTCCTCAGCTTCCTCCAGCACATCACTTGTTTGCAGAACAACTTCTTAGGCCCAGCTGGTACACTGTTAGATGATCTGACAAAAAGGCATCAGTCAGATAAAGCAAAGACCCATTACAGGCAGGGTTGTGTAGCAAAATCAGTGTCCAGCTTCCATCCCTGTGGCTACTGATCCCAGCACCACCTCTTCAGGCACTGCCAGCCCACATGGCTGCAGCTGCCCCTTTTACTAATCCTCCTGGCTCCTCCCAGATTGCACACACTCACCAGCCCTCTTGGCTGACTTCTCCTGGACATGCTGACACTCTCCCTCTGTTCTTACACCCGTTCCTTTGCATCCAGGACAGGACTCCTCCGTGTGTTGTAGAGCAGTGGTTCTCAACCTCAGTCCTCAAGTACCCCCAACAGGGCATGTTTTGGGAATTTTTCTTGGATAAAATAGCTGTCCAAAATACCAAGCCATTGACTCTGATTTAAAGCACCTGTGCAAGATAAAGCAAAACATGCAAACATGGCTTGTTGAGGGTACTTGAGAACTAGGGTTAAGAACCCCTGTTGTAGAGGATCCCTCCAACATCCTAGCCCCTGGCCTGAGGTCACCACCCCACCCCCTCCCCCAGACTAGGGGCTACCCTCAAAGGTCTCCAACAGCCTTCTCAGCACTCCATCTCCAATCTTCCACCCATACTCAACTGCCCCTGTTGGACTGAGCCCAGTATTTAAGATGTCCCTTCCCCTGCCAGCCCATCTGGCCGGGGATTCGTTGGGGCCCTCATTAATACTCCTGGCAGCTCCTCCAACTTCGCTCCCATTCTTCTGGAAGTTTCTCAAAAGTTTTAGAAAGTAGGGGGAGGTAACACAGATGCTGTCTGGCGAGTCATTCCAGCCTCCCTGAGTCACCCACCCTGACCCAGATTCAGCCCAGCCTGGCTATGAGCCAGGCTAATTTACCTACACTAACAAACTATTTACATTACCCTTTCTAGCACACTAGAGGGTGCTATACATGCATGATATAAACATACCTTATTACTGCTCTTTAAAGCAGTAGTAAACTCCCTTTCACTTGTCCCTGCAGGTAAGCTTATTATAAGGCTTACCTATAGGTACAGTAAATATTTCCTAAGCTTGTAACCGTTTAGGAGATATTCACATTTGTAGGAGTCAGTGATGTCAACAGCACATGCGCACTGGTATGTGCCGTCCATTCAGAGCAACTTCCCATCCCGCGTATAGTGATATTAACGGCCGCAAGGTGGCTCTGCCATCCTGGGCGGCTGTCATATGACGTCCTCAGGCCCCCCAGCCGCGCACCCACCGCATCACTCAGGTGCCGATGCGCATGCCTGGCGGCCGCGATGTCTGCCGGGCACCCGCGATCGCCAGTTACACAGCCAAGGACGTGAATCTGTGTGGGGAGACTGATGGTATCTTCCTTGTACATAGGGACACCGATCAGTCACCTCCCCCAGTCAGTCCCCTCCCCCCACAGTTAGAATCATTCACTAGGGCACACATTTACCCCTTGATCGGCCCCTAGTGTTAACCCCTTCCCTGCCAGTAACATTTACACAGTAATCAGTACATTTTTAAAGCACTGATCTCTGTTTAAATGTGAATGGTCCCCAAAATTTGTCAAAAGTGTCCGATATGTCCTGTCGCAATGTTGCAGTCACAATAAAAATCCCAGATCGCTGCCATTACTAGTAAAAAAAATTAAATAAATAAAAATGCCATAAATCTATCCCCTATTTTGTAGATGCTATAACTTTTGCGAAAACCAATCAATATACCCTTATGCCGTTTTTTTTTTACCAAAAATATGTAGAAGAATACATATCGGCCTATACTAAGGAAATTTTTGTTTTAGCAAAAAGTAAAAAATATTGTGTTTTTTTCAAAATTGTCGCTTTTCTTTTGTTTATAGCGCAAAACATAAAACCTGCAGAGGTGATCAAATACCACCAAAATAAAGCTCTATTTTTGGGGGGGAAAAAATAATTTGGATACAGTTTTGCTTGACAAATTGTCATTCAAAGTGCGACAGGGCTGAAAACGAAAATTGATCTGGGCAGGAAGGGGGTGAAAATGCCTGGTATTGAAGTGGTTAACCTGCATGGGGGACAATTTATTTATTTTTTTACAAGAGAAAGTTTACTACACTACCACTTAAACATGGTAGTTGCAGAATTCTCTGAGGATAGGTTCACAACGGTGGGTTTTGTAGCACATTTGCTGAAGCAGGATTGCACATGACAATCCATTTAACATTGTTTTCTATTGGGCCCATTCACATCTATGCATTTTTCTGCAGTGCGTTTTTAGAAGAAATGCAGGCACTTCTTTTTGTGCAGGAAGGTGTGATATTTAGCCCTATAGACTTTAATGGGAGCGCATAAAAAAAAAGATTTTTTTTGTGCTTTTGTGCTAGGGTTTTGTGTTTAACAACGAGCCTCCTCTTCCTACAAAAGCCGTATCAAAACAAATCAAGTGCACTTCAAAAATGCACTGAAAATACAGCAGCACTAGTGTGAACCTATCCTTTGGGTTCGTTCACACTTGTGGTTGGAGATCGGTAAAACGCAAGGGGTTAACGCAGACAGTGAGAAGGAAATGCCTACTCACCGCATGCCAAATGCTCCCTGAAGAGTGGTCCAAAACACAAATCGCTCTTTAGAGATCAAAGTTAGTGTGAACAAAGCTCTTACGCATAGGAAACTCATACAAAAGCACCCTGTAAATTAAGATTACTAATACCTTTCCAGTAGACAGTGACTCCAGTCTTCACTCTTTTGCAGTGCTTTGGCCACCCATAGGATCCAACACGTATCTGGGCACATCTTTGTGCGGGCGTAGCGTATCCTATTTACGCTACGCCGCTGCAACTTAGACAGGCAAGTGCAGTATTCACAAAGCACTTGCTCCGTAAGTTGCGGCGGCGTATCGTAAATTGGCCGGCGTAAGCACGCTTAATTCAAAGTAGGCTGGTAGGGGGCGTGTTGTATGGAAATGAATCGTGACCGAATACTCCCTAAGATACGTCGGCTCAATGCTTTGTCGACGTGAACGTAACTTACGCCCATCCCCATTCACGTACGACTTACACAAACGACGTAAAATACGACGCTGTTCCGACGTTTCCGATGTCCATACCTTAACATGACTTACCCCTGCTTTATGAGGGGTAAAGTTACGCCGGTCGTACGCCTTACGTAAACAGCGTATATTAATACGCCGGGCGTCGTATTTTACGTCGTTTGTGTAAGTCGTACGTGAATGGGGATGGGCGTAAATACGTTCACGTCGACAAAGCATTGAGCCGACGTATCTTAGGGAGTATTCAGTCACGATTCATTTCCATACAACACACCCCCTACCAGCCTACTTTGAATTAAGCGTGCTTACGCCGTTTGTGAATTGGCGTATCTAGCTCATTTGCATATTTATAATGGGAACGCCGAATGCCATGCTGAAGCCATGTTTTTGGACGTATCTAGCTTTGTGAATCGGCGTAAAGATGCGACGGCGCACATTTGAAATTACGGCGGTATATCTGGAGATATACGCCGGCGTACATCATTTCTGAATCCGGCCCAGATTGTATGTTCCCTGCTGCATGCTTTGGTTTCTCCTGCCAACCCCTATGCCATTATAGGACACAGTAGTGATGTGGAGCCAGTTGAGGGAGCCACCAGACATAGCCGGGCATATACCCTGACACATCCATAAGTGTAATGGATAGCAGAGATGGCCGCAGTTCTGTGAGAGAAAGGAGACTGGAATCTCTGCTCACTTGAAAGTTAGAGCGTATCTAAAACTTTTTTTTTGGAGTAGGGGAAGGATTAAACACATTTCAGGTTACCATTTCTGTCTGTGTCCTCACTGAGGAGATTTATCCTCTCCATTTGTCCTGTTGACTATTGTCATTGGGATTAAAAGAGAGAAAATCTAAATCTGGTTATGACAACAGGAAAGACGAACTTCTCTTTTAAATCTGAAGCTCTCATAGCCCAAAACCACAGTAATTCATCATAACACAGCTGCTCTAACGCAATATGGACTTGGAAACCGAACACTACATTTTTACAACACTGAATATACTGTACCACTCTCTGGCTTGTGCCCACGTGATAGCTCTGTGACCAAAGACTGTACTTCAGATTCTCTGGGCCTAGTGAAACTTAAATCAGGCCTCATTCACATGGGCGATAATGCCCGTATAACTTGAATGTGCCATACACTTGTCTGGTGACACTTTGTGATCCAACACCTCCTGGTACCCTGATTAGATCTTGAACTTCTACCAATGCACACAAAATGCATACCTGTGTACAACCAAACTATATTTATTTGAATGGGCTGAAATCACACCAGACCACATCAAAAGTAGTGTTAGCACTACTTAATGAAATGCGCAGGTCATGTTTGCGACATGCGTTTGGGGTGCCTTTAAGTTAACATTGACACCTGCTGCCGATTGCAACTGCAGTACATTTTGAATGCGGTCTAAGAAATGTGCATGGAATGGGGGTTTCCAGCACCACGTTTAGGTGTGAACTGGCCTTTAACACCATCATTTAACGGCACAATCACCATTCTGGGTGGATGTCATATGATGTCCCCCCCCAGAACATGCCTCGCATGCGGCCCAAAGGCCTCGCTATGGTGCGATCTGTCACCCGCTGTGTTCACTGGACTCAGTGGATGACAGATCAGTGTACCGGCCCGCTGCTCATACCATGTGAACGCTGTGGCCAATCAAGGCAGATTACATGACAATTGTACACAATAAATAGCTTTGATTCATGCCATTCATTGTGTACTATTGTGTTGATCTCTATGATTGATTGTAGTGATCACATGGTACAGACATGGCCAATCACAGCCCATCTGTACCATGTAAATAGCTGTGGCCAATTACAGCTAATCACAATAGTAAACACTGAATGAATAGTTTTCATTCAGAAAAAAAATGTTGCTTATAACAGTGAAATTCATTGTTATAAGAAACTATAGTGTGGTTAAAACATAAAAAAAAAACTGATCACATCCGCAAAGTAGTAGTGTTACTGTATTGCTCTGGTCACAGTATGTAAAAACAAATTGTAACAAAAAAGGTATCAAAAAGAAAACAAATATTTTATTAAAAAAATTATTACATTTTTGTTTTGTTTTTTTTCTACATACTATCACCAGTCAGTGTCTATGATCACTCAAAAATATGACCAAAAATGTAAACTTCAACAATTCACCATGCCTCTAACTAAATGCCTTGGACTGTCTACTTTCCAAAAATGGGTATGTGTACTGTCCTGGCATTTTTGGGCCTAAAGAAATGAGATTGGCCATAGTACATCAGGATTAATCAATTCTCATATCTATCTATCTATCTATCTATCTATCTATCTATCTATCTATCTATCTATCTATCTATCTATCTATCTATCTATCTATCTATCTATCTATCTATCTACACATGTGTGTGTGTGTATATATATATATATATATATATATATATATATATATATATATATATATAGATACTGTATATATATATAGATATAGATATATATACATATAGGGCCAGATTCACAGCGGAGATACGACGGAGTATCTCAGATACTCCGTCGTATCTCTCAGAGTGTCTATGCGACTGATTCATAGAATCAGTTACGCATAGATAGCCCTTAGATCCGACAGGTGTAATTGTTTGTACACTGTCGGATCTTAGGATGCAATACCACGGCCGCCGCTGGGGGGAGTTCACGTCGTAAACCAGCGTCGGGTATGCAAATTAGTAGTTACGGCGATCCACAACGGTTTTTCGCGTTCACTACGTCGCTGCTAGTCTAGTTGTATGTGCTGTATAAAGTATGGTCGTCGTTCCCTCGTCGAAATGTAAAAATGTTTCCTTCTTGCGTAAAACGTCCGGGAATACGGAAGTACGCTACGCACGTCGCGGTTCGAAAAAATTACATCACTTCGTGCAAAGCACGGCGGGAAATTCAAAAGGGAGCATGCGCAGTAGGTCCGGCGCGGGAGCGTGCCTAATTTAAATGGCACACGCCCCTTTGAATTACGCGGGCTTACACCGAAGGCCGCCAGCGTAAGTTTTCTCGCAAGTGCTTTGTGAATCAGGCACTTGCGATGAAAACTTGCGGCGGTGTAACGTATCTACGATACGTTACGCCGCCGCGATTCTACGTGAATCTGGGCCATATTGTTTATGTTAACTAAAGCCTGTCTGCATATTAGCTCACAAATGTTATACTGTATAATTTATAGGAATCAGATTTTTCTTGCTCACATAACACTTATGTGTGATTATATTAATATCTGTTAGTAAATCAGGCCCAGTGCATGCTTTCCATACTAGTCCAGTTGCTGTTCCTTTTCAAAGCACAGATAAATAATGATGATGCAGTTTTCCAGTACAAATCCGCTACTAAAGTGCCAAAAGACATTAAAACATTCACCTGATCTGACCGCTTACGGATAGATTTTATTGCAATTTCCATTGTTTTTCTATGTTCTCCTGGCACTCCACCTCCCTCCTTCATAGCTGCAACATACATGATAATCTGACGTGAATGTTTATACAATCATTTTTTCACAAAAAAAATTGTTTGTGTCCACCGTCGCACGTTGATTATAGCATGAATGCTTGGTAATTAATAGCAAGTTTTAAACTAAGCTTTGAACCAATCAGATAGGCCCTTTTTAAAAGATACACATTGTTTCGAACATACACATACTTTTTTTTTATGACTGACTTGCATATGAGCATTATTCAAACATGCACAGCACAATGAACTTTTCATAAACCCTGCAGGAGCCCTCTAGTGGTCAGTAGTGGCAGCCACGGGACGACAAGGAACATTACTATGGTGCAGTCATTCATTTTGATCAGATTAAAAAAACGGATGGTTCATGATTAGCAAACACATGATGTTTTAACAAAATACTATTGTCTTCTTTTTCTGTCAGATTTACTGTAGATATTCTTATAAAATTCCATCTGGGGAATTCTTAGCCACCGTTTAGAATTCCTTTGGGGTGCAGCACCAAAAATGTCAGTGCTTGCACCCAATTCACGTACCTGTCCAACTCTCTTGTAGGACTTTTTAGTTATTGTGATACATTTGCCTATATGTCTCAGTTTACTGCTCCCTGCTAGCCAGGTTATTGATGTGCTAATGTCCCCTCACTATTTCTAAAGGTTAATTGATCTATTGTGTTGTGTGAAGGAGAGCTGGGTTTAAGTGGCTTGTGTTAATTATTCTGATTGCTTCATTGTGGTAATTATCTCTCTATATGCGGGGTCGAGCGGTCTGGTTGATGTATTCAGTACAGCTAGAGCTCAGCGTCATTGATGTCATTGTCTAAAGAAAATGTGTTTCAGCATCGGCCCCGTCGTGTCTACCTATAATCTGTATGGAAGCCCCAGTGTGAGGGGGGCGGAGATTTGTCATTGTAACAGTTTTGGAAATGACATATAAGCTGTGTGTGATAACATTAAAGTCTGTGTTGTTCAAGCAGTAAGCTGGTCTCATGTGTGGCTTTCTGGGCGATTCCAGGGATATCCCTCCTCGTGGAATATTGGGGTGATTTTCGTTATGGGAAGAAGGGAACGTTGACGGGGATATCATACCGATACCGTCACAATTGGTTGGTAGCAGTGGGATTTTTCCCTTCTATTCCCCTTCACACCCGGATTCCAAGCAGACACTGGAAGAACTACTGGAAGTTCGTGGAAGGATTGCTAGCAACAAAACCAAGCGGGTCATCATAGCAGAATCAATGGAGCTAGACCAGGAGGACGGGATTGCAGCAACGCCAGCAGTACAAGAGATGGAGACACCAGTGATTCAGGAGGAGGAATCGCCAGCCAACAAGCTAATGAGAGAGAAGCTAGCGTGGTTCGGCCCGAACCCAACGCCAGATGTGGTACTGAAAGTGATGGACATGTTAGTAAACGCAGAGCTACAGAAGGATAAACAAATAAGAGACGCAGAGCTACAGGAGGATAAAGAAATAAGGGACGCAGAACTACAGAAGGATAAACAAATAAGAGACGCAGAACTACAGAAGGATAAACAAATAAGGGACGCAGAGCTACAGTTAAAACTGGCAGCAGTCCAACAAGCAGCCGCACCTTCTACGAACAGTGAGTACAGCACAGCAGACGCAAGGAAGATTCCGTTTAGCGCTTTTAAAGCTTTTGATGAAAAGGACTGTGAGATTGATAACTTCCTGGCGGATTTTGAGCGACAATGTAACCTGCACCGAATAGCTAGAGGAGACTGGGTTTCAATATTGTCAGGCAAACTGTCAGGCAAAGCTTCTGATGCTTTCCGGACCGTGCCAGATCAGGATATCCATAGCTACGCCCGGGTTAAAGAAGTGCTCCTGGCTCGTTATGCAGTAACCCCAGAGTCCCACCGACAGAAGTTCAGGGACTCACGCAAAACCACGAAAGACTCTTATGCGGAATGGGCATGCCAATTGTCCCGGTCGGCCTCTAACTGGGCTAACAGCAGCCAGGCCACCACCGCAGAGGACATTTTGCAACTAATGCTCCTGGAGCAATTTTACAATCACATCCAGACGGACGTCAAGGGTTGGGTGAGAGATCGCAGGCCCATGACTCTACCAGAGGCCGCGAAGTTGGCGGATGAATATGCAGATACTCGCAAGACGAACCAGGTCACACCACAGGAACAACCTCCACCACAAACGGTGCCCTCACACCCACCAACCGCTAGATACCAACCTCCTAACAGACCGGTGACATCTAGCCCTCGCTATCATCGCCAGGAGGGCAACGAACAACGCTGCTTCCGGTGCAAACAGCTTGGTCACTATAAGCAGAATTGCCCCATGAATGACAACACCAGGTCAAATTGGTCTCAACCTGGGTACCGCCCACCAGCAGCAGCCCATTGTGTAGACTCGGCTTGGGATCCAAAGGAGCTGGGTCAGGAAGAACCATTGGGCACCCCTTACGAAGCCCTCATGGTACAATCTGTTATTACGGACAACAGGGAACACCATTGTCAGCTGGTCATGGGCGACAGCCCTGAGCCGGAGGGGCCCTGGAGGGAGCTGGGCAGAAAGAGGCACCGCCGGCCACCCTTCAAGAAGAAGAGGTCCTGGAAGCCGTATAACAAGCTGACCTGGGAGGAGAAGAAGCGACTGGAGGAGAGGGAGTCGCAGCGGGCGTCCCAGATGCGTGCCGAGATGTTCGCCAAGGGCCCACCGGTGGCCCCTTACACCACCACCCAGTTCCTGATGATGAAGGACCACGTGGAGAGCCTGCAGGACATGAGCAAGCAGGAGCTGATCCGTGAGTACATAGAGCTGGAGGAGTGCATAAGCCGCATGGAGGAGGAGAACAACCACCTGAGGTCACAGCAGGCTGACCCCCCCAGGCTCCATGAACTGGAGATGGAGCTAGAGAAGCTCCAAGAGGAGAACCGGCGGCTGCGGAGGGAGCAGGGGGTGGCTGACCTTATGGGGCTCTGAGTCCCCTCTCTCCCCCCCCCCCGGACTCTGAGCACCAGTGCTACAACAAATATAACTTTTTCTTTTTATGAATCTCCTGGGATTGTCACTTCAGAGCCATAACCTGCCCCCTCCCATAGCGGGACACCTAGACGGCGGCGCACAGACCCATTCGCTGTCTTCACACTGACTTCTGGTGACTTTGCAGATCGCACAAAGACTTGGGGACTGACCGGCGTGTGATCTGACGACCCGGTGACATACCTGAGTCTGAAGCAGTTGCCAAGGGAGGTCAGTCATGCCAAACGGAGTTAACCTCTGACTAATAGCTCTGAACCCGTCAACCCTACTGGACCAGGGAAGGTCCAACCGGGTTTGCCGGAGCAGGGAGCAAAAGGGGGGCCATTGTGATACATTTGCCTATATGTCTCAGTTTACTGCTCCCTGCTAGCCAGGTTATTGATGTGCTAATGTCCCCTCACTATTTCTAAAGGTTAATTGATCTATTGTGTTGTGTGAAGGAGAGCTGGGTTTAAGTGGCTTGTGTTAATTATTCTGATTGCTTCATTGTGGTAATTATCTCTCTATATGCGGGGTCGAGCGGTCTGGTTGATGTATTCAGTACAGCTAGAGCTCAGCGTCATTGATGTCATTGTCTAAAGAAAATGTGTTTCAGCATCGGCCCCGTCGTGTCTACCTATAATCTGTATGGAAGCCCCAGTGTGAGGGGGGTGGAGATTTGTCATTGTAACAGTTTTGGAAATGACATATAAGCTGTGTGTGATAACATTAAAGTCTGTGTTGTTCAAGCAGTAAGCTGGTCTCATGTGTGGCTTTCTGGGCGATTCCAGGGATATCCCTCCTCGTGGAATATTGGGGTGATTTTCGTTATGGGAAGAAGGGAACGTTGACGGGGATATCATACCGATACCGTCACAGTTATTATATATTATATAATAATATATATATTATATGCAGCGTGAAGTGTTGGATCACAAAATTCTGGGTGGGAACAATCAAAACTCCCAAGTAGACAGGAACAAGTAAAGCCGACGATATATGGGTCGAATTCCGAAAGAATTTACTTTTGAAAGTCATGACTAAGAACATCGAATTTGAGTGATCGGGCATGTTGAACGTTTTTGAAAAACAAACCAAATTCTAATCAATGATGGGAGAATTGTGCAAGAAATATAATCGAAAAAGAAATGTGCATGAGCTGTGACCTGGAAAGAAAAGAAGATTCCCGGGCCACAAAATGTATTCTCTGTAGCAACATGAGGTGAAATTGAAGGCTTGGTTGGTCAAATTTCAAAACAATAGTGGCACCAAAACTTTTTCAGAATTCAAACCCAATGTATGGCCTGCATTAGTAAGAGATTGTCAGAGGGATCTTGCTGTCGGAGAGTCCAAGACATAGAAATAGTCAGTGAGTTACCCGGGTTCATAACTTATAAAATAACTTTTAGCTGGACCAATCCATTATTGACAGTCACATTGTAATAAAGAATTATCAGAGGTTCAACTTCCACCAGGACAATGACCCTAAACATACAGAGCTACAATGGAATGGTTTAAGGCTGGGTTCACACCATTGTGAATTGGATGTGAATTTCCTGAATCCGATTCGCAATGGCAGGAGATTTTGACCAGCTCTTTATGGAGCCGGTTCACATATCTCTGCTGCGGCTCTGGTGTGAATTTGCACAGGAGCCCTGGGCGTCTTTTGGTTCGTTTTAGGTCCGCATTCAGCCAAAAATTCAGGCTGCATTCGGACCTGAAATGGTGCGCTAGGATGCATCAGACCCCAGGGGCAGATCCAGAGTCTAGTCTCGGGAAGGGCACTACCAGAACATTTTGCGGGCAATTTGTTGGGGCAATGGCTGATGTTGGTGCTTCAATCCTCACGGCGCCATGGTTGATATGGTGTCAGGATGATTGAAGCTCATTATTAATATTATTACATTGTAATATAAAATTAAATAGTTCAACTCACCATAATGCAGAATCAGTGGGAGCCCTGAGCGTGTCACTTGCCACCGTTGCCTGCCACCAGATGCGGATTGTCACTTGCCACGTTACTTGCCACATCCCCTGCCACCAGATGTGGATTGTCATTTGCCAATGTCGCCTGCCACAAGATGCGGATTGTCACTTGCCAGTGGCTGTGTCCCAGAGTGAGGGCGGTGAGGGAGAGATGATGTCAGAAGGCCACTACCCATCAGAATATGCAACCAATTGCATTGTGGCCATCATGGTACATCCACACTTGTCCACAGTAAGCCTAGGTTTAGAAGTCGGCAAGCGGACATACAGTATTCATACACCCACCGAAGTCTTACTTTTCAAAGTCATTTTTAACAGTAAACTCAGCTTATATAGTGAAATATAAGTTGAGTTTACTGTAAAAAGAAAATTGTGAAAAGCAAGACTTCGGTGGGTGAATAAAGATGCCCGCTTGATGACTTTTTATTCTAGGCTAACTGTGGACAAGTGCTTTTACATGATTTTCATTTTTTTTCTCTACCAGCTTTGCACATCTAGAGAGTGACATTTTTGCCCATTCTTCTTTGCAAAATGGCTCAAGGTCTGTTAGATTGGATGGAGAGCGTCTGTGAACAGCAATTTTCAAGCCTGAATTGGATTTAGGTCTGGACTTTGACTGGGCCATTCTAACACATAATTATTATTATTATTTAAGGAACTTATATAGCGCTGTCAATTTATACAGCACTTTACATATACGTTATACATTCATATCAGTCCCTACCCTCAAAGAGCTTACAATCTAAGGTCCCTAACTCCCTAACATTCATACGTACACATACTAGGGCCAATTTTAGACAGAAGCCAATTAACCAACCAGCATGTCTTTGGAGTGTGGAAAGAAACCAGATTACCCAGAGGAAACCCACGCAGGCACAAGGAGAACATGCAAACTCCAGGCAGGTAGTGTCCTGGTTGGGATTCAAACCACTGACCCTTTTTACTGCTAGGTATGAGTGCTAACCACTACACAACTGTGCCAGCCAAATGTGCTTTGATTAAGGCTGGGTTCACACCGTCGCCACATACGGCTCACAGCAGGGGTCCGGCAGGGGCGGATCCTGGGGGAAACAGGGCAATTGCTCCCCCGAGAAAATAATAAGCAAGAGGACAGGCAGGCTGGCGAGTGAGCAATCATGCCGGGCAATAAGGCTAGTGAGCAGGCTGGTGTGTAACTGAACGAGCAGGCAGCTGTTCTGTCAGGAACTCGCCGCTACCCATCTGAATATGCAACTGAAGTGACGTCGCGTTGCGGCCATCTTGGTACACCCGCACTTGATGCATTAAGGGGAAAAAAATTAACCTTTACAACCCATTTAATTAATGGACTGGAAGTATTAGGTGGTGATTTAGTAAAAAGTAAACTTCTGATGTAAATGGTTGAGGGTATTGAAGCAAGTGAGTTTTTTTTATAGAAATAAGTTCCACAGTGTGATGTTCACTGAAAATTTGTAGAATTCATTTGAATTGGAGATGAGACTGTGAGCCAGGCCTTCTCCTCCACATAAGCGCCTGACCTCACAAATGCTCTTCAGGAAAAATGGTCAAACATTCCCATAGACACACTCCTAAACCTTGTGGACAGTCTTCCCAGAAGAGCTGAAGCTGTTAAAGCTGCGAAGGGTGGGCCAACTCAATATTGAACCCTACGGACTAAGACTGGGATGCCACTAAAGTTCATGTGTATGTGTATGCCAATACTTTTTGTAATATAGTGTATACGTTAATTTAAGGTACAAATGAACAGAGCCCTAATTAATTTTTGCTTTAAAAACCACTGCTTACCTGGTGGTGAGATCAGCACATTTTAGATCCCCACCCACCCAGCAGATCCGGCATTGTCCCATTATAATCCTTGTCTCTTTTGGCAGCACTTGATCCCGTGCCACCCATGTTTTCCTGTGACATCATTGATAGGCTGGCCAATGTTCCTGGTACAGCCTACCAATAATGCACTAATAGCCCCCCCCCCCTTTTTCCCAAGGAAAGTCTATGCCTCCTGGGATGTCATATCCCAGGAGCCAAAGGGAGCACAGTGCATGTTATTTGCGAATGACATGAAAAGGAACAGCGGGGCCGAACATTTTTTAAAAAGTAATTTTCAGAAAAGAAAAGCTAGCTAATCAGGCAGGGGTCTCCAATCTATGGCCCTCCAGTTGTTCATGAACTACAATTCCCATCATGCCTAGTCATGGCTGTGAATGTCAGAGTTTTACAATGCCTCATGGGACATATAGTTCCAAAACAGTTGGAGGGCCATAGTTTGGAGAACCCTGAGGGAGCGGAGGGTTAAAGTTTTTGAGGCTGAAGAACCACTTTAATGCACCTTTTTATGTATCTATTTATACATCTTTATGCACTATAATGACAGTGTACTCTCCATATTTTGAAAGAAAAAAACATGAAAAAAAAACACTAAATAGTTTAATTATGCAGACTACATAAACAAAAGAATAAAACTTGAAAAGACACATATACATTATATCAAATGACTGAAAATATTTGTAAAAAAAAACAACACAACCAGCATGATTTACTGGTAACCTCACATGAAAAACACCTTAATATTGTACTATTCCTCTCTACTGAGGAATGTAAGGTGTGACTAGCAAGCTTCTGCACATCCCAGCACTCCCTGGATGATGAAACCTGCACTTGTTAAAAGACACTCAATTTACACGAGGTGCAAAATATTTCACTGGAAAGCCGCTTGACTGCTGATCATTCAAAATGATTATGCAATGTTCAGTCACAGTTTAGTTGGATGTCTTGATACAGAAAAATCCATGTCTAATTTACTGTTATTAGATGCTTACTAATTATTAATTTAATGGCCTCCCGCAGTGATTCTGGGGTTGATTTACTAAAGGCAAACCCACTCTGCACTACAAGTGCATCTCCCTGTTCTGCCTTTCCTCGTCTTAATCGCGGGCTGCTGACAAACATCAAGTTTGCAGGACACGCGGGCACGCTCCAGCGGCCGCGCACCCGCTATGCTGCAAATTCAAAAGAACGTACAGGTACGGCCTTTGCCTGCCTGTGCCATTCTGCCAACGTAAATCGGCCTGCGGCGGTCGGCAAGTGGTTAATACTGTGTATCACCCTCTTTAGCATCAATGACAGCATGCAGTCTTATGCAATACTGTAGATTCTTGCAGATGGTATAGCTGCACATTTGTCTTGGCAAACTGCCTCCAGATCGTGCAAAGTCTTGGTTATCTTGCATAAACCGCATGTTTGAGATCTCCCTAGAGTGGCTCGATGATAATGACAGGATAATGTCAGGAGACTGTGATGGCCACTCCAGAACCTTCACCTTTTTCTGCTGTAACCACTGGAGGGTCAACGTGGCCTTGTGCTTAAGGTCATTGTCATGGTGGAAAGTCCAAGACCCATGAGCAGCTTACATTCAGAAGAATGCAAATTGTCTGCCAGTATTTTCTGATAATATGCTGTATTCATCTTTCCATCAATTTTCACAAGATTCCCCATGCCTTTAGAGCTCACACACCCCCAGAACATAAGTGAGCCACCACCATGCTTTACAATGGAGATGGTATTGTTGTTGCTTTTAGGCCTTGTTGATCCCTCTCCAAACATAGTGCTTATGGTCTTATCACTCCAGATTACAGTGTGCCATAAGCTGTGAGGTGTGTCAATGTGTTTTGGGGCATTTTTTGTGGAATTGGTGCAGTAAAAGCTGCTTCCTGGCAACTCGACCATGCAGCTAATTTTTGTATCATATTGTGCTCATTGAAACAACCACATTATCTTTTTTCCAGAGAAGCCTGCATTTCTCCTGAGGTTACTTGTGGGTTTTTCTTTGTATCCCAAATAATTCTTCTGGCAGTTGTGGCTGCAATCTCTCTTGGTCTACATGGCCTTGGCTTGTGTAAGATTGGGGAATCAGACTCCAATGGTAGGTGCGTTTTTTCAGCGAGTATGCCAATACAGACTGAGTTTTTTTAAGGGCCTGGTAGCCCACTTTTATTTAAAAGTTCACAAATACAAATAGCAGCCCACGCAGGGGGGTTCCACCATTCCTGTATCTTGGAAAAACATCAACAATTCAGCCTCCCGGCTTTCACATTTGCCATCCGGCTGTTTCGGGCCTTTAGCTTAGGCCCCAATTTCTTAGACATAAGCACACATCTAGCTTACGTCCTGCTGCAGCTAAGCACACACCTAGCTTATATCTTGCTGCTCCAACAGTAATGGCCTCTGCCTCCTGCAGAGATGCATCCACTCTGTGACTTCTCTCACAGAGCTTTGGGAGTCACCTGACTCCTATCACAGACCTCCTGTCTGTGGGGTGGGGGCCCTGAATGCTGTTCAAGGCCGGACTTAAAAAGCCCAAAACACAGCTGACCCATTAACGTGTGTTTCTCTACAGATTTTGGCGTAAAGCAGCCATTTTTCATCCAGCACAGGGTCCCATCCTCACACTTGGTATAAAGAGATCTCCAAATTTTCCACTTCTTAATAAGTGATTGAACAGTACTGATTGATATATTCAAGGCTTTGGATATCTTTTTATATTCTTTTCCATCTTTATAAAGTTCCATTACCTCGTTATGCAGGTCTTTTGACAGTTCTTTTCCGCTTCCTACTGCTCAGTAACTAGCCTGCTCAGTGCACCCACGGTAGAGTTAACAAACTCATTGACTATGTATACACAGATCCTTATTGCAATTTAAAAAGCCACAGATGTGGGAAATAACCTTTTTAATTGCCATTTTAACCATGTGTGTCTGTACCAAAGCCAAACATTCCCTGGTATGTAAACTTTTGATCAGGGCCATTTGGTTGATTTCTATTAACTAGGGATGAGCTCGATGTTTGGGTCAAACATTGGGTGCTCGCCCGTTTGTCAAAAAACAAACATTATGGGGTGTTTTCGGCAAATTTGAGTGCCGCGGAACGCCCCATAATGCACTGCAAGATCGCAGTGCATTGCTGTATCATGATTGGCCAAAGCATGCACCTGACCTGCTGTTATTGAGCCAGAACATGCAGAAGAGTTGGTGGAGTGGATAACAAAGCCGTCCTCATGCTTCTCATCCTTTGTCACCCAGGCTCAGAGGAGTTTGCCTTCCAATTCAGCTGCCACAGACTCCGTTGATAGGCTCACATTCATAAAAAAATAATCAGTCTTGGATCAGCAGCTACCAAGCACCTTTGTCACCTGTTCAGAGTATATAGTGCAATTTAAAATAAAAAATTGGGTGCAATTAATATCCATACCAGACCCAAAGGACCTGGTAATGGACTGGGGTGGGGGGGGGGGGTCATGCCATTTTTCTCAATGATTTTCATCTATATTTGCTAGGACCCGACAATACATTGCAGCCGCAAGCAGTTTTAAATTACTTTTTTTCCTTTAGAAATTTCATTTTGCTGCAGGACTGTTCTAAACACGGGGAAAATGTGCCACTTTACAGGCATACTACAGACACCCCCCTGGCACGAAAATTTAAGGAATATTTCATTTTTAGCATTATTAAAATCACTGCTCCTGAAAAAACAGGCTTGATACATTGATGCATTGATATATGTCCCCTGGGGCAGGACTCAGGTCCCCAAACACTTTTATGGTAATAATTTGCATATTAGCCTTTTTTGCCATTTTAGCCTTTTTTGCCTGTTCGCATGTTCTGCTGCGACCTGAACTGGAGGGTGTTAGACTCATCCCTACTATTAACATTATGATTTAAAAAGAAGCCAAATAACTATACAACAATAAATGACTTCATATGATCACTATCCTTAAATAAAAGACCGATTTTTGCCATGATTAGTCATATTTTCAATATCAATGCCAAAATTTCATGATTTCTGCCAGCTTATACAAACTTTTGAGCACAAGTGTAAACCTGACAGCTGATTGCACCCAAGTTGATTGATGGATCAACTTGGGTACAATCAGCCTGCCCATACATGGATCGAATCTTGACCAGCCCCTGTTGAACCAGGCAAATTTTGATCCAAAGTCTAACTATTTTTAAAAATGTTCCCTCCCCCTCTTCTTATCTATCCTGCCTAACCTGTATTAAAAAGATTTGTGTGCTTATCTATATTTAATCAACTCTGGTCCAATGTAAGCCTGCAGATCTGGCTCTGGGAGCGTGCAACAATGGCTTGGAATTTCAGAGCTTTGACGTCACCCATAGGCTCCCATGGCCCAGCCATTTTTGGTGCTCTCTCATCTCCCTTGCAGCAGCCACTCACTGACACACAGTCATAGTGTGAGTAGGTACACACATCTTTTTTATACAGGTTGGGCAGGATAGGTGGGGGGGCAGAGGCATTTGTAAGAATAGTTAGACTTATGCCCTGTACATAGCTGGCCGATTGTCATAGTAGGTAAGGTTGAAAAAAGACAATAATCCATCCGGTTTAACCTGTGTAGATGTACGTGTGTCAGTGTCTATAATGATTTTCCATATCCATATCCATATGTTGTGTTCTTTCAGATGCACATCTTTTAAAAATATCTCTACTCCCCGCTGCCGCCACCAATTTTGGAAGAGAGTTCCACATCCTTATTGCCCTGACTGTAAAAAAACTGTGCAGTTTAAGGTTAAACCACTTGTCCTACCATCTCATTGTGTGGACCCGGGTCCTCTTACACTCCCTGAGACTCAGAACACAATACAGGTAGAACAGCAGGGGAGATCGTTGTACTAACATCTGATTGTTAGTATAGCAGCTCTGACCTCAGCTGTCAGTTTTTTTTTTTCTATTTAGCACGCTGGATTGAAATAAAAAAAATAGCAGTGTGTAGTTTCAAGAAACTATTAGATAAGCACCTGAACGACCACAACATACAGGGACATACAATCTAATACTGACATATAATCACACACATAGGTTGGACTTGATGGACTTGTGTCTTTTTTCAACCTCACCTACTATGTAACTACATAGGCTTTTCTTTCACGTTAAGTTACATTCACAACCGTCTTTGGCAGATGGTGTCAAAAGGTGTCACAGTGAAGAAACCTTTCTAGTTTACTGTTAGGTGCTCCAGGTGATAAACACAGTAGAGCTTTTTAAAAACAGAAGGTATTTGATATCAATGAGATTAAATAGATTCTAGAGGTCTACGTGGCTGTCCAGTACCACTTTTACAGTTCTAAATGTGGACATAAATACCTCAAACTTGCCTACAATCAGACATTCAGGCGAGAAGTGAACTATCTGCGTTTATCCTAGGAAGCAATAATGAGTGTTCCTCATCACCAGAAACGTTTGTGGTTCAAAGAGATTTGCTAACTTGTTGCATATTTTCCTGAAAATCTGCATAATTATTCATCTTATTTTAAAAGACATAAGTGTTCTCTGATTTTGTGCTGTAAAGCTCTTCTACTTTGAAAGGCCAACGTCTTAAATGAGTGCTTTCATGTGCTCAAATAACTGTTGGCTTGCATATCTCCTTGATAGATATTACTGATCTTTATCATTCTGCAAAGCTTGTGATGCTGGCATCTTTACTGTATCAAGTTAATTGACTTTATACTAAACTGTCTGTATCGAGTGAACGTGCGTTGGGTGACTGTTATAGGGACTTCAGCCTGTAAATTGCCTAGAGGAAGGCAGATGTGTGAATGGATCACTGTACTCATTACAAACATGTCTTATATGTCACCGCCGTATAAATAAATAGCTCCCAACTGTCCCTGATTTTGGGGGGCCTGTCCCTGAATTGGAGCAATATCCCTCTGTCCCTCATTTGTCCCTCATTTTGGATCCATATAGTTGTATATAAAATTCACTTTTTATCTTTCAAAAAGTGTTTCCCAGTACCAAACCGTTCATTCAGTTTCTAAATTGCTGCATTTGTAAATTTTTAAAAAGACAATATAAAGGAATATCAGTGGTAGTGCCCCCTGCCAATGGAGTGTGGCAAGAGGCATGTCCTATGCCTACATACCTTTGCTAGTAGGTGTCCCTCATTCCCATCTCAAAATGTTGGGAGGTATGTAAATATAAGAAATAATTTATGTCCAGCACTACAGATATCCCGGAGTACATTCATGCATATGACCACAAAAAAATAATCTTGAATCAGAGAAAACCTACTAGAATTAAAAAGCTTAATACGGACGTCAATGTACTAAGACACCTGTGTAGATACTTATACCAAGCAGAGGTTATTCCTGCAGTAAGTAACATCAAAAATCAGCCAGCAGTCATAAAACTATGTGGTCTGGCATTGTTTCAAAGTATAGAGATATCCACCTCTAAGTACCAACAACTGTTCCAGGCTGTGGAATGCGTGGGATGTACTGCAGATCTGAGCTACTGTTAAAGCCTGAAGTTTATAACATTTTGCAGCTATAAATTCCATGAAATGCACATTGCAGTCTCCTGTAGTCACCTCAGAATTACAAGAGGTCATTTTGGTCCTTATTCATCCAGTATGTACTACCCTGCATTTGGGAGGTTTAGCCCGCTGCCTTCAGCCTTGGGTCTTTCAGAAGCCTTATAGCTGTAAAGACCCCAGAGCTGCTTTTAGAAATCATGTGGTCCCGTTTAGCCCACCTGGCAGGGCCTTCCACAACCCTGAGCATGCGTGGATTTTTGACCGATGGACTTCCACAAAGACGATCGTTTTTTTTTCTGTTTTTTTTTCTATCCATAGGAAAACTTTAAAACATGTTCTATTTTTTTCACCGATGGAAAACAAACCGATGGGGCCTACACACGATCGGTTTGTCCGATGGAAATGGTCCATTGGTCTGTTTTGATCAGACAAACCGATCGTGTGTACAGGGCTTAACAGTTTACTCAAACAAACCATTCATTCACATGCTATTTTTTTTTTTAAAGTTGTCAATTTTTTTAATTATTTTTTAAATGTTTTTTTTTTTTTTAATCTTTTCACCAGGATGTTTCACTTTTGAGACTGAGAAAAAGAATTGACGACACAGATTCCCATTTCTTACTCTACAGCCTCATCTGCACTGCAGATTAAATGTACAGGGGCCAATAAATGTGATATATTCCCTCCATCCACCAAACTCCATCCAGATAGAATCCTCCTATATGCCCATAGCAGCCAGTAGGAGGAAGAGGAAGCTGACAACACTACGGGGGAAAGGGGCACATTGGGGGGGGGGGGGCTGGGCAGCAGGGGGAAGGAGATTGTGGACAGAAGGGGGTGATTGGTGCAGCAGGGGGCAATTGCAGAAAATAATCCCCTGTAGTTCCCCCCATAGCAGCTGAAAATTGGCTTCTTCTCTCCCTCCCACTGGCTTTCAGCTGCTACAAGGGGGAACTACAGTGGATCGGTTCCAGCTAGCGCCCCAGCCACACCAACCAATCACCCCCTCCTTCCAAGATTTTCTCCCCCCTGTTGCCCTCCCCCACTTTTCCCATGTGCCCCTTTCCTCCATTTTAACCAGGTAAAGATCAATACACTTGGTATCTGGAGCAGTGTCCCATCTGAGCCACCACCCTTTTCCTCAGGCACACAAAAGGCTCTTGATGGTACATGGTGCCCCTTACACTCCACCCTTTCCAAAGGGACTCCCTGACCTACTAGGTCAATTGGGACCAGCTCTGACTGCTATCTGCCTGTATAAGAACAGGTATCCTTAGTGTTACCTGTGTACACCTGCTCCTTCTCAGAGCATTGGCTCCTGTGTTTGGCCTACTAACTATTCCTGGCATGCTAATTTTTGGACTGTAAGATAACTTCCTGTGAAGAAGGTTAGCTTCAAGGATTCTTGTAGTCATCATCTTCTCAAAGGACCTGAAAGATCTGGTTTCATCGGGTTTTAGCTTTGGAAACTTTCACCTGTGGGCAAGGTTAACCCTCTAAGGCCCCGTACACACGAGGGGATCTCCGCTGGAAACGGTCCGCCGGACCGTTTCCAGCGGAGATTCCTCCTCCGGATTTGGATCCGATGGCTTGTACTCACCATCGGATCAAAATCCGCACGGAATTCATCCGCGGTGACGTGTCGCGCCGTCGCCGCGATGATGACGCGGCGACGTGCGCGACGCTGGAAGGTAAGTACTTCCACGCATGCGTCGAATCATTACGACGCATGCGAGGGAGGGGAGCAGACGGATTGATCCGGTGAGTCTGTACAGACCACCGGATCAATCCGCTGGCCCCGATTCAAGCGGATAATATTCTTAGCATGCTAAGAAATTTATATCCGCTTGAAATCGATCGGGCCGAGAAATGTCCGCGGATAAATATCCGCTAGGCCGTACAGACGACCGGATTTATCCGCTGGAACTGATCCGCGGATCAATTCCAGCGGATAGATCCGGTGGTGTGTACGAGGCCTTAGTTTCATTGCAGTAAAGATTCACAGCTTTTGTACCTACAAACCGCTCATCTTTGGCCTGGAAGTCATCACCTACCATCCTCATCTCCCGTGGGAGATTTGGGGGACCCTACTTTCAGGGTTATTTCTTTCTCTCCCAGTTTTTTTTTGTCTGTTTCAGCTCCCTTCTCTGCTGTGTCTCTACTCTCTAAGGACCTTTCCAAAAGATATTGTTCCTCCTCCATCATAAGATCCAACCTTACAAAGGTTCAGACTCGCTTCTTTTAATTACCTTGGGGACAATACCTTGAAAACTTGTTTCTCTCAGCTGGTAGCCTCTGGACATGAAGAATAGGTTCACACTCCTAAGTGGCATGTATAGGCCATTGCTGGAGGGCCCAGTGCCTTCCTGGATTGTCAGAACTAGTCTTACAGGAACACAACATGTCTTGATAACTTCGAGGGATGTGTATAACTGGAGTTAGGCCCTCATTCTTTGGCTGATCCATGGCCTCTTGAGGAATGTTCTTTGGATGCCTTTTCTCACTCTAGCTTTAATCACGTGAATACTCTCACCTGTATCACTCAGATTCCATGGCTGTTGAGGCTCTGCTGGATCCTGGAGATCAGGAGCTAGACCTAAAGCTCAGGGTCGAGGAGCTAGTTACACTGCTTTTGTGCCAGAGAGGATTAGTTTCATCT
This sequence comes from Rana temporaria, assembly GCF_905171775.1. NCBI lineage: Eukaryota > Metazoa > Chordata > Amphibia > Anura > Ranidae > Rana > Rana temporaria. The sequence goes on along the minus strand of NC_053489.1, from coordinate 156,638,364 downwards.
ACAGTTCTATCTGTTTTTTCTATCTCCCCAGACTGGGCTTGAGGTCTATCTTCCATGTTCAGCATACACTTGTGGGGTTGCTTTTCATGAACCCTACCGTTAGACTTCATAGGAGTGAACTCCTTGGTTTTCTTGCAAACCTTTGCAGGCTGTTGTGCTTTAGCTGATTTGGGATTTTCCCTGGTAAGTCTTGATTAGTGAGATTCGTTGTCTGGCTAGTCAACATCTTTAGACAAAGATTTTAACCCCGTGATCCTAGGGGGTGAGAGGTCTAAAGGCTTTGGGCCTTCCTTTAGAACAGCTGGTCATTCTCATCTGAATCTGTTTTGTCTTATGTTTCTTCTCAGGACCTGTGCCTTGTCCCCAATTCTTGTTAACCGCATGAGGATTGTGGATTTTCTCTTCCCTACGCAGAAGTATGTTATGGTTCCAGCTGTTTTTGGTGGGTTTTGGTTGATCATCTTCTGCTAGTTCAGCGCTCCTTTCCATGTGGTCTTCGCCCCAGGGGTGACCTTTCTCTCTAGCATCGGGTGGATTCTCCATGGCCTGCAATCTTTTTTGTTTATAAAAGACAGTGCAGCGCTAAAATACAAGTCCATGAAAGGTCATCCAAGTGATCCTAAAGGGGACTGTAGTACGGGTATCATGCAGGTGATGAGCAAAAGTGTGACACCTCCACCAATAGCTGAAATGGCCGCTCACCTCACAGGATGGACACTCTGTTAGATAGGGTCAAATACACTTTCCCATGAGGGTATAATCCAGGCAATACTCCAAAAGGAGCCAGGAAATCAAATGGAATGATACCAAGTATTGAATTGGTAGATGTTTGAAATCTGGACTGAAGTAGTTCCCTAAGAATCCTTCCAGGGTGTACTAAGATCAGACTCTTCCCAAAGACCATTTCCAAACCATGGCCAGGACCCAGCACTCACCACCTGCAACAGAGCAAGCGTGTGTGATTGTTCTTTTTTGTTTGCCAGTGTCCCATCCTCCTGTAGACAGCAGTGTAACCCAACAGTATCTGAATCAGTGTCCCCGAACATACAGTACCTCCAGGAAAAAGATGTTACAGCGAGTACACACAAAAAAACGATTATTTCTATAAATAATTTGTAATTAGGTCTGTACACGAGGGTAGACATAGTTGCTCATCACATATACAGGCTCTGCTTAATAATACAGGTTCTAAATAGGCTCTAGGTACATCTCTATAGGTCTGCTTTGATCAAATAAAAAAAAATATGCATATTCTATAGCAAAATGCCGTATTGGGCCCCATGCACACTGGGTGTTTAGTCTTGATGCATGAGGAAGTCCCAAGGTTTGGACATAACGTATGTATAGGACAAGGTTTTTACGTATATGGCATCACCCTGCGATCATTTCTGAATCTAAGGATCCTGTGATTATATGCGATTCATGGTTAGCACTGCCTATAGTGTCATTTTTGTAAGTGCAATACTATACCTTTTTCTAAATGTAGCACCTATGTACTTTATAGTACTGGTGCTAGTCAAATTTAAATATAGATCAGAGTCTAGTTAGACTCTGATCCTGATTGTTAGTAGCAAATTGCGGGCTCTGTCTCAGCTTGGCTGTGAGTCCATTCTGCTGTGCTGGGGTGTTCTTTAGGGTGGCCACATCACGGTGCCCCAGCGCTATGGCCTACCTGGCCATGGTGTGCGTGCCACGCGGTGTTCCTGGTTCTCGGACCATGTTGGCCCGGAGCACCTGAACCAGCGATGGGGACCCAGTGAGCGACTGGGTTCCCTATATTGAAGATCCCAAGCTGTGTTCTGTACGGTGGGGAGTCGGTCTGAGGAGCGCCATTTAGAGGCTGGCGGTCCAATAGGGCTTGGATGAGACCACTGGGGATCATAGGTAGCCGGACACTGCGGGACTGATCACCTGTCAGTCGGTACCTGGGCGACAACTTGAAGGAGATCCAGACGTAACTCAACCAAGGAGGCATATCTCTAAGAATTCTACCCAGAGGGGACCTGTGGCAGAGGTATCTTCTGAGGCTCTTTGAGAGGGGTCTGTGGCAGAGACTTTTTCCTAAGTTCAAGTTCACCAAGGAGGGTCTGTGGCAGAGACTTATTCCAATTATTGTCCGAGTGATACTTTGGCTGCCAGGTCAGTGAGAGAGGCCTGTCCGGGTACACTAAACCCACTCTGGCCGGAGTGGCGCAGAGAAGTGTTACGTTTGGGAGCAGGACTGTTTCCTATCATTACGCCTGAATCTGCAATCCTTCCTCCTTTCAACTTTACTTTCCTCACCACAAGTTTTATTGTTTTTACCCGGCTGGGTAATAAAGAGCACAGCAAAAGAGCACCTGTCGTGGACATTCCTTTACTTCTGTTTATGCACATACGCATCACTCGCCCCTAGAGAATTCAGAGGAGCCGCGAGGTAACACGCCGCCCAAAAATCCAGCAGCTCCTCCAGGGGTAATGCTACATAAATAAATGTGAAGTTTTAAACGGAGAGCACCAGAACTGTTCGCTTTTTCTTTCTGCATGTATGCTGTGGGGATTGGAAATCTAATAATCCATCCATCCATCTGAGTAGGAGGCATTTGAAGCAGCAGCAGTTTGTCTTCCTTCCCATAGAGGGAAAAACATGTGGTGAGACCTACTAGTAATGCAGGGCTCAAGGCAGTGAGGTGAGAGGCTAATCTACAAGGGTGGAGGATTCACACTTTGCATTGCATGTCACATTGGTGATTGAAGTGGATTCAAATTGGATATCATTTTCTTTTCCTTTGAAACTGTTGGATATACATTGGACTATTTTTTGTACCTACATATATTTTTGCACAATTGTTTGCACTTTATCGTTGCCTTCTTTGATATTTTTGGATACAGTATACATTGGATTATATATATATATATATACACATATATATAGATATATAGTTTTTTTTTGTACACATATTTTGCACAATTGTTTGCACTTTTATAATGTTGTGGCAATTTTTTGCGCTACATCATTCTGTTGTATATAACAAGATTTATCCCAGCTATCTAAGGACATCCCGAAGCTCCTCCACTGCTGTCGGATAAATGCTGTTCAATCAGCACTGCCAGCGATAGGTCTTAGGCCCCGTACAGACGACCGAACATGTCTGCTGAAACTGGTCCGCGGACCAGTTTCAGCAGACATGTTCGGTCGTGTGTAGGTCCGAGCGGACAGGATTCCAGCGTACGTTTGCCCGCCGGGCCTTTTCCCAGCGTGCAAATATTTCCAAACTTGTTTTAAAACAGTCCGCTGGAATCCTGTCCGCTCGGACATGTTCGCTGGTTAGTACACAAAATCATCGTACAAAACACCCGCGCATGCTCAGACAAAATGAGGGGACGGGAGCGCTCGTTCAGGTAAAACTCGCGTTTCTTTGGGATATGGCACATTCGTCATTTCAAAGATTTATTCTAGCAAGAGAACAATGACTAAAACGATGCAATAAACAATAGTTTATTGCGTCGTTTTGTTCATTGTTCTCTTGCTAGAATAAACCCGTTCTCTTGCTGATGCTATTTCAACTGAGTTGTCCCATACTGAAATGTGACATTTCTTGCTTGTGATGTAATATTTAGAAAATGTTTTCTAGCCCAGATGTTGCATTTCTATGTTTTAATATTATTTTTAGTTTAATGTTCATCTTCTCTAAAATTTTTGGGTGTTTCTAGTTATGTCACCATTTTGTTCATTTTTTTTTTTGAATTTTGGTTTTGGGCAAGTTATTTTAGTTATTTTTATTTTTGGGTTATTTAATTTTTTTACTATGTTGGCACACCAAATTTCCCCCTCCCCCCAAGGAGTTTCTGGCCTTTGTAAATGACCCATTGTATTTGTTTTTAATGTTTGATGCCTAATAATCCCCACAGTATAACAAACAATAGCCAAGGTTGGACTTTTAGGCCCCATTCACACCTAAGCGACAAAACGCCCGACGCGGGACGCTTCTGTCGCTTGAGGGGAGAATTCCCATTGCCGTCTATGGAGATGGTTCACATCTCATAGACGCGCAACGCCTGTCGCCTGAAAAAAAGTCCCGGACCCTTTTTTTCACGCGACAGGCGCGTTTTCCCATAGACAGCAATGGGAATACTTTAGAAAAAAAAAAAAAAAAAAAAGAAACATTTGTAATCGCGGCAAATCTGCCGCTACACGCGTACGCGGCTGTCGCTTAGGTGTGAATGCAGCCTAAAGCAAAAAGCCATTTATTTTGGCAAAAGCAAAAAAATAATAATAAACAGAACGGCAGCACTTGAACAGCTAGCAAAATACATGCAGACTTGCATTTACAACATGATGAAGGATAAACTAGCAAACCTCAGGAGGCACACACACAGAAATCTGAAGCAGCAGCACATAACCAAAGGAACCCAAGCTGTGCTAGTCCAAACAAGATGTCTTTTGTGGGGAATCAAATGGAAGGCAGGGAATCAACGTCTCCTCTTCCTTACAACCTTCCCTCCAGGCTGCCTTACAGCGGATCTTCCACGGACCCGTACAAGGCCCCTTGCAGGTGGGGATGATGTGGCAGCAGGAGGATGGTGTTCAGCAAGCCGGGCCGGGTCACATAGCCCAGTGTCTCTGGTCAGCAGGTCCCTCTCCATCCACCAAAGGACCTGATTGATCAGGCCCTTTGCCATTTTCTTTTGCTCCTCCCCCCCTTGGTTTAGATCGTGAGCCACGGAGGCACTGTAGGCTTCTGTGGGGTTGAGGGGGGCCCTCATTATAGCACTGGCCTCCCTTATCATGCGGAGGCTCTCGTCCTTCACTAGCCTCATCTGCCTCCTTCGGCCTGGTGGCCTCATCTGGAGGGGAGGAGCCTGGCTGGTGGTTGTCCTGGGCCTGGAGACCTGCTGACTTGTACTGGGCCCGGCCTCCTCCTGGCTGCCACTGACCCCTTCGGCCTGGCTGACATTGACGGGAGGATCTGCCACCTCCTGGCTGGTCTCTTCTTCCTGTGTCAAAAAAAGGGACATGTTTTAATATTTACCCCAATCAAATCACACACATTTTCATGCTTGTTTTTTTTTTTTGGTTCATTTTAACTTGAACAGACTCTCCTTCTGACCCCTGCAGTTGTCATCCCTGACACCTATTTGTCTGCCCATGACTTTTTTTAGTTTTTTACCAGCTTGGCTTTTATTTTACAATATCAAGGCAATAATCCAACAAGAATTAGTAGCCCTGAAATATTTTGCTAACTACTATACCTCCTCATCGAAGACTACCAGATCTGCGTCTCTGTCAGCCAGGCCCTCTTCCTCAGACTCTGCAGGGCTGTGGGGATCTTGGGAAGTTCCGCTGTAAGGTAGCGTGGAGGGAAGTCTGGGAGTCAGACTTGACATTGATTGCCTGCCGTCCAGTTGATCCCGCAAAAAAGACATCTGTTTGAAATACCACAGCTTGGGCTCCTTTGGTTGTCTTGCTGCTGCTCCAGATTTTTGTTTTTGATGAGCTTTGTAAGCTCTTCTATATGTGCCCCTGAGGTTGGCAAGTTTATCCTTCACCATGTTGGCAGTGCATTCTGGCACCCATGTTCTCATGTAGTTTGCTAGCTCTTCAAGTACATCTTTATTATAATAATTCGGCTGCTTTGAATCCCACAGGATGGGCATTTCTCGGAATTTATCCAACAACTGCTGTATATTCTCCTGTGTCTGAAGTAGGTCCATTGCTTGTCGAATTTAAGTTATATTATTTTATACTCTAGATGAACAAAACAAAAAGAAACAAAAAACACGATTTAAAAAAGGCTCAGCGTTGACATTGATCGAATATGTGGCCCAAAATGTAGGACCTATATATAAATACAAACACAGTGTCTCCTGTTGCAAAACTGCTGGCCAGCTCTGCCCAATTGGTTGTCCCAAACATTGATTTTATACATGCAGACCCTTTGGTTACATTGCAGTAAATAAGTGGAATCAATAACCATACACAATTATTATAAATGAGAGCATTTATCAAGGCACTATTTCATGTGTAGATATCCTGCCCCTCAGCATTGATGACATAAAAGACACTTCCTAATGACCTCTGTCCAACCAACACAGAACAATACTTGGCCTGATCTGAATACACCATACCAAAATTTAAATGAGGTAGAGCATTGTTCCCATCTATATATTGTGATGTGTCCAAAAGCATTTGGATACCAAAATACCATTGTGGTAGCCAAGAGACATAATAGGTTAAAAAGGGTGCAACCAACAGACCAAACCCCCATCCCATGGCTCTCCATTTTCTAGGCCTCTGCTGATCCCATGTTGAAATTTCTTACCTTCCTCTCTCTTGCTCCTCGATTCTCACGCTCGAATAATTACCGTGTAACCTATGTAATCACGTCGTTTGCCTTTTATACACTCCGCGTATGTATGAACCACCGCCCTCGTCACCTTTGCCATGCCCCTAATCAATGTGAAACGGAAATATGGCGTTAACTGTGTAGGTTCTGAAATCGCTCGAATAGTCTCCGCGTAACGTACGTAAACCCGTTGTTTGCATTCTCTACACTCCGCGTATGTATGAAACGCCGCCCTCGTCTCCGCCCATGGCGGAACATTTTGTCTTTTCCACGCCCATAATCTCTGTGGGAAGGAAAGATGGCGATGTCACACGAGCGTGCACGAAGCTCTCATGGCGCAAGTGAAGGGACAGAGGCAGGAACGTCCCGATCCAGGCCCAAACGATACAAAGCCACTAATATGGCGTTCGACGAAATGGTGGAGTTGGTTTATATCATGCAGAGGAAGGACTATGATGGGGAATATGGGCCATACAAGACCCCTAACCGCAGAAAGGCCCACATTATAGACAAGGTGGCGAGGAGAATGAAAGACATGTTTGGTGTCACCAGGTCCAAAGAGCAGCTCAGGAAACGTTGGTTTCAGATTTGAAATTGCGGGAGCCACATCAGATGAAGAAGATCCTGAAAATTCTGCGGAAAAGTAAGTCCTTATTTTTTGGGGGGGGGGGGGGTCAATTGTCTTCAAGAATGTGTTGACATGTATATTTCGACATCTGCCTCCTTGGCCTGCTTGTACTTTTGAACACATGTTTAAATTGGATGTGTTTAACGAAAATACCTACCTTTTGCAAATCTCGTTAATAGTAAATCGCGTAAAATCACATTGTTTCTCCTAAATGTGAGGTTAGTCCAGGAACAACACACCTGGACATGGCTCACTGGCCAAAAACTTTGTTTGCAAACATTGTGTAAAAGCTAGTTCTGACAAATCAAATTAAGAGAATGTGAAAGGCAAACAGGATTCATTCTCAACAGTGATCAGAAAGCAGATGTTTTCCCATCTGGAATGCAGAGCACCTGTGTCTCCACAATAAAAATGATCCTTTTTTTGTGTGGGTCTCCCAGAAAGCAAGTTTAGGGGGGACATCCATGTGTGTCACTTTTATTTTAAAAGGGGCAGGATCAGAGCTTGGCCTAGAAGTCTGCTAAAAATGTAGGTTTGGTGGAGGAAGACAAAAACAAAAAAAAATGAAAGCCTCTTCTAAACCAATGTATGCGATTTCTGCTCTCAAATATCTGTGTGCTGATGAGTATACCTTTTGTTTTGTGTTATTTAGGGGAAAGAAGACGCCAGCATTTGGAGGAGGCAGAGAGGGCCAGACACGCCGAAAATAGCCCATCTCGGCCTGTGGAGGAGGAGGAGGATGTGGAAGGAGAGGAGGAAGGAAGAGAGGAGGAAGGAAGAGAGGAGGAAGGAAGAGAGGAGGAAGGAAGAGAGGAGGAAGAAGTAATTTTGGATTTGGAATTTTTGGAAGATGGAGGTGAAGTGGTGGAAGAAGGAGGAGTCGTGGAAGATGGCGAAATTGTGGAGGTGGAAATGAGCACACCATCAGGTCAGTGTCACCCCAGCTTTATAGGGCAAAACATATGTAGATAGGCCTGTAAAAAGTTAAAAGTTTTGATAGCAATTATTTTATTTTTTTAGGGGATGAAGATGGTGTTGCACATTTTTCGCGTGCAAGTGCTGCAATAATTATCCAGCAAGTTATGGAGTGCAGCACAGAAATGGACAATATGCGGCAAAGTATGATGGTCATGGAACAAAATGTTAGAAATGTCATTTTGGAGTGCAGCACAGAAATGGACAATATGCGGCAAAGGATGATGGTCATAGAACAAAATTATAAAAATATTATTGACATGATGGGCCGTGTCAAAGACTGAAACACCCCCCCCGCCCATCCCCCGCCCCCCCAACCCTTTTTACTTTTTGAATCATCAATACGCCAAAATTTGAAGATGCACACACAGTGTGCCAACATGTGCTATCTGCCATCACAGACATTGATCACCCATGATGTCAGATAGCACATGTGGCCATTTGTCTCTTGAACCAATGAGATTTGGCGAATTCACACTGAATGTGTGCATCTTCAAATTTTGGCGTGTTCCAGTGTGAAAGCACACCATGACTGACTGCTGTTGTGAATCTTGAACAAATTTTACTGTTGAAGTTCTATTGGTTGTACATTTTTACAGTTTTCTATAAGGCCCCTTTCACATTGAGGAGTTTTTCAGGCGGTAAAGCGCTAAAAATAGCGCTGCTATCCCGCCTGAAAAACTCCTGCACTGCAGACTCAATGTGAAAGCCCGAGGGCTTTCACACTGAGGCGATGCGCTGGCGGGAGACAAAAAAATCTCCTGTCAGCAGCATCTTTGGAGCGGTGAGAGGAGCAGCATGTATACCGCTCCTTCACCGCTCCTTCCCATTGAAAACAATGGGAACCGCGGCAATACCGCCCGCAATGCGCCTCTATAGAGGCGCATTGCGGGCGGTATTAACTCTTTATCGGCCGCTAGCGGGGGTTAATACCGCACCGCTAGCGGCTGATACCCGCGGCAATTCCGGCGGTATAGCGCCGCTATTTTTAGCGGCGTTATACCGCCACCGCAGCTCCCGCCACAGTCTGAAAGGGGCCTAAAAAAAAGTGTGGAAAATCAATAACCCAAAAAAGCAAAAAAAAATAAATATATAGATAATTTTAGATATACCAAAAAATATTAAAAAAAAAGTTTAAAAAAAGCTTAATTATATATATCTAAAAAAATACAAAAAATAAAGCTTGATTTTTCAAAAAAAAAAAAAAAATAACCCCAAAAAAAAATCTGAAAAAAAAAACCAAATTTTGAGGAAAAACACAAAAAAAATTGAAAATAACATTCATGGTGAAAAAATATATATATAAATATATATATATAAAAAATATTTGAGTCATTATATATAGAGATCTAAAAAAAATATAACATTAATAAAAAGATTTGATAACCCAAAATGTTAAATTGTTAAACAAACTATATTCTGGATAAGCACTATAAAAATATAATTTTTTTTTGAAAAAATAAAACCAAAAAATAATCTTTGTTGACTACAAATTGTAGACATATTTTCATTAAAAAATGCATACTTTTTTGGGGGTAATGAACAAGCTGAAAATAAAAAGCTTGACATCTAAATATGAAAAATGAGTGGCTTCTTATTTCTAGACTCAATACCCTGTTTGTAGATGAGTGAATAATGTGCAATTGTGGTTATTTACTAAAACTATAAAACTAAATTTGTCACTATAAGTGCACTAGTTAGTTGGATAACCAGGAAGACAGATAAAAAGAGAAAAAGCAATAATGACAAACAACTGTATAAAGTCCAATGGTCAAATTATTTATTAGTTCTGTGAATATTTCTTTCTTTTGGGGGCCGAATTAGAAAGAAATATGATCTGGCATAGCAATGGCCCCCCGACCCATGAAGTACTCAACATATTTGTCGCGTACATCACAAGCAGATTGGGGGGCCAAGCCAGCGCGACCAGTGTCCAGCCCAGGAAGGGTATCTGAGGGTAGTCGTGCCTCAGCACCGATGTTGGGTAGGTACGTCTGGGAGTGCCTGCGTAGAAAGTTGTGCAAAATGCAGCAGGCAAAAACAATGGTGTTCAATTTATATTCCGCCAAGTGTATCGCTGTCAGGAACAGGCGGAACCGGTTGGGGAGTATCCCAAAGGCATTCTCGACTACCCTCCGAGCCCTGGCCAACCGATAATTGAACACCTTCCTCTCTAAGGTGAGGGTCCTCTAGGGAAAAGGCCGCATAAGGTGAGGTCCAAGCCCGAAAGCTTCGTCCGCTACAAACACAAACGGAAGTCCTTCAACATTGTCTTCATCCGGTGGCAGTGCCAGACCACCAGCTTGGAGACGACTGTAGAATTCTGTCCGCGCGAAAACTCCACCATCAGACATCCGGCCGTTCTTCCCCACGTCCACATATAGAAACTCATACTGTGCCGACACCACCACCATCAACACAATACTATGATAACCTTTGTAGTTAAAATAGTAGGACCCCGAGTGGGGTGGCGGCACTATGCGGACGTGTTTCCCATCTATTGCTCCACCGCAGTTAGGAAAATCCCACCGCTGCGCAAATTGGGAAGCCACAGTCTGCCATTCCTGTGGTGTGGAGGGAAGCTGTGGGGACAAACAAATAAAGATAATTAGTACTTTGGCACATAAACATTGCAAACAGAATCCTACAAGCATCCTCGTGCTACTTCACAGTATTCAAATAGCATTTAAAAATTGTGCAGGGAGAATTTCGGGGCACAAATATATAGGCCCACTTAATTAAGAGACTCCACAGCCCTCTGATGTGGACAACAACAGTTTTAAAGGGCGGGGGGGGGGGTTGAACTGTAAAAACATTTTTTTTTACAATAAATAGGCTAGGTGGGGTTGTCCCTAGGATAGCATGCTGGACAGGTTAATATTGGGTAAGGTACAAATATGCAGGTAGGCCAAGAAAAAGAACATGGAAAGCTTATATCAACATGCATAGGGAGAAAAGGGAACGTTAGTTAAAAAACACACAGCATATCTGGAAAAAAAAAAAAAAAAGTTAGTTGCCCACATTATTAAAGACAGACTGTGAGGTTAAAATAAGGAAACTTACCTTAATATACTCCTCCTGCATAACTCTGATGATGGCAGAACACGTGTCCGGTATGATGACCCCAAGCGCCTGCGGAGAGATGCCTGTCGAGAACTTGAGGTCCTGCAGGCTCCTCCCAGTCGCCAGGTACCGCAACGTGGCAATAAGCCTCTGCTCGGCCGTGATGGCTTGGCGCATCACAGTGTCCTGCCTCGTGATATAGGGGGACAGAAGATCCAGCAGACGGTTGAATACGGGGTCCGTCATACGGAGAAAATTCCTATAGTCATTAGGATTATTCTCCTGGATTTCCCTAAGCAGAGGCATATGAGAGAACTGGTCACGCTGGCGCAACCAATTCTTGGCCCAGAAACGCCTCCTCCCCCTGTTCCTGGCCAAACTACTGGAATGCTGAGCATATCCAGAAGCCATCCCATAAACAGCACCAACTCGCGAAAATTGACGCTGCTGCTCCATCATGGATTCAAACCGGCCGGCTGGTCAGTCAAGAACACACTCCAACAGAAAGCACTCACAAATCCAGCACAACCTGCAAAGAACGCGCGACAAACAGATACGAGCGGACAGGACGCAACTGCAAAGCAGCATGACCTGAAAGCCTGTACCCGATTGCCTACTACGATCCCGTAAGCACACGCACTGAACCCGAAAATACTACCTGGTAAAGTGCGGAGACCGAAAAGCGCGAATCGGCTCTAATCAAACCTTCACTAACACGAGCAAACCCGTAACCAGCAAAAGTGGAACAGATGGCTGCGCCATTGACTTTGGACTTTCCCTTTATAGTGACGTTGTACGCGGTTTACGTGCACGCGTTCTGGTACGCTGGTGTGTACAAGCCAGCGGACCAAAAGACAAATCTGCCTTGTACGCCGGAAACTGCCCGTCGGACAGTTTCAAGCGGACAGGTTTGGTCGTCTGTACGCCGCCTTAGTGGCAGAAACTATCTCTAAATTTGTGCATATCTTGGCCTAGGGTAGTAAGATCCAGCTTAAAGGGGTTGTAAAGGTAAAAATCTTTTTCCCTAAATAGCTTCCTTTACCTTAGTGCAGTCCTCCTTCACTTACCTCATCCTTCCATTTTGCTTTTAAATGTCCTTATTTCTTCTGAGAAATCCTCACTTCCTGTTCTTCTGTCTGCAACTACACGCCGTAATGCAAGGCTTTTTTTCCCTGGTGTGAAGAAAGCCTCTTGAGGGGGAAGGGGGCGAGCCGGAGTGTCAGGACACTCTCTACTTTGCAGATAGAGAAAGGAGCTGTGTGTTAGTGGTCGTCCTGACACTCCTGCTCGCCCCCTCCCCCTCAAGAGGCTTTCTCCACACCAGGGAGAAAGCCTTGCATTACTGTGTGGAGTTACAGACAGAAGAACAGGAAGTGAGGATTTCTCAGAAGAAATAAGGACATTTAAAAGCAAAATCGAAGGATGAGGTAAGTGACGGAGGACTGCACTAAGGTAAAGGAAGCTATTTAGGGAACAATTTTTTTACCTTTACAACCCCTTTAAGTTCCTTGACCTTCCCTATTAAATCAGCATGGTTTTTCAAAAAGCACCTCTGACAGAGTTGGCTCCTGTGTTCCCTTCAATGTAGTGGAGCTAGGGGAAGTGTCAGGCCCCGTACACACGTCCGAGGAACTCGACGTGCCAAACACATCGAGTTCCTCGTCGAGTTCAGTGTGGAAGCCGCCGAGGAGCTCGGCGGGCCGACTTTCCTCATTGAACAACGAGGAAATAGAGAACATGTTCTCTTTTCGGCCCAACGAGTTCCTCGTCGGCTTCCTCGCTGAAAAGTGTACACACCACCGGGTTTCTCGGCAGAATCCAGCTCTGATCGAGTTTCTGGCTGAATTCTGCCGAGAAACTCGGTCGTGTGTATGGGGCCTCAGGAGTTACAGAGCCAAGACAGCTGGGGAGGACGGCAGGGAATCTTCTGCTGCTTTTCCGAATAGTTCAGGTGTGGAGGTCAGTGAAGAGCGGTGGCCATCTTGGCAGGAGCTGGTAGTAACACTCATTCTGGCAGGAGGCTGTTTTTTGTGCCTGCCCATTTACCAAGCAAGCCCCAGGGTGCAGAGGGGTCTTCCACAGCACAGGAGGGAGGCCAAGGAGCAGGTCTATGGCGTTGGTGACCCAGGATAATGCAGGATAGTAGAGGGATGCCACAGGGCTGCAGAGGGAAGCATCTGCTCACATTCCGAGCTAGGACACACCCCTTTGCCAAACTGTATTTAGCCACAATAAATTGGATTTCAGCATTTAGCCACAGGCAGAGGGCACAGGTGTGCCATCCAGCCCCACTTCTGGCAGCCTATCAAACTATAAGTCTGACTGATAGCTGCTGCAACTGGACAGTGCACCTAGCGGTATGTACGTTTAGGGCAGTATGCGCTCAGGGACATATGCTTGAAGTGCAAGCAGTTGTGCTTCAGACATTTGTCTTTGGGGCCATACTGCCCTATAAAGAAGTATCGCTGAACCACCTAGCCCTGTCCAGCCGCAGTAGCTGACAAAGAGTTTAGTAGGCTGCTAACAGTGGGTGCAATCCACCCACAGCCCTACTGTTTAGATTAGGTCCCTTTCACACTGAGGCGCAATTTAAGGTGTTTTAGCACTTAAAATAGCACATAAATAACGCCTGAAATACTCCTACCCCAGCATTCTCAATGTGAAAGCCCTAGGGCTTTCACACTGAGGCGATGCACTGGCGGAAGAAAAAAAATCTCCTGTAAGCAGCATCTTTGGAGCGGTGTGTATACCGCTCCTTCAAACAATGAAAACTCCTGAAAACAATGCTCATTGCGGGCGGTATTAACACTTTTTCGGCCGCTAGCGGGGGTTAATACCGCACCGATAGTGGCCAAATACCGCCGCAATTTCGTGGCAATTCCGACAGTATAGCGCCCCTAAAAATAGCGATCCTATACCGCCACCGTACATACTGCCCCAGTGTGAAAGGGGCCTTAGTGTAACTGATTTTATTTTCATTTTTATACTTTGTGATGAACAGCTATTCATATAGATGTAGCGCAACCCCCGCAGGAGCCGCTGATTTGTTGTTGGGATCGGCGTATTAAGTTACCTTGGTGTTGTCTAAGGGATGCAGTTGGAGAACAGAGTATTGAGCGAATGTCCAGGCGATGAATAAAGGTTTTTCCAATGCTTTATTTCCAGGCCAACACGGCCAACATCAACATCAAATAGGAAGAAAAGGTTGATGAAGCAAGAGGGAGAACTTCGCAGTATCAGGCCTGGATATGAACCGAGCAATCCTGCTCTCAGTAGTATCAAATTGCAGTTCGTCGCCACTCTAGCCAGTGGGTGAAGTGCCCCCGGACAGACTTCTGCCACAAGCCTGGCAGCCGAAGTGTCACTTTAGATTGCTGGGAGGAACAGGTCTCTCTCACAGACCCAGCTCTAGGGCCTCTGCCACAGGCCTATTACTTTGGATGAGCTAAATGGACAAATTGAGCGAATCCTCCCAGTAGATTTACGCATAAGTCAAACAGGGTCACCGATCGACAGCTGTAGCATACCTGTCAATACCTTGGTGACCAGATCCCCGATGGTTCGTTACAGTCTCCTGGATAACCCGCTTCTGGGTTCTTCCTGAGCCGATCCCCCACCGTACAGCCCTCAGCTTAGGATCTTCCTAGAAAAGTTGGGGACCCAGTATGTCACTGGGGCTCCCTTCTCCATCAGGATGGAGCCTCGTGTAGCATGCGACTCCGGCCAGGTGGGCCACGCCAGTGGGGTCCATGGATGAGCGCACCCTAAAGGTGGATGCCGCACCTGGAAACGGGACCCCGCAAAGATTTCCATAAAGATGGCGTCTGCCACAGATATACCCCTCCCCAGCATGCTCCGCGAGGGAAAACTCCTCTAATTGGCTGCTGGGGAGAGTTGCTCTGCCAGAACCCCTCTAGCGCCACCTGTCGCCCAGAGGTGGAAACAACACCTCTGGAGCGCAGGCTGACCTACAGGACATTTCTGGAATGAGAGCAGCCCAAATTTGACAAATTGTGAATGGGAGCAAAATAACTCTCCCATTCCCCACTAACTTTAGCGTAGTGCCCATACTGGAAGTAAGGGGGCGCTACATAGATTATCACATGGGGCTTTGTTACTTAGACCCATTTAACACTGGGGCGTTTTTCAGGCGCTTTAGCGTAAAGAAAAAGCGTCTGTAAAGTGCCTGAAAGAAGCTGCATCTGCAATCCCAATGTGAAAGCCTGAGTGCTTTCACACTAAAGTGTCTGAAAAACGCCCAGTGTGAAAGGGGTCTTAGCGTTAAAATAAGTGCCTGTAAAGCGCCTGAAAGAAGCTGCATCTGCAATCCCAATGAGTGCTTTCACACTGAGGCGCTGCGCTGGCAGGGCGTCCAAAAAAAGTCCCGCAAGCAGCTTCTTTGCAGCGCTTTAGGAGCGTTGAATACACCGCTCCTAAAGCCCCCTTCCCATTGAGGGAGCTTTTTTAACGCCAAAGCGCCTGAAAAACGCCCCAGTGTGAAAGGGGTCTTAGCGGCGCTTTATCAGCGTTTTTCGGGCGCTGGCAGTGTGAAAGGGCTCTGAAAGCAGATAAGGCTTCTTTTAGGCGCTTTACGGGCTTTTTTTAACGCCAAAGCGCCTGAAAAATGCCCCAGTGTGAAGGGGGTCTTAAAATATGCTACCTAGCAGGATTCTATAAAAAAAATAAAAAAATTTGATGTGAAGATAAGATAAAATAACAAATGCATGTAAAACCACTTGTGAGCTGAAGAGTTTGTCACTTATCCTGTAAGGGATCTCATCTCATGCCTGGGATGTCCACCAGAGAAGGAATGTACAAGTCTGTACATAATATACAGTAAAAACACTGTAGAAAATGCAGGTGCAAATATGAAGGTCATACATTTCTTTCAGGTATCTCTAAATGAAGTGGACATATTTATGTATGAACAATTACTGTATACGTTAAAGGAGTTGTAAAGGATTTTTTTTTTTTTGCTGAAATGACTGTTTACAGGGTATAGAGGCATAATAGTTAACTGATTCCTTTTAAAAATAGATAAAATTCAATCATACAATGTACCTGTAGTTTCTAGTTTCGTTTTTGCATGTTGTTTCCTGCTTCTGTGATGTACAGAGCCACGAGCCAATACAGGGCAGTGATGGTTTGGAAAACGAAACTGATTGGTGCTGTGGGGTTTTAGACACACATAGGTAGATTCACAAAGAGTTAGGCCGGCTTATCTACAGATAAGCCGACCTAACTCTGAATCTAAGCTGACCTATGTTTAAGTGTATTCTCTAACAGAGATACACTTAAACATATCTAAAGATATGCGCCGTCCTATCTTAGATTGCAATGTTTTGGCTGACCGCTAGGTGGCGCTTCCATTGCGGCCGGCCTAGATTATGCAAATGAGCTTGTACGCCGATTCCCGAACGAACGCGAGCCCACCGCAGTCGATTAACGTTGTTTCCGTACGCGATAGGCTGCCTAAAGTTATTCCACCTATGAGGTGGAATAACAATGTTAAGTATGGCCGCCGTTCCCGCCGCGAGGTTTGAATTTTTTACGTTGTTTGCGCAAATCGGGATTTACGTAGTTTACGTCGTTTACGTACGCGTCGAAATCAATAGGCTCGTACGGCCTACTTAGCCGCAATACGCACTGGGAAATGTAGCCGCCCGCTGCATGCGCAGTGTCAAAAAACGTCAAAAAACGTGAGGTCAAGCCTCATTTCAATACAACACGCCCCCCTCCAAGTCATTTGAATTAGGCGCACTTACGCCCGCTCGTTTTAGGCTACGCCGCCGAAAATTAGCAGGTAAGTGGTTTAAGAATCACTACTAGCCTAACGAATTTACGGCGGTGTAGCCTAAAAAGACTAGGCTAGGCCGCCCTAAAGTTAGGCGCCCCTACGTGAATCTACCTAACAGTAATCACACCTCCTTGATTAGTGACCACAGAGAGAAAGCTCCCAGTACTGTGGTTATCAGGAAACAGACAACCAGGAAGTGTGGAGATCAGAGAAGAATTACAGCAACTTGAGAGCAAAAACAAACAATGAGGACATGAAAACAGCACTGCATTAAGGTAAAGGAAGCTAGTAAGATAAAAAAAAAAAATCGTTTACAAACCCTTTAATGTAGTTCTGAAGAACTAGCTTTGTTTTTCACAATTTCCAGTGTATACAGAAGAACAGGTTTTAGCAACTCATGCTTTGAATTTTCTGAAGGAAGCTTTATACTGAATAAACATGAACTGAATAGTACAGATATACTGAAAGGTAACAGCCTGCAGCAAAATGAGGGTTTGTGAGTGAAAGTGATAAACAAAAAACACATGACATACAGTTTATGAATATCTAAGTTATAAAGAACTTTCCACATGCATGCAATGAGTATGAAAACCTACGTAAGAAGCCAGCGGGAAAAAAAAAAGCATTCTGGGCCAGATTCACAGAAAAAGTACGCCGGAGTATCTGCTGATACTCCGGCGTGCTTTCAAATTTGAGGCGTTGTATCTTTATTTGTAATTTACAAAGATACAACGGCATTTGGCTAAGATCCGACCACTCCACTGAGTGGAATTTGCGTCGTTTTCCGCGTCGGGTATGCAAATTAGCTGTTTACGGCGATCCACGAAGGTACGCGCGTTCGTCGCATTCTCTTACGTCGCCGCTAGTCGGTTTTTCCCGTCATAAAGTTGCACTTGCTATTTAGGTGGTGTAATATTAGACAGCCCATGTTAAATTATGGCCGTCGTTCCTGCGTCGAATTTAAATATTTTTTTTTTTGCGTAAGACGTCCGGGAATATGAAAGGACGTAACGCACATCGCCGTTCAAAAAAACACAGCGGGGCACGGCGTAATTTTGCGCAAAGCGCGGCGGGAAATTTCCTAACGGAGCATGCGCAGAACGTTCGGCGCGGGAACGCGCCTAATTTAAATGGTACACGTCCCATTTGAATTAGGCGGGCTTGCGGCGGCGTAACGTAAATCTGTCCGGCGCAAGCCCGCCTAATTCAAATGGGGCGTGTACCATTTAAATTAGGCGCGTTCCCGCGCCGAACGTTCTGCGCATGCTCCGTTAGGAAATTTCCCGCCGCACTTTGCGCGAAATTACAGCGCCCCGACGTGTTTTTTGAACGGCGATGTGCGTTACGTCCTTTAATATTCCCGGACGTCTTACGCAAAAAAAATCATTTTTAATTAAAACTTGCGGCGGTGTAACGTAAATGACATACGTTACACCGCAGCGCAAGTACGTGAATCTGGCCCTCTACGTCCAAATACAGAGCTTCAGCCAAAGGCTTCACGCTTAAAACTTGCGGTGGTGTAACGTAAATTGCATACGTTACGCCGCAGCGTAAGTACGTGAATCTGGCCCTCTACGTCCAAATACAGAGCTTCAGCCAAAGGCTTTATTTATTCACATGGGCATATGTGATTATTCTGCATCGATCTTAGGTTCTTCTTCTAAGAAAAGATCTTAAAATACGCACCTAAAATAATTACGTTTAAACATGTCCAGTTCTCCTAATGACTTTATATATGCATTTAAAATCTACAGAAATGTACGGCCCCGGGCACATTTGTCTCTTACCTTTCTGTGCGCTGCGAAATGCTGCACACATTTTTATTTCTAGACACTGCTGTGTGTATGACCCCACTGGTTCCTATGCTACCTCGTTTAGATGCATACAAAATCATATGCTACATGCATCTAAACACAACATTTTAGACGTGAATGATCCCTAACAGATAATGTTTTCAGAATATCCTTTAGGCCCCTTACACACTGCCACGACTTGAAAGTCGCACGATTTTGCGGCCGCGATTTTGCCACAATTTTAGGGACCTCTAATCTATGGACCTCAACTCACATCAAAGTCAGACCAAAGTAGTACAGGGACTACTTTGAAGTCACACAGATATGAATAGTTATCATTGGAAATCATAGGGTACGGCTCGTCATTTGACTCTGATGTTCAAAGTCGCAGAAGAAGTCACACAAGTGTGAAAGGGAGGCCCCTTTCACACTTGTGTGACTTCTCGTGCAACTTTGAACATCGGAGTGAAATGACAAGCCGCATTCACACCCCCATTCACACTTGTACCACTCTAAAGTTGCAAAGACTTTGGTGTACAACTTTGATGAAACTTTAACGCAACTTTGACGCATGCAACTTGGATACGACTTTGACTTTGACCAGTGATAATGTACAACTGTTGCATAACATTCAGGTACGACTTTCATGCAACTTTTGAGGGTTAAAGGATCAATAAAGGATTTTTTTTTTTAGCTAAATAGCTTCCTTTACCTTACTGCAGTCCTGGTTTCATGTCCTTATTGTTCGTTTTTGCTCTGATGTTGCTGTAATTCTGCTGTGATCTCCACACTTCCTGCTTGTCTGGCTCCTTATAACCATCATACTGGGAGCTTTTCACGATGGTCTAAGCTGTCATTACTGTGTGTCTAAAACTTAACAGAACCAATCAGATTCATTTTAAAAACAAAACACTGCCATGGATTTGTTTGTTTTTGTTCGGTGTGTCTCTCTAGTTCACAGGAACATGAAAAAAGGTTAAAAGTGAAACTAACCTACATGCACATTATATGATTGATTTTTATCTATTTGTAATCATTTTTAAAAGGAATCAGTTAACTATTATGTCTCTATACCCTGTAAACAGTCATTTCAGCAAAAACATTTTTTCCTTTAGGGATCCTTTAACAATGATGTCTATGGCCCTCAAGTTGCAAGAAATCCAAGCCAAAGTAGTGCATGAACTACTTTGAAGTTTCTGCAACTTTAAGTCACACATATATAAATGGTTAACATAGGAAAACATGTTGAACCACTTGTCATGTGACTTTGATGTCCAAAATTGCATTAAAAGTCATACAAGTGTGAATGGAGCCTAAGATGAAACAGTAATTACAGAGAGTAATGCCGCGTACACACGGTCATTTTTCGGAATAGAAAAAAAAACGATTTTTTCTGCATGTAGAAAAACAAAGTTTTTTCCAACTTCATCATTAAAACGACGTTGCCCACACACCATCGTTTTAAAAAAAAATGCTCTATCAAAGCGCGGTGACGTACAACACCTACGACGGCACTATAAAGGGGAAGTTCCAATCGGATGACGCCACCCTTGGGGCTGCTTTAGCTGATTGCGTGTTAGTAAAAGACGATTCGTGCTTTTCTGTCTGTTACAGCGTGATGAATGTGCTTACTCCATTATGAACGGTAGTTTTACCAGAACGAGCGCTCCCGTCTCATAACTTGCTTCTGAGCATGCGCAGGTTTTTAACATCGTTTTAGCCCACACACGATCATTTTTTACAACCCGAAAAACGACATCGTTTAAAACGTCGTTAAAAAATGCAGCATGTTCAGAAAAAAAATGTGTCTTTTTTCAGAAGCCGAAAAACGTGGAGCCCACACACGATCATTTTAAATGTTTTTTTTTTTAAAACTACGTTTTTTTCATGCCGAAAAATGATCGTGTGTACACGGCATTATGCTTATAAAATCAACTGGGGAAGCTAGAGAAAAACCTAAAAAAAAACATGACCTGGTGTGGTACACAAATGCCTCGTACACACGGTCGGTTTTCCTGGCGGTCAAAAGTCCGCCGGGAAAACCGAGGGGAAAACCGAGAACCTGCTTGGCTGCCTTTCCCCGTGTACACTCCTGTGCGGCCCCCGGGATGGTGACGTTTGTATAAGTTCAGTACTGGATAAAGCTACAGGAAAACTGCCATGAAAGCTTTGGTCGGGAAAACCGGCTGTGTGCATGCTCCACTGCAGTGTTTCCCATAAGAAAACTGCCGAGCAAAAAAACTCAGAGAATTGCGGCGGGAAAAAAGAGAACACGTTCTAATTTTTCTGCTCGCAGTTTTCCTGTCGGGAAAACTGCTATGGAGCATACACATGGCCGGTTTTCCCGGACAAAAGCAAACACGGCAGTTTTCCCGTCTGGAAAACCGATCGTGTGTACGAGGCAAATGAGACTGAGTTACAAGACCTCATATACAAAATAATGTGCATACTAGCTCATTATGCCTTTTCCCTTACAGGTGTAAAGAAAGAAAAAAAAACAGCGGGTTTACTATCGCTTTAAAAAAAAAATCAGGACATATCAATTACCATTTACCTACAAATTGAAGCCCAAAAAAATAAAATAAGGTATAATCCACCTGGATATACTAAGTAGCTGTGTTAATATGTGCAGTTTTACTAACGCATGTCAAAGTTGCAAAACTGTGTTCATGAAAGGGTTAAAAGAGTTGAAAAAGTCTATACATCAGTCCAAAAAAAAAAAAAACGCAATAAGCGTAAATTGATTGGTTTGCGCAAAAGTTATAGCATCTACAAAATAGGGGATAGATTTATGGCATTTAAATTTATTTATTTTTTTTACTAATATTTGTGGCGATCTGTGATTTTTATTGTGACCGTGACATTGCGACGGACATATCGGACACTTTTGACACGTTTTTGGGACCATTCACATTTATACAGCGATTAGTGCTATAAAACTGCACTGATTACTGTGTAAATGTGACTGGCAGGGAAGGAGTTAACACTAGGGGGCAATCAAGGGGTTAATATGTTCCCTAGGAGTGATTCTAACTGTAGGGGGAGGGGACTCGCAAGGGGAGGAGACCGATCTGTGTTCCTCTGTATTGGGAACACACTTCGGTCTCCCTTCCTCTGACAGGACCATGGATCTGTGTGTTTACATGACGGCTGCAAACACTTCCTTCTCTTCTCCACTTTGGCAGTAAAACAGGCAGGAAGCCACATTAGCATTAGCACTGTTGGTTTTCTTCTTGTCATACCAACGGCCACCACAAGATGGCGCAAGATCACAGAAGGAAGCATAGACCTGCAGAAGGCCACAAAGCCGTGGCCTCAATTACCGGCCGGCCCGACGCGATCGCGTGGCGGGGGCGCACGGAGACATAGGATACCCCAGCTGTGCCGCCCCAGGCGCCAGGTCGCTAATTCTAGTCGCAATTGCGACCTGGCGCCCAGGTTTTAGGGTTTGTCGAACCCTGACATAAAGGGATATACACTGTAAAGCCCCATACACACGGTTGGATTTTCAGACAGGAACTGTGTGATGGCAGGATGTTGTCGGATAATGAAAGCGTTTGTATGCTCCATCGGACAATTGTTGTCGGATTTTCTGCCAACAAATGTTGGATAGCATGCTTTAAAATTTTCCGACAACAAATGGGTGATGTCGGATTATCCGATCGTGTGTACGCAAGTCCGTACAAACACGCATGCTCAAAAGCAATGCTAACCATACCACAACATTAGCAGAAGTTGTCCAAAGGGTGGTGCTAAAGAGCTGAAAAACCACATCGTTTTGTGTTTGTTGGCCAACAATTCTTTGCCATTTGTATGCAATACAAGAGCACGGCCAACGCCCTTCGGACAAAATTCTAAGGTTTTGTCCCATGGAAATCCAATCGTGTGTACGAGGCTTAATACTGACATATAATCACACACATAGGTTGGACTTGATAGACCCATTTTTCAACCTCACCTACTATGTAATAGTGACGTTGCCATGGGAGACAACCACTCAATTGACTGCAGACACTGCCTTGCAGAACACTGGTAAAATGAGTTGAGCTGAAATATGTGATGATATTTCTAACAATGAGGAAAAGTGCAAGGCACTGGTAAATGTTGATTGTGTTACCTTGGGTGACACAACAAAAATAATGGTAGACCAGATGGTCAAGTTGAAATGGTTCCTACTAACCCTGAAATATGTGATGAGATGTGTATTGCTATGACAGACTCAGCCAAGGTAAATAATGCGGTAGAAGCAGGCCCCCTACAGGTTCATGAAGGTAATTAAAGGAACGATTTTCTACAATTTATTCAGGGGACGTACTAAACTGCATATTGGGATGACAGTGCACTGACATCTAGTGAGAGTTCTCAGTATTGCAGCCAATAATCCCATCATCACATCATACCAATATGCAGTTTAGTACGTCTCTTTATTCAGCGCCAGGGAAAGAAAACTTTGAATAGCTTACCTGCTTGAAAGGAAAACTTGGATAAAGAGCTGGGATCCTTAAAAGTGATACCGGACTTAAAATCCTCTAAAGGGCAAGGGGCAGATTCACAGAGCAAGTACGCCGGCGTATCTACTGATACGCCGGTGTACTTTCAAATTTCCCGCGTCGTATCTTTAGTTTGAATCCTCAAACCAAGATACGACGGCATCTGGGTAAGATCCGACAGGCGTACGGCTTCGTACGCCTTCGGATCGCAGATGCAATACTCCGCTGGGTGAAGTTTGCGTCGTTTTCCGCGTCTGGTATGCAAATGAGCTTTTTCCGACGATCCATGAACGTACGCGTGGTCGTCGCATTCTCTTACATCGTCTGTAGTCGGCTTTTTCCGGCGTATAGTTAAAGCTGCTATTTTGTGGCGTATAGATAGACTTGCCATGTTAAAGTATGGCTGTCGTTCCCGCGTCGAAATTTGAATTTATTTTTTCTGCGTAA
The DNA here is from genome assembly GCF_905171775.1 of Rana temporaria. Lineage (NCBI taxonomy): Eukaryota > Metazoa > Chordata > Amphibia > Anura > Ranidae > Rana > Rana temporaria. The sequence goes on along the minus strand of NC_053489.1, from coordinate 156,614,845 downwards.
GTCGTCCGTGAATAGGGATGGACGTAAGTCACGTCTAAGTTAAAAAAATTACGTCGTTGCGCATTTCATTCGGCGCGGGGACGAGCTTCATTTAAATGAAACCCGCCCCAACCCGCCCAATTTCAAATACGCCGCCAGAAAAACACTATGCCGCCGTAACTTACGGCGCAAATTCTTCCTGGATTCGAATTTATGCCAGGTAAGATACGGCGGCGTAGCGTATCTCTGATACGCTGCGCCTGTCCAATTGTCTGTGAATCTGCCCTCAAGTGTCTGCTCTTCAGAAAGAGAATAGGATCTTACTGCAGTCATATGGAAATGTTATGCCGTGTACACACCATCATTTTTCGGCATGTGAAAAACAACGTTTTTAAAAAATGTAATTTAAAATGATCGTGTGTGGGCTTCACATAATTTTTCGGGTTCTGTCGTTTTTCGGGTTGTAAAAAATGATCGTGTGTGCGCTTAAACGACGTGAAAAACCCGCGCATGCTCAGAAGCAAGTTATGAGACGGGAGCGCTCGTTCTGGTAAAACAACCGTTCGTAATGGAGTAAGCACATTCATCACGCTGTAATAGACAGAAAAGCGCGAATCGTCTTTTACTTACACAAAATTAGCTAAAGCAGCCCAAAGGGTGACGTCATCTGCATGGAACTTCCCCTTTATAGTGCCGTCATAACGTGTTGTACGTCACCGCGCTTTGCTAGAGCATTTTTTTTTAACGATCGTGTGTGGGCAATGTTGTTTTAATGATGAAGTTGGAAAACACGTTGTTTTTTCTAGAGGCTGAAAACGTTGTTTTTTTACATGGCGAAAAATGATCGTGTGTACGCGGCATAAGTGATGAAACTGACAAAATGAAGCATGCGGAAACAAGTAAAGCTAAGTTTGGACAGTAAAAGGGTGCCTTGTGCATAGAATGCAGTGTCACCTCAATAAAAGTGCATTTTTACCGCGATTTTGGACAGGTCTAGGGTCACCAATGTTAAAAGCAGAAGAACGCCCAAATCTGCCTAAAAAAAAGTCCCAGAACTTGTTTGAGCTTCAGCCATTTTGGAACTTCTGGCTTCAGGCGTTTTGTAGTGGAGATGTGAACCATCTCCATAGAGAATAATAGATTTGTTCCCCTCCAGCGTTTTGTAGCTTGAGTCTTCAAGCTACAAAACGCTCAGGTGTGAATGGGGTCTTATTGCTAAAAAGGTGTTTAGAAAGGTGACCTCTTCAAAGGTAAAGAGAAAAGAGTTGTAGAAAACTGAACAAGTCCTTGGTAAATTCCTTAATAGTAAAATGACTAGTGTGATCCCAAAAAATGATTTGGCTTTTGAAAGCGCACCTCTAAAAAGTCATGGGGGTGTCTGAGTAGAGCCCATGTTAGTGTAGCACGCAGACACAGGGGAAGTCACCTCACAAGACAGGCAGTAGAGTTTCCCTTTAAGAGTAATGTCAGTTGGGAATAAGCCCATGTGCGTGATAGCTGGCACAGAGGTGCCAAGCTGAAATGTTTGGGCTTGTGTGTTCTGCCCCCTCCTGGGTTGGAAAGGGGGGGTGGGTATGTGGCAGAGTGTTGCCCTGCCAGGGTCTAGAAAGAGGTTATGACCAATAATTCTCAACCAGGCAGGTTGAGGTGCTCCAGGGAGACTGGCTTTTCCGTTTCCTAAGTGTTTGGTAAAGTCCTTTTTTGGGACTTGGGCCTGGACATGTGATCTAGGTGGGATGAAATCTCCAATCCTGGGTCCAGGTATTAAGAACAGCCAGCACACTAATTGGTCAGGTGTTTGCTGAGCTCTAAGTAGTGACCTGACCATGTTTCTGGGCTCCACCCCGATAGACAGAAGGTGGTTTCCCAGGAGTCAGGAGGGCTCCACCTAGGAGAGAGGTGGGAGCCAGAGCAGCAACAGGGCTGATAGCAGTGTGCACTGAGTTGGTGAGCTAACAGTCTGTAGGAGATAGGCAAGGACCTGTAGTGGAAGGCCAGAGCGGTGGTGCTGCAAGTGCAAGTCAGGAGGGTTGAAGGTCGTTTATTTTTATGGAAAATTAATGCTGAATACCCCAGCAAGGAAAACTTATGTTTGTGTTTTTTTGGAACTTTCTTTTAAATAAAAATGGGCAAGAAAAACGTTTATAAAAAGAAGAAAAGCGAGTGGCGGTGTCCTTTAACCACCTCAATACTGGGCACTTCCCCCCCCCCCGTTCCTCTCTATGCCATTTTTCAGCTTTCAGCGCTGTCACATTTTGAATGACAATTGCGCAGTCATGCAACACTGTACCCAAATGAAATTGTAATAATTTTTCCCCCACAAATAGAGCTTTCTTTTGGTGGTATTTGATCACCTCTGCGTGGTTTTTTTTTGCGCTATAAACAAAAGAAGAGCGTCAATTTTGAAAAAAAAAAAGTAATATTTTTTACTTTTTGTTATAATAAATATCCCCAAAAATATATAAAAAAAACATTTTTTTTTCCTCAGTTTTGGCCGATACGTATTCTTCTACGTATTTTTGGTAAAAAAATTGATTGGTTTGCGCAAAAGTTATAGCGTCTACAAAATAGGGGATAGATTTATAGCATTTTTTTTTTTTTACTAGTAATGGTGGCAATCTGCGATTTTTATCGTGACTGCGATATTGTGGCGGACACATCGGACCATTGTCATTTATACAGTGAACAGTGCTATAAATATGCACTGATTACTGTGTAAATTTGACTGGCAGGGAAGGGGTTAACACCAGGGGGCGATCAAGGGGATAAACGTGTAGCCTAGTGAGTGATTCTAACTGTAGGGGGAGGGGACTGACTGGGGGAAGTGACTGATCTGTGTCCCTATGTACAAGGGACACACCATCGGTCTCCTCTCCCTGACAGGACGTGGATCTCTGTGTTTATACACAGAGATCCATGGTCCTGCTCAGTTACTGGGCAATCGCGGGTGCCCAGCGGACATCGTGGCCTGCTGGGCACGCGCATCGGGTTCCCAGTGACGCGGCAGGTGCGTGTGTGCGCACCCCCTAGTGGCTCAGGAAGGCGAGGACGTCATATGACATCCTCCCAGAACAAGAGGCTTATCGTCCCGCCGTCATTTGACAGGAGGCGGTAGCCTAGTGGTTAAAAGCTCTACATTTGATGCTAGTTCTCACAGGGGTCTTAAGACACACACTGAATTCCCAAGTGTTTCTCAGCTGCAGTCCTGAAGTACTTACAAGGCCTATTTATACCATGTGTTGTGTAAATGCACCTGCACTAACCTAATGTAGTTACCGCATTAAGGTGTGTTGTATTAAGGTATCCCATTTATTTTAATTGAGCTTACAGCCACAAAAAAAATACAGTATGGCATGTGTCTTGTGGTGTTGGGGTACCTCTCAAAATGAATGGCACTGCAATGCATTTCCAGTGATGTGCACATTATCATATACTGGGGAAATGCAGTGAAACATTGTGATTTACCAGATTTATTGCAACTCGAATGTGAATGTTTAACAACCTCCCACCCACCGTATAAGAAAATGACAGGGGGCGGGATCCCCTCTCGTTCTGGGGCAACATGATATGAAGTCACCCTGTCAGCGCTCATGCGCCCAGCGCGGCGGTCGTGTCGTGACACGGTGCCATCCCTACCTGTGTAAAGGTGTCCAATTACAGCTGATCACGTGTAAACATGGAAGTGCAGTTTTTCGGCTCTCCTCGCCTCACACTGACAGAGTGTGAGGCGAGGAGAGCTGATCAGCGGCATCTCCTTGCAGCAGGTACAGGTAAACCGGACACTGATCATCAGTGCCATGATTATCAATGTAGCTCCAGCAGTGCCCATTAGTGACACCAATCAATGCCCATCAGTGCTGCCTTTCAGTACCCGTCAGTGTCTGCTCATCAGTGCCCAATACTGCCCATCATTGCCACCTATCATCATCCATTGCCCTGGGGGCCACAAAAGATAAATTATATATATATATATATATATATATCCAAATTACCAGGGGGCTGCATTAAACCGTAACGCAGGCTGCAATTTTCCCACGGGCCGGACTTTGGATATGCCTGGTATAGGCACTTATTTAAAAGAAAAAAAATACATAGCTAAACTTGCAAAAAGGGCCAGCATGAAGTGATCTAGCGGGCTTTAATTTTCTGACTAAAGTTCCACTTTGAAGATCTTAAGTAATGATGAATGATATAGGCCAATTCCAGCCAGCACCATCATTACCTTTCGAGATGAGTTTAATCAATCAATCAATCCTTTAGGCATACCAATGTAGTATTGTTAAGGAACTCTATAGATTTATTTGGGTTAAATTACCACAAACACCTACTCTCTATGCCCTCCCAAAAACACACAAAAGCCTTACAACCCCGCCCCCTCCCTGGTAGGACCATCATATCCGACATTGGATCACATACTGAACCAGCAAACAGTTGATGCATACTTATGCCCACACATTACCCCACTATCCTCATATATCAAAGACACACCAGACTTATTACGTCGCTTGGAGAGCATTGCAGTACCTGACAATACGCTTCTGGTTGCTATGGATATTGAAACTCTTTACAGTAGTATTCCAGACGTCCAGGACATCTCTGTAATTGATAGCTTCCTAAGGGAAAGACCATCAAATTCATTGGGGTATACATGATTCATCCTGTCACTATTGAATCACATATTTACTAGGAATGTGTTCACTTACGCTGGCTCCAGGGTGTGGCAAAGGGCACATGTTATGGTTATGGTACCCTCATATGCAAACCGGTACCCAGGGGTGGAGCCGATGGTCTTTTCGGATGAGACATTCTCTCAATTTTGGCATTATAGTTTATTTTGGCATTGCTATATTGATGATTTCATGTTGTTCTGGACTGGTTCTAATGCTGAACTAGAAATGTTCATGACAGCCCTAGGTCAAAATGAATTTAATCTTAAATTCATGATGCAAGACCCCTGGTATGCAGTCCAATTACATTAGAATAATCACACCATACACACGCCAACATTTCGAATTTAAGAATATACTACAGAAGCATTGGTACTTGCTATCAAACCCTAAAAAATGATCTAAGTGGTTTTCCAGAGATTACATATAAATGAGCCAAATCTTCCAGGGACAAACTTACAAGCAGTAATTTAACCAATAAAGGATGTCTTTCACTGGAGGAGTCTTTACCTAATGGCACCTAGAATTGTGAGTTTGCAACTATTGTGAATGGATCTTTGAAAACCAAGCTTACTACCTGCCGGATTGCAGTCTACATCGATCTCATCATCATGTGGACTGCTAAATAGCAGACGTTGTATACATCATGTTCAGCAAGTGTGGTATGTTTAAAGTTCATAAAACAAAACGCCAATTCTGACGAAGAATTAAAGATCACGTATACCATGGCAGGTATAACAAACTATCCACACCCACAGGAAGACAAATACGTTTGGAGGCATAGGAATGATCCTACTGTGGCAAAATTTGCCGCATTGGAGCATATTGTACCCAGGCCCAAAGAGGGAGACTGGGATAAGGTGATTCTGCAACGTGAATGCAGATGGATTTTTAACCTGAAAGCTACATCTCAATGTGGCTTAAAATGACAGTGTGAGCTTTAAACCATTTTAAGGTGGTGCAATATACCCTTAATTAGGATGTTTACATCACTGGGCTTCTCTGTTCCCTCAACGCATGCTTTGTTTGGGGGTTTCTGTTACTGTGTTTATGTCCCCAACACACTTGACAAGTTTTTAATATCTAAATTATTTATTAATGTTTTTTTTTTGGCATTTTGTAACTTTTGTGGTTGATCCTTGAATGTCTTTTGTGCAGTCTGTGGGTGGGCATATAGGCTTTGGATGAGTCTTTGACACCCTTTCTTTGGGCAGATGTCTCTCCAATGCGCCTTGTGCACCTACATTGCGCCAGAGCACGTCGTGAGACGCTTTGGCTACAGTATACCGACAGGTAAGCTGAATAACTATTGGCATTATCTGGGCCCCATTCCTATGTGGCTCTTTCTTACTATGAAGGACGCTAAAATACGCTTATCTACTTGAGCTATTGAATCTATAGATGTTTCCCACTATAATACTGGCTGGCTTTTTTACTTTACCCTTTTACACTTATAATATATATGATTATGTTAAGATGTTTGGAATTTTATGATGCTTATATGTACATTTTCTCTTTACTAACAGTCAATGTTGCTCTACCTTGCCATAATTGGGTCCTGTGACCTGGTTTACCAGAAGCATACAATCTAGGTGGAATCTGGTAATGCCAGTTCTGCACTTTCTTTGCATGTATCGTATTGTGTTTAGGCATGAATACATTAGCCAAAAATTCAAGCACCATCTTTAACATGTGTTTTTAGTTTATTAAAAAATAAAAAAAACACAGCAACATTTGCCAATTAGTCAAATCCAGAGAAAGTGCACTTAAAAATGCAAATTTTAATATTCAATGAAAATATGATGTAGTAGAAAGCGGTTTACACAAGAGCACATGTTATGATAGACTGTAGAAAATATACAAGACCACATCGAAATGAAACACCTTGTATAGAACATCCATTCCATGCCAGAAAAACTACACACTTTTTTCTACACATTTCTTGGGAGTTTATAGTCTGCTTTACTAAAGATGCACAGCAATGTGTGGACTACAACTACAAGGTAAAAGCAGCTTTTTTTTATTTTTATCTCATGCATTTAAGCCTGGATGAAACAGTTAATAAAAAAACACTATAAAATGACCGAGCAGTTAGCTAAATGGAATATGGTAGACATTCTCCTGCCTCTATATATATTCCTCCTTGGTAATGCCAAACTAAACCTTTAGAACTGCCAAGTAATGGTGGCCACGCGCTTCGATAAATAATAGATCTATTTTCAATAGATCACTTCTGCTAGGCATAAAGTGATCTATAGTCAACAACTCATTTGATTGATATGCTACACACAGTGAAGTGGAATGTTAGCCATAGTTAAAGGTTTTTTTTTTTAAGGTTTTTGCAGATTTATACTTGCCTAGGTGGATGCAGCATCTGTCTGATGCTGCATATGTCCCACGGCAAGTCTAACATTGAAAGTTGAGCGATCAAACACTGCAGATCACTCGGTTCTCACAGCTCTCTGAGCAGAGAGCTGCTGACTGTCAGTCACCACTCTCTGCTCTACCCCCTCCCTGCTTACTGGAGTGCTGGGCTGTGGAGAGGCAGCTCAGGCTTTCAGCGGCGTACCGAGAGCCCGAGCCGGGTGTCGGTCCAGGCATGTGGGTGGATCCTGGTTCTGTGACATAAGCAAGCAGTGGGCTGAAGTCACAGGGATGCAAAACGAACTACACTCCTGTGATCCACAGGAGAATTACAGCCAAACTTTGGCTGTACTTCTCCTTTAGGATAGGATCGTAATTTACAATTGTAAGTTATCAATTGCATCTGTTTCTACCATGTAATCTCAAACCCATTGCTTGAAATATAATCAGATTCATGAGCAAAGTGTCTCTGTACTTATGATTGATGCAAAATGATCAATCATTTTCTACTCTGGCCGATCAACTCAGTTTGATCAAATCTGATCTACACAGAGTCGACATTGATCAGTAGGGACATTATGGTCATCATTTGTTTGGAGGTTTGAATTGAATATAGACTAGATAATAAAGTAAAAGCGGGTCTAGAAGTCAGGGTATAAAGATTACAAGAAAATAACTTACCTTACACAAAAGTTTTAAATCAGGCCTAAAATGAAATCTAAACCCACACCCTCCAGCACTAAAGTAAACTACATTGTGAGAGCCCATTAAATGCATAGCTGCTACTTCAGGATTCCATCTAAAGTCAGATTGGCCGATTCTGCGACCAAATCACTAAACATCTGCTCAGGTAACCACCCACTGTAAGATCCTTGAGCAAGCCATTTCCCAATATTAGTAGTTAAATCGAACCTGTACTGTGGGATATATAGATGGTCATTGCTGGCCTTCCCTGTGTAGACTAGTTGCCTGAGCCAGTCAATTCAGTACTTTTGTACTTCAGTACATGACCCAGAACAACTTCACTAAACAGCGAGGAAACTAGTATTTTGAGTAAAGTAGCCCAAGTATTGTGTTCTGCCGCCATTGGATCAACTTGGGTACAACCAGCCTGTGCACAGTTTTGATTAAATCACGGTCAGACCCTGCTTAAATGGTTGAGTTTCTATCCATCTATGGCTGGCTTAAAGCGGCATTCCACCCAAAAGTGGAACCTCTGCTTAACTGACTCCCCCCCCCCCCCCTATGGTGCCACATTTGGCAAATTTTTTGCCAGGTACCTGTCCCCACTTCTGGGAGACAGAGCTGTCCCTCGGAAATTCAGCCCCCTCCTCCGCGCCAATTAGAAAGCGGTGTGTTTTTGCGCAGTAGGGTACCAGCTGCGAAGTCGAAAGGCTTCACCGCTAAGTTACCTTACTATGAATGGCGGTGGCAGCAACACCCAAGAGTTGATCCAAAAATCAGGTGGGGAACCGACATTGCCGGAACCCTGGACAGGTAGGTGTCCTAATATTAAAAGTCAGCAGCTGCAGTAGTTGTAGCTTTTGACTTCATTTTTTTCATGGGGGCCCGGAAACTCTCTTGAAGCAATGACAGCTTATATAGTCCTCTCACCAGTCTTTTCTTTAAGGCAGCAGGGTGGAGAAGAGGCCATGGGAGTTATTCTATTTTATGTTTGCCTTCAAGGTGCATTCACACCTGCTCGGCAATTAGCTGCAAAAACCCCAGCAAGGGTTCCCACAATTCGCTTACGAGGAGCAGCCCCACTGACTGCCGAAGGCTGCAGCCACCCGCAGCTAATTGCGCAAGCATGAGCAAATACATGAGTGGGCATTATTAGCTGCAGGAGGCGGCAGCATTCCATTGCTTTAAATAGGGCAGCTTCTCATATCTAATTGTGGGAATCCATGCTGGGGTTGTCGCATCTGATCGCCAAGTGGTGCAACTGTGAATGCACCCTTAATCACCAGCCTAGAAATAAATTACTCCATTTAAAGAATCCTACTTTTACACAACACTGCCAAAAAGTTTTTGACCCTTGGAAGCATCAGATTAGAACTGCTGTTGACAATGACTTCAGTATGTTGAGACTGAAGTGACCAAGTTAGAAAAAAATAATTTATAAAATTGATCCTTTATGCTGACCATACACATGGCACTCTATTAATTGTAACCAGCTTTAGAATACAGTGACTAAATGAATCAAGTCAATCAACCACCAAGGATTTTAATTCCTTCCCACTTGACATGGAAACTATTGATAGGATCCTTTTGCAATAGGATGATTTAAAATTGCTAGAAAGTGGTATGGTATGGCTGTGTGTATGGTCAGCATTAAAATGACACTATCATCTTGTCCATGCAGGGATTAGTGACAGCACCCATGTAAAAAGCACTCTCCAAACCTGATAGTCACCATGTCGGAGCTCCCCCGCATTTCCTGCCTCCATAGTAGCCACCCCTAAAATTCATAGTGTAGGCTGGGTCACATGTTACAAGGCTTGGACCTAGTGTTTGGCTGACTACTGTCACAGGGGAGCGAGTCACATGTTCCCCCATACCTGGGAGCACCAGGTTTTGTCAAATGTAGGGTCAAAACTGGGCAAGCAAGTTTCAATACCATTATTTGAAAACAGAGCTCTAGCCTAATTTTGCATGGTTGTACAGGGTCCTCTTCTGTACTGAAATGTCTTACTCTACTTTCTCTGCACACTGTCAGCTTTTCACATTGTGCATTAGAAGCAGGTTATATAGAGGCTGCCTTACTTCCTGGTTAGAGAATTTCCAGCAATATCTAGTACAGGGTTTCTTAAACAGGGGGGTTCCTTGAGCAGTTTCTGCCTCTCATAAGTTTCCATTAACATTCTTAATCTGTTTTGCCATTTGTAAGAGTAATACGTCCCAATAACCACAAGTGTAAAGAGCATTCTTCCCACTGACCATAACACTAAATTTATCATGAGGTGTAGATATACTTATTTTTAGCAGGGGTTCCCCGATACCAGAAAATTATTTCAAGGGTTCCTCCGTGTAAAAAAGGTTGAGAAAGTCTGACCTAATCATCTCCTTCCCAACCTGCTCTGGTCCATCCCTTTCATTCGCTGAATTTCAGTTCTTCTAATCAAGATGACTCAGGATCATACGTGATCATTACTTAAGGCAGTCTGCATGCTGCCAAGGAACAGCCATTACTCAAGACTGACTTCTACTCATGAAGGCATTTTAATATTTGCATACTTACCCCCAAGAGCCAGCCCACAGCTTGAATCAGACATGAGGGTCTTAAAGCGGAGTTCCGGCCACAATTTCACTTTTTAAATATAAATACCCCTGTAATACACAAGCTTAATTTATTCTAGTAAAGTTAGTCTGTAAACTAAGGTCCGTTTTGTTAGGTTGTTACAGCATTTAGTCACTTTATAAAATAGAAATTGACTGGGGCCATCTTAAGTGTGGGCATCATGAAGCCAGACTGTATGACTTCCTGGATTTCAGCCGTGCAAATCTCGCACATGCTCAGTGCTGCACAAGCAGTGTCAGATCAGGTTTCAGCACCTGTGCTGTCCAAGTCACATGATTCTTTGAGACTGGGGAATGCACAGACTCCTGGAAAGTTACACCCACTACATTCCCAGGAGTCTGTGCGGTGTAGGTTAGGAAGCATTAAGCACCTAGTTGCAGGAAGTGGGAAGATTAACTATTCTGCCTAGCAACAACACTTTGAAGGCATCTAAAAAAAAAAAAAAAAATTTCATAAAGGACTAATGACATTTTTTTAAAACTACTGATGTAATGTTATATTTATGGGTGGAACTCCACTTTAAAGTGATTCTAAAGGCAGAAGGTTTATCTTAATGCATTCTTTGCATTAAGGAAAAAAAAAAACGTGTGTGCAGCATCCCCCCCTCATACTTACCTGAACCCAGCTGCATCCAGCAGTGTTGTACAAGACTTGACTGTCCAGGGCTCCTCGTCATTGGAAGAGACAGCAGCAGGCATCCTTTCCTCCCAATGCTATGGGGGCACTTGGCAAGAGGGAGGCGCCAGGAAAGCCAGCAAGAGTTGTATCTGGGCTGCATAGTGCAAAACCACTACACAGGGCAGGCAAGTATAACATGGATTTTTTTTGTTTGTTTAAAAATAACAAAACAAGACTTTAAGAGGAGTACCAGTGCAGGATACATTGACGTTTTGGAGATGCCTTTTACAGCACACTGCCAACCCCCCGTCATGATCTACCTGCAATGCATAGAAGCACAGAGTTCAGGTGATGTCACTGGGTCTAAAATAAGGAAATAAAAACAGAAAGTGCCACTCAAAACCTAACTAAGCCTAATGCCGCATACACACGATCATTTTTCGGCATGAAAAAAAAACCATCATTAAAATGTTGTTGCCCACACGCCATTGTTTTTAAAAAAAAAATGATCTAGCAAAGCACGGTGAAGTACAACAGCACTATAAAGGGAAAGTTCCATTTGCCTTGGGGCTGCTTTTAGCTGATTCCGTGTTAGTAAAAGACGATTTGCGCTTTTCTGTCTGTTACAGCGTGATGAATGTGCTTACTCCATTATAAACGGTAGTTTTACCAGAACAAGCGCTCCCGTTTTATAACTTGCTCCTGAGCATGCGCGGGTTTTTTACATTGTTTTAGCCCACACACGATCATTTTTTACAACCCGAAAAACGACATTGTTTAAAATGACGTTAAAAAAATGCAGCATGTTCGAATTTTCTTTTGTCATTTTTCAGAACCTGAAAAATTATGTGAAGCTCACACACGATCATTTAAAATGACATTTTTTTTTTTTAAAACAACGTTTTTTTCATGCCGAAAAATGATCGTGTGTACACGGCATAAATCTACCCCCATTCTAAGTCTATTCTATCTACCCTGTAAAAAAGGAAAGATCTGTGTACTTGCCTACTCTGAAGTTGTTTTGGTCCAGGCACATGAGCTCTCCAGTACCAGTTTCAGAGGAGAGAGCAGTGACGACGGCTGCAGATGATGTCAGCCACAGGTTTATTTTGAAGCAGTCGTCAGCTCCTCTACACTGAAGCCAGTCCTGGGAACCGATCATGTGACTGGCTGGGAGCAACCTCCAAACAGGCAAGTATAGACTCTTCTTTTATAGGGTACATAAAATAGGTTTAGAATGAGGGTGAGAACAGATTTTAGCTTAGTTAGGTTTAATTTAAAAACTGCATTAGAATGTTGGGAGCAGGAAGGCAAAATACAACTTAAACTTCAGCTTTAAAGACTGAGCTGAAACGAAATGGTACAAAACTATTTTGGAAAGCAATCCGATTTTTCTTCCCTGACCAATGAGGGCAATTTCAATTCCACCTTCTTGAGGCAGATGGAAAACCACTATTTTATGTCTTCTATTGCTTTGTGATTTCAACAAGCGATCTGAAAGCTCTATTAAATTGTCACATGCAAGGCAAGCTTTTTAGGCTGTAACAATTACTACTATGCTGTAAAGGAAAACTGTGTCTGTGCCAAAAAAGGTCCACCGTGGAAATGTTTTTACAGCGGTCATTGGTGGTCCTAGACATTCATTACTATTTAGGATCAGCCTATATACAGTTAAATGATTGTGTGGATGTGTATTTCACTAAAAAGCCAGCTTTACGAACATGATGTTGCCTGGATAACATGGAAGGAAATTGCTGCTGTGAACAGCTGGCTGCATTACCACATGTAGTCCAAAACAGGCTGGCACAGAAGTAACCACAAATTCTGTGCCCAAGGTACAACAACAATTCCTACCCATCCACTGGTAGCAGGATGAAATGAAATTACCAGATGTCTGCCTATCCTATTGGACATGAAAGTCAAAAGAATAAGTGTGCTCTCTAGTGGTAAATGGGCAGCAGTACCAAGTCCTGTGTTTATCATATATATCACCAACCAAAAAGAAGGTTTTAAGGGTTTCCAGCATGCTGGGAAAAGGATTACTCTCACATTCTGTTTTTAGCAAGTTCAGGATACTTCTACTACCAGATTATCATTTGCAATACCCAAATAGGATAACATTCTAATGTTACCTCATCACAAGTCCTGCCATCAGGGCCTAAACACTCATGATTATGCCTCTAGTGCTGTAGCAATGCTTGGGAAAAAAAACAGGCAAACAGAAAAACACTAATAGGGCATAAGGCAAAATACAAACATAAAAAGTACAAAATCAAAACTTACCCCAAAAAAACTGAGGCACAATTTAATAAGCAATGCCATTACTAATTTCAATCTACACTTAACTGGTAAATTTTGTAAATTCTGCAGCAACAAAGAGTCTCACATTTGTACTAGCAAATACACATTTGTGCAAAGTCCTAGCAATGCTCCAGTTAAAAGGTTTCCAAGTCATGGGAATTGTCAATCTCAATGGCATCTTCAGGGTCTAATTTCATCTCTGGGGTTTCATCATCAAGAGAAGCTAAAGCTTCATTTGTGTCACTTGCAAAAGTCTCCCTTGATGTATCATCATGTTCTTGAAAGTTAAGGCTTTTGATGGCCTCCTTGGCCTTCTTCCCCAGTATGTGACGTCTCCTTTTCTTTGCAGCCTTTCTACTCTCACATTCCTTCTGGTTTTCCACGTAAAATATCTCCTTTAGAGCAAACGGAAAAAAAAAAAGTTAAAGGAAAAACTAGAACAGTTTGCGTTTTTTTTAAGCCAACAAATTAAACACAGCCTTATACATATTAACGTAATATCTTTCCAAGTACCTCATTTTGACATCAGCCTCCTGCAAGTCCTGTGGAGAGTGGCACAAGTGGGTTTGGGGCAGGGGAAGAGACCTGCAAGTAAAAGTGAAACCTGCAGTGTTCCTGTGGTTTCTCATGGACTTCTATTAGATCGCATGTTTTGGCTGTACTTCGCCATTAAATCACCTAACCACCCCATCCTTGTGAGCAAGCCACTCTGTTATCAAACATTTTGAGGAGGTGTGTTGTGTTTCTTAACCACTTCCAGACCTTAGGTGTTTTTCAGATTCGGTGTTTGCAAGACTAAAACATTTTTTTCTGCTAGAAAATTACTTAAAACCCCCAAACATTATATATTTTTTTTTTCTAACACCCTAGAGAATAAAATAGTGGTCATTCCAATACTTTTTGTCACACCGTATTTGCGCAGCGGTCTTACAAGCGCACTTTTTTTGGAAAAAATTCACTTTTTTGAATTAAAAAATAAGACAACAATAAATTTGGCCCAATTGTTTTATATATTTTGAAAGATAATGTTACGCCGAGTAAAATGATGCCCAACATGTCACGCTTAAAAATTGCGCCCGCTCGTGGCATGGCGTCAAACTTTTACCCTTAAAAATCTTGATAGGCGACGTTTAAAAAATTCTACAGGTTGCATTTTTTGAGTTACAGAGTAGGCCTAAGGCTAAAATTATTGCTCTCGCTCTAACGATCGCGGCGATACCTCACTTGTGTGGTTTGAATACCGTTTTCATATGTCGGCGCTACTCGCGTATGCGTTCGCTTCTACGCGCGAGCTCGACGGGGCGCTTTAAAAAAATTTTTTTTTGCTTTTCGCATTTATTTTTATTTATTTTAGAATTTTTAACACTGAAAAAAAAAAAAAAAAAAAAAAATTATCACTTTTATTCCTATTACAAGGAATGTAAACATCCCTTGTAATAGAAAAAAGCATGACAGGTCCTCTTAAATATGAGATCTGGGGTCAAAAAGACCTCAGATCTCATATTTGGGCTTAAATGCAAAAAATAGAAAAAAAATAAAAAGTCATTTTTTCAAATGACCAAAAAAAAAATTTGTCTCTTTAAGAGGCTGGGCGGGACTGACGTTTTGACGTCACTTCCGCCCAGCCGAGCTATGGGGACGGGCGAAGGAGATTTTTCCTTCAGTCCCGTCCCCGCTCACCAGCCGACAGCATCCGATCGCCTCCGCCGCTACCGACGGCTCCGGTAAGCGGCGGGAGGGGGGGGGGCCCCTCTCCCGCCACCGATAACGGCGATCTCGCGGTGAATCCGCCGCGGAGACCGCCATTATCGGATTCCAGACCGCGCACCCTAAAGATGGATACCTCGGTTGTGACAGCAGCTGCTGCCGTTACCGAGATATCCGTCTTTAAAAATAGGACGTACATCGTCGTGCGCAGGTCTGGAAGTGGTTAAATATGATTTTATATAATCAGACATAACATTACATGGGACAGTCTGTTTAGTAGTTGGTCATAGAAACAGAATTCAGATTACTGTCAGGTTTGGCTTGAGTGGACACGTTGCAAACAAATGCTGTTGGATACAATGGTAACAGATACCTTTGTTGTATTCAGTCGACAGTTTGAACAGGCTATTGTCTCTACAGCTACAGTCTCAAACTGAAAGCTCCAGAGATGTCCGTTATTGTTATGGTAAATAACCTAACAACCAACATATAAAAAGGGATTTCTGCTTTAAACACGAGGGACTTCATCATGTATAAGAACCACGGACAGTCTGTAAGACCAGAAGCCTCTCATGCTTTAAGACCAGAAGAGGAAGAATCTGTACTAGCCAAGAAGAAAGATACCCGATTTCCAAAGCAACTGCCAACTGAGTCCTTGTTGTTAAAGGAGATCACGAACACACAGTAACCGGATTTAAGTAACTTTTACTATGCAGAGACCATAGTTTCTGCTTGTTTGCTAGGCATCTTGCTTGATATATATGTCAGCCTTGCACTGTATTCCTAATATTGTAATAGTTTTGTATGTAGAACATTTTTGTTAAGTAAAAGCACATTTACACACTGCAGAGGTCTCAGCTTCCTTGCTTATACTGCAAAGTAACCTTGCTAGATAGACGCAAGCAAACAAGGAGAAGATGGTTCTTTGGGTGGAGGAGCCCAACGTATAAACGTGTTTTTTTTCCACACACACACACTTCCCCACAGTATCTTTAAAAAGGATAAGTTCACATTTTGCAATAAAAATAAAAGTACATTTTTTTGGAGCTTGCAAATCCTTGCACCAGGGGAACTTCTCCCCATACTGTGGTCTTAGTGAGTGGGGGGAAAAAAAAATACAAATTTGCACTGCGGCTGCAGCATAGGGATAGGGGTACATGTTCCACCCTAAAAACTTGAGGAACATGTACCATGTTCCCAAAGTTGAACTCATCCTTTAAAGCGATTTAAAGTGCTAAACAGTATAAAATACAATAGAGGATGCAAGACACCTTTGCGCATCTTTATAATGGTCTCAATATATAAATGGTTCAAGTTCTCCCACAGATAGATATGGTGGATAAATTATGAGTTAGGACGTTGGTTGCATCTTAAAATGAAAATGATTTAACTAAAATAGTTTTAGGTGAAATTATAACTCTGGCCCACAAGCCCTATAAATAAACGTAATGGATTTTTTTTTCAACCCCAATCTTAGCTATGTACATACCTTCACTTGATCTGATGTAATACTTGGCGTGTTTTTTAGAAGATTTAAATAGACGCCGCCAGGTGTCCTCCGCCTGCTTCCATTCTGTAACCAAACCAAAAAAAGATTCTTCTTAAGACAAAACTAGGGTAAAGTATACCTGTGGCCAGACTATGGACATTAAACCATTTGCATCGTTAAAAAGCAGTAAAAGATCAACTTAAAACAAGAATACACTAACCTCTCTAGCTGCTTTTAATATGAAGTTATTTATTCTCAAACATCTCAATACAGACTAGAATCAGGTTTCAGGCCGTTTCTAATTGATAACACCTGCTGGTTGTTTACATGAGAAAGCTGGCAGCATCTGAAAGTTGAAAATAAATTCTCTACAATGCTTAGATGGAGATCTGGGCACAGGTTCATTTGATGGAAATCAACCCAACCACATGATAAAATGAAGGGTAACATTTTAAGATATCATTGCTAACTTGAAATAAAAAGGTGCAAGCGCCAAGGCCGTCAACCTGAGCCTGGACTTCCTAGTGAGTTACTTTAAAGTAGGGTTGTCCCGATACTGAGCATTTGCGGGAGTAATTGTACTCCCGCAAACGCCCCCGATGCCAGATCCGATACTACCCCCCCCCCCGCAGCATACCGCAACGCCCCCGCCGCCTATTTAATCAGTGTGCGGAGAACATTACAGCTTTCATTTGAATAGCTGTCTGTTCCGCGTATAGACACTCCCCCTTGCTCGGGATTGGACGGGTGATCTGTCTATCAAAGTGCAGATCACTTGTCCAATCCCGAGCGAGGGGGAGTGTCTATACGCGGTGCGGCGGGGAACAGACAGCTATTCAAATGAAATCTGTAATGTTCCCCGCACGCTGATTAACTAGGCGGCGGCATCTAGGTATGGGGAGACATGGCTGCATTCGTGGGGGGACATGGCTGCATTCGTGGGGGGACATTTAAAAAAAAAAAAAAAAAAAAAGTATCGGTATTCGGTATCGGCAAGTACTTGAAAAAAAGTATCGGTACTTGTACTCGGTCCTAAAAAAGTGGTATCGGGACAACCCTACTTAAAAGTGATTGTGAAGGTTCAGTTTTTTTTTTTTTTTTATAAACAAACATGTCATACTTGCCTCCACTAAGCAGTTCGTTTTGTAAAGAGTGTCCCAGATCCTCCTGTTCTGGGGTCCTACGGCGGCTGTCGCGGCTCCTCTCTGCAATAGATAACCCCCTCTGGGAAGCTCTCCCCCGAGGGGGTTTACCTCCTTGCGGATTGGCGCTCCCATGTCATACACTTGGCGTCCATACCCGCCGAGTGTAGGACTCGGCCGCGCCATTGGATTTGTTGGACAGCAGTGGGAGACAATGGCTGCGCTGCCATCAATCTATCCAACGAAGAGCCGAGAAGCCTTGGAGAGAGCGATGCGGGATCACGCCCCTGGAAATTCGGGGCTCAGGTAAGTAAAAACGGGGGCTCGGGGAGGCTGGACACTGCGAGGTGTTTTTTCACCTTAAAGTGGATGTAAACCCAAAAAAAAAAACGGAGTTAGGCTTACCGGTAACTTTTTCCAGGACAGCCATGAGATATAGCTCCTCCCTCCGGGACAGGAAACACATTCACCCCAATTATAAAAGGCGGTCCTCCAGGCCTCTTCCTCAGTACTACCAAGAATTCCTGAAGGCTCTGAAAGACACAAATTACTAACACACCGTCAGTACATACATCCACTTCCAGTTAATAATAAAAACACCGGGTGGGAAGCCAGGCTGTCCTGGAAGACTCCTGAAAAAAGAGTTACCGGTAAGCCTAACTCCGGTTTTACCCTTTCGTCTTCCAGGACAGCCATGAGATGATTGGCAAGAAACTTACTTATCAGGGTGGGGCTACTGCTTGGAGGACCCTTCTGCCAAATGCCTGATCCTTTTCAGACATCAAGTCCAGGCGATAATGCTTGGCGAAAGTAGTATAACTTGACCATGTTGCCGCCTTGCAAATCTCTTCTGGTGAGGCACCGGCCCTCTCTGCCCATGAACTCGAAACAGCTCTAGTTGAGTGTGCCTTAACAAACGGGGCCTGTCTGCCCTGTGACTCATAAGCCTTTCCTATTGCCATCCTGATCCATCTAGCAATGGAAGATTTAGACGCTTTTTGTCCCTTTTTACTTCCCGAAAAATTCACAAAAAGAGAATCAGACTTCCTAAAACCCTTGGAAGCTTCTAAATAAATTAAGAGGCATCTCCTAACATCTAATGAATTTGGGGATGCTACCTCAGAGCTTGAGGTGGAACAAAAAGAAGGTAGGACGATGTCCTGTGTCCTGTGAAATTTGGATACCACCTTTGGGAGAAAATTGGGATCGGTTTTCAAAATAATTCTATCCTCAAAAATCAACAGAAATGGCTCCTTAATGGAAAGAGCCTGAAGCTCACTCACCCGTCTGGCTGAAGTGACTGCCACCAAAAGTACTGTCTTAAGCGTAACCCATTTAAGGATGGATTCCTCCAGAGGTTCAAATGGACTCTCTGACAGTGCCTTGAGCACCAAAGAAAGATCCCAAGAAGGACAGGCTGTTACTCTCGCTGGCCTCGATCTTGACAATGCTTTGAAGAAACTTAACGAATGGGTTCTGCTGTAGGGAAACCTGTAGAAAAATACTAAGAGCTGCCACCTGCACTTTTAAGGTGCTAGGAGAGAGCCCTAATTCCACCCCAACTTGCAAGAAGTCTAAGATAGCTGGAATCCCAGGTTGGTCCAAACCCTGTTCTTTCAACCACGAACAAAATCTCTTCCAGTATTTTGCAAAAATTGCTCTTGTTACTGGCTTCCTGCACTGCAACAAGGTCTTTATGACCCTTTCAGAGAAACCCTGTGCTCTTAATAACTGTTCCTCAGAAACCACGCAGTTAGGCTTAGTCTGTCTACCTGTGGGTGCAGAATTGGACCCTGTGAAATCAAATCCTTCCGGATTGGAAGGTGAAATGGGGGGAGAACGCTCAGTTTCTTCAAAATTGCAAACCAGGGTCTCTTTGGCCAAAAAGGCGTGATTAAAATTAGGTCTGTTTCTTCCGTCCGAAATTTTTGAAGTACTGCTGCAATCATCCTCACTGGAAGGAAAGCGTAGCAGATGTTGAACCTCCAAGGACCGGAAAAGGCATCTATCCTTAAGGCCTGGTCTCTTGGGTGTATTGAAAAGAACTGGGTTACCTTCCTGTTCTGTTCGGAAGCAAAAAGATCTACCTCTGGAAGACCCCATCTCTGTGTTATCTGAGAGAATACCTCCTCGTTCAGGGACCACTCGTGCTGCCTCAGTGGCTGGCGACTTAAGTAATCTGCCAGAAAATTCTGGGTGCCCTTTAGGTGGACAGCTGTTAGCGAAGACAAGTTGGCTTCCGCCCAGGAGAGGATCCTGCTGGATATCTCCTGAAGAGCAGGACTTCTTGTCCCTCCCTGCTTGTTCAAGTACGCGACAGCCGCTGCGTTGTCTGTGCGAACTTGCAGGTGCCGTCCTACTATGCTTCTCTGAAAGGCCTCGATCGTCCTTAGAATCGCTAAGAGCTCCCTTTGGTTTGAAGAGCGACCTGCTTCTGAGGGAGACCAAGCTCCCTGAGCTACTTCCTCTTCCAGGCGGGCTCCCCATCCCCAGGCACTGGCGTCTGTAGTTACTATTCTTTCCACCGGTAAGGTCCAATCTAGACCTTTGCTCAGATTGTGGTGTGTCCGCCACCACCACAGTGTTTTTTTTACTCTGCCCGAGATTAGGATCGGTACTTCTAAGTCCTGGCTTTGACCACTCCAGAGACGAAGCATAATTTCCTGTAATGGACGTTGGTGAAACCTTGCCCAAGGAACTGCTGGGAAACAAGATGTCATGAATCCCAGCACCCTCATCACTTCCCTGACCGAAGTCGACTGATTGGACTGTAACAGGGCTACCGCTTGATTCACTTTGGCAATCTTCTCTTCTGGGAGATAAATCTTTCTCTCTACCGAAGAGATCCTGTACCCTAGGTACACGACCTCCTGGGATGGAATCAACTGTGACTTGTCCTGGTTGATAATCCATCCGAGTGAGGAGAGAAAATCCTGTGCTATCTGCAGATCTTTCTCTAGCTGTTGAACTGATCCTGCAACAAACAGTAGATCGTCCAGATATGGGATCACGGTGATCGCTTTGTCTCTTAGAGGGGCAAGGGCCTCTGCTAGAACCTTCGTAAAGATTCTCGGAGATGATAGCCCAAAGGGGAGGGCTTGGAACTGGAAGTGTTGGATCCTTGCATCCACCCTTACTGCCACCCTGAGAAATCTTTGGTAATCTGGGTGTATGGGAATATGCAGGTAAGCATCCCTGAGATCCAGGGTTGCCATGTAACACCCTGGGAACAGACATCTTGTTACCGTAAAGATCGACTCCATTCTGAACCTTTTGTACTTGACAAATTTGTTCAGAGGTCGGAGGTTCAGGATCATCCTGAATTTTCCCGATGGTTTTCTTACGATAAAGACATGGGAATATACCCCCTGTCCTTGTTCCTCCTGGGGAACCTGAATTAGGACTCTTTGATCCACTAACTCTCCCAGAGACAGGAACAAGGCTTCTGCCTTTGCCCTGTCCCTGGGCGGCTGAGTAACCATAAAGCTCAGGTGAGGCAGTGACGTTAACTCCAGCTTGTACCCGCACTTTATCAGATCTAATATGAACGGGCTTGAGGTTGCCTTGGTCCATTGCGGGAGGAACTGCCCCAACCTTCCTCCCACGGGGACACCGGCGTCACTGGGCCTTTGGGGTGGATTGAACAGGATTCCTCCTCTTCCACGACCCTTCTGCCCTGCCCAATGTTTTTTGGGCTGACCCTCTCTTTTGGTTCTGCCAAAAGCCTGATCCCTTGAAGCCTCGAAAAAAACCCTTTCCTTCTGTCTTTTTCTTCTTTTCAGGAAAGGCCTTTTTCCTGTCTTGAGTTCGCTCCAATGCCTCCTGGAGGCCGGCCCCGAACAAGTGGTCTCCTGAAAACGGTAATCCGCACAATTTCAATTTTGAGGCGGCATCGCCAGCCCAAGTTTTCAGCCACACAGATCTTCTGGCCGCATTAACCAGAGCTGCTGACCTGGCAGCTAATCTTACTGATTCTTCTGAGGCATCTGCTAGGAATCCTACTGCTTTAATTAAAAGCGGAAAGGATTTCAGAAGCTCCTGTCTGGAGGTACCAGCTAAAATGTGTGCTTGTAACTGAGCGAGCCAACACTCTAAATTCCTAGCTACACAAGTAGCCGCGAGAGCTGGCTTTAAACCTATAGAGGAGGCATCCCACGCTCTGTTTAACAACAAATCTCCCCTCTTGTCCATTGGATCCCTCAGGGAACCCAGATCGTCAAAGGCCAGATCAGTCTTTCTTGACACCTTGGCCAAAGGGGCATCCAGTTTAGGAACCTTGTTCCAGGGATGTGATACATCCGCTTCAAACGGGAATCTCCTTTTAAGGCTACCAGAAAAGAACGGTCTTTTCTCAGGTTGTTCCCATTCACGCAGAATAGTATCAATTAAAGATTTATGAACCGGAAAAACCCTGGTTCTGTTAGCATTTCCTTGATACATAAGGTCATGCTTTGAGAGTTGAACCTGTTCTTCTGGGATTTCTAACGTATCATAAATAGCGTTTAGAAGATCCCCAACATCGTCCAATGATAACTTGTATCTAGACACCCTGGAGGAATCCTCTTCCCCTTCTGAATCAGATGCTGAGCCTGCCTGGGAGGAAGCAACTGATCTAGGAGTCCTCTCCCTACACTCTTCTTCCTCCTGAAATTGAGGTAAAGAAGAAGTACTAGAGGCTCTAGGTAGGGACGAGGAAGGACCCTGCATCTTGTCCATCAGACCTTTAAACGACTGAAAAGTAGATGCAATCTCATCCTTCACAGATGACAAAATCTGGTGACAAGTGGTTACTGCATTATCTTTAACCAAACTATTGACACACTCGGGACATAACGGCTTTTCCCAATTAGAACTTAGCTTTGTCCCACACACGGCACATTTCTTTCTAGGAGGCTGGTTCTGAGATTTGTCATGGGCCTTAACCTGTTAAACAAAAGCAGACAAAAAAGAGACCTCATTATAACCTGGCCAAAACCCTATTCACCACTGTGAAGGTTCCTAGAAAGTGCCTACCCTCCACCATTAGGTTCACCACCAAGGGGGGGTACTTGGGCCTAGTAAGACGCCCGCCCCCCAGAGTAAGCCATGTGCTGTCACCAAGCTTACCTGAGAGGCACCGGAGCCTGTTGAACCTGGATCCAAATGAGCCACTGCTGCCTCCATGGTTCGTGGTGTCCTTGTTCAGCGCTCCGAACACATACACCAGCGCCGGGTTCCCTCACTGCACCTCCGCGCCCTTTTTTGAAACCGGAACAACGTTTCCGGGCGCCCCCTGATGACGCGCTTCCGCCGGGGAATACGACACTTCCCCTCCTTGGAACGCAGGAGCCCCGCCTCCCGCTGGCGAATCCGGAAGGATCCTTCCACCGCACGTGGCCTGCTGGCGTCTCTCGCCTTACCGCTGCCAGGGGATGCTGCAGCCTGGGGGACAGAGCTCCTCCGTCACCCGGGGTCCAACTCTCGCCGAGTCCTGGCGGAGGCGAGTACAGCTACACTCTCTACCCCTAGGGCCAGAGGCGTGCTGTTGGGAAAAGAAAAAAGGTACGTTCAGCTCTAAAAAAATAAATAAAAAAAAAAACATTCCCAATGTGCTCCTTCCCATCCGGCAGGAAACACAAAAAAAATGAGGAAGAGGCCTGGAGGACCGCCTTTTATAATTGGGGTGAATGTGTTTCCTGTCCCGGAGGGAGGAGCTATATCTCATGGCTGTCCTGGAAGACGAAAGGGTAAATTTTTTTTCTTTTTGATATCACAATGTAGAGAATAATATTTCCTATCATCTGTGCCCAGTCTTGCCACACAGAGTTAATCCAGTGCCGAGCAATCCTCTTTTTATTGTTCAGTGGAATAAAACTTTCCTCTAAAAAGCAAAGTCCGTTCCGCCTCCATGCTTTAAGTGACAGGTTATTTACATATCTCATGCACTAGCCTGCAGAACATGCACAGTTTCTGTAAACAGTGCACAATTCAAATCACCCTCCCTTCTAGCTATCACAGAATTTTCTCCTGTGTTTTGATTAAATGTTTTGAAAACAGGAGGTGAGACAGAGTTCAATGTCATGATGAAATGCTGCAGTGAACAGACATCAGAATATACATAGACAAGTGATTAGGGGAGATATATTTAGTACAAGCTTGAGTGATCTTCTTCTTATTGTTATATTGAAGTGTGTGTGTCTGAGGTCACCTGATCACAGATGCAAAATTCCTATATTACCTGTGCGACATCGCAAGTGATTCGCACCGCACTGCTGTTCAGATGCGATATCTGTGCGATGCGATTTCAGCCATACAAACTGTATGGCTGAAATTGCATCTCATTTGGACCAAACACGCACAGGGCCCTTTTTTTGGTCCACAACAGTATCGCATAGGTGTTTACACCTATGCCATCCGTTTCATGTCCTAACTGTCAGTTCGCAGTGCAATATGGGAGCTGTAATGGGGGTGTCATTATCATTGTATGACACTCTTAAGCAGTTCGCATATGGCAGTGTGAACTGCCATGCGATTTGTGTGCGATGTGGGAACCCGCAGTGGATTCGCAGGGTTCCCGAATCACACCAGTGTGAACCAAGCCTTGGTGGGAGCAGTCAGGTGACATTTGTAGGCTGTATGCTTTGAGGCTTGGTTCACACTGGTGCGATTCGGGAACCCTGCGAATCCACTGCGGGTTCCCACATCGCACCCGACTCGCACGGCAGTTCACACTGCCATATGCGAAATGCTGGGGAGTGTCATACAATGATAATGACACATTTCAGCTCGCATATCGCACTGCGAACTGACAGTTTGGACATGAATCGGATCGCATTGGTGTGAACACCCGTGCGATTCTGGTGCGGACCAAAAAAAGGGTCCTGTGCGTGTTTGGTCCGAATGTGATGCGATTTCAGCTATACAGTTTGTATGGCTGAAATCGCATCACACAAACATCACATGTGATCTGAACAGCAGTGCGATGCGAATCACAGGAATGCGTAGGGTACAGAGGTGGGTAGTACGTGCAGGATGGTGTCAGGATAGTGGACAGTGTCAGATCATTTTTTTTTATTTTACAATTTAATATTTTTTGTTCCCAAAAGGTTTTTTGGGACTAGTGGATTTTTTTATTTTTATAATTTTTTACAATAACATTTTTTTTTCTTCTTTTTTTTTACATTTTTGTACTATTGATGGGAGGGTGGGGTTTTATTTTTTAAATATATTTTTTCACAGTGCTTTTGGGAAAGGGGGTGGGGGGACGGTGTCAGTGGGGTAGTGGACGGTGTCAGTGGTCTTGGGGCTCTGGACCGTGTCAGTTGATTTTTTTTTTTTTCATCTTTTTTTTTTCATTTTTAGCAGTCCTGTGGGGGGCGTTGGTGACATGTCAGAGGTCTAAACAGAGACCCCTGACATCTCCCATTTGAGACAGAGAAAGGGACAGAGGACATTCATTCCCCAGTCCTTTTCTCTGCACAGAAGATGAATGAAGGGAAGACAGCGTCTCCCCTCCATTCATACACTGAGCAGAGTAACACACAGGTTATTCTGCTCAGTTCTCACAGGACACACAGCGCTCGGTAACGAACGCTCTGTGTCCCGTCCAGAAAAGAAAGGAGCTGGTAATTGACATACCAGCTCCGCACAGATCACCCGCTCGCCCCCGCAGCCCGAGACAGAGACAGAGACAGAGACAGAGACAGAGACAGAGACAGAGAGAGAGAGAGAGAGAGAGAGAGAGACCGCAGATGCGGAGGAGAAGGAAGACAGGGGGGGGGATGTGAACACACGGATGAGCAAGGGTGCCGAGGTGGAAAAAGACACAGGTGGGGGGGGGGGGGGGCATGGCGCTGAAGGACGCTGAGGACAGTCAGGGATGATTGTGTGTGTGGGGGGAGGGGGGTAAGCTGTGAACACAGATTCACTTTTCAGGTGAAAGCCCCGGGAGGGAGAGAAGCAAATGAACAGCCATGCAGGGAGGATCGGTGCTCACAGCCCCCCCCCCCCCCTGCACAGATAATCCCTGACTGTCACTGGATATGTGTACAGCACTGACAGGGGGCCGTGAGCGTGCTCTGTTTTTACAATGAATGCGCTTTGCACGCTCTGGCAAGGGGAGTGTAGAGGTGGGCAGGGCATCTGCTGACATCATGACCCCGCCCCACCAAGCGCCGATGACAGACCCACCCACTGCAATTGCCGTTTTTGGGGGCTTCTAACTAAGATTCGGGACACATTTGACTGGTAAGGATACATGCAGGAGCCAGGAGGCATGCATCGCCTTATAGATCAGCACTATGGCAGTAGTTTCTAATTGATGAAAGTGGGTTTACATCCTCTTTAATGCATAGGATGCATTAGGGTGAAAAAAAAAAACAAGGGTTTACAACCCCTTTAACGCAGACTAAGCATTCAAGACAGATGTGTACACTTTTCAGGCCTAATTTACTGTATGCTTACTCCAGGTTAGTAGAAACAAGTAGAAAAGGCAGTTGGGAGGAAGACAGCCCCAAAGTTCGAACCACTAAAAAAAGTCAGAGGTTTCCCTATAAACTGCTGGCCCTGTTACCAGTCCTTTAACCCTGAACTAGAGAACTTTCCACTTTTCATTCAGCAGGGTTGGACAAGTTGCAATTTTTATACAAAATATACTTGTTGAATCTTACCAAAATAAAGAGCCCGCCATTTTGTTCCACCTCGGCAGTCTCGATTAGGAGTTCAATCGCCTTTTTGGTGCCAATGTTTTTTACAACTCGCTGGATGAGATCTGCTTTAGGTTCACGGAGCCTGCAAGATAAAGGGGCATGTATAAAAAACAGTCTGTGTGGCATAGGCATTCATAGTGGCAGATGTTTCTGTGTGGAGAGCATGCACACTGCATGCTCCCAACACAGTGACTGAGCTAGAACAGACAGCTCCCATCTCTGGGCATGAAGACTCGGCTAGCAAAAAAAAAAAAGGGGGGGGGGGTTTGGGGTAGCCTCGGTTCACACTAGATGAGGTGCGAATTCCACAGCGCATCAAAAATCAAACCTTTAATGTGAGCCAATTGCGGAGAGTATGACAAGTTAGTGACACCCGGATATAGATTTGCAAAACGCTGCGATTTGCAGAATCAGATCACATGAGTGTTCACACCCATGTAACTAGATTCTGGTGCTGACAAAAAATGGTCGTGCACGAGTTTGCTGTCCATACGGTGTGATTTGAGCTATACGAATCAATGGCTTAAAAATCGCAACGCAGAGACACTGCATCAGTGTGAATCAAGGCTGGAAGTTAAAGTCTTAAGGCCGTACACTGTAGAATTTCTTGTTCAGGTCCAACAGCTGACAAGTCTGTTGATTCCCCATCACCTCTTGCTGTCAAAACACCTGAACACTGGCTTTTTTTCTATCCAGCCCTTTTGATTTTCAGATTGAAAGATGCTGGGCAGGAGGTTTTTCTTTGGGCCAAGTACAGCCAAAATGACCAGAGCGGAATGTCCACATACACACCACCCATGACCAAAAAAAAAAGGCATCATTCCCTTAAACCTCACTCAGCCAGGGTTCACACTAGTGCAGGCCAAACACTGCAAGTGATTTGCACAGGAATCGCACCACATTCCATCTGGAATCACATGCGATGTCTGTGCGGCACGATTTGAGCATTTTGTATGCAATGAGATTGTGACAATTGCACTGCTTTTTGCAATCCGTTTCAGGGTCTCGATCCAACATCGACACCCATCACAGATCAAATGGACACCATGTGATTGCTATGCAGCGTGATGCGATGAAACAGAATCTTGTGCATTTCCCACATTGCATCAGTGTGAACCAGGGCTCACTCAAGGCCTCCATTCACCCAATAAATAATCTCTGAATACAGGCAGGTGTCCCACACAGCTGCTTTATTGCTTCTGCAATCTCTAGTTTCTACAATGTCACAACTGCTGGGACCCTTGGAATCTAAACTAAGAAGGTTTTACAGTAAATGTATGTTGTCAAGTAGCCCACAAATGGACTTTAGTCCTATTCTGTTGTAATCCAATAAATGGATTATAATGACACTATAAACGGTTACCATTTGTCCTTATTTACATTTTTGCTGCATTTTGTATATTTCTGCTTCTGCGCCTCTCGTTCTGTGCTGCTGGCTCACAATGGTGCCTGATCTCAATCTGCCTGGCAGTGCAGCTGCCACAGAGATAAATCAACTGCAACAATGACAAGTGGCAGAACTTCTGCGCACTTTCCTCTAAACCCCAGTTGAGAAACTGATCTAGACGTTTCTTTCCCAGCCCAACTGTCCCTGGCCACCCCTTTTATTCATTGGGTTTCAGTTTTTTCAAATCAGAGGGTCAACATTCCATATTGATTTTACCTAGAGCAGTCAGCATGCATATGTCAACTCCATCAAAAGGAACATCCATCAATTAAGGTATTTTGATTCTTGCAGAATTCCTCCCATAGAGTCGACTGTTTGCATTGGGACTGAGGTTTTTTGACAACAGTACTGAGGAAGAGGGTTGAGATATTTTCAAGAAACTATGTACAGCACCATACCAACCAACCATTTTATGTCTGCATTGTAAAAAGACACGTGCACACCAAATGCGGTGCGAGAAAGGCTCATTTTGTGTGCATTTCCCGCACTACAGGTGAATCTGCCCTTGAGGGGTGTGCCGGTGCCAATTAAATGTTAATGGCACCCAAAAACGCATATCACATACGCAGCATGTTTGCACCCACCAAACTGCATGGCACCGCAATACCATGCAGTTTTATGTGGCGTGTGCTTTTACTCCATGTATAATAGCAAATTTAACAAATACAATTTAGAACCAACCTGTGTGCTATTTCATCAGACACTTTGTCTTCTGGATCATCTGCGGTTATTTCATATCTGCCTTTAAAGTCCATTTCTACTTTTTCACCAAGCCTATCTCTCACAGGTCTCTTCCTCTTTAGGTGACCATTCTCTTCTTTTGGCACACGTTCCTTATCTTCATTCATGTACTCATCCAAATCTTTGTCTAGTTTTACCTTCTCGCTTTCACTTTCTTTTGTCATCAATTTCTTGGCTAGGACATAATTGTAAGTCTCTGACTGGCGGCTCATATCGAGCAGACCATCCATGTCCATAATTCCAAGTTCAGTAGCTACAGCCTCTTGCGTCTGCTCCTGAAGCACTGCCCCCCATATATTATTCTTTGTACTTCTCACCTGCTTGTTCTGTATGGGAGGAGCTGAGGCCAATATTGGTCTTGGTATTACGGGAGGAGGATGGGAAGACTTCTGGCGTTTACGTTTCCATGGAGAACCCTCATCTGTATCAGAATCAGAAAAGCTGTCATCGCTAGAATCCAACCCTTTTATATTTCTGTAAGGGACACTGGAAGACAGAGCTGCATCGTTTCTGTAGTCACCAGCTCTGGGCAAACCAAGTTTCTGCAAATAAACAGATATAGAAAGTAAGGAGTTTGAAAACATTTACAGAAATAAAAAGGTTGGACAAAGGTCTAGGATAGCTAAGGGTGTACCCATAGTTACATAAAGCCCTCCAACTAAAGCACGCCAAAGTACATTATGCCTTAAAGTGACACTAAATGATATCCCTATTCTCCAAAAATAATCCATACATATGAACTATTTTTTTTTCAGAAATTGTGTGTTCCTTGCAACAACGTCTATGAGCTCCCGAACATTTTAATTTCCCTTGCGTTTGTTTGAAACTAGCAGTGCATGTTCGTTCATTGCCCTGTACATACTGCATATCCCATCGTTCATAGTCACTAGTCCATCTGAGGACCAAGCAAGAGAAGGTGACCAAGTGCCGACATACAGTGGGACCATGGAAAAAGAACGTAGCCACCCTCTAACAGAAGTTGTATCACACAAACACCAAAAAAAACACACACACACACACACACACACACACACACACACTTTTACAGTAAAACTTTGGCTGTATTTGCACTACAATTCAATGGCACTGGATACATAGCCAATAGGTTATTCTATAGGGGGGGGGGGTCATATACCTCCAGCAAATAACCCACGTGCAAGGTCCTAAAGTTTGCATTAGCTTTCAGTTGAGCTTTGCATAATTTTGCACCAACACAACCACTACTGCAAAGTTTGGTCTGAACCTCCCCACTGACATTCACTAATCTTACAAATGGACACATAGCCTAGGCAACCTTAAAGGAGGTGGAGATCTACCTGAACATGGGAGAAATCAAAGATCACTGGGCACAGTGTTGCCTCCTCACACCTAATTTAAATATCTATTTGCCATACTACAGTGTCACAATCATGTGTTTAACCCTTTTGAGACCTGCGCTGTAGACGAGACGTCCACAGCGCGGCTCTCAAGTGTCGGGTGGAGGTCCTATTTGCATTCCCCGTGCGCGCCTCTAGGGGCACGTAGCGGGGAAAAACTGTGCCCGGCGCATCTCTCTGAAGCCATTGCGCGTGCCTGGCGGCCGCGATGTGCGCCAGGTGCCCGCGATCGTCGGTGACACAGCAGGATGTGGAGCTCTGTGTGTAAACACAGAGCTCCACGTCCTGTCAGGGAGAGAGGAGACCGATGTTGTGTCCCTTGTACATAGGGACACAGCATCGGTCACCTCCCCCAGTCAGTCCCCCTCCACACACAGTTAGAACACACCCAGTTTACACATTTAACCCCTTCACTGCCAGTCACATTTATACAGTAATAAAAGCATTTTTATAGCACTGTTCACTGTGTAAATGGTCCCAAAATAGTGTCAAAAGTGTCCGATATGTCAGACGCAATATCGCATGCCTGAC
Source organism: Rana temporaria (assembly GCF_905171775.1). Taxonomy (NCBI): domain Eukaryota; kingdom Metazoa; phylum Chordata; class Amphibia; order Anura; family Ranidae; genus Rana; species Rana temporaria. Next base: position 156,584,495 of record NC_053489.1, on the reverse strand, counting down.
AAAAAAAAAAAAAAAAAAAAAAACAACAATCGCAGATCGCTGCCATTACTAATAAAAAATAAAAATAAAAGAATCATAAATCTATCCCCTATTTTGTAGGCGCTATAACCTTTCAATATACGTTTATTGCGATTTTTTTTTTTTTACAAAATATGTAGAAGAATACGTATCGGCCTAAACCGAGAATTTTTTTTTTTTTAAATTGGGATTTTATTATAACAAAAAGTAAAAAAAAAAAAAAAAATTCCAAAATTTTGTGTGATCAAATACCACCAAAAGAAAGCTCTATTTGTGGGAATATATATATATATATATATATATATATTAGTTTGTGTACAGCATTGTATGACCGCGCAATTCTCATTCAAAATGCGTCAGCGCTGAAATCTGAAAATTGGTCTGAGCAGGAAGGGGGTTTAAGCGCCCAGTAATAAAGTGGTTAAATCAGGTGTTGAGAAGTCAACATATCGCTTCCCCACTTGTCAAACACACTTGGAATGCTTTGCAGAGGAGCAGCAGTACCTGCCACACTTGTGAATAAGCTCTTAGTTGCATTCAGCAGCGGCACCCTTAAGGCTTGTCAATGCGTAAAGTTAGGGGTGGTGGTAAAACGTTGTGGCTGAGTCAGTTTTTCTTCCCCAAGCCCTACACCCTCTAGCTGCTGAGCCAGCAGCCAAAAAGGTGTACATATGCTGCAGCAGGAATTAAGCCCTGTTGCTTTAAGTGGGTGCTACCACCTGCCAATTACGACCCATGCAAGTAAATGGTGCCACTCTGCAAGTGCCCCACATCTGCATGCTTCTGAAGGGTCCAGGGGTTAGAGCAGGTGGTGAGAAAACAACGCTGGCTGATTTATTCCCTTGTTTGATGTACTACACAAGGTTGTAGGGCACTTTCAGAGAGGCCTCATTCACTTGAACGGGTGATGCTTGGCAGGCGTTACACACAATTGGGCTAACATTGCCGTTTTTTTTTTTTTTTTATTCATTAAAGGGTATTTTATTTTTAAATTGCATATGAAAAAACGCTGTGCAAATACAGTGCAATATTGCAACAACCACCATTTTATTCTATAGTGTCTGTGTTTAAAAAAATAAAAATAAATAAAAAATGTAATCATGTTTGGGCGTTCCAAGTAATTTTCTAGCAGAAAATTATGATTTTTTTTACTTGTAAGCAACAAATCTCAGAAAAGGTTTGGTCTTTAACTGCTTAAGGACCGGCGCACAACATTTACGGCGACAGAATGGCATGGACAGAGAAATGGGCGTACAGGTACGTCCCCTTTAATTTGCCGCCGGGTGGTGGCGCACTCGCGACCCTATCGCAAGCACTGTGCTCGCGGTACCCGGTGTCCCGCGATCGTGTCATGGAGCTGAAGGACAGGGAGATGTCAGTGTAAACACATCTCCCCGTTCTTCATAGTGGCATATCACAGATCGAATGTTCCCTCTCATCGGGAGCAGCGATCAAGGACGTGTCACTCCCTAGGACAGACTTAACCCCTTCAGCGCCCCCTAGAGGTTAACCCCTGCAGCACATTAGTGTGAAAGCAGCAATATTATATTATGCCCAGTGTACCGATTAGGGTCGTCCCGATACCACTTTAAGACTGAGTACTAGTACCGATACTTTTTACAACTAGTTTACCAGATTACAATTAGGGGTGCAACGGATCAGAAAACTCACGGATCGGATCGATCCTCAGATCAGGAGTCACGGATCGGATCATTTTTCGGTTCAGCAAAAAAGACTAATCTTGTTACACCCAACAGAGTTTTAGATTTCACAGTTATTTTCAACACAAAACGGAGCTTAAATACAGAATATGTAAATCTGACGGACTGTTTACATGTTACATTTTAAAATCCGCAGCAAACCTTACATGCTTGCTAATGTGACAGAACACCTCTGATTTTCACATTAAGTTAAACATTAATATCAGTGATGTTCTGTCACATTAGCAAGCTGCCATTAAACGCAGCTATTCACAAAAAAAAAAAAAAAAATCTATTTGTTTTTTACCAAAAAACATTTATCAGAGTACATATTGGCCTAAATATATGAGCGACGCAGTACCGTATCGCAAAAAAATGCTCTGGTCAGGAAGGGGGTAAATCTTCCGAGGCTGAAGTGGTTAAATAGGGACCTGGACAATGCCATACAGTGTGTGAAGCAGAGGGACTATCGGTGCCGATACATATCGGCAGAAAATCGTGATTTTGGGGCCATGCCGAAACAACAGAAATCATCGCCGATATCAACCCACCTCAGAGCCGGACTTAATTACCATCCGTACGGCTCATTTCCCCTGCTCTCGTCGCAGCCAGTCACTGGTGATTTGGGGGGGGAGAGGTGCCCATAGAAGAAGTAAGGAGGAATGGATGGCATGCACAGCACACACACAGTCTGCTGCTGGTACGAGCATTTCGTCACATCCCGTCGCCCCCCCCCGTTGTGTGCTGGGAACACTCGGCTCCCAGCACACAGCGGGAGCCAATCAGCGGGCACAGCGCGACTCGCGCATGCGCCGTAGGGAACCCGGGCAGCAAAGCCGGAGCGCTTCACTTCCTGGTTCCCTCGCCGTGAATGGAGGGGGGAGCAGCAGGGTGACGAGCGATCGCTCGTCCTCTGCTGTGGACGCCGCTGGACTCAAGGACAGGTAAGTGTCCTAATATTAAAAGTCAGCAGCTGCAGTATTTGTAGCTGCTGGCTTTTAATATTTAAGCCCTCTCCACCCCTCAAGATCCCCTCACAGCCCCGTGTGATTGTTCCAGCACGGCATTCCAAGCAGGCAGGTTAGGGAGAGGGGAAAGTGGAGAAAGTGAGTGAGAGGAAGTAACAAGCTGAACACACACGGCTTCGTTTCTCACCTCTCTATACAGTGCACTTGTTCCCGATCCCTCACCTAACATTATCCTATCTGTAGAGCAGAGGCTGGCCGTTCCCCCTTCCAGACACTTACTGTGTGATCACGGTGAGTCGGTGACACATACATCGCTTCTGTCGGCTGCTCCAGGGGAATTCAGTCCCATACTGTGAAGGGTCACTGGCAAGCACACGGTCTCCACTGGGGTGGAGCAAGATGGCCGCCGCTCCGGAGCTAGGCCGAAGCGGGGGACTTTCCAAGGCTCAGCGGATCGTGTCGATCCGAACAGGGTGAAACATTCGGATCGGTGACGATCCGTTGCACCCCTAATTACAATGTTTCAGTTATGTGAATGGACCGAGTCAGTGATCACTGACTGTACATTCCGAACAGTAAGGAGTCGAATTTACAGGCATCCTGACAGATCGAGGGGGTGGAGGAGCAGCATGGAGCGGGACCGCAGTAAGGAGCGAGAGCGCGGCATGGAGGGGGACATTGAGGGAGTGAGACTGCGGCATTTGGGGGGAGACAAATGCTCGGTATCGATACTAGTATCGGGACAGCCCTAGTACCGATTCATACTGACCTGAAGATCTCTTCTTTCCTGCTGCTGGCACCACTCTGGAGACCGCTAGCTGGGATAAGAGGCGGAGTGCAGTTGGGATCACACCGCATGAAATGGGAGCCAGGACTACAGGGGAGGCATTGCATTCTGGGCTTGCTGACCCACCATTCCAGAGCATCAGACCGTGATCTACAGGTTCTTGACCCCCGTCCTAGGCTTTGCACAACCAATAGATGCTTTGCCTGTATCCCCCCCCACGGAGACCCAGTCATTGTGTACTTAAAGCGGAGTTCCACCCAAAAGTGGAACTTCCACTCATCCGAATCCTCCCCCCCCTCCGGTGCCACAAGTGACAGGTATCCTTTCCCACTTCTGGGAGTCCGGGCCACAGCCGTGACATCACCCCGGAGCTCCTTCCTCCTCCCCCAGCCACCGGGCCAGTAGGAGAGAGGGGCAGGGCCTTGTGCTTGCGCAGTAGGGTTCCCGGTGTGAAGCCGAAAGGCTACACTGCCGGGTTCCCTTAGCACCAATGGCGGCGGCATCAACCGACAGTTGATGGAAACAGCAGTGGGTGCCGACATTGCTGGACTCCAGGACAGGAAAGTGTCCTATTATTTATTTTAAATAGGCCAGCAGCTGCAGTACATGTAGCTGCTGGCTTTTCATTTTTTAGGCAGAACACCGCTTTAACCCACCACTTTTTTTCTAATAGTAAAGTAAAACTTTTAAAACTTGCCATGTGTACACAGATGTGCACGCGTTTCTATCTTAAACCACATTACCGTTATTAAAGATGTTAACAGACTACATTTTGCACACTCATGAACACTCTGCAAGACTGTGCCTCTATTCTCATACAAGGCTTTAATACATCCGCTTACCAACTTTGTGGAAAATATCCATGTTTTCAATTAGTGGAAGAAAAAAAAAAATAATAATTTGAGAATCAATTATATATATTTTTTTTTTCAATCTCTCTCACTCTGTAAAAATGTTAAACATTTGCATGTCAAAAATAAAAAAAAATAAAAACACGATTTCCCCCCCCAATTAGATTTTTTCCTATGATCCTCAGCATCATCTAGTGGCCTTAATGTGGTATTAATTGAGGTATATTAGGGGAAATATTGCATTATAACCAGTAGGACGGGTGCTGACGATCATAAGAAACAATTATATTAAAAAGAAAAAAAATATGGGTATTTGTCATTGGGACTGTGTGAATGTTTGTCACTTTTTTTTACAGAGATTGTTTTCTTTTAATAGGTCCCCTAAAATTAAAAAAAAAAATTTAAATCAATAAAACTATATCCGTAACGCGAGTGTATTTTAGCTTGTTCCCCCCCCCCCCCCAATAAAACATTACTACACTATAGGACATGGCTCGACAAACCCCGGGCGCCAGGTTGCAATTGCGACTAGAATTAGTGACCTGGCGCAGCACAGCTGGGGTACCCTGTCTCTGTGCGCACCCCAAAACACACGATCGCGTCGGGGCTTCTGCAGTCTTTTGGCTCCTTCTGGAAACTGGCGTCCTCTTGTGGTGGTCGTTGGTATGACAAGACAACCAGCAATGCTAATGAGATTTCCCTGCCTATTTCCATCTCCTTCCCTTTACTTAGAAGTTAGAATAAAAAACATATATAAATGTTTGAGGGTTCTAACACCCTAGAGAATAAAATAGCAGTTGTTGCAATACTTTCTGTCACACCGTATTTGCGCAGCGGTCTTACAAGCACACTTTTTGGGGGGGGAAATTTTTTTTTAATAAAAAAATAAATAAATAAGACAACAGTAAAGTTAGCCAAATGTATTTTATATTGTGAAAGAGAATGTTACGCCGAGTAAATTGATACCCAACATGTCACGCTTCAAAATTGCATCCGCTCGTGGAATGGCGACAAACTTTTACCCTTTAAAATCTCCATAGGCGACGTTTAAAAATTTCTACAGGTTACATGTTTTGAGTTACAGAGGAGGTCTAAAATTATTGCTCTCGCTCCACCAATCGTGGCGATACCGCACATGTGTGGTTTGAACACTGCCTTCATATGTGGACGCTACTCACATATGCGTTCGCTTGTGCACGCAAGCTCGGCGGGACGGGGTGCGTTCCTGGCTCCTAACTTTTTTAGCTGGCTCCTAGATTCCAAGCAAATTTGTCAAGCCCTGCTAAAGGAAGCCACTTTTTTTCCCATTCAATGGGTAACCTTTTGGGCCAAGTTACCACCTACTGAGGCACCACTAGGCTGCACTGATGAGAAGGCACTAATATGTCACACTGATGAGCAGGCATTGAAAAGCATTACCGATTGGGCTACATTGTTCATCAGGGCACTGATAATCAGCACCCAGATTACCTGTACTTCCGTGTTTGCACGCGATCTGCTGTGATTGGACTCTTTATCCAGATCGGGGGTCGCACCATGTCCAAGCAACAATATGTATTCTGTTACATGTATTTGGTAAAAAAATAAAATAAATCCCAGTAAGTGTATATTGTTTAGTTAGCGCAAAAGTTAATGTCTACAATCTATGGGGAATAAATTGGAATTTATATCATACTATTATTATACAGGATTTATATAGCGCCAACAGTTTGCGCATCGCTTTACAACATCAGGGAGTATAGTTACAATACAATTCTATACAGGAAGGATCAGAGGGCCCTGCTTGTTAGAGCTTACAATCTAGAAGGGTGGGTCAAGTGGAACAAAGGGTAGTAGATGTGGTAGTAACGGCGGTGATCAGTGACTTATAGCAGTGCAGCAGACTTTCAGAATTTTTGCAGGAACCAGCAACACGAATACAGTAATGAGTGATAAAAATATGTACTGTCCATGTACTAATGACACTGGCTGGGAAGGGGTTAACCTCTAGGTCAATCAAAAAGGGTTAAATGTGTGCCTTATGCTGGCCATACACTCTACGAAAAATCGTCCGAACGAACTTTCGAAAAACGAACGTTCGGTCGTGAGCGCAAACGATAGTGCCATCATGTAATGACCGATAAATTGTTCAGTGGACATAAATAAAAAAAATGTGGGTGTTTTTTTTTTTTTTACATATACCTAGTGCAGAAAGTTTGGGCGAGAAACCTTACGATTTATCGGTCGGCAGAAAATTTCCAAATGTGTCCTTCGTTTTTTCGGCTCAAAAACGTCCCAACCATTATCGATTTTGTGCCCATTAACTGGCCGAAAAGCGAAAGAACTGTCTGACCGACCGAATTTCGGCTGAATTTTTGTATAGTGTATGGCCAGCATAACCAGTGTTTGTGTGTACACAGTGTGCTGCTTTTACCAAGAGAAAGGACACAAAATACATGACCCACCCCCCCCAATCACAATGGAGCTTTGCCTTGTGCCTCTGCCCGACAATCGTCAGATGCTAGCAGACATCCATTGCCTGGCTCATGCTGTAAATACACACAGCAGAAACGGCACGCTCACACAGAATTACATAAAATGTTTACACATATTATATAATATATATATATATATATATATATATATATATATATATATATATATATATATATATATATATTTCTGCGCAGAACGGCTGCACTGTGGGGCAGTCGGAAAGTGGTTAGAGTAGTGTAGTGCTGAATAGCAAAAAAAAAATTGCCTGGTCATGAAGGGGGTAAAACCTTCCGGAAGTGGTTAAAGTGACACTAAACTGTGCCAAAAAAAAAAAAAAATAATATGTATGGTTTCTTAACTACCTCAATACTGAGCCAATTCTGACACTTCTCTTATACATGTAAAAAGCGATATATATATATATATATATATATATATATATACACACACACACACACACACACACACACACACACACACATATATATATATATATATATACACACACACACACACACACTTAAGCATAGACGCTAGAGCATAAAAAGGCGGCCGTACAATATTTTATGTCACAGTATTTGCACAGCGGTCTTTCAAACACAATTTTTTTTTTTTTTTTTTTAAATACACTTTAATAAAAAAATAAAGTTAGCACAATTTTTTTTGTATAATGTGAAAGATGTCATCCCAAGTAAATAGATACCAAACATGTCACACTTTAAAATTGCGTGCACCCATGCAATGGCCACAAACTACGATACTTTAAATTATACATGGGTGAAGCTTTAAAAGACTCTGCAGGTTACAAGTCTGACAATAGCAGCGATACCTCACATGTGTGGTGCTGTTCACATATACGTGGGGACTAACGTGTGCATTCGCCACTGCATGTGAGCATGGGGTGATGTAAAACAGCTCAATCATTGGCTGGTGTAATATAGCTGCTGGTGAAAAACACAGAGGAGGAGAAGCCGGGTGTATATATATATATATATATATATATATATATATATATATATATATATATATACACACACACACATATATATATATACACACATACATACACACACACAAAGGAGGACAAGTCAGGTCCCTGTACATAAGGGAGGACAAGTCAGGTCCCTGTACATAAGGGAGGACGAGTCAGGTCCCTGTACATAAGGGAGGACGAGTCAGGTCCCTGTACATAAGGGAGGACGAGTCAGGTCCCTGTACATAAGGGAGGACGAGTCAGGTCCCTGTACATAAGGGAGGACGAGTCAGGTCCCTGTACATAAGGGAGGACGAGTCAGGTCCCTGTACATAAGGGAGGACGAGTCAGGTCCCTGTACATAAGGGAGGACGAGTCAGGTCCCTGTACATAAGGGAGGACGAGTCAGGTCCCTGTACATAAGGGAGGACGAGTCAGGTCCCTGTACATAAGGGAGGACGAGTCAGGTCCCTGTACATAAGGGAGGACGAGTCAGGTCCCTGTACATAAGGGAGGACGAGTCAGGTCCCTGTACATAAGGGAGGACGAGTCAGGTCCCTGTACATAAGGGAGGACGAGTCAGGTCCCTGTACATAAGGGAGGACGAGTCAGGTCCCTGTACATAAGGGAGGACGAGTCAGGTCCCTGTACATAAGGGAGGACAAGTCAGGTCCCTGTACATAAAGGAGGACAAGTCAGGTCCCTGTACATAAGGGAGGACAAGTCAGGTCCCTGTACATAAGGGAGGACAAGTCAGGTCCCTGTACATAAGGGAGGACAAGTCAGGTCCCTGTACATAAGGGAGGACAAGTCAGGTCCCTGTACATAAGGGAGGACAAGTCAGGTCCCTGTACATAAGGGAGGACAAGTCAGGTCCCTGTATATAAAGAGGAGAAGTCAAGTCCTTGTATATAAAGGAGGCCACATTGCGCACTAAACCAGGCCCTTTGGCGGGAACAGAGCTCAGCCCGCCCATACACTGCCGGCTACCTGCTGCGGTGCTCTGTCCCCCGACACCTTCATGTCTGTATCCGAGCCGCTCAGCTCTCCATCCTCCAAATCTTCATCCATCATTCCCCGGGTGGCCTCCAGCGCCATGACACTGAAAGGAAAGCGGAATAACGTCAAGAGTACGCACACTACACATTACTTCCGGGCGAGAACCGGGAGAGCGCCGACCACGCCTCACTGCTGCGGCACTATTACAAGTACTACGGTACAGCAGGCGATGCATGGAGCGGCTCCTTTATTCTACCGTATTTCCTGTACTCCGGATGACAAGACACATCAGGCATGCGTTATAACATGAGAATGCACATAGCTAGCCCTATACTGTACCTGTGCTGTTCATTTAAAAATATATGTTTATATATCTATATAGATACATAAATATATCTATCTATCTATATAGATTTTTATATATATATATATATATATATATATATATATATATATATATATATATATATATATATATATATATATATATATATATATATATATATATATACCACCTGTATTTATATCTATATAGATAGATGTATAAATATATAGATTTATATATATCTATGTATATATATATATATATATGTATGTATATAAATATTGCAAATATATATTTAAATAATAACTATATGTATTATAAAGCTTCTCAGAAATAAAGATGATCAGCATAATGTTAACAGTTTATAAACGTCTTCCTTGTATAGATCTATTTAGTTAAAGTGTTTGTCACTCTAAAACCAAAAACAAAAAAAAACCCTGTTCTCTTATAATAGCAGATTCAACTGCTAACTGCCCCTGTCTAAACTGTAAAAAAAAACTGCCTGATTCTGCCACTTCCTGTGTCTCCCTCTGTGTACTGACCACTATAATCATGGCTGCTGAGCCCTGACTGCAGTGGTCATCTTACCTGCCTCCGTCAGCCATCAGCCGCTCTTTTCTCTGTCCTCCTCTCTCCCTCTCTGCCTGTCAGCTCCTGTGTCTGTGTCTCTGTCCATGCCCCCCCCCCTGCTAATATTTAACCACTTCAATACAGGGCATTTTCACCTCCTTCCTGCCCAGACCAATTTTTAGTTTTCAGCGCTGTCGCACTTTAAATGACAATTGAGCGGTCGTGCGACCTGGCTCCCAAACAAAATTGACGCCCTTTTTTCCCCACAAATAGAGCTTTCTTTTGGTGGTGTTTGATCACCTCTGCGGTTTTTATTTTTTGCGCTATAAACAAAAGAAGAGCGACAATTTTGAAAAAAAACACAATATCTTTTACTTTTTGATTTAATAAATATCATAATTTAAAAAAAAAAAAACGTTTTTTTAACTCAGTTTAGACCGATACGTATTCTTCTACATATTTTTGTTAAAAAAAATCGCAATAAGCGTATTTGATCGGTTTGCGCAAAAGTTCTAGCGTCTACAAAATAGGGAATAGAATTATGGCATTTTTATTTATTTTCTAGTAATGGCGGCAATCTGCGATTTTTACTGTGACCGTGACATTGCGGCGGACATATCGGACACTTTTGACACATTTTTGGGACCATTCACATTTACACAGCGAATAGTGCTATAAAACTGCACTGATTACTGTGTAAATGTGACTGGCAGGGAAGGGGTTAACACTAGGGGGCGCTGAAGGGGTTAAATATGTTCCCTAAAGTGTGTTCTAACTGTAGGGGGGAGGAGATCGATGTGTGTTCCTCTGTACTGGGAACACACATCCGTCTCCTCACCGCTGACAGGACATGGATCTGTGTGTTTACACACACAGATCCATGGTCCTGCCGTGATTGCGGGCAATCGCTGGTGCCCGGCGGACATCGCGGCCGCCGGGCATGCGCACTGGGTCCCGAGCAATGCGGTGGCGCGCGCCGGGAATGCAAGGATGTAGTCTGAACGACGAAAGGTCCCTGCCGACGTCTTTTTACTATGACTCGGTAGGGAAGTGGTTAAGAATAAAACATTAGCGATTGTCACCGCCAGCCCCTCTATTATAATGAGGCATAACATACAGGGTAAATGTTTTTCTAAAACGAAGCTTGTAAATACAGATTTCAAGTGATCTTCAGGCCGGTCACTTGACTTCAGGCTGGTGTCTTGTCAAGGTAGTTCCCCTATCGATATGGTTCCCTGCTTGATTGCGCAGGCACAGACTAAGCCCATGGAAATCACCAAAACTCGGGCGGCATCGAGGCTCATTCTTTACCATCCCCGTGGACTTGGAGGATGTTAAAAAAAGAGCCAGGAGGCCGAGCAAAGCGAGGAAGTGAGGCCGACTAGCCACTTCCAGCAAATTCCACGTCGCCCTGGACCTGTTGCTACAGCTGGTCAGGTTCGGTGATTTCCGTTGGCTTGGATTGCGCCTTCACAGTCAAGGGGAGAACCATATCGATACAAGGAACCATATCGGCAGATCACCAGTCTCCTACTCTGATCCAGGGCTACTGCTGGAGGGGCTGAGCAGCCACGTGACCTCCTCGGCTGACATCAGAGGGAGATCTTGGCTCCTCTTACAGTAGCCCTGGATCGGAGTAGAAGACTGGCCTGAAGATCACTGAAAAACTGTATTTACAAGCTTCGGTTGAGAAAAACATTTACCCTGTGTGTTAAGCCTCATTATAATAGAGGGGCTGCCAGTGAATATTATTTCTGTGGTAGCAACCACTTTAATTATTAGATCGATTAGACCTTACTATATCTAATAATTAATAAGAAATTCCTCACCTTATTGACTATAATGGCACCAATCTCATTGTGCATTTAAAGTGGTAGTTAACCCTTTTTCCTTATTTTCTCCTATATGTGCACCATTTAGGAGATATTTACACTGCATGCAGCCAGTGACGTCACCCACGCATGCACTCTGAAGGAACAGCATAGCCGTGCTGTTCTTCAGGGCCGTGTGCCGCGGCTGAGACTCCCGCGTGCAGGAGCAGGAGTGACATCATCGCTGCTCGTCCAATCAGACTGCCAAAGTCCTTGAACCTGTAAGGAAGACCGGGTGCAGATGGAAGCCCCTGCAGCAGTAACAGCTCCCCGCTGGGGGGCTTCATTTAAGGTAAGTCTTTCATACGGTGCTAGTATGCGGTGCATATTAGCACATTATGATATTCCCTTACAGGGGAAACTTTTTTTTTTCTTAAAGGGTTTAGTACCACTTTAATAGTAGCAAATGTGTCCTAATGCCGCGTACACACGACAGTTTTTCGGGTTGTAAAAAATGAAATTTTTAATGGTCTAGAAAAAACGAAGTTTTTTTTCCAACTTATCGTTAAAACGGCCTTGCCTACACACGATCGTGAAAAAAAATGCTCTAGCAAAGCGCGGTGACATACAACACGTGCGACGGCACTATAAAGGAGAATTCCATTCGGATGACGCCACCCTTGGGGCTGCTTTAACTGATTTCGTGTTAGTAAAAGACGATTCGCACTTTTCAGTCTGTTACAGTGCGATGAATGTGCTTACTCCATTACGAACGCTAGTTTTACCAGAACGAGCGATCCCGTCTCATAACTTGTAGCGGGGTCATATTATCAGGGACTATTTGATAGTTATGCATACCTAAATACCCCGGGAGTTCCAGTCACGTTGTATATACATGTTTTACTTTTTCCTAAAGCAATACATTGTGGGATTTGAAGGATTGGGAGAAACGGACTCCATTGACATTAGTAGAAATAGACTACGGTACCCATAATGCATTGGCTTCCCAGAGAACATTGCACCCCCGCACAGCTTTATGGGGGAGGATACTTAAAGGAGGGGAGGAGCGGAATTCGCTCTCTTGGGATCGGCGCTCTCCCCTCTGTGGAACGTGGGAGAGCACTACAGCTAAGCAGCTAGGCCTGAAGCCTGAGGCGGGATCCAACAGAAGACCTACCATCCAGAGAGAGAGAGACAAGATCAAGTGCCTCCATCTCATGCTTCCAAGATACCGGAGAGACTCACAAGCTGACGGCGGTAACAGTGGAGAGCAGGATACCCGAGACTGTGTGTTGCAGAGCGGCCATTGATTAGCGCATCTTTTGTGAGGGACTCAGGCGGACTGGGCCTGCTAGGGTGAGAGGGCACTTGCCCAAGTTTCAATATTACCTCAGCCTTGTGACTTGCAGTGCTTCACATACCAGAGCAACGTATTGTTCACTGATCGAACTCAGAGGCCTAACATCTGAAAGTCACGCTATCCAAGTTGACCGCTGCTGACTTGAAGATCGGTTCGCAAGCACCTGTATTGATCATACCCGTTAACTAGGCCTGAATACCCTTTGGATTACAAATAAGTTAAAAGTACACCAACGTATTCACAATAGACTTCATCACTGAGGAACATTCCGGAGTTGTCTTGGCCAGGCCTGGCCAAGATTACCTGCAACTGTGCTTTACAGAATTGCCCACTAGAGGGAGCTTGCGAGCATAGACTAACCATAGCTACTTGTAGACTTAATAGTATTAACATTTTAGTTTGGTTTTTATTGACTCTTGCAAGGACGCTTGCAGAGTCAGCCATATGCATATATTTATGTGTGTTTAATCTGTTGTTCAATCTCCTTATCTCTCTTATTACATGCCAAGTAAAGTTACCCTTGGTTAACTATATTGATTGTGTGAGGTGTGTTTACTTCTGAGAGCTGCAAGTTGAAGAAGGTAACAACATTATTGCATTGTCATTGTATATTTCACATGTGTTATTGTGGTCCCAGCCAAGCAGGGGACTCGCAATACAATTGCATTTGTCTGTTGTGCCAAGGGAGGGTTCGAGCCTGTTAGAGGGGTGGATAGGTCAGAGAGTAGACCCAAAACTCGGCTCGTTCGGGGGTACCGCTACATGTGGGGGCTCGTACGGGATTCTACTTCTCTGAAATCAAAATTCCTTTCATATTGAACCTCACCCTCGCCAGGACCAGTCATGGATGCTGCTGCCGCAGCCAGGTGGTGCACCGAAGAAAATGTCACCTTGAAAAATGGCTTAGTGATTGATTTTAAGGGAAAAGCCTAGACAGAGGAAAGTTGCTCTCAGTCCTGAGGGTTTTATCTACAGACAGAAAGCCATGGGTGGTGGAAATGCGAATAGATAGTATCAATCCTCACACATATGCCTTATGTGTGTGGAAGAAAGGACTCCCAGACTGTTTTAAAGGTGCTGGCGTAAAGACAGCAGACCAAGTGGAACTTTCCCTAATACACCCTGCTGAGGAACAGGAGGGGCCCACCTCATCTAGCTCAAAGCCAGGAAAGGATAAAGAACAAGGAACAGAGGGTCCTGGCTCCTCATCACTAACTACTCTTGGCCAAGAGCTATGTGCTATGTTAGGAGAAATTGTGGCTCAGTGCAAGAAGGATTCCCCAGATTACCTGATAACTGGATACAGGAAACTCAGAACCTTCTCAGGGAGACAACCAGTGCCCTCATCGGAGGATGGATTTGAGGAATGGCTGGATCACGCCACCCAGGCTCTAGAAGAGTGGGAAATACCCGAGAAGTACAAGAAGCAAAGGGTTATAGAGAATTTAAGGGGACCAGCATTAGAGGCCATACGTAATCTTAAACTAAGCAGAAGGGACTGTGCTGCGCAGGATTATTTAGATGTTCTACAGAGTGTGTTTGGGAGAACTGAAAACACCAGTGAACTCCGCTACCAATTGGAACACTGTTATCAAAAGCCAGGAGAGAAGTTGTCTGAATTTGTTGGGGGACTAGATAAGATCCTGTTGAAGAAGGGATTGGACCCAAGAAAGGTGGATGAAACCAGGGCCCAACAAGTTTTAAGGGGAGCTCAACCTATGGATCCCATTGGCCTTCTGCTACGAACCCGACAAGGGGGGGACGTGTTGAAATACCCTGACCTGATTCGGATGATTAGAGAGAAGGAGGTCTTACTGGACCAAAAGAATAGACACCAACCTCCAGAGCCTCCAGCACGAGTCCAAGTAGTAAGCACAGAGGACAGCGACCCTCAGGTCGAGCTTCTGAAGACGCAAGTGTCCCAGCTGATGGAAATGGTGGTTGCCTTGACCAGTCAGGCGGAGGTGCTGCCTTATCAAACTAAATGAGAGGAGCCCGGGAAGTCCACCTGTGGACAGAGTGATCAAGCAAGGAAGCCAAGGAGGCTCATATTTTGCTTCAACTGTGGAGGAGTAGGCCATATGAGGGAAGTTTGCCCCAGCCCAGGCTGTACAAGCCGGCGGAAAACTTCAGAAGGCCCCGGTGAAGGAGTCAACCGGGTGCCCGCCTACTGTAGACAACTCCAAAAGGGCAAAGGAAACAAGGAGAACAGGAAGGGAAAAGGGACCTTTTCCAAAGCCACCTTTCACCCCTTCCCCGCATGGATGGATGGAAGCCAGAAAGAACCCTATTAAGAGAGGAATAAGGGTGCAAGTTACAGAGCAAAAAGGAAAAACTACACCCAGGAAATTTCCGGAAAATTTGGTGGGGCCTTCCCCACTCGTTTCCGTTCAAGTAGAAGGGATCTATAATAAGGCCTTTTCCTGGATACCGAAACTCAAGTGACTCTCTTGTATAGGGACTTCTATGACCGACACCTTTCTCACTTACCCCTACAGAAATTAGAAGAATTAGAAATATGGGGTATTGGGCTTTAGATTTTCCCTTATGATGGATACTTACCAATCCAATTGACTTTTGATCCTTCAGTAGCAGGAGCAGCAGAGACCTTTGACACCCTGGCAGTATTCTGCCCTCGGCCACCAGGAGCCCACAAGAGCTCCGTCATTATAGGGACAAACACTGATCTAGTCAGGAGACTTTTGATTCCTCTAACAGAAGCAACAGAGACCCCATCACCCAAGGTTCATCCCATGTTACGGAAGGTCTATCAACAGTTGGTGATGGAAAAGAAGGCCCCTGAAGAAGGAGTGGGTAAGATCTGGTGGCTGGACAAGACAGCGAAGATCTTACAACCAGGCGAAGTGACCTGTTTGAAGGCCTCTGTAAAGCTTACCTGGTCTCAGCCAGGCCTGTTTCTTGTCCTCGTGCCTGACCCTGCTGGATACTCGGAAGGAGTGGAAGTGATAACAGAGGTAATTCCACTGAAGGTGTTGGAGATGAATCGTGGAAGGGTGTCCGTCAGCATTAGGAATGCTACCACCAGCCCTGTGGAAGTGCCAGCCAGAATGCTACAGGGCCATGTACACCAAGCCACCCCAGTTGCTCCCTGACGGCACAAATCTTCCACCAGAATGGGAAGAGAGAGCAAAAGCTCAACTTGATAGGTGGCAAAAGATATTCTCCAAAACTGAGTTTGATGTTGGGTGTGCGAAGAGTGCCACCCACAGGATTCGGCTGAATGAAGATAAACCCTTCAGGGAGCGAGTTCGGAGAGTTCCTCTGATGGACCTAGAAGACCTCAGAGAGCAACTAGCAGAACTGAAGAGGACAGGAACCATCAGAGAGTCCAGGAGCCCTTATGCCTCTCCAATAGTGGTGGTAAGAAAGAAAAACGTCTCATTGAGGCTGTGCGTCGACTACAGAACCCTCAACAAGCGAACCATACCTGACCAGTACACCACTCCTCGGATAGAGGATGCTTTACAGAGTCTGTCTGGAGCCAAATGGTTCAGTGTAATGGATCTAAAGAGTGGTTATTACCAGATCCCCATGCACCCAGAAGACAGGGAAAAGACAGCCTTCATTACCCCAGTGGGTTTCTTCGAGTTTAACCACATGCCACAGGGATTGTCTGGGGCCCCAGACACTTTCCAAAGATTAATGGAAAAAACAGTAGGGGACATGAACCTAATTGAAGTGTTGGTGTATCTGGATGACATCATTGTGTTCGGAAGGACTCTGGAAGAACATGAAGAGAGACTGGAGAAGGTACTGAAAAGGCTCCATGATGAAGGCCTAAAGTTCTCCAGAGAGAAGTGTAAATTCTACCAACCATCGGTCCACTATCTTGGCCACATTGTCTCTGCAGAAGGGATATCAACAGACCCAGATAAGTTGGAGGCGGTGACCTCTTGGCCCAGGCCAACCAATGTGACGGAATTACGGTCATTTCTGGGATTCTGCTCATATTACAGGAGGTTTGTGAAGGGGTTTGCGAAGATTGCACGACCTTTGAATGAACTGCTGAAGACTGAGGAGGAAGATGGTACTCCTGACTCCGTGAAACCCGTGAAGATCAATTTGGGGCCTCGGAAGCCTAAAGAGTCCATTCGGGACCAGTGGAACCCCAAATGCGAAGAGGCGTTCATCCAACTTAAGAAGAGCCTAACTACTGCCCCTGTATTGGCCTACACGGATACTTCCAAACCCTATGAGCTGCATGTGGATGCCAGTAGAGAGGGACTAGGAGGGGTGCTGTACCAAGAATACAGTGGTTATCTGTGCCCCGTGGCCTATGTGAGCAGGAGTCTAACTCCATCTGAAAAGAACTACCCCACCCACAAACTTGAATTTTTGGTGGTAAAATTGGCTGTAGTGGATAAGCTAAAGGACTACTTATACGGAGCCGAGTTTGTGGTGAGAACTGACAACAACCCGCTCACTTATCTGTTAACCACAGCCAAACTAGATGCCACAGGACATAGATGGTTGGCTGCCCTCTCAGGATTCAATTTCAGTCTGAAATATAGACCAGGAGTGGGGAATAAGGATGCAGATGCTCTATCAAGGAGGCCTCATAGGTCAATTGTCTCAGAGGAGGAATGGACTCAAATAACCCCTGAGGGAGTGCGAGCTCTGTATCAAGGAGTGGAGTTACAGATGAGAGGAAGACCCAGAGCTGAAGAGATAGGAGTCTCAGCTGTGGGAGTGCCCAAGTATTACTGTAACATAGCTCAAATGGGGAGTGAAGGTCTGCCTAAACTTTCCAAGAAAGACCTAAGAAGGGACCAAGAAGAAGATCCCTTGGCAAAGTTGGTTCTACAGGCCCTTGAAGACCAAGAACCGAGTGTGCTCCTCACTAACTTCTCAAAAGAAGCACGGCTCATGCACAAAGAGTGGGACAGGTTGCAGCTACATCAAGGGGTGGTCTACCAAAGGGGCCCCTCTGATGGTCCAGAAGAGAAATGGCAGATGTTCCTGCCCAGGAAACACAGGGAGACCGTTCTGGCTGCACTCCATGACCAGCATGGTCATCTGGGCCCTGAAAGAACTTTCCAACTAGTCCGAGACAGATTCTACTGGCCCAGAATGAGGGCTGAAGTCGAGGGATACTGTCATTCTTGCATCCGGTGTATCCAGAGAAAGACTTTACCCCGTCAAGCTGCCCCGATGGGTCATCTCCAAAGTCAGGGACCACTGGAACTGGTGTGTATAGATTTTCTCTGCCTGGAGCCTGATCTGAGTGGAGTAGGAAATGTCCTGGTTGTGACCGACCATTTCACCAGGTATGCTCAAGCATATCCAACTAAAGATCAGAAGTCCTCAACGGTAGCAAAAGTGTTAGTGGAGAAATTCTTCTTACATTACGGACTGCCACAACACATCCATTCAGACCAGGGAAGGGACTTAGAAAGTAAGCTAATAAAGAAACCGTTGGATTTGTTGAGCATAGAGAAAACCAGAACCACCCCTTATCACCCTCAGGGGGATGCTCAGCCTGAACGTTTTAACAGAACTCTTTTGAATATGTTGGGAACATTAAGCTCAGAAAAGAAGCAACACTGGAGCAAACATGTGGCTGCCATTGTGCATGCATATAACAGCACTACGAATGATGCGACTGGATACTCACCTTACCGTTTGATGTTCAGGCGAGAAGCTCGATTACCAGTTGACTTAGCATTCGGTGTATCTCTGGATCATACTTCGGCAACTTCCCATAAGGGTTATGTAGACCGATTAAGAAGTAGTTTAAAAACAGCCTATGAGAAGGCCCATGCTAACTCGGATAAGCGGGAACAGAGAAACAAAAGAAACTTTGACTTGAAGGTCAGGGTACAAGACTTACAACCAGGAGACTGAGTGTTATTGAGGAATCTGGGTATCTCAGGAAAGCATAAATTAACTGACCGCTGGAAGTCACAGCCATACATTGTATGCAAACAGTTACCTGGTCTCCCAGTATACCAGATCAGACCTGAAGGAAGTGTGGGCCCTCTAAAGACTTGGCACAGGAATCACCTACTACCCCTCACTGAAGCTGTTCGGATATCTTCTGCATCTGCTCCTTTAGAATTGCCCTCGACTTCCAAATCACTTGGGCCGGTCACCAGATCCCAGTTGACACATCCAGATACAGAGGATGAGGAGTCCACAGATGAATGGATAGGGTCAGAGTGGTTATGGTCCTCTCAACAACCAGTACCCAGTACTTCGTTCCTGCCCTTATCTGAAGTGACAAACAGTGGGACACTTCGACCGGAGGCTCAGGAATTTGTACCTCACAAAATACTCACTGAGGAGTTAGAGGAGAATGTGGAGTCATCGTCTATAGAAGATCCCATGGAGGCCTCAAGCCTATCTGACAAAGAATTGAGTGATTCAGGAGATATGGAGTCTGGCATACTTGATGCAGAAGACAGTGAGCTTGAACTTGTCCTTCTTGAGCTTATAATTCCTGAGGAACAGAGGGAAAGAAGAGTCATTCACCCTCGGCGACTGTCTCTGGTCCTCACCGCAAGAACTCCACACATTCATGCAAGCTCCCTCGCATAGTGTGGAGTCCTTGCAGGCGAGCTCCCGTGATACCATAGCCGCTCGCTGCATCACTCGGTCCCGCCCCTCGGCACCGCGTCATTGGATGTGATTGACAGCAGCGCCAGCCAATGACTGCGCTGCTTTCAATCCATCCGCCCTAGCCAATCAACGGCCAGGCTGAGCGGCGAAGAGTTGTTCGACATTAAATACTATTAGGGATAATGCACATTATTTGTTGCCTTGCATGACCTAACTAACTTTTTCTCTGCATGTATTTACAAAGCATGTATCAGGATACATACTGTTGTCCTCTTTGGAGACCAAAGACTTTAAGTGGGGGGAGTGTGTAGTGGGGTCATATTATCAGGGACTATTTGATAGTTATGCATACCTAAATACCCCGGGAGTTCCAGTCACGTTGTATATACGTGTTTTACTTTTTCCTAAAGCAATGCATTGTGGGATTTGAAGGATTGGGAGAAACGGACTCCATTGACATTAGTAGAAATAGACTACGGTACCCATAATTCATTGGCATCCCAGAGAACATTGCACCCCTGCTCAGCTTTATGGGGGAGGTTACTTAAAGGCGGGGAAGAGCGGAATTCGCTCTCTTGGGATCGGCGCTCTCCCCTCTGCGGAACGTGGGAGAGCACTACAGCCAAGCAGCTAGGCCTGAAGCCTGAGGCGGGATCAACGTTAAAAACGTTGTGAAAAATTAGAACATGTTTGAAATTTTTTTGGTCATTTTTTACATCGTGAAAAATGCTCTGGAGCCCACACACGATAGTTTTTAATGACATTAAAAAAAAAAAACTTAATTTTTTACATCCCGAAAAACGGTTTTGTGTACGCGGCATCAGGAATCAATTCCCCCAATTTGTTGTGCAGGGATGTCAGCTTCAAGGTCGTGCGACTTTGAAGTTGTGATAGTGTGAATCGGGCCTACATCATCCAGCCTACAGACAGACAGTCTATCTAATTAGCTACTGAGGGTATAATTGCAGCACATGACTATTTTACTGAACAGCTGTGGGTGTTTATGCTGCAAATTTCTTAGGTCACAGTGCTTTCCATGGTCCATGCAATTAAAAAATTCTTTACTCAAGCGCTTTGCACTTTTTGTTGTTTGCTTTGTTGTAATTAAGTATAGTTAGTCAGCAAACATAAAAACTCTGGTTACATATTCAAGAGGGAATTATATAATGCTTTACTCAAAATGTGTTGTCCTTTTCGACTTTGATTTTCCTTCCCCTTGATGTTACACAAGCGCCTTTTCACAGTCTCCTATTTTACTTAAAGTGATACTAAAGAAGATCTATCTATCTATATATATATATATATATATATATATATATATATATATATATATATATATATATATAGATATATATATATATATATAGATATATATATTTAGCACTACCCCCGAAGGAGCTGCTGGATTGTTTTGGGCGGCATGTTACCTCTATTTCCTTTACCGTCCAGGGTATCAGATGAGAGTTGAGAAAAAGTTCAATGTCCACACTTTAGACTTCTTTTTCTTTGCTTTATTTGCTGAACTTGGTAAAAGAATAAAATAAGAGGTGGAAGGGTAATAGGTAATAGGTTCAGGTGTATAACTTCTGTCCGGAAACAATCCTGCTTCCAGCAACACAGCTTTCATCTAGCCAGAGTGGGTATTGCGCACCAGGATAGGCCTCTCTCACTAGCCTAGCAGCCGAGATGGCGCACGGAATATGGTACAGTCTCTGCCACAGACCTTCCCAAAGATGGAGACACATTCGGTCCAAAATCCTCTCAACACAGGATTAAGCACCCGGATCTCTCCCGAATAACTTCTTGTGGAACTTAGAACTGACAGGCGACCATCATTCAGCCTTTCAGTAATAGTGCGTCCTTCGATGAAGTTCAGGGCCTCTCCTGAGATACCAGCCTCTTGCTCTGTGCTCTCCAAGACAGGTCTTCATCAAGTGGTTTCCTCCCTCAGAACGGACAGCACAGCACCACTCCGCAAACGTAGACCCAGTCTGACTATCGTGCCTACTTAGTAGATCACAACTCCGGACCAACATGGTCCCAGAGCCAGGAACACTTGAACACGCACCCCTGGCCATGAGGGCCACACATGGGTGGGTGGTGGGACGACAGACTAGGATCGACGACCCCAGACCAATGATGTCTGTCCCTTAAGTACTCCTCCCCAGCATGCACAGCGGGACGATCAACTCCAACTGATTGGCTGCCGGAGGGGAACACCCAAAACACCTTGACTGCTGCCATCCTCGGCCAGGAATGGTAACAACACCCCAGACAACAATAGTGGTCACTCACAGTACAGCCAGGGCTGGAACAGAGGCCCAATTTGGAAAAAATCATACAGTCAACTAACTCTCAGACTACCCTCTAAATCTAAAACAGCGCCGGCTAAAAAGTAGCAGGCCACTATCTATCTATCTATCTATCTGTCTGTCTGTCTGTCTATCTATCTATCTGTCTATCTATCTATCTATCTAAACAACCACTTTAACTCTGTATGCCTTAAAGGGGTTGTAAAGGAAAACATTTTTTATTAAATAACAAACATGTTATACTTTCACTGTGCAGCTCGTTTTGCACAGAGTGGCCCTGATCCAGGTCTTCTGGGGTCCCTCGGCGACTGTCTCTGGTCCTCACCGCAAGAACTCCACACATTCATGCAAGCTCCCTCGCATAGTGTGGAGTCCTTGCAGGCGAGCTCCCGTGATACCATAGCCGCTCGCTGCATCACTCGGTCCCGCCCCTCGGCACCGCGTCATTGGATGTGATTGACAGCAGCGCCAGCCAATGACTGCGCTGCTTTCAATCCATCCGCCCTAGCCAATCAACGGCCAGGCTGAGCGGCGAAGAGGATGTCGGGGCCGAGCGGGGGACTTTCGAGGGGTCAGGTAAGTATAACGGGGGTCGGGGGGGCGGTATACTCAGAATTTTTTTCACCTTAATGCATAAAATGCATTAAGGTGAAAACTGTTTTGCCTTTACAACCCCTTTAAGCCGGCCATTGATGGCCATTAATAGATTAAATCTTGCTTTAGCAGGCACTGACTGAGATTCGATTCATCTATGGACAGGCTGGTTGTAGTGAAGTCGATCCATTGATTTTTTTTCAATACGATTACTTTCCGTGGCTATAGCTGCTAGCAGTAATCATTGTGTTCTGATGGCAGGGAAGGCTCCCCACTGAAAGATAAAACAATAGCGCTGCTGAGGGGATTTCTCCATCAACACTGACTGTGTTGATAGGGGAATCAAGCAATTTCCTTTCCTGCAAACAAATAAAATCGCATCTCCTATGGCTTGCCTAATACAGGTAAAAAAATCCCAGGGTTATCCTAGCTTACCCCCCTGATGACTTTTGCCCCTCATACCAGAGTAAATGGTTAACCTTTACCTTAGTGCAGTCCTCCTTCACGTACCTTATCCTTCAATTTTGCTTTTAAATGTCCTTATTTCTTCTGAGAAATCCTCACCTTCTGTTCTTCTGTCTGTAACTACACGCAGTAATGCAAGGCTTTCTCCCTGGTGTGGAGTGTCGTGCTCACCCCCTCCCTTGGACTACAGGAGAGTCAGGACGCCCACTAACACACAGCTCCTTTATCTGCAACATAGAGAGCGTCCTGACTCTCCCGTAGTCCAAAAGAGGGGGCGAGCACAACACTCCACACCAGGGAGAAAGCCTTGCATTACTGTGTGGAGTTACAGACAGAAGAACAGGAAGTGAGGATTTCTCAGAAGAAATAAGGACATTTAAAAGCAAAATGGAAGGATGAGGTAAGTGAAGGAGGACTGCACTAAGGTAAAATAAGCTATTTAGGAAGAAAATGTTTTACCTTTACAACCCCTTTAACACCAAATCTCAGAAATAGGCTCGGTCCTATATGTAGCCTAACAATCTGGGCGTAAAGATATATATTTGATTCTCAACTAAAAGTTACTGGGCCAATGATGAATCAAAAAGTTTTGTACAGCATTCAACTTCTATGTGCACCATAAATAAAGAATTAAAAAATATAGGACAGATGATATCCTGATGCCGCGTGCACACGACCGTTTTTCAGGATGTGAAAAATTAATTTTGTTTTTAATGTCATTAAAAATGATCGTGTGTGGGCTCCAGAGCATTTTTCACAACATAAAAAATGAGCATTAAAAATTTAGAACATGATCTAAATTTTCACGTAGTTTTTAACGTTGTAATGTGTGGGCTTTAACGACGTGAAAAAAACACGCATGCTCAGAAGCAAGTTATGAGACGGGAGCGCTCGTTCTGGTAAAACTAGCGTTCGTAATGGAGATAGACCAATTTTTCGTTTTCAGCGCTGAAGGGGTTAAGATGTTTCCTAAAGTGGGTTCTAACTGTGGGGGGAGGGGGACTCACACATCAGAGTACAGTACACATCAGGGCACAGGGCACAGCACATCAGGGCACATGAGGGCACAGTGAACATCAGGGCATAGCACATCAGGGTACAGCACACCAGGCCACATCAGGGTAAAGGGCACAGCACATCAGGGCACAGGTCACAGTACATCAGGGCACAGCACATCAGGGCACAGGTCACAGTACATCAGGGCACAGCACATCAGGGCACACGACATTGAGGCACAGCAGACTGGGGCACAGGACATCAGGGCACGGGACATGAGAGAGAATTTATCACACACACTGCCAGTGTGGCTGCAGCGCTCCCCTCCCTCCCTCCCTCCTCTACACTTCACACACAGCAGCCATCTCTCGCTGTGTGTATCGGAGCTTAGTGTGAAAACTTTGACCGCGCTGTGAGAAAAGTCCCGCCCTCCTCCTAGATCAGCTTGTGTGATAGACGCATTGTTCTGCCTATCACACGAGCTGATCTAGGAGGAGGGTGGGACTTTTCTCACAGCGCAGCCAATGTTAACACACTAAGCTCCAATACACACAGCGGGAGATGCCTGCTGTGCATAATCCTGGGACTCACAGAGATGAGAGAGACACTGACACAGAGACACTGTCAAATTTCTGCCCTGTTCCCTGGAGCCATAAGGCAAGTGCCCATGTTGCCTTGCGCTAAAACCGGCCCTGAGCATGTGATAAAGCACTTCTGGGTAGGGGGCCCTCAGCAGATGCAAAACAAGGAATAAATACCGGCACATCACTTAGTGAAAACACCTAACAGTGAATGCACCAAGCACTGTAATGCCGCGTACACACGGGCAAACATGTACGATGAAACCGGTCCGCCGGACCGTTTTCACTGTACATGTCTGCCCGGGGATTTCTGTACGATGGCTGTACTAACCATCGTACAGAAATCCGCCCGTAAACAATACGCGGGGCGTGTCCGCGCCGTCGCCGCGACGATGACGCGGCGACGTGGGTGGCCCTGCCAGTTAAATGCTTCCACGCATGCGTCGAAGTCATTCGACGCATGCGAGGGATGGCGGGCGCTCGGACATGTACGGTAGGTCTGTACAGACGACCGAACATGTCCGAGCGGGCAGGATTCCAGCGGGCTGTTTTAAAACAAGTCCAGAAAAGGCCCAGCGGGCAAATGTTTGCTGGAATCCTGCACGCTCGGGCCTACACACGACTGAACATGTCTGCTAAAACTGGTCCGCGGACCAGTTTCAGCAGACATGTTCGGTCGTCTGTACGGGGCCTTAGGCACACATTTAATCCCCTTCCGAGCCATTGTCATTAGTACAGTAACAGTGCATATTTTTAGCACTGATCGCTGTATTAGTGTCACTAGTTCTCACAAAGGGGTTTATTTACTAGTTAGAGAGGGCAAAAAATGTTCACACTTCTGTAGAGAAACCAATGAGCTTCCAGGTTTTATTGCTAAAGCTTAATTGAACAAGCTGAGGTTAGAAGCTGATTGGGTTCTCTGCAGAAGTGGGACTAATTTTGAACTCTGTGGGCTAGATTCAGAAAGAATTTACGTTGGCGTATCTATTGATACGCCGCGTAAATTCAAAGCTGCGCCGGCGTATCTTCTTTCTGTATTCAGAAAGCAAGATACGCCGAAATTAGGCTAAGATCCAACTGGCGTAAGTCTCTTACGCCGTCGTATCTTAGTTGCATATTTACGCTGGCCGCTAGGTGGCGCTTCCGTCGATTTACGTGAGGAACATGCTAATTAGGTAGATACGCCGATTCAGAAACCTACGTCCGCCCGGCGCATTTTTTTTTACGTCGTTTTCGTTAGGCTTTTTCCGGCGTAAAGTTACCCCTGCTATATGAGGCGTATCCTATGTTAAGTATGGACTTCGGGCCAGCATGAAATTTCCTGTCGATTACGTCGTTTGCGTAAGTCGTTCGCGAATAGGGCTGTACGTAAGTTACGTTCACGTCTAAAGCATTGACGATTTGCGGCGTAATTTCGAGCATGCGCACTGGGATTTTTTCACGGACGGCGCATGCGCCGTTCGTAAAAAACGTCAAATACGTGGGGTCATAAGTAATTTAAATAAAACACGCCCACATCATCCACATTTGAATTAGGCGGGCTTACGCCGGACCACATACGCTACGCCACCGTAACTTAGGGCGCAAGTTCTTTATGAATGCGGAACTTGCGCCCTAAGTTACGGCGGCGTAACGTATCTGAGATACGTTACGCCCGCAGAAAATTACGCCGGGCTATCTGAATCTAGCCCTGTAGCTTTAGTAAGTAAACCCCATAGTGTCAAAAGTGTCAGTGTCAGATAGCCAGCCATATCACAGTCCCACAGTGCCAAAAGCAAAAAATGGCCTGGTAAATCTTCCGGATAGCAAGTGGTTAAAATCAGTACCATGGATTGTCATAGATGACAGCTTCAGCCCAGGTTCACACTGGGCTGCGGGAGTGAAGCCGTGCGAGTTCAGCTGAACTCGCACGATTTCACTCCCGCTGGCAGTCCCGATTTCGGCTGCGATTTCAGAGACATCTATGCAGGTTTCTGCACAGATGTCAATGTAAATCGCGGCCCGAAATCGCAAAAAGTAGTACAGGAACTACTTTTTGAAATCGGTACAGCGCCGCAGATGTGGCGTCGCACCGATTAGGACGGTGCCATTGCCGACAATTGCCGGCAAATGCCGCCGATTTGAGATGCGATTTGACATCTCAAATCGCATCTCAAATCGTACCAGTGTGAACCAGGCCTCAGACAGATTTAGCCACAACTTCGTTACAGGCCCAATAATTCATAGTTATGCCCCTGCTGTGGAGGCAGGACAAAGCAATCATCAATATACTGCTGAATAGTGTAGAAAGGAGTGCAGAATGGACATGCTGGAGGAACGAGGAAACAAGAAACATGGCACTACTAAATGGAGGAGGAAAGGGGAACATAGTACCTTGGAGGCAGGATGAGGCAAGGAACATGATACTGCTGAACAGTGGAGATAGGAGATATGATGGGCATGGTACTACTGGAGAACAGAGGAGGCATAGGGCATGATACTGCTAAATGATTGAGGATTGTGGATACATAGGTCGTGGTAACAAGTGAAGTAATTTAAATTGATGGGTAAATAAATAATGAAAAGATAATGTTAAATAGATAACTCAAGCTGCAACGCCTACATACACGTGATATACATGTAAAATAGAACAAAAACAAAAGAAGGGTTGCGCTAGCAATGCAACATGGTGAATGTGTATAAAAATATAAACATATAAATATAAATACGATATATATATAAATGATTGAATAATCAAATTAGGTTAAGTGAGTAATAAGTTGATCAATAGCAGTCCTTGATGAATCAAAGTGCTAACACATCAAAAGCATCAAACCGTGTGTTAATTGCAAGTGAATGAAATTCAAAACAATACCTAGGAAATAAGGTTGAAACCTAGGGATATGAAATAGTCCCCAAAAGGACGAAAATAGATATAGTCCAAATCCAAAAAACTCCAAGGGTGAAGGTTGGAAAAGATGAAGGAATTCCACCACCGGTTTAAGTAGAAGTTGATAGGGAGAAGCTTGAAGATACACCGGTAAAGGGGTAAGTATAAACTCTTACCAGATGACAGATCAAACAGGCATATCGGACCACTCAATCCATGGATGAAGGAACCCAGAGATAGCGAACTCCACTGCTTCCAGCTAACCCCCGCCAGGTAAGTACAGATAGCGATCTCCACTTAGGGCACTCAGCTCCGCTTTAGGCTCCAAATCCCAATGGGATAACCCAGGGAAAGAAATGAGGGCATAAATGGTGAAGTACCGTAAAAACTTGGTTTATTAAAACATGTGTAACAAGGTACACTCAATCATTAAAAAAATGCAGGCTAAAAAGTAAAAACAAAATTCAAACAACGTACGCCAGTGCTTCCAGGGTCACGTTCAACGCGGTGACGTCAGTGCGTGGCTCCGCCCTGACATGTTTCGTCATACGTGATGTTATCAAAGGGCACGGGCGACGCACTGAACCGTCACCATATATACTCACGGAGGAGCAACCAAGCCTCACTCTCGTGTAGTTGCGGCCAATGGAAGCAGCCCCATTGTACGCCTATGAGCCAATGCGGGACTTACGGAGCATAGAAGAGCGGAAGAAAAAACGAGGAGGCCGATCAAGAAACTACAGATATTCAAATCCTGTGTCATATGTCAATTCCTCCTTCTTCCCCACAACGGGCGGGAATAATCTCCACCCGCTCTCCCATGTCCCCACGTCCACACATTGGTAAACAGCCTCACCACTTATGGCCTGTCTATCACAATATATGCACATATTAAAATAATACATATAAACAGTCAGCCATACTAATTCCATTTTTAAGGTGGTAGTGGAAGGAGGCACAAAAAAACATTTTAACAGTTAATACATATAATCCATATGCATATCCATATTAACAAACAGAACATTCAATAGAGCCATCTAGTGGAGAAAAGATGGAAGAACAGACACAGTATTCCCTCATATAGGTAAGACTCTCCAAGCCCCTCTACATGTCATAGATCTCAAATTAATTCCATAATAATTAAAGCGGTAGTTCACCCCCCCCCCCCGACACATTTTACCATCGAGACAGGCATTGTAGCGCGAGCTACAGTATGCCTGTCCCGATTTTTTTAACCCCGGACTCACCTTGTTCTCGTAGATCGTATTTTTCGGCTCCCGCGGGGAATGGGCGTGCCTATGGAGAGGGAGGATGATTGACGGCCGGCCCTGGCACGTCACTCTCCCCGAAGACAGCCGGAGTAGGTCTCGGCTCTTCACGGCGCCTGCGCACAGGCTATGCGCACGCGTCGTGAAGACCAAGCCTATTTCGGCTATTTCCGGAGAAGCGTGATGCGCCAGAGCCGGCCGTCAATCATCCTCCGTCTCCATAGGCACGCCCATTCCCCGGTATCTTCAATCTACGAGAACAAGGTGAGTACGGGGGTAAAAAATTCGGGACAGGCATACTGTAGCTCGCGCTACAATGCCTGATTTTATGGTAAAATAAAAAAAAATTATTTTTTTTTCGTCGATAGGGTGAACCCCCGCTTTAAGTTATGAATAAACCCAGGAAAGAGGGGTTTAAATTAGCAAACACTGTATAGATGGTCCCAACCATAAGTCTGGGACAGTATACACAGAAAGAGCATTCCTGAAAAATAAGGATGTAAATAATTGAGTCAGTTCCAATGTCAGTAGATCACTATCAGTCTGGAAAATAACTCATAATACATAATGAAAACATTGAGGGAAAGGAAATGTATATATCTCAGGAATTATCCAGAAAGGCATTGACCTCAATATCAACATTCAGGCCAAAAGGCTTGAGACACCTGACTCGATAAATCCAGCTCATCTCGAGCTTAGAGATGGCTCTTCTTTTTGATCCCCCTCTCCAATGGGGTTTCAGGATGTCAATAGCCACAAAAGAGGTACCACTAGGATCTCTATAGTGTACCTCTCTGTAGTGCCGAGACACAGAGTGGTTTCTGTAACCTCCCCTGATATTCCCAATATGCTCATTAACTCTTATTTGGAAAGATCTGACTGTACGTCCAACATATTGAAGTCCGCATGGACAGGTCAGAAGGTACACCACATGAGTGGAAGAGCAAGTAATAAAGGATCTTATATTGAATACTTGAGAGGTATTAATAGAAGTAAAACTCAAAGTTTTACGTTCGCTGATTGCGTTGATTTTACAAACAGCGCATTTTTTTTGCATTTATAGTAACCATTCATATTTTGAAAGAACATAGGTTTGTTCGATGAAGGGTTACAAACTCCAGGGGCCAAGGTGTCTCTCAGTGAAGGCACTCCTCTGAAGACAACTAGAGGTAGTTCTGGGAGTGCAGGGCCTAATATTGAATCTTCTTTGATAAGATGCCAATGTTTACGAAGCAATTTTTTTATCATGAAATGTTGACTAGAATAACCAGTAATAAAAGGCCATGTGTAATTATTCTGATCAGTTCCTTGATTCTGTTTATCCATTAGTAGTGTACTTCTATCTATCTTTCCAATTTCACCAGACTGTCTCTGAAGATCTTCTGCAAGATAGCCTTTATCTAAAAACCTAGAAGTCAGGACCTTAGCATGTTCATTATAGTCCTCCACCTTACTGCAATTCCGCCTCAGGCGCAAATATTGACTTTTAGGGACTAAGTCAAGCCAAGCTCGATGGTGACAGCTATCGCGGGGAATAAAAGAGTTCCTATCAGTGGATTTGAAGAAAGTGGATGTCACAAATTGACCCTCCTCCACCCGTATCTCCAAGTCCAAAAAATTGACACTCCTTTGATCTGCCTCAAACTTAAATCTAATGCAAGGAACTTTGCATGCACTGTGTCAAGGAACGCAATGCATCTAAATAGTTAAAATGTTACTAAACCCAGGACCCTGCATTCACTATATGTGGTCTCCCACTGTTCACAGAACATGGAAATGCAATTATTTTAGTAAATATAAACCGCTAAACGGTACTGTCATGAAAGAAGATCCTGAAATCCTGCCAACAGAGGCAACGTCAGGAGAATTCAGCCCCAGTGCGTGCGCATTGGCGCGCGCATGCGCGCGGCTGTGTGCGCGAGGTGCACGTCGTGGGAGCGCACACGCCCGCTGACAGCGTTCTGGCGCCAAAGAAACGCTATTTAAACTGGTCAGTCCCTCACCATCTTGCTGACCAGTCTACAGCGTTTCCTGATTGAACCTGCACCTGTTATCCTGCTTGATTACCGTTACCTGACCCGGCTTCCTGTGACTAATCTCTGCCTGCCGCCTGCCCTTGACCCCGGCTTGATCTGACCTCCGACTCTGCTTGACTCCTGGCTCTGTTACATGCCCGCCTGATAAACCGACCCGGCCTGGACTTTGATTAACCCTTTCGGACCTGATCCGTGCTCCTGATGCGCTACCTGATTCAGCGTGCACCTGCTACTTGATCCTCCGTCAACAAGCGCTTCCCACTGTTCCGGTGTGCCTTGGCTCCATTCCTGGATCCCATCTTCACCAGTCTGCGTCCTCTTCGGGTCCGCTGCCAGCTTACCACCAGGCGCTTGTGCCCCTCTGGACTCTTGACCCTCTGTCTGCTCTACCAGGGGCTCCTGAGTCAGAGGCTTACGAGAGGCCGCTCCCTGCACGTTGGGCTCCATAACCAGGTACGTGACAGTACTGGTCAGCCATGTCCGAGCCTACACAGGGAGCGTCTCCTATGGAGGACTTATGCCGCCATCTGGATGGTCTCACTACGGCTGTAAGGAACTTACAAGAGGGGTATACCCGTCTGGAGGAGCGCGTCCGAACTTTAGCTACAACAGCTCCCGCGGCATCCGGAACTTCAGCCGCCCCCTCTGTAGTAATGCTGCCACCGGAACCCCGAGTGCCCACGCCAGAAAGATTTTCTGGTGACCGCAGCAAATACAGAGCCTTCCGTAACGCCTGCAAACTTTTCTTTGCGTTACAACCCAGAACTTTTTCACTTGAGGCTACAAAAGTAGGCTTCGTCATCTCGCTGTTATCCGGCGAACCCCAAACTTGGGCACATCGTCTTCTGGAGCGCAAAGAGGAATGCCTTAACCACCTTGCTACCTTTTTTCAAACCATGGACCTCATCTATGAGGATACTCAGTTAGCAGCAACCGCTGAAGCAGCGCTATATGCGCTACAACAGGGGCGCAGGGCAGTAGAGGACTATGTGGCTGAATTTAGACAGTGGAGTTCCGACACCAACTGGAACGATACTGCCCTGCGTCACCAATTCCGTATGGGTCTCTCGGATTAGTTAAAGGACGAACTGGCCCGAGTGGGCATTCCCGCAACGCTTGAAGCCCTCATCTTCCTCTCTGTGCAAATCGACAGACGGTTAAGGGAGCGGCGTGCTGAACGTACGTCCAGCTCCGCACGACCTACATGGATGATGCCACGTGTACCGAGCTCCCCGCACCTGCCTCCTCCAAATTCTGTGCCGACCTCTACCGATGTCCCAGAGCCAATGCAACTAGGCCTACTTCGGCCCTCTCTGACCCTGGAAGAGCGCCAACGGCGCCGACGCAATAATCTCTGTCTGTATTGCGGAGGATCCGGGCACTATGTAAACACTTGCCCCGTCAAGTTCCGTAAGTGTTCAGTTCTGCCTTCTACCCTTTCATCTGCTTTATGTAACAATGATACTCACCTGGCTATTTCAATCTCTCTGCAGCTCCCAGGAAGGAACATCCAAGTACCCGCGATTATTGACTCTGGCGCTTGCAGCGGCTTTATGGATGCTTCCTTTGCCGCCCAACATGGAGTTCCTCTTCGACCTAGGCGCCAGGAACTCACCGTTCATTTAGCCGACGGTTCGGCCATCAGATCCGGTCCGGTCACACAGGTGACGGCCCCCTTGTACACGCTCATTGCCAACAACCACTGGGAAGTTCTTTGCCTTGACATAATTGTGTCCCCTATCTTTCCCGTCATCTTGGGAATGCCCTGGTTAAAGACTCATAATCCCCAGATTGACTGGGAGTCTGGGAAGATTAACTTTCCTTCCGCTTACTGCCGCCAACATTGCCTCCAGGAGTCTGCAGTTACCTCATCTCCCTTGATGTGTTTAGAATCTGAAGTAGAGAACCGTCAACTGGTCCCGGAGGTCTATCACAGTTTCCTGGATGTATTTAGTAAAAAAGGGGCAGAGACCTTACCTCCACACAGTTCCTACGACTGCCCAATTGAACTTTTACCTGGTGCAGAAATCCCGTTCGGTAGGATATTCCCCTTGACTGAACTAGAGTTGGGCACGTTAAAATCCTATATCGACGAGAATCTTGAAAAGGGTTTTATACGCCCTTCCACATCCCCCGCGGGAGCTGGTATATTCTTTGTGGAGAAGAAGGACCATTCTCTACGCCCCTGCGTAGACTATCGGGATTTGAACAAAATCACAATTAAGAACAGGTACCCCCTTCCTCTTGTCCCCGAATTATTCCAGAGACTAGGAGCAGCCGTCATTTTCACCAAACTCGACCTCCGCGGGGCCTACAACCTTGTCCGTATTAGAGATGGCGACGAGTGGAAGACAGCGTTCCGCACCAGATTTGGGCATTTCGAATATTTAGTTATGCCCTTCGGTCTGTGCAACGCCCCTGCCACCTTCCAACATTTTGTAAATTATATATTCAGAGACTACCTTGATCTATTCGTCATTATCTATCTGGACGACATCCTGATCTTCTCTTCCTCCCTGTCAGATCATCGGAAGCATGTCCAAAGGGTTCTAGCTCGGCTCCGCCAACATAGCATATACGCTAAAGCCGAGAAATGTGAGTTTGAGCGAGAAAGTATCCAGTTCCTGGGTCTTATAATTTCAATAGAAGGCGTCAAGATGGACCCTCAAAAAGTCACTGCTATCACAGATTGGCCTGCTCCCACCGATAAAAAAGCAGTCCAACGCTTCGTGGGATTTGCAAATTTTTATCGAAAATTCATCAAGGGCTTCTCTTCAATAATCGCTCCTATCACAAGTCTAACCAAACAGGGCACCCACTTTCAGTGGTCTTCCGAGGCTCAAGCTGCTTTTGTCACCTTGAAGGATCTGTTTATCTCGGCTTCTATCCTGAAGCATCCTGACCCGGTCTTACCTTATTTCTTGGAAGTAGACGCCTCTGAAGTGGCGGTTGGGGCAGTGCTCTCTCAGAGACAGGGGATCAAATCTCTCCTACATCCAGTAGCTTTTTTCTCCCGCAAATTGTCAGAAGCCGAGAGGAACTATGACGTCGGGGACAGGGAACTTTTGGCAATCAAAGCAGCCCTCGAAGAATGGCGCTACCTTCCTGGAGGGTGCAGCACACCCTATTCTGATCTATACGGACCATAAAAACTTAGAGTATTTAAAGGTTGCCAAAAGACTGAAGCCACGCCAGGCCAGGTGGGCATTGTTCTTCACCCAATTTTCTTTTCATATAACCTACAGACCTGGATCAAAAAACACCAAGCCTGACGCTCTTTCCCGGATGTTCAGTGGTCCTGAAGCCCCTTCATCTTCAGATACTATCCTTAACCCTGGAAATTTTCTCATGTTACAAGGAGATCTCCTCTTTCAGATCAGGCAGGCCTCTTCAGGAATTTCCTTAGCTCCAGAACCTACTCTACAGCTAAGAGACGACTTGCTCTGGAACAAGGACAAGATCTTTGTGCCTCAACAGCTACGAGTAGCAGCTCTTAAGTCCTGTCATGACCATGAGCTAGCTGGTCATTTTGGGATACACAAGACAGCCGAGCTCCTCCAGTGCACCTTCTGGTGGCCCCAATTACCTCAGGACTGTAAGAATTATGTAGAATCCTGTACCACCTGTATTCAACACAAGGGTAGCAGAACCAAAGCTTGGGGTCTACTTAAACCACTGTCTGTTCCAGAGAAACCGTGGAGAATGATTTCAATGGACTTCATTGTTGAGCTACCTCCTTCGGAAGATTATACCACTATCTTTGTGGTGGTGGATAGGCTCTCAAAGATGGCGCACTTTCTACCAATGGTGGGAACACCTTCTGCTGCTGAAACAGCAAAGATGTTCATAAAGGAGATAGTGAGACTTCATGGCATACCTGCTAATATTGTATCTGACCGTGGGGTGCAATTCACCTCAAGGTTCTGGAAGGCTCTGTGCGGGGCACTGAAGATTGATCTTTCCTTTTCCTCTGCGTACCACCCGCAGACCAACGGCCAAACGGAGCGCACCAACAAGACGCTCGAGCAATATCTGCGGTGTTTCTCCAGTTTTTCACAGGACGATTGGGCCTCCCTGTTACCGCTTGCAGAGTTCGCCTACAACAACTCGGTCCATTCTGCCACTAACCAGTCTCCATTTTTCACCAATTATGGCTTTCACCCTCTATTCTTATCCAACACTATCCCGGAGTGCTCAGTACCAGCTGCCCAAGAAACCTTGGACTTTTTTGCCACTAATAACAAATTACTCCAAGAGACAATGGCGAAAACCCAAAAACATAATAAAGAGGTGTTCGACAGGAGGAGGAGGGGAGAACTTGATCTAGCGCCAGGAGACCAAGTTTGGCTGTCCACTTTGAATCTAAGATTAGCCTGCCCGTCCAAGAAACTTGGTCCCAAGTTTGTGGGCCCCTTCCAGATCCTCAGGAGGATTAATGAAGTGGCCTACGAGTTAAAACTACCTGCTTCTTTCCGGATCCACACAGTTTTCCATGTGGCACTACTCAAGCCTACGGTCCCGGATCCCTTCACCAACCGGAATGTCGGCCCTCCCAAGCCGGTACTTATCGACGGCGAGGAGGAATTCGAGGTGGAATCCATCCTGGATTGTCGGAAGAGACGTAACCAAGTACAATACTTAGTGAAGTGGAAGGGTTATGGTCCGGAAGAAAACTCTTGGGAACCAGAGGCCAACATTCACACACAGAGACTGATTCAAGCCTTTAAAAGGGCACACCCAAGGAGGTTGGCCCAGTTGGGCATCCGGAGGCTGCCCGTAGAGGGGGGGCAATGTCATGAAAGAAGATCCTGCCAACAGAGGCAACGTCAGGAGAATTCAGCCCCAGCGTGTGCGCATTGGCAAGCGTTTGCGCGCGCCGCGGGAGTGCGTGCGCCCGCTGACGGCGTTCTGGCGCCAAAGAAACGCTATTTAAACTGGTCAGTCCCTCACCATCTTGCTGACCAGTCTACAGCGTTTCCTGATTGAACCTGCACCTGTTATCCTGCTTAATTACTGTTACCTGACCCGGCTTCCTGTGACTAATCTCTGCCTGCCGCCTGCCCTTGACCCCGGCTTGATCTGACCTCCGACTCTGCTTGACCCCTGGCTCTGTTACATGCCCGCCTGATAAACTGACCCTGCCTGGACTTTGATTAACCCTTTCGGACCTGATCCGTGCTCCTGATCCGCTACCTGATTCAGCGTGCACCCGCTACTTGATCCTCCGTCAACAAGCGCTTCCCACTGTTCCGGTGTGCCTTGGCTCCATTCCTGGATCCCATCTTCACCAGTCTACGTCCTCTTCGGGTCCGCTGCCATCTTACCACCAGGCGCTTGTGCCCCTCTGGACTCTTGACCCTCTGTCTGCTCTACCAGGGGCTCCTGAGTCAGAGGCTTACGAGAGGCCGCTCCCTGCACGTTGGGCTCCATAACCAGGTACGTGACAGGTACCTTATCTCATCAGCAGTATATAGCACACTTGTGACTTCTATCAGTGTCTGGTTAAAGCTTGTAGGAGGGGTTTTCATTCTCCTCTGATTGTCTAATGAGGCTGCAGGACCCCTGACCCTCTGGCTGGACAGTGCTGATTGGCCCTGAGCTCATTATACACCCTCCCAAAAATGAAAAAAAAAAAAAAAAACTCTCTAGCAATACACAACATACTGAGGATGTGCAAAGTAACTCCAGGGCTCTGTACTATCAGGAGATATATTGGGGACTGTGGAAGAAGAAGAGGATCAGAAAAGACAGGATCAAACAGCCTTTTTGCACAATGCGAAGGATTAACCCTTTAGGTTGCTCAGTGAGTATAACAAGCATGCTTTACTGCATATACAGACTGATTTTACTGCTGTTGGTTTAGTAACACTTTAAGGAATAAAGTAAGGGACATGACACTGCTGAACAGTAACAATGTTTCCTGCTTTTTATGTAGTAGGTGTACTTTGTTATACTGCAAGAATAATACAGCTCTCTGAAGTTGCTAGTTTACATGGGCAGCAATTAATATTTAGGTTTTTTTGGCAAACGTATTTGTTCTGGGCTCCATTTGTTGAAATGCTGTGGCTGCAATGTTTAAGTCAATATGTCTGTTGGCTGGTTTATTAAACTGTTAACAGCTTACTGCTAATAAAGCAAGTTCAATTACTGGATAAATGATTTCCTTGGTAAATCATTTTTTTCAGGCTGTATGCAAATGCCTGTAGGTGAGCTTAAAATGTTTTAATAAGTGTGTGATCTATTAGCAATTACTGTATATTTTACAGGAGAAGGAGACACACATACGCAGGATGACAGGCAAAGAAGAAGGGGTGAGGGGGGAGAGAGGAGAGCAGAGAGGACAGCGTATGACGGAGGGACACACTCTGACCACAATGATCAGGGCGGAGCAGCCCTGTTTTTCGTGGTCTGTTTAATGAGGCCATACAGGAAGTGGCAGATTTGTTTTTTTTTTAGTTTAGAAGGGGGCAGATTACACAACACAAGCACTGTGCTGTGTAATCTGCTTTAAGGGATCAGGAAATATTTGTTTGGGGGGGTTAGCAAACACTTTAAAATCCCATTGAAGGTAGCAAATGATTTCCAACCTGATTGGGCAAAAGTAAGGCTACTTTCACACTGGGGCAATGAAAGTGTCGGCGGTAAAGCAGCGTTAGTTTTAGATGCGCTTTACCATTGTTTCAGCTGCGCTTTTCAGCCGCTAGTGGGGCTCTTTTAACCTCCACTAGCGGCCAAAGAAGGGGTTAATATAGCCTGTGTATCGCCACTGACGAACCACTTTGCAGGCACTTTTGCAGCAGTGCCCATTCATTTCAATGGGCAGGGGCGTTTTAGAAGCAGAGTGTGCACTCAGGCTTTCACACTGGAGTGACAGAAGAGACGCTTTACAGGTGACGAGCGTGTGGCCCCCCTCCTGAACCATACCATGCCGCATGCCCTCAACATGGGGGGTGGGTGCTTTGGGGCAGGGGGTACACTTTAATAAGAGCCCCCTTTAATAAGAGGGAGCCCCCTTTAATAAGAGGGCCCCCAGATCCTGGCCCCCCACCCTATGTGAATGAGTATACCCCTGCCCATTCACCTGAAAAAAAAATGTCAAAAATAAAACACTACACAGGTTTTTAAAATAATTTATTAGGCAGCTCCAGGGGGTTCTCACCTGACTTCAGGGGTTTCTTCCAACTTCTCCGTTCTCTCC
Source organism: Rana temporaria (assembly GCF_905171775.1). Lineage (NCBI taxonomy): Eukaryota > Metazoa > Chordata > Amphibia > Anura > Ranidae > Rana > Rana temporaria. Next base: position 156,546,760 of record NC_053489.1, on the reverse strand, counting down.
GGCCTCTTCTCCGCGCTCTCCGGTGATGTCATCCAGTGACCCCGCCTCTTATGATGTCACCAGGGCATGATGGGACAGTGACATCATAAGGCGCAGGGTTGCCAGATGACATCACCCGGTGACCACACCCCATGCCACTATAAGTCGTAGGCTATAGAAAATGTTGGATGACTAGTAATAATAATTTATAAATATAATTATAACTAGTGTCATGCAACATTAGAATTCTTCTATAGCTTGTAGGCGGAACATTCAACAAGAAATGTACGATTGCGGCAACGTACAGTTTAGCTGCTCCGTCGAATCTTTTTAGAACATTTGACAGACACCATAAGCCTTCAATGACAAATTCGACCTTAAAACGGAGGTCCACCCGATTTTATTTTTAAAAGCCAGCAGCTACAAATACTGCAGCTGCTGACTTAAAAAATAGGACACTTACCTGTCCAGCGCACCCGCGATGTCAGCAGACAAGGCTGAGCAATCACTCGGTCCTCGGCTGCTTCCGTCGCCATCCTCGGTGAGGGAACCAGGAAGTGAAGCGTTGCGGCTTTACTGTCCAATTCCCTACCGCACATGCGCGAGTATCGTAGCGCGCCATCACAGTGTTTCCCAGAAGACAGCAGGGGGGGTGATGATGTGAAGGGGCAGGAGTCAGAACCCGGGAGTGGTGCAAATACCTTTTATACAGGTATCTGCACCCCCCTCCCCCCTGAAAGGTGCCAAATGTGACACCGGAGGGGGGGAGGGATCCAAAAAGTGGAGGTTCACTTTTTGTGTTAACTTCCGCTTTAATTAATTCGGATTTTCGGAAGAATGCATTTTTTAACGAAACAAAATAAATAAAAACTAATTTCGGATGAGAACGAAATTCCGAAACAAAATATTTTATAGTGTGCACATGTCTAGGGATAAGCCTGGTCCTCAGGACCAAACCCTTTCCAATGTACGAGTACTGAAGAATGCCTTAACAACTTGACCTAGGGTTGAATAACAATTACTGTAGTGGCTGACTTTCAATATAAGGACACTTACCTGTCCAGGGATCCAGCGATGTTGGCACCCTGAGCCGCTTTGTCAGTCGGCTCCGGCATTGTATGTGAAACCTGTAGTGAAGCCTTCAGGTGAGAGTTACTCTGCGCTTTCTGAATGGTCCTGCCGTCTTCTGGGACCTGTGTGTGTCCCAGAAGGCGGGGGGGGGGGAGGAGGGGGGGCCAGAAATGCTCATAGATCGCTGTGGCAAAATTACCTGGGAGCTGGCACGATGTCAAATCCAAATGTAAACAGGAAGAGCCGTTGATCGGCTCTTCCTCACTCGCGTCTGACAGATGCGAGTAGAGGAGGGGCGATCGGCCACTCTCCTGACAGGGGGGGTTCGCGCTGATTGTTTATCAGCGCAGCCCCCCTCGGATGCCCACACTGGACCACCAGGGAAGCTGCCAGGACCACCAGGGAAGGGGGCAAAAAAAAAAAAACATAAAAAAAATGAGAATAGATGCCAATCAGTGCCCACAAAAGGGCACTGACTGGCACAATATGGGATAAACACGTGATGCCCAGCAATGCCATCAGTGCCACCCCTCAGTGTCCATCAGTGCAACCCCTCAGTGTCCATCAGTGCCCATCCATGCCCAGTGCCCACCTATCAATGCCCATCTGTGCCACCCATAAGTACCCATCAGTGCCACCTATAAGTGCCCATCAGTGCCGCCTATGAGTGCCCAGTGCCGCCTATGAGTGCCCATCAGTGCCGCATACCAGCGGCGCCTATCAGTGCCACCTCATCGGTGCCCATCAGTGCCACCTCATCGGTGCCCATCAGTGCCGCCATATCAGTGAAGAAGAAAATGTACTTATTTACAAAAAAAATTAACAGAAAAAAATAAAAACTTTTTTTTAGTTGTTGCGCAAAAAAATTTAAATCGCAGAGGTGATCAAATACCACCAAAAGAAAGCTCTATTTGTGGGAACAAAATTATAAAAAAATTGTTTGGGTACAGTGTATAATGACCGTGAAATTGTCATTCAAAGTGCGACAGCGCTGAAAGCTGAACATTGGCTTGGGCAGGAAGGTGCGTAAGTGCCTGGTATAAAAGTGGTTAAAGGGGAGAGAAACAAAACAAAATAAAGTACTTAGAAGAATGAAGAAGGTGCACTTTAATCCCACAGTCACTGCTCTGCTGAATGAAGATTTGTGTGGCTGGAGGACTGAACAATGATACTTATAATGGTTCTATAGAATCAGGAAGCAGGTAGGCAGGCTGTGTCCAGCAGGTGGCAGTACTCCAGAGCTGTGACTCACACCAGCAATCCGTGCTGACATGACAGAGACTGAACTTGTGTGGGCCGAGCCTTGGTCTGACCAATCAGAAGCTCGGAAAGCTGGAGGTGGGTCTCCTATCCTAATTCTTATTAGCAGTCCCAGCTGCCAGGCTGACTTCCCACCATGCTGCACTTCACCTTTCCTCTTTCCAGGCAGATTTTGCTGAAAAGGAGAATCTTTTCCCCGTGTTGTAGGCGGCTGGCGGCGATGTCTTCTCTACTCATAAACCAGCCGCAGTATTCCTGGCTGAAGGAGCTGGGACTGAGAGAAGACAACGACGGGGTGTACAATGGGACATGGGGAGGAAAAGGAGAGGTAGGTGCACGCTGTGTCCCCCCACCCCGGACAGTGTACACAGCATTATAATTGGGTGCATGCCTACAACTCACCCCGAGAACCTACTGTATAAGGGGACGCAGGGATGTTCTTCCATCAGTCTGGGATCATATATCCAGCACTGTACATATGGCTGGCCTCTGTACACATACATGTCACTTCTACCTATAGAGCCCCCCCCGGGACTGAATCATAGGGGGGGTCAGCAACATGTTCTTCCACCAGAAGACTCCATCTCACTGTGCTATGACTCAGGGAGGATTATATATAGTCATTGTATGTCTCTCTCCAATAATACACCCCATCAGAGTGCGCCCCACCCCTTTGCATCGGGTGTCCCTATAGGAGTGTGCCCCCCTTTGCATCGGGTGTCCCTATAGGAGTGCGCCCCACCCCTTTGCATCGGGTGTCCCTATAGGAGTGTGCCCCCCTTTGCATCGGGTGTCCCTATAGGAGTGTGCCCCCCTTTGCATCGGGTGTCCCAGTAGGAGTGTGCCCCCCTTTGCATCGGGTGTCCCAGTAGGAGTGTGCCCCCCTTTGCATCGGGTGTCCCAGTAGGAGTGTGCCCCCCTTTGCATCGGGTGTCCCAGTAGGAGTGTGCCCCCCTTTGCATCGGGTGTCCCAGTAGGAGTGTGCCCCCCCCTGCATCGGGTGTCCCAGTAGGAGTGTGCCCCCCTTTGCATCGGGTGTCCCAGTAGGAGTGTGCCCCCCTTTGCATTGGGTGTCCCTATAGGAGTGTGCCCCCCTTTGCATCGAGTGTCCCCCGCATCTGGTGTGTCTCCATCTGCGTGCCCCCTGTGCATCAGGTGTCTTCATTGGAGCATCCCAACCCCCCCCCCCCTTTGCATCGGGTGTCCCTATAGGAGTGTGCCCCCCTTTGCATCGGGTGTCCCAGTCGGAGTGCCCCCTTTGCATCGAGTGTCCCCCGCATCTGGTGTGTCTCCATCTGCGTGCCCCCTGTGCATCAGGTGTCTTCATTGGAGCATCCCAACCCCCCCCCTTTGCATCGGGTGTCCCTATAGGAGTGTGCCCCCCTTTGCATCGGGTGTCCCAGTCGGAGTGCCCCCTTTGCATCGAGTGTCCCCCGCATCTGGTGTGTCTCCATCTGCGTGCCCCCTGTGCATCAGGTGTCTTCATTGGAGCATCCCAACCCCCCCCCCTTTGCATCGGGTGTCCCTATAGGAGTGTGCCCCCCTTTGCATCGGGTGTCCCAGTCGGAGTGCCCCCCTTTGCATCGAGTGTCCCCCGCATCTGGTGTGTCTCCATCTGCGTGCCCCCCGTGCATCAGGTGTCTTCATTGGAGCATCCCGCCCCCCCCCCCCCCCGTGCATCGGGTGTCCCCATCGGAGTGCCCCTTTGCATCAGATGTCCCCATCAGAGTACCTCCTTACATGGCTTGTCGACATAGGCATGCCGCCTTTTATGTTGGGTGTTCCCATCAGGGTGCCTTCTTACATCAGAGCTCCCCCCCCGTGAATCTGGTGTTCTCATCAGAGCATCTACACCCCCCCCCCCTGCATCTGGTGTCTCCTTCGGCGAGCCCCCCTTGCATCTGGGCGTCCCCCATCGGAGTGTTCCCCCCTAATTGCATTGAAGTGTCCCCCATCGGAGTGTCCCCCCCATTTGCATTGGAGTGTCCCCCCCATTTGCATTGGAGTGTCCCCCCCATTTGCATTGGAGTGTCCCCCCCATTTGCATTGGAGTGTCCCCCCCATTTGCATTGGAGTGTCCCCCCCATTTGCATTGGAGTGTCCCCCCCATTTGCATTGGAGTGTCCCCCCCATTTGCATTGGAGTGTCCCCCCCATTTGCATTGGAGTGTCCCCCCCATTTGCATTGGAGTGTCCCCCATCGGAGTGTTCCCCCCCCCCCCCTGACATTGGGTGGATGTCCCCCATCGGAACACCCCCCCCTGTGCATCGGGTGTTTCCATTGAATGCCCCCCCCCGTACATCAGAGCGCCCGTCTGCATCGGGTGTTCCCATTAGCTTGTCCCCTTTGCATCGAATGTCCCCATCAGAGCTCCCTCCTTTGCATCGAATGTCCCCATCAGAGCTCCCTCCTTTGCATCGAATGTCCCCATCAGAGCTCCCTCCTTTGCATCGGGTGTCCCCATTATTACAGTATCTTTTAGTGCTGAGAAGACAAAAATTGGAGGTGAAGCAGGCTGCAGATGGAGGAAGTTCAACTTCATCCTTCTGTAATGCTGGGCAGTGGGGCATGCACATGACATCATTGGATGTTAGGTCACCGGTGGCCCTAGAGGAGGGGGGTCCTGGTTTGAGGACTGTTTGGTGCTCCGCATAGTGCTGTCGCTCAGTCCGGGTCCAGACAACAGTTTGTCATATGGTGGCTCTAGAGGTTTAGGCAGAGTGAGTGGAATGTGCAGTAACCCACAGCAACCACATAGTCTTAAGCCTCGTACACACGATCGGATTATCCAACGGGAATTGTGTGATGACAGGCTGTTGTCGGAAAATCCAACCGTTTGTATGCTCCATCGGAAAATTGTCGGATTTTCAACGGACACATGTGGGATAGCATGCTTTAAAATTGTCCGCCAACAATTGTGTGTTGACGGATCTTTCGATCGTGTGTACAGAAGTCCATCGGACAAAACCCCTAAGTACAAAGGCGCATGCTTGGAAACAATGCTCACCATAACACATTAGCAAAAGTTGCCCAAAGGGTGGCACTAAAGAGCGGAAAAACGTGTTTCGTGTTTGTTGGCTGACAGTTCTTTGATGTTTGTATGCAAGACAAGTTCCTGGCCAATGCCCTTCGGACAAAAGTTCTACTCTGTCTGCAGAAAATCACATCAGTTGCAAGAACAGCAGAGATTATTTGTAACTGGATTGCTGAAGGTAAATGTAAACTCTAACTGGGTGACAGTTGTTTGCCAGGAAAAAGAAACTTGTTGCATCTTGGTTCTGCTAATCCTTTGCAGCCCCCCCTTTTTTTTCTCTACATGCACACACTCTAGCAATGGCTGCATGGCATTTCTCAGGATGGGTTTCCTGATGGGTGACAGTGGCCCTTGCCTTTATCATAGGCACAGAAGCAGCCACTTGTAATTTTTATGGGAAACCTAATTGACAACACAGGAGAACTAGAAGATGAGGACAGAGCGTTGTCACCCTATAGCAGGAAGTGCCTGAACCCTTTGTTGCACCCGGTATTAAAATGAAAGCTGCAGATGTTTATAAAGCTTGTATAAGGCCCCTTTCACATGATAAGCCTGCTCGGATCCACTTGCCCGCTCTTCAGGCGGATCCAAGCAGGCCATTCATTGGCTCCTATGGGTAGGCGGATGTCAGCGGAGATGTGTCCGCTGACCCTCATCTGCCATCTGATCAGCTCAAAACAGATGTATGGCGATACGTTTGCCATCCTTCTTGGCTGATCAGATGAAAACGGACATGCTGTCCATTTTCGTCCGATTTCCCCATAGAGGAGAGTGGGGCTCTGACAGGTGTCTCCCTGCTCAGTGAGCAGAGACGGACCTGTCATTTGCTGGCTCAGTAGGGGTCAACGGAGCGATCCGCCGCTGAGCTGGTGGATTCAGCTGAGCAGATCCGCCACGTGTGAAAGGGGCCTAAGACTTGGTGATTGGTTTTGCATACACTTAACCACTAGGGGCCCACGCTATAGCCGAATGAGGGCCACAGTGTGGACCCCAATTGCAGGAGGACGTCAATAGAAATCTTCCTTTTTGCAAGTGGTGCGCGCTGTGATCACTGAGTCACTGAGACTCGGGTGATCATGGATCCAAGTAAGGGGCCGGTCCCAGGCCCTTACCAAGTGATCAGCTGTCAGCCAATGACAGCTGATCACGTGATCGAAACAAAGCTCGGTAATCATTTTTGTTTCCTCCTCGCGCTGACAGCGACATCGGTCCCCAGTGGAAGAGGCAATTCTGCCTCATTAGTGCACACCAGTACCACCTGCCAGTGACCACCAGTGCCACCTGTCGGTGCCAATCAGAGCCACCTATCACTGCCACCTATCAATGCCCACCAGTGGTGCCAGTTAGTGCCACCTATCAATTCCGCCCTATCGGTGCCCATTAATGCCGCCTAATCAGTGTACATCAATGAAGGCGAAAAATTGCCCGTTTGCAAAATTTTATAACAAAATATAAATGGTTTTGTATTTCTTTATTTTTTTTTATTTGGTCTTTATTTTTTGTTAAAAAAAAAAAAATGCAAAGAGGATCAAATGCCACCAAAATAAAGCTCTATTTGTGGTAACCGTAATTTGTATGACCGCGCAATTATCATTCAAAGAGTGAGAGCGCTGAAAATTGGTCTGGGCAGGAGAGGGGTTTAAAGTGGTAGTAAACTCTGTACTACCACTTTAACCTACAGGTAAGCCTATAATAAGGCTTGCCTGTAGGTATAAAGAATATCTCCTAAACCTTACGGTTTAGGAGATATTCCCCCCGCAATGCGCCGCTGACGGCGGCGCATGCGCAGCGGAGATCCTCGGCTAAAGGCCCGGGGAGTGACAACATCGCCGCTAGAGCTGCAATACCCGGAAGACACGCCGAGGAAAGATGACCTCTCACTCGGCGTGGACCAGGCAAGTTCCTCTCACCTCGTTCCGAGGTTAGTATTTCATAATGAGCTAGTATGCCGTGCATACTAGCTCATTATGGCTTTTGCTTTTTAGGTTTAAAAAAAAAAGACAGCGGGTTTACTACCGCTTTAAGTGCCCAGTAAGCAAGTGGTTAATTATGTGCAGCAGCTAGGCTTTTTTTTTTTTTTGCAGTGGACCCAACTTTATTTACTTTTATTCAGCCCCTTAAGATATCCATGTTTAGTCAGTTGGATAATACAGATGCAGAGGGGTTATTATGCAGCACTGACTCATTGTATCTAGGTACGTCACACACCAATGAGACCAGGCATGTTGTGTTCTTTTTATGACTCATTTATGAATGCTCAACCCCATGAGCTTCATTTTGGGATTCTTTGATACATTGAAGTAGAATAGATATTTTGTAGAGATATGAATTGTTACACTGTAATCTCTTCTGTCTTGTAGGTTTAGTTATTTCTAGGAGGCGCTGGATGCTGTGGACTGCTTACAGAAGCACATTGAACTTCTTTTTTCATTTTACTTCTAGGCGACCAGACATGCTAATGATTATTTTTAATTTGTGTAAACACAATTTTTCATGTTCTATAGTTGCTACTACATGCTCTACCATACCTAGAAGTACTGGGTATTTTGTTTGCTTCGGTGGCTGAACAAAACAACAAAGAGTGAGAAATACTAAGCAGGATACCAAATTTGCAAATGCAAGTTATGATCTCTGCCTCCTTCTGTCCCTATCCACATCCACATATGCCCAGCTAGTGTAAATGTTGCTTGTGTACGTTGCACTTTAATGTAGACACAAGGAGCATGAGAAATTAACCACTTCCATACCAGGCACTTTACCCCCCCCCCCCCCTTTACTGCCCAAGCCAATTTTCAGCACTGACTCTGTTTAAATGACAACTGCGCGGTCATGCTACACTGTACCCAAACAAATGTAATCACAAATGAAGCTTTCTTTTGGTGGTATTTGATCACCTCTGCGGTTTTTATTTTTTTGCTAAACAAATATAAAGACTGAATTTTAAAATTTTAATTTTTTTTTCTTTCGTTATAACATTTGGTAAATTTAAGTTTTTCTCCTTAACTGATGGGCACTGATAAGGCGGCACCCATGAGGTGGCACTGATGGTCACTGATAAGCGTCACTGATAGATGGCACTGGCAGGCATTGATGGGCACTGATTGCCATCTGCCTTGGCACTGATTGCCATCTCCCTGGTGGTTTAGGGTGGCATACCTTTTGTGAGAATTTCTGGTAGCCATCCCTGGTGGTCCTGGGCGAGCATCCACGGGGGGCTGCACCAATAAACAATCAGCAGACCCCCCCCCCCCCCCACGTTAGGAGAGCCACTGATCGGCTCTCCTCTACTCGAGTGTCTCAGACGCAAGTGAGGAAAAGCCGATCAACAGCTCTTCCTGTTTACATCGTGATCAGCCATGATTGGACACAGCTGATCATGTGGTAAAGAGTCTCCATCAGAGACTCTTTACCTAGATTGGAGTTGCGGTGTGTCAGACTGACACACCGCACCACCGATGGACGCAATTCGGCTTGTTATCCTGTGGATGTCATATGACGTCAGGATAAGACAACCACTTTGCCAACGTAATTTTGCTATATGGCGAGCGGCAAGTGGTTAAGGCATCTACTTAACGTACCTATTTAGGCAGGGTACACATATATGAAAATTGGATGCGTTTAACGCTGCATCCAATTCTCATTACATGTGACTGTCACCGGCTTTCAATGGAGCTGGTTCACACATGTCCAGGGAGGCTGTGGTGTGAATTTGAAAAGGGTCTTCTGGTTCATGTGCGAATTCGGGGAAAAATTTGCACCTGAAACGGAGGTGGACAGCTTGCAGGACTGCTGTCAGAAATCAAGAGGCCAAGCGGCACTGACTTTATCTACCTACGCCCCAAAAATTAAGGAAGAAAAGCACCTATGCTCCCACCTCCTGGGCCCCTCTGTTGACATGATGGGGCTCGGGGGAAATGTAATTTAAGCCCTGTTAAAGTAGGAGTGGGGGTGTGGAAGAAATGAACAAAAAAGGTGCCATGACCCCCCCTCCCTGTTTAGCTAATGAGGCCTGGACCCAGTACAACAGGACCAGTAGTACTAACTTATCAGCAGCCCTGCATGCATGGTTACTGATAACTGGTGCAATTCTTTCCAGGCTCCCCCCCCATAACGCGTTGCATAACTTGTATAAATCAATGGTTCTCTATGAGAGTCGTCTTAACTGGTCTGACAGTTAAGAAAAAAAAAAAGCTTCCTGCACTACTTTGGTCTGACTTGGGCACACTTTCAGCCCATTGATTTAAATGTAAGTCGCATCTAAGTTGGTTCATCATCTTCACTAATCCAACTTGTGGCATGCGACTTGTGCTCTGAGGATCTTGAAGGGAACCCCCCCCCCCGCGCCAAAATAAAAACGGTGTGGTGTCCCCCCAAGTTCTATACCAGACCCTTAACTGGACAAGGGCCTCTTCCTGTAACAACCCTGGGCGGTTGTGGGGGTCTTAAGGGGGCCCCAGATCCTGCCCCCATGTGAATAAGTATGGGGTACTTTTTATCCCTACCCATTAACCAAAAAAGTGTCTAATGTAAATAAACAGTACACAGGTTTTTGACAAAGTCCCTTTTAGTAACCACTTAAGCCCAGGGCCATATAGCTGATCAATGACCGGGCAACTTTTTGCGATTCGGCACTGTGTCGCTTTAACTGACAATTGCATGGTCGTGCGACGTGGCTCCCAAACAAAATTGGCGTCTTTTTTTCCCCCACAAATAGAGCTTTCTTTTGGTGGTATTTGATCACCTCTGCGGTTTTTAGTTTTTGCGCTATAAACAAAAATAGAGCGACAATTTTTTGAAAAAAAATATTTTTTTACTTTTTGCTATAATATCCCCCAAAAATATATAAAAAAAACGATTTTTTTCCCTCAGTTTAGGCCGATAAGTATTCTTCTACATATTTTTCGTAAAAAAAAAAAATCGCAATAAGCGTTTGGTTTGCGCAAAGGTTATAGCGTTTACAAAATAGGGCATAGTTTTATGGCATTTTTATTAATATATATATATATATATTTTTTTTTTTACTAGTAATGGCGCGATCAGCGATTTTTATCGATACTGCGACATTATGGCGGACACTTTTCACACATTTTTGGGACCATTGGCATTTTTATTTTTTATAGCGATCAGTGCTATAAAAATGCATTGATTACTATAAAAATGCCACTGGCATGGAAGGGGTTAACACTAGGGGGCAAGGAAGGGGTTAATTATGTTCTTTGGGTGTGTTCTAACTGAAGGGGGGTGGGACTGACTAGGGGAAATGACTGATCGCTGTTCATTCATTGTATGAATAGACGATCAGGCATTTCTCCCCCTGACAGGACCGGGAGCTGTGTGTTTACACACACAGCTCCTGGTTCTCGCTCTGTAACGAGCGATCGCGGGTGATCGCGCCCGCCGGGCACGGGCGTCGGCATCAGGGGCGAGCGGGGGGTGCGCCCCTATTGGCTGAACGGCGAGATGACATATAGCTACGTGATCTCGCCCAGCAGAGCCGACCTGCCGCCGTAAAACTGCGGCAGCTGGTTGGCAAGCAGTTAAGAATGCCCCCATCATAGCTCCAACATGTCTTCTCCCTCCGACTCTTCTGCTGCTGCTTCTCTCGACGCTAGCTCCTGCTCTTGTGTTGGCTCAGCTGTTTGTCATTTCTTATATAGCCATAGGGCGTGGCCATCCGGTGGTCCCCCTACCTCCTTATGTCACTATCCCACCATGCCCCCGGGTGGTGATTAGAGGTCGACCGATATATCGGCCGATATTTGGCCGTTTTTAAGAAATCGGCATCGGCCGATTATTGTAAAAAAATCCATCCATCCCCCTTCACAATACATCCCCCACCCACGGCCAGCTCCATCCATCCATCCCCCTTCACAATACATCCCCCACCCACGGCCAGCTCCATCCATCCATCCCCCTTCACAATGCATCCCCCACCCACGGCCAGCTGCATCCATCCATCCCCCTTCACAATGCATCCCCCACCCACGGCCAGCTGCATCCATCCATCCCCCTTCACAATGCATCCCCCACCCACGGCCAGCTGCATCCATCCATCCCCCTTCACAATGCATCCCCCACCCACGGCCAGCTGCATCCATCCATCCCCCTTCACAATACATCCCCCACCCACGGCCAGCTGCATCCATCCATCCCCCTTCACAATACATCCCCCACCCACGGCCAGCTTCATCCATCCATCCCCCTTCACAATACATCCCCCACCCATGGCCAGCTGCATCCATCCATCCCCCTTCACAATGCATCCCCCACCCACGGCCAGCTGCATCCATCCATCCCCCTTCACAATGCATCCCCCACCCACGGCCAGCTGCATCCATCCATCCCCCTTCACAATACATCCCCCACCCACGGCCAGCTGCATCCATCCATCCATCCCGCTTCACAATGCATCCCCCTTCACAATACATCCCCCACCCACGGCCAGCTCCATCCTTCCACCCCCCTCTACAATGCATCCCCCACCCACGGCCAGCTCCATCCTTCCACCCCCCTCTACAATGCATCCCCCACCCACGGCCAGCTCCATCCATCCCCCTTCACAATACATCCCCCACCCCCTGTTCATACCAAACTCAAAGGGCTTGGTGTTGCATGGAAATCGGGCATTAAGTCGTAGGGCAAAGTTGGACCCAGCCTTAAAGAAGAGATCCTTTCCTCTTTGTTTTTTCAGAACGATCTACAGAAGAAATGACTTGAGATAAATCTCCCTACATAAATTGTAGTTGTGTGTTTTGTCTCTTTATCGCCTGACAACGGGCACTTCACTGGGTATATATGTGAGGGTTTACAACAGGTTTAAGGCAGTTTTCAGGCGTTTTTTCGCAAAAAATGGCACCAATAAAACAGCTGAAAACTGCCTCTAATGCCTCCCCTCAGTGTGAAAGCCTGAGTGGTGGGGGGCGGTGAATACAGCTCTCCCCCACCACCCCTTCCCATTGGAATGAATGGGTAATGCTTCCAAAGAGCCGCAACGCAGCCTCTATTAACCCCTTCGGTGGCAGGTTAAACCCCCCCCCCCCCGCTAGCGTCCGAAAGTGCCGATATCGGTGGATAGTAAGAACAGTTCATTGCACTGTAACTACAGGCGAAGGGGGGGGGGGGGGGGGGCTGTACTGCCTAATGGACCTGCCGCCCCATTGACAAAGTACCCTAAATCTGTTGACTAGATATTTGAAGCGGATTGCCCTTCTTTTTTTTATTTATTTTTCTCATCGTTGCCTATAGTTAGTGTAATGAACTGTTCTTACTATCCACTGATAGCAGCACTCAAAGCTCAGAGAAATGAAAAGTAAGTTTTTTTGGCACAGTTTCTTCATGTCCTTGAATACATTAAAAAAACATACATTTATCTCTTCTCTGTATATTTATGCACAGGATTTTGATTGCTAACACTGTCACACAACTATGCGGTAAAGACCCATCCATACAGAAAATAAAGAATGCAGTGATCTTCCTTGTAATAGCGAAATACATGAACTGTCATTTGGCAATGATCAGTATTACTGAGGGCTAAGTGGCACCTTTCGGATGGCTTTAGTTTAGGTGGAACTCCAGGCCAATGATTGCACTGTATACCTACTAACAGATATTGCAACTCTTGTGATTCATATGCCTGTGTTGCAATGCATAGCCTGATGGACCCCTTACTGTTTTGTGGTTCAGCCTAACAACTCCCTTCAACTTCTTCTTGTGCTGATCTATTGTCCAGCGAGCAGGCGGGAGGCAGAGAGGCGACATGGAAAGCTGCATTGCTGAACCAGGGAATAAGTCTGTCACCTGCCTGACAATGCTGTATGCCAGAGGTCTCGAAATCCTAGAATTGACTGAATTAAAAAAATAAACAATTGTAATATTTAGTTTTATTTTTTTGTGTAGCCCTTTTTTTTTTTTTTTTTTTTTTTTTTTTTTTTAATGCTGGTTTTCCAGTGAAATTTGCTTAATATCTGTTTTTGCTAATCCTGTCCGATTTTTCTTTCAGGTGGTAACATCATATTGCCCTGCAAACAATTTCCCTATCGCTCGAGTTAGGCAGGTAAGAGTTAATGTAGAGTGTGGGTTCTTTTTTTTTTTTTCAATCTCTTTGCTTGGCTTTGAGAAAGGGGTATGTATCAGCCGAAAAACACACAAGACTTTGCCACAATGATTATATCTCTATCTCTAGCTCTGCACTGGTGGTGCCCCAATCCTGCAGCTGAATCAACTGTAGGAGACTGTCAAGGAGATTGCTGGACCTTCTTGGGCACCCTGAAGCCTTCTTCACAAATGCAGTGTAAATGTTTTTTGTTTTTTTTATGGCATTAAAGCGGGGGTTCACCCAAAAAAAAAAAAATGTTAACCTTACATTCAGCCGAGTTGTCATGACAATCGGCTGTTTTTTTTTAATTTTATCCCCGTACATACCGTATTTTCACCGCTGCTTCCGGGTATGTCTTCTGCGGCACTGGGCGTTCCTAATTGATTGACAGGCTTCCGACCGTCGCATACAGCGCGTCACAAGTTGCCGAAAGAAGCCGAACGTCTGTGCGGCTCTATACGGCGCCTGCGCACTGACGTTCGGCTTCTTCATTATGACAACTCGGCTGAATGTAATGTTAAAAAAAAAAATTTGGGGTGAACCTCCGCTTTTAGTTAATTTTCATGGCAAAGAGGGATTTTGCAATGAATTGCAATTCATCTGATCACTCTTCATAACATTCTGGAATATATGCAAATTGCCATCATAAAAACTGAGGCAGCAGACTGAAAAATATTTGTTATTTCCAAAACTTTTTAGCCATGGCTGTACATATAGGGGCACCATTTTATAACTGGTTTGATCAGTCGTTTAAAAACGCACTCCTTTTCTCAAACTCAGCCTTGGGCGACAAATCGCACAACACGATTTTCAGACGGCTTTCATTTTAATGGCACCTAAAGTGGTGTGGTTCTGCCACAGTGGGCGTGCTGCAATTGTGGCAAACCGCATCATGCAAAGCTGGTCTCCCAAGATAAGCTTCTGGACCTTTCCCCACCTTTATGACAAGCTTAATGCGATGTGGTTTGCCTTGATTTTGCGCCCCAGAACCGCACGTTTTTTTTACGTGTCATCAAAATGAATGGCATCTAAAATTCACGTTGTGCATTTTTTTTTATTTTAGCAGAGCGTTTTGACATCACAGCGATTCTGCCCATGATTCAAAACGCCCAGGTGTGAATGCAGCCTTAAGCAGTATAAACAATGAGGTTGATTTACTAAAGGAAAATATACTGTGCATTTCAAGTGCGTTCACTCTAGATCAAAGGGGAGTCTCTGAAATGATGGGAAGCTCTGATTTATCTCATCCAATACTGTGCAAGCAGTATTTTTCCCCTTGTGTGTTCCCCTCAGATCTAGAGCGGGTGCACTTGTAGTGCAGACTATTTTCCTTTAGTAAAGCAACCCCAATGTTATGATGTGCAGATTTTTTTTTTTTTTCTTGGTTCAGATAACAAATAACTTGCCTACACATAAATTCACATTGGAGGTCAGACAAACAGGACTGTGAGCTATACAGGTTGTGTAATAAACCTGAACTGAAGCACCTCATATATCAAAGTCAAGCCATCTCCGATGATCACTCATGATAAATTATTCCAATCCTGTATGTCTACACTTGACAATCCATCTAGTGAAATGATATGATGGATTGTAATGTTTCTGTATATCGGAGAAAGGCAGTCCTTCTATACATAGAAACTACCAGGAAGTGTTCACAAACTCCAGCAATACGTTTTAAAGGATATCGATCGTATATAAAGTAGGGTTGTCCCGATACCGATGCTGGTATCGATACCGAGCATTTGCCCGAGGACTTGTACTCGGGCAAATGCTCCAATGCTTCACCCGATACCTGGGCAGTCAGGGTTGATCAGTGCTGTGGGAGAGTTACAAGCACCGATCACCCTGTATAGATTTCAAAGTCTGACACTCGGCTCGTTTATCTTTATTCCCCGGGTTCAGCTGCTTTAGTAAAATCAGCAGTGATCGGTGCTTGTAACTCTCTCCCACACACGATCACCGCTGACTGTCCCTTATCCTCCTCCAGTCCTCCTGCTGCTGTCACCCTCCGTTCTCCTGTGTCCTTGTCCGATATCGATATCTCAGGATGGAGAGCAGAGGTAGGAGCCGGTAAATCCGGCTCCTTTGTTTTCTGAATGGACAGAGTTGGTGATCAATGTCCATTCACATAACTGAAACATCGTAACCTCCTGGAATTACAATGTCTCGGTTAATGAATGGAGAGGAGCCACTGTCCTCTCTCCGTTCATTTTCAGTGCAGCTGAGGCTGCTGAGAAAGGGAAAAGGTAAAACGGTGATATCAGAACCGATTCAATCATACAGTTTTTAGTGTACATAGATTTGCAAAACAATGGGATAAAATAATATTTCTGAACTTTTTATCTTATGGTTACTGTGAAAATGTGTAAATGCATCAATGCAGTGCATGTTATCTCAGCTTGCAGAGCTTGGATTCCTTGAATGAGTTTACCAAAAATGGAAATATTGTAGAATATACAGCCCCATTCTACATAACTTGGCTCCTTTTTCATGCTGAATGAACTAAATTATTAATATATCTTGAATAGAAAGCTATTTTTACTCCTAAAGCATTTTGATTAAAATAAATTTGATTAAAAAATCTGATTACAGTAAAAAAAAAAATCTGATTTAAATCAGTTTTTTTTTTTTTTTTTGGGGTGTGTGGCAGCCACCCCAGCACCCCCCCTAATTACTTACCTGAGCCCCATCCTTCTCAGCAATGTCCACTAATGTGTAAGCTGTCCTGGACACTTGGCTGAGACATCACAGCAGCGCCACTGGCTCCCATGGCTGGCAGTCAGCCAATCAGGGCAGAGAGGGTGGGGCTATTGTGCAAACACATTAGGTGTTGCACACAGCAGCTGATATTTTGGTCACTGAGCGCAGGTGTTTAACCCCTTCCCGACCAGCTGCAGCAGTTATTCTGCGGCAGGTTGGCTCCACTGGGTGAACCGTCATGGCTGCACATCGGTTCACCTTTTGACCACTAGGGGCACGTGACGTCGGAGCCGACGCCCGCGATCGCTCCACACAAAACGGAGGTCTGTCAATGTAAAGGACAGATCTCTGTGATTTCAGGGATGAGGAGAGCAATCTGTTGGTTATACGAAGTATGAACAATGATCGCTCTCCTCACCCAGGCAGTCCCATCCCCCCACAGTTATAATTACTCCCTAGGTAACACATTTAACTCCTTGATCGCCCCCTACTGTTAACCCCTTCCCTGCCAGTGACCTTTACGCAGTAATGGGTGCATTTTTATAGCGCTGATCGCTGTATAAATGCCAATGTTCCTAAAAGTGTCCGATCTGTCCGCCATAATGTCACAGTCCCGATTAAAAATCACAGATCGCCGCCATTACTAGCAAGAGAAAATAACGATAATAATCCCATAAATCTTTCCCCTATTTTTGTAGATGCTATAACTTTTGCTCAAACCAATCTATATATGCTTATTGCGATATTTTTGGTAAAAAGAAAAGGGAAGAAAAAAACGGGATATTATAGCGAAAAGTACAAAATATATATATATTTTTTTTTAGAAATTGTTGCTTTTTTTGTTTATAGCGCAAAAACAAACAAACGCAGAGATGATCAAATGCCACCAAAAGAAAGCTTTGTGGGGGGGAGGGTACAGCATCGCATGACTGTGCAATTGTCGGTTGAAGGGATTTATTTATTTTCTCATTATGTGTATCCCACTTAATTTAGTGAACTGTTTCATGCTCAGTATACATAAGATGCAGTAGCTATACTTGCGTATGTCCAAAAAAAAGCATCACAAATCTGACAAAAAGGTGCAAACATCCTGCTTTACATTCAATGGGTTAAAGGGGTTGTAAAGGTTTATTTAACAAAAATTACAAACATATCATACTTGCCTCCACTGTGCAGTTCGTTTTTGCACAGAGTGGCCCTGATCCTGGTCTTCTGGGGTCCCTCGGCGACTGTCTTGGCTCCTCCCTACAACAGCTAACCCCAGTTCTGGGAAGCGCTCTCCAAAGTAGGTTAGCTTGCAGGCGCACTCCTGTAATATAGCCAGACTGTATCACTCGGCCCGCTGCCTCGTTGCTTAGATTGACAGCAGCGGGAGACAATGGCTGC
Organism: Rana temporaria; assembly: GCF_905171775.1. NCBI lineage: Eukaryota > Metazoa > Chordata > Amphibia > Anura > Ranidae > Rana > Rana temporaria. The sequence continues at coordinate 156,529,232 of NC_053489.1, read as the reverse complement.
GCTGCTATCAATCTCCAATGAAGAGTCGCCTCAAGCTGGGGGAAACCATTGTGGGATCGCGCCCACGAAATTTTGTAGCTCAGGTAAGTAAAACAGGGGGCTGGGGGGGGGGGGGGGCGAGAGTGCAAGGATGCATTAAGGTGAAAAAATACAAAGCTTTTCAACCCCTTTTAAGATATGGCCTTGCCAAGGATTTCAGGTGAAGTTGGAGGGAGCTAGTTGGTACCAACAGCAAAAATTGTGTCCTTTTGTGAAAATGTCATACAATTCTGATGCATTTAACAGTGGTGGGCTTCTTCATTTAGTATAGCCTACATTTTGATTTGCAGGTTTTTATTTAGGAATGGCACCTGATACATTTGTCTGATTAATGCCAACCTAGGAGTTTGTAAATGATGAGAGCAATGCATAGGGCAGAAATGACTGGCTTCTTATTTTCTGCTTTTTGTGTCCTTGTTAATTTCAGGCCACTCTTGAAGAGTACAATGAAACAGTTATCAAGGCTCAGGAGGCCTGGCAGGTCTGGGCTGATGTAAGTATAACAGACATTGCTACTTAAATATTTTCTGATGTTTTGAATATGTCATAGATGATGCGTTTGGTCATTGTAGTGGAACAGTGTGTGCCCATCCCATAGACCTTAGGCTTCGTTTACACGGTACATTATTCAACCTCTCCTGAATGATTTAACTTGACAGCTAGAAATCGGCTTCTAAAAACGGCCGCTTAGCCGCGTTCGCGTCTAGAAGCGTTTGAAAAAAATATATATATATATATTCTCTGCATCTAATGATTAATTTAATAATCGATTAGTTGGCCGATTATTGTATCGGATAATAGCCTTAAAAAAACAATTTGCATTTTTATATTTTTTTGGGCCAATTTGTTGGGCAGATTACAAAACAAATTGCCGCAAAAACACATTACATGCTTTTCTGCAGCTTCTCCATTAAAGTATACTGAACCAAAAAAAAAAAAAAAATGGCACCGTTTTGCGTTAAAAGTCCTTGCCCTTTCCAAATCCGCAGCAGCTGAAAAGAAATCATGGATGTGAACGTGTCCCATAGGAAAACATGTAAATGAACTGTGTGTTTCTAGTGTGTTTCTGCAAAAAGAACCAAAAAACAGAGGTGTGAACCCGGCCTGAGATGTTTAGTAACATAATGGGGTTAAATAAAATAAGTACAAAAAGAGCAAATAATCGCTACTGTAAGGGGTTAATTTTATTACTGTGGGACAGTGAAAGTACCGTATTTATCGGCGTATATCGCGCACTACTTTCCCCTTAAAATAAGGGGAAAATCGTGGGTGTGCGATATACGCCGATAGCCGCTTCCCGCGCTAAGTTTGAAATCCTGCGCCGACATATACCGAGTGCAGTACACTCGGGTACATTCGGCTAGTCTCGGCTTCGCTAGTGCTCACGCATAAACGTCACAGAGCGCGAGAGAAGCCGAGCCTTGCCGAATGTACCCGAGTGTACTGCACTCAGTATATGTTGGCGGAGGCGTTCGAACTGAGCGGGGACTCGACTTGAGGTGTGCGCTGGAGAAGCCAGGAGGACACCATCAAGACCGCAGACGGACTGGACGATGGACGCTGGGAAGACACCAAAACTGTAAGTAATAAAATCATATAACATTTTTTTTTTACAGGAATTTTGGGGGCAACTTTAGGGGTGCGCGGTATACGCGGGAGCGTGTTATACCGCGTAAAATACGGTAATATTTACAGTAACGATTTGCTTTTTTTGTACTATAAAGGGCTAATTTTCGTTTTTTTTAACCCCATTATGTTACTGGATATATATATATATATATATATATATATATATATATATATATATATATATATATATATATATATATATATATATATATATATACACTAATCGATTATGAAATCAATCAATTACAATTTTCATAATCGATTAATCTAAAATTAGCCCTTTATTTACAAAAAAGCAAATCGCTACTGTAGATATTACTTTCACTGTCCCACAGAAAAAAAATGAACCCCTCGGGCTGCGTACACACAGTCGGTCCAAACCGATGAAAACGGCCTGAAGTCCAGTTTCATCGGTCCAAACCGACAGTGTGTACGGCCCATCGGTCTGTTGTACTTCGGACAAAAATTTGAGAACTTGCTTTAAAATCGGACCGATGGACGGCTGACCATCGGTCAAAACCGATGGTTAGTACACAAAAGCATTGGTTCAAAACCCACGCATGCTTAGAATCAAGTTGACGCATGCTTGGAAGCATTGAACTTCGTTTTTTTCAGCACGTCATGTGTTTTACGTCACCGCGCTTTGATCCGATCGGTTTTTGAACTGATGGTGTGTACGCACATCAGACCATCGGTCTGCTTCAGCGGTGAACCGATGAAAACGGTCCGTCGGACCATTCTCATCGGATGGACCGGTCGTGTGTACGCGGCCTTACAGTAGCGATTATTTGCTCTTTTTGTACTTATTTTTGTTTTTTTAACCCCAATATGTTACTGAACATCTCAGGCCGTGGTGCACACCTCTGTTTTTTTGGTGCTTTTTGCAGAAACACACTACAGTTCATTTACATGTTTTCCTATGGGACACGTTCACATCCATAATTTTTTTTTTCAGCTGCTGCGTATTTGGAAAGGGCAAGGACTTTTTAACGCAAAACGGTGTTATTTTTTTTTTTTTTTGGTTCAATATACTTCAATGGAGAAGTTGCAGAAAAGCATGTAATGTGTTTTTGCGGCAATTTGTGTTTTGTAATCTGCCCAATAACATATTGGCAAAAAAAAAATATGAAAATTTCGTTTTTAAGGCTATTATCCGATTAATCGAAACAATAATCGGCCAACTAATCGATTATGAAAATAATCGTTAGTTGCAAAACTATGAATTAACACCTGGAATTATACATAACAAAAAAGTGTGAAACAACTGAAAATATATTTCATATTCTAGGTTCTTCAAAGTAGCCACCTTTTGCAGCAGACACATCTCTAGAACTGTTAAGAGGAGACTGTGTGAATCAGGCCTTCATGGTAGAATATCTGCTAGGAAACCACTGCTAAAGAAAGGCAACAAGCAGAAGAGACTTGTTTGGGCTAAAGAACACAAGGAATGGACATTAGACCAGTGGAAATCTGTGCTTTGGTCTGATGAGTCCAAACTTGAGATCTTTTTTCCAACCTCCGTGTCTTTGTGCGACGCAGAAAAGGTGAACGGATGGACTCTACATGCCTGGTTCCCACCGTGAAGCATGGAGGAGGAGGTGTGATGGTGTGGGGTGTTTTGCTGGTGACACTGTTCTGGATTTATTCAAAATTGAAGGCATACTGAACCAGCATGGCTACCACAGCATCTTGCAGCGGCATGCTATTCCATCCGGTTTGCGTTTAGTTGGACCATTTATTTTTCAACAGGACAATGACCCCAAACACACCTCCAGGCTGTGTAAGGGCTATTTGACCAAGAAGGAGAGTGATGGGGTGCTGCGCCAGGTGACTACCTCTTGAAGCTCATCAAGAGAATGCCAAGAGTGTGCCAAGCAGTAATCAAAGCAAAAGGTGGCTACTTTGAAGAACCTAGACTATGAAATATATTTTCAGTTGTTTCACACTTTTTTGTTATGTATAATTCCACATGTGTTAATTCATAGTTTTGATGCCCTCAGTGTGAATCTACAATTTTCATAGTCATGAAAATAAAGAAAACTCTTTGAATGAGAAGGTGTGTGTGTATATATGTGTGTGTGTGTGTGTGTATGTATGTTTTTTATATATATATATAAATTTATTAATATTTTTTTTTTTTTCATAGTTATGATGGCAGCAGAAGGGGCGGGGCAGGCACTGAGCAAGCAACCATGATAAAATGTGGTCAGTTTACAGGGGGGAGGTACAGCCAAACCGGATCAGACAGTTTTTTTTTTAGGTTATAGAAGGTGCCAAATTACACAGCACAAGCACTGTGCTGTATAACATACTTTGTGTGGGTTTTCATTTATTTAACAATAAGCATGACCTTGTTGGGGGGGGGGTTCACTCCTTTACTGTTTATGTAAGCAACTTTTCATTATCATAAATGTGGTACATTTTTTTTTTTTTTTTTTAGGTCCCTGCTCCAAAACGTGGAGAAATAGTGAGACAGATCGGTGATGCACTCCGAAAAAAGATCAACGTTCTTGGAAATCTGGTATAGTAAATAAAGCAGTCCACTGTCCTGCTTAACTGCATAGAAAGTTATCTAATCGTTCGACTCATGGAATTGGTATCTGAGGAAAAAAATATATATAATTATGTTGTCACTGATGGTGGGGATTGTGGTTTGAGGAACCCACGTTGGACTGCAGATGTACTAATGGCCACTTATCACGATCATTGTCTAAAGCATTAATTTTCCTATAGCTGATGTGCAGTACTGAGAAAAACTTAAGCGCTAAAGAAAAAAAACAACCTTTTTAGTTATTCGCTTTCCTTTTTTTTTTTTAACCTTTCTGGAATATGGCACAGTATATACTTGCAACCTGGATTTCTTCCCTCTGTCTTTAGGAAGTCCTCTTTTCTTTAGTGTACTTTGCTAAAAATATTGCCTGAAGAAAAATGCCTGGGCACTTCGAAAGCTTGCACTACAGTCTTAGTAAGCCAATTAACTGTATTGTCCTAGATCAGGGGTGTCCAACCTTTTGAAGAGCAAGGTCCACTTAAGTGACTTGGTAACCAGTCGCGGGCCACAATGAGTGGAGTGGGTGGATGGCAGCTCACTCCACTCGGCTCTATAGAGCCCACTCTACTCTTAGCACACCAAACTCGCAGGTAATAGAAGTCTATGGCTCAGTGCAGGTAACCCACAGGTGCACTTCTCTGCACCTGTGGATCAGTTTGAAAGCAGCCTGGTAACCACTGCAGAACAGATCTGCCCATATATACACTGTGATTTTCGTAATAATCTTGCCTTTAATAACAGTATTCTATTTTATTCCACCCCAGAGCAGGAGGCCGTGGGCCACATCAGAGGGCTCCGGGGGCCAAATGTGGCCCCGGGCCACTTGTTGGGCACACCTGCCCTAGATCCAAACTTCTAAAAACAATTACCTGGAAAGAGTTATATTACAGGGACTTGCTGTATGTTTTGAAAATGTATTCTGTAGAAAATTCTGCTTGCCTTATTAATTTAAATTGATATTAACCCTTTACTGCTAGGCCCTGTGCTCCAGTTTTAAGCTCAGGTGGCCAAATAATTTTAGCATTTTTTTTTTCACTTGCAGCTTTCAGAGTTTGTAAAAGACCCCCAAAACCATATATTTTCTCAATGCCCATTTTTTTTCTTTTTTTTTTTTTTAAGCAAATGAGAAGTACAATAAAAAGAGGGTGCAACTGTAGGGGCACAATAGTTGTGCAATGCAAATATTTATCAAATTGCTGTCAAACGCTGAAATCCTTATTTGCATACAAAATGCACCAGGACTTGGTAGGAATTTTGTAAGTCCTTGCTCACGTGGGGTATACTAAAGTGTATGCCCATGGAGGGCCATATGAAGAGCCATGTTTATCTGCACAGGGAGGTGCTCTGTATATCCCCCTCAACACCTACAGGAGAAGGTGGCACTGGTGGGAAACTGACTGCTCTGTGCAATGGCATTGCACAAAGTGGGTAGATTTAACCTTTTTTTTATTTTAAAGGGGAATTCCAGCCTTTTTTATGTTTATTAAAAGTCAGCAGCTACAAAAAGTGTAGCTGCTGGCTTTTCATAAACATACTTGCCTGTTCCACTGTCAAGCGACGCCCGGAGCTTTGCTCCTCTCCGTTGGCGCCTCCATTCTAACTGTGGGCACCCAGCCGTGGCCGCTTTCAACTTCACGGCCGGGCACTCTCTGCGCATGTGCGAATGGCGCTGCGCTTCCTGAGTGGATAGGCGATCGCCTGGGACCTGTCACTTGTACCAGGTGATCGCCTACAGGGATTGGCCACATTAGGCGATATGACGAGTCGCCTAAGCGGTCCCTGGGTGGAAGGAGGAAGTGGGACAGGAAGTCACCCCCCCAAATGCCAAATGTGGCATGTAAAGGGGTGAGGAGTGGTTTAAGCAGGGGTGAGGAGTGGTTTAAGCAGAAGTTCCACTTTGGGGGGGGAGGGGTAGGGAATGTAGCCTTTACAATCACTTTAGCTAAAAACAGTAGATTTTTTTTTTCTTTTAGCACAGGAAGGGTTGGCCTTTGGCCCAGAGGATACCGCACAGTAGAGGTGATAACGGGTTGAGTTCAGATTATGAAAAGTTAATATCGGGGTTAAAAAGAAGGTTGGTTGGGGAGGGTAAGTGTTAAGGTTAGTATGTTGGTTTCATCTTGTTGATAGCAGTAAGCTTAATGTTGGAGAAGCATAGGGTATTGCAATTTACTTGGCAAACTTTTTGTATTTTTTGCCACAGAAAAAAAAAGTCCAGTCTTCTGGCGTTAAAAGCTACCATATTGTAACTTGAACAAAGGACAAATCGCTGTTGCTTAAAACTGAAATGAAATAAGAAAAGTCCACAAAAAGAACCACTATAAATGGTTGCTGCACATCGAGCAGGTCGAGTTGTCTAATGCACATACTGAAAGCACCAGAGGACGCCGGCATCAAAGTGTAGAGCGTTTATTAAAAACAATAGTTAAAAAAAAACAGGCTGCATTGTTGCACTCATAGCATGTCACCAAGTCCAAGATTAAACCCTCTATGGAGCTGCCATGGATGCAGAGATTGGTAAGGAAGATTCTGGTATGAGGCGGGCTGTGACACGAGCACTACTGTAATGCTGGGTGTCTTCCGAGATGTATTTCACCTGCTAGGCTGACATTCATCTGAGCTCTGGTCCATTTTCGGTGTGCTTGGAGGTGTCTGGCTGAGACGTCACTGTGACCTGTATCAACAAGGTGTGGGGGAAAACATGGTAGACAGAGATCAAGATGAGAATTTATAATAAAACCATATCTTTACAAAGTGTTTTTCCTTGTTTGCATGGGGTGGGGTTATCCAGAAAATTATCAACTTTCAATCTAGTATTTTACTAGCCATGCTCTTTCCTTATGAGTGACCGTTAAAGTTCCAATATGACAACTGGTTTTGATTGATGCCATGTAGAAACTGTAGCCAGGTGGAAGGCAGGGTTTGCACAAGGTTTTCATTATTTTTCACACGTAAACATTCTAATTCAGTCCCTAAGGTGTGCCTATTTTATTGATTTTTATTTTAGGCCTTTTCCTTATTTCCCACCTACTTTTGTGAATTTTACTGTCTGTCACAAGAGACTGAGCACACAAAACAGCCTATAAAACCCACTTCCTTGTATCCATCAGGCATGTACAGGGCACTTTGTAGCTGTAAAGGTACAATTCTTTTTTTCTTAAATAGCTTCCTTTACCTTAGTGCAGTCCTCCTTCACTTACCTCATCCTTCCATTTTGCTTTTAAATGTCCTTATTTCTTCTGAGAAATGTCATATCTCATGTATCTCACTTCCTGTTCTTCTGTCTGTAACTCCACACAGTAATGCAAGGCTTTCTCCCTGGTGTGGAGTGTCGTGCTCGCCCCCTCCCTTGGACTACTGGAGAGCCAGGATGCTCTCTACGTTGCAGATAAAGGAGCTTTGTGTTAGTGGGTGTCCTGACTCTCCTGTAGTCCAAGGAATGGTGTGAACACGGCACTCCACACCAGGGAGAAAGTCTTGCATTACTGTGTGGAGTTACAGACAAGAAGTGAGGATTTCTCAGAAGAAATAAGGACATTTAAAAGCAAAATGGAAGGATGAGGTAAGTGAAGGAGGACTGAACTAAGGTAAAGGAAGCTATTTGGGAAGAAAAAAATTGTACCTTTACAATCCCTTTTAAGGAAATCCTGAAGGCTTTTTTCTTGCCTCGGCTTATATTATCACATTTTCTTGTATTTGTTTCCATTTTAGGTTTCTCTAGAAATGGGAAAGATTCTGGTAGAAGGTGTTGGAGAAGTCCAAGAGTATGTTGACATCTGTGACTATGCAGTTGGACTTTCCCGTATTGTCGGAGGACCCATATTACCTTCAGAAAGTAAATGAGGTTTTTATACTCTTGGTTGCGTCAAAACATTTGTCTTATTTAAAATAAATAAATAAATAAACTTTTGAAGGCTAATGTGCCTAGCCTAGATGTGAAAGAACTGATTTGGAACATGTGGCAGAACTGTAGCTTTTACACAGTAGCCAGGCTTCCTGTTTTAGATTTCCCCATTTCCTCCCACACTATAGCTGAAAGACAGCTACAGCTTGGGCTTACTTTGCCAGGGGGGTGTCCATGGACCTCCTTCCGTGATGATGCTGCCGGCGCGTGACCCCTGTGGCACTCTGTGATCGCTGAATTCTTCCGGCTCGGATGATCAGGGTAAAGGGCCAACTACACTGGCCCTTTACCATGTGATCGGCTGTGTCCAATGACAGCTGATCTCAGATGTAAACACAAGCCGATTATTGGCTTTCTATTCCTCACGCTGACAGCATGAGGAAGGGAGGTAAGAGGCGATAACTGGCTTGTGTTAAAGGGACAGCTACACTAATAATCGGGGCACGGGTAAAAGTGCCAAGTAGGCAAGTGGTTAAAGTGATTGTAACGGCTTGTGTTTTGTTATACTTGCCACCTCTGTGCAGTTGGTTTTGCACAGAGCAGCCCGGGTCCCTTTGCTGCTCCTTGCTCCTCCCTCCTTTTGAGTGCCCCTCAGCCAATAGCTTGCTGCAGGAGGAACCAAAACAGTCAGTGCTCTGTGTATACATTCAGACACTGAGCCTCGACCTGGCCCTACCACCTCTCCCCTGATTGTCTGACTTTGACAGCCGCGGGAGTTAATGACGCTTCTGTTCTGTCTCAGCCAATCAGGAGGAGTGTCCTGGATGGCTAAGGGGATCGTGGACATCGCTGGAGAGAGAAGGGGCTCAGGTAAGTAATGGGGGTGGGGGGTAGGGGCTGCTACTAAACACGGAAGTTTTTTTGTTTGCTTTTTCTTAAAGCATAAAGATAAAAAAACTTCTGCCTTTTTACAACTCCTTTTTAAAGCAAAGAACTGAATACTTGCTGGCTCATAATATGTATTCTGGGACTTGTAAGTGCTTAATTGTAAATTATTGTTGTCTAGTCTCAGGACTTTAGTTTGTTAAACAGCTTTTATTTAAATTTAACTGAAATTGTTGGTACAAACTAAAAGCTCTGTATGTTCTCACATGCTCATAAATGTCATATCTCATGTCTTTAGGACCTGGGCATGCCCTGATTGAACAGTGGAATCCTGTGGGTTTGGTTGGAATTATCACTGCCTTTAATTTTCCAGTTGCCGTCTATGGCTGGAATAATGCTCTTGCTTTGGTCTGTGGGGACGTCTGTCTATGGTAAGCAATATAATATGTAATGTAATAAACCAGTAGATTCATCCACAAGGCAAGCAGCCGTGTGCATTGTTTAGTAACTTACAGGACCAATTGGCAATCACTTGGAAATCCTCCATTGTCAAAGTCAGCTAAGTATGTGTTGGGGCCATATATATATATATATATATTATAGTCGCTACCCCCGCAGGAGCCGCTGGATAGATTTGGGATGGCGTGTTACCTTTGTGAGCGTCTAGTGGTATGATGATGCAATAACAGAATGTCCAAACAGCAGGGTGTCTTTTTCTGTGCTTTTTATTCTTGGCAAACAATGAACTTGAGGTAGAAAGAGAAAAGATGGGTGAAGAGGAGAAGTTGCAGATTCAGGCTTGGATAGAAGAGAAGCAGTCCTGCTTCAAATAGCACTCACACTTTCGTCGCCCCTCGGCCGAGGGGGTATAGTGTACCCGGACAGGCCTCTCACACCGACCTGGCAGCCATGGTATCACTCGGAACCTTGAGAAGGAACAAGTCTCTGCCACAGACTTGCCTGAAATGAGGATAGAAGTGGAACCTCTGCCACAGGCCCCTTTCTCTAGAACGTAGATAATAAGCGAGTCCTTCTCAGTAACGTAATTTGCCTGAATCTCCCTCAGGTAGTCTCTCAAATGGTCACCGACTGACAGGTTGCCATACACACAAACTGTCAATGTCCGGTCACCTTGATCCCCGATGGATTGTCTAGGTTGGATCGCCTGCCTCCGGGCTCACCTCAGACCGACTCCCCACTGAACAGCACAACTCTCTTGGGGTCTTCAGATATTTGGGGACACAGCTTCAGTTGCTCCGGGCCATCATGGTCCCGGAACCAAGGACACCGCGTAGCACGTGCGCCCCTGGCCTGGTAGGCCATATCGCCGGTGCCCGTGATGTGCGCATACCCTGAAGGTGGGTGCCGCACCCGAAACCAGCAGAAGACAAACCCCACAAAATGGCGTCCGCTCTAGAAGTACCCTCCCCAGCAAGCCCCGCGAGGGAGAAACTCCTCCTCTAATTGGCTGCTGGCAAGAGGCGCTTCTGACTGAACTCCTCTGCTGCCACGTGTCGCCCAGAGATGGAAAAGTATCTCTGGAACACAGAATGAACTGGCAGTACAGCCCAGCTAGAGTAGAGGCCCAATTTACATAAATTAGCTGGATGAGAGTAAACTAACTCTCCTCCCCCTCTAAATTTAGGATAGCACCTGGACTGAAAGTACACAGGATATATATATGCAGTATACAGAGCGCCTTGACGGGGCCTGCAGCTTACACATGCATTTGCAAATGCGTGCAACTAAACCTCCTGTTTTTAACGCACACAGACAAGTGAATTTGGTTGGTTGCTGATTGGTCAGTAAGTTTGAGCCTGGATGTTCTAGATAAATGTTTAAACCGATGTGTAAAATGTATTGCAGAGACAGATGGCAGTGCCTTTTTTAGCTGGTGCAATGTTCTCTTGATGTTTGCATGAATTTTGAGGGCTTTAATTCTTTCAGACAATGCCGCAGGTGTGGCAGAATGAGACTGTGACCCTAACCTTGTTAAAGGATTATTTTCGTCTGTACCATTTCCTGGTAATTGTATCTTTAAATGACTACATAATTTCCCATGAAATGTAGTAAAGTTACAACTTGTTCTGTTAAGTCAAAACTTTTTATGGGATGTCACACTGGTACAGGGCACGATAAAGCTGATGTACATAGTTTGTTACTGTTTTGGGTACTGGAGAGCTGCTCTTTTTCATTTTTGCTACAAACTTTTGTGAAAACTGTTCATGGTTTTCTACATTTCCAATCCCCGTGGTTTTTTTTTTTTTTTTTTTTGAGGTTGGTGGTCTCCTGGCAGGAAAAAGCAGATTGTAAAATGTAGCGAATGCCACATACTGCACACTTGTTTAGGCACATCAAGCGCTTGAGCATTTATTTCAATGGCAGAATGAATATTCTGGTCAATGTAATCCATAGACGCTCAAGTGCTTAATGTGTGTAGCGTTTTGATGTGTTGACCCACATCAAGCGTTTTTTCTGCCCAAAAGCTCCTCTTAAAGTGTGTGTCTTTTTTTTTTTTTTCTTTCTTTATTATAAGAATACATGTACAAAGATCAGCAAAATGAATAGTCTTTGTCTATTGTATGGGTCCTGCCCAGATCCCTTGGGCTGGAGCATCCCATCCCCCCTGTGACCTCCAAGTGTGTCTCCTAGCGCACAGCAGGCCTCATTAATCGGTTCAAAATTGGCGCAGTAATCGGCTCCTCTTCTGATATGCCTGTGTGCATGGGCACATAGGCCAACATTGATGGGTTTTTCCAGCCTGCAAAAGCACCTGTAACGCTTGTAAAAGTGGAATGTTTGTTAGCCATGTGTGCATGACGCCTAGTAGTTGCCACTACTAACTACAGTGATTGCCAATGTCTTTCAGTTGGCTGTCCTGCTGAATAGTAACCCACTCAGCATGGGTGCCTTTCACAGAACGTCTTGGCTTGTTCTCAATAAATGCTAAGTGTTTTGTGATTGGACGAGGCTGGGTGGTGAGATCATGAATCTGTATTTCATAGTGAAATGTAATCTCATTATTTCAAGGACAATATTTTGTGTTTGGTTGATAAGACTATATATTTGATTCTTTTATTTAGGAAGGGCGCACCAACCACATCGCTTACCAGTGTGGCAGTAACAAAGTAAGTTTCCTTGTAATACGAATATCTGTCATATTTGTAGGCTATTAAAGAGGAACTGCAGTCTGCTCCCATAATTTGTAATAAAAACATCTTTGCTATTAAGTTTCACTCCAACTGCTTTCCATATTTTATATATACTAGGATTCTGTACTTGCCAAAGCCCAGGGGGCGCGAGTGAAGGATTCTGGGAGGACGTCCCAGGGACGTCCTCCCAGAATAACTCCACTGCGCTATAGACGTGTCTTGTCTATGGCGCGGTGGGGAAGTGGTTAATAAATAAAAAATAATTAGGTGGGGGCTCATAAAGTTGAGGCTGATTGGTGTGTCAATTTACAAAATGCTAATTCGGCGAGCAGAAAAAATGTATGTAAAACAAATAAATATTTTGTATATGATGCTTCAAACCAGCATCAATTCTTACCTTTGTACACTTGCACAAACAACCAAACTTTTCTCCTAAGGTGAGGTTGTGAAAGACTGTTTCAGATCACAGGTCATGCACCGTGGCAAGGCTGAGCACAGCAACAAGACACAAGGTCGCTATACTGCATCAGTCTCTCCCAGGCAAAGATTTCAAAGTAGATTGGGGTTTCAAGATGTGCTGTTCAAGCTTATGTGAAGAAGCCCAAAGAAACGGACAGTATTAAGGACTGTAGACACAGTGGTCAGCCAAGGACCTTTAATGCAGAAAATGAAAGACACAACATGCTTGCTTCTGACACTGAAAGATGTCCAGCGGTGCCATCAGCAGAGAACTGTCCGAAACCAGGTACACCCATCCACTGTCTGAAGAAGTCTGGCCAGAAGTCGTCTTCATGGAAGAATTGCCACCAAAAGCCATGCCTCTGATGTGCCAACAAGGCTAAGTGGCTCAATTATATGCATGAGCAGATGCTCTAGTCTGAGTCAGAATCTGAAATATCTGGCTGTAGCAGAATGGTTTGTTTGCTGAAGGGCTGCAAAGTGGTATAATGAGTGTCTGCAGGCAACAGTGAAGCATGGTGGAGGTTCCTTGCACGTTTGGTACTCTGAAAATTGAGTTGAGATCAATGGTGTCCTCAATGCTGAGAAATGGAGGCAGATACATATTCATCATGCCATACCATCAGGGAGGCGTGTGATTGGCCCCAAACGTATTCTGCAGCAGGACAAGCCATAACGTACAATCTGTCATTAAAGCGGTGGTTCCCCCTTAAAAACGACTTTTTCTCACCTCGTCTTTCAGGACAGCACCTGGAGAGAGCGCAGCTCCACCCACTTCCCAGGAAACACTGCAGTCAATGCTATAAATTCCGCCCCTTTCCACCATGGCCTCAGTTGTAGTGTTTCCTCCGGCCATGGTGGAAGCGCTGCAGGGAACCAGGGGTGTGCTGTTCTCTCCCCAGGCGGGGAAGGTGGATTGTTTTTGAGCATACCGGTGTTTTAGGTTAGGAGGTGATCCTCCAGAGGCGGACCCGACTTCTCCCCTGACGCGCGGGTGAAGGTCGGGTGCTTCTCCTCTTCGGTCCGGCGAGGACAGAGGCTGCTGGAGGTCCCGCTCCCTTAGTCCGGGCATCGTAGCTTGCGGGGGGGCGGTCAGGTGCCGTCCTTCCGGCATACGAGGCTCCGGAGCGGAGGGCGTAGTGACGTCCTTTCCGGGTGGAGGCGGGACTTCCGGCGGCGCGTGGCGGCTTCCGGTTCCGGCCGCCTGGAACGCAAGAGGGGGAGTGAGCTTCGGCGGTGCTATTTCCGGGTCTCGCAGCGGCGAGAGGAACCCGGGAGATTTAAAACAGCTGTCGCACGCCCGCAGCGTTCTGGGACCATGGAGCCAGAAGACGCAGCGGAGGTGGCGGGAGCAGGAGCCACAAGCACCAGCCCGGCCCAGGTAGGAGACCCAGCGAGGGTCAATGTACCAGGGTGTTATGTCCCTCTTTTCTGCCCCTTCGGGGGAGGGGAGCCTGCCTCACTCACCCTAGTCACTTCTGTGGGTGCGTGTAGTTTTCTGGTACAGCGGTGATGGGTGCTGGTTTTTATTTGTTCACTAGCTGTGTGCACTTGTGTGTTTTGTTGGCTGGCGTACAAAGGTTAAACATAGCGTTGTTGTCCTTTGTGTCGTTTCAGAAAGTTAAAGAAAAACTTAAAGTGGTAGAACCTCCTCCTTCCAAGAAGCGGTGTGCTACTTGTAAAGCTTCCCTTAAAGGGAACTGGACCAAACCTTTATGCAAAACTTGTATTGCGGAGATTGTCAGGGGGGAAGCCTCTACTAGTTCGGCCTCTGAGCAGACCACCGTCAAGGGAACGGGGGAGTTGCTCTCTTCATTTAGGGAGGAGTTGCACCAGACTTTCCAGTCTTTTCGCTCCTTCCTGGACAAGGGTCCGACTAAAGGATCTAAGGCCAGGGCCAGTACCCCCTCCACATCTAGAAGGTTAGACAGTGAGTCCGAGGAGGAGGAACCTGAAAATGCTATTTCAGGATCAGAGGCGGAGGATGAAGAAGAAAGGGATACTTCTTCCTCACGCTATAAACTGTCCTTAGAGGAGGTTGATGACCTATTAAGGACAATTCATTCTACCCTAAACATTAAAGAAGATGCGACTCAGCTGTCATTGCATGACAGGATGTACCAGGGTTTGGATGAGGTAAAACATCGTACCTTCCCGGTACATAAAGTATTGTCTGAGACAATTAAAAGAGAATGGAAGGACCCAGAGAAGGCACCCTTCTTTTCTAAATCTCTGAAAAGGAGATTCCCTTTCGAGGAGGATCCAACGCAGGCCTGGAATAAAAGGCCTAAACTGGATTCAGCATTCTCAAAAGTTTCCCGCAATACGGACCTAGCTTTTGAGGATACAGGTGTCCTTAAGGATCCCCTGGATAAAAGAGCAGATAGCCTGCTCAAAAAAGCCTGGGATACCTCCTTGATTAATCTTAAACCAGCTATGGCATCCACTGTGGTGGCCAGAAACCTTGAGCATTGGCTGGATCAGCTCAAAGGTCACATTGAGGCCGTACCTCTCGTAGAGAGCTTTTGGAGTCCTTTCCAGTCCTTATGAAAGCGGTAGGCTATATAGCGGATGCTTCGGCTGAATCCGTGAAGCTCTCCGCCAGATCCTCGGCGTTGATAAATTCAACCAGAAGGGCCTTATGGGTTAAGACCTGGCAGGGGGACACAGCCTCTAAGCTGAAACTGTGTGGGTTACCTTTTGAAGGAGACTTGGTTTTTGGCACAGGACTAGACACCGTCCTAGATAGGACGGCGGATAGAAAGAAGGCTCTTCCTTTAAAAAAGGTAGATTCGGGGCCCAAGAAAAATTTTCGTCCTTTTTTCCAAGCCAAGGGTCCTAAGGAGGCACAAAGAGGTCAGGGTGGTAGACCCTGGCGGTCCCAGAGGGGCCGCGGGAAGCCTGGGGTGTTGTTTCGCTCCCCCAGCCAACCTGCTAAGCCCCAGTGACGGTCTCCCAGCTGTGGGTGGTCGGCTCCAAGCCTTCCTTCCACAGTGGGCAGAGGCGACGTCCAGTCCGTATGTGCTCAAACTGATTGCAGAGGGATACGCACTGGAGTTTTCGGGAAAACCACCGTCGCGGTTTTATGTGACCCAATTGCCCAGGGAGCAAGAGAAGTCTCAGGCTATGCTGACATTGGTGGAGGATTTTCTCCAACAGAGGGTGATTACGCCAGTTCCCCAGAGAGAACAGGGGGAGGGCTGTTATTCCCATATATTCCTTGTAAAGAAGCCGTCGGGCAAATTCAGGTTAATTTTAAACCTGAAGGTCCTGAATCTAGCTATCCGGTACAAGAGATTCCGCATGGACTCTATATACTCGGTGAGAAAGCTTCTTCCCCTGGGGTGCTTTCTAGCTTCAATAGATTTAAGGGATGCTTATTTGCACGTCCCGATCAGGACTTCCTCCCAGCGCCATCTGCGTCTAGCCATCAGAACAGTGAGCGGAGTGAGACATTTTCAATTCAGAGCCCTCCCATTCGGCCTTTCCTCCTCTCCCAGAGTCTTTTCAAAAGTGGTGGCAGAGGCCTTGGCACCCCTAAGGCTCAGGGGGATTTCTATAATTCCATACTTGGACGACCTCCTGCTGTTCGCCAAGTCGGAGGAGCAGCTTCTCCTGGACCTGAGGAGGACCCAGGCTCATTTGGAAGGGCTTGGTTGGATCCTGAACAAAGAAAAGTCAAGTCTAGTGCCCTCCCAGAGGATAGTCTTTCTAGGATACGTTATAGACTCTGTTCAGGGGAAAATCTTTCTACCAGAAGAAAAGATAGAAAAAGTTCAGGCTGCGGTGAAGACAATTCAGACGAATGTGCCAATTTCTGTGCGCTCAGCCATGTCCACAATGGGCTTACTCACGGCCGCCATTCCGGCGGTGCAGTGGGCTCGTCTCCATTCAAGGGACCTACAACAGGTGATCCTTCAGAATTGGACCCATGGGGAATCCCTAGAGAAGAGATTCAGAGTTCCGTCTTCAGTGAAGAGGAAACTTTGGTGGTGGAGAGGCCAGGCAAATCTGCGCCTAGGTCTGTCTTGGTCCTTCCCCACTACAAGGGTCCTAACTACGGACGCGAGTTCGTGGGGATGGGGTGCTCACCTGGACGGGCAGATGGCACAGGGATCCTGGACGAGGGAAGAGTCCAGAAGGTCCTCCAATTGGAGGGAACTCAGGGCCATTTGGTTAGGACTAAGGGCCTTTCAGGAGCTGATTCTGGACCAACATGTCCAGATTCTGTCAGACAACGCCACAGGAGTGGCGTATGTTTCCAGACAGGGGGGCACGAGAAGCAGAGTACTCCTCAGTCTGGCCTTACAGACTCTGTCCTGGGCAGAGGTGAACTTGGCTTCCCTATCGGCAGTACACCTAAAAGGCAGCCTAAACATGCTGGCAGACTTTTTAAGTCGGACAAGGGTTCTGGAATCGGAGTGGTGTTTATGCCCGGAGGTCTTCCAAGAGCTAGTAAACAAGTGGGGAACTCCTCAGATAGACCTGTTCGCGGCCCAGTCCAATGCCAAGGTTCCAGCTTATTTCTCTCTAAACAGAATGGACCAGGCAGAGGGTCTAGATGCGTTAGTTCAACGCTGGCCCTTCCGCCTGTGCTATGCCTTCCCCCCGGTTCAGATCATTCCCTTAGTGTTACGGAAGCTTCAGGAGGAGAAGACTACTCTGATCCTGATAGCCCCGTACTGGCCCAAGAGGCCTTGGTTTTCGAGTCTGTTGGAACTGGCGGTAGAAGACCCCTGGGTTCTACCAGTCAGAAGAGATCTACTTTTTCAGGGCCCTCTACTGCATCCAGACGTGAGTCGGTTAAGGCTCACGGCCTGGTTACTGAAGAGCTAATTCTTAGCAGGAAGGGTCTATCCAAACGTTTGGTAGATACGCTACTTAGTAGTAGGAAAGAGGTCACGAGGGCCATCTATTTCAAGACTTGGAAGGTTTTCAATTCTTGGTGTGAAGTTAAAAATTATTCTCCTTTGAATACTTGTTCCGTCTTGGAGTTTTTACAAGACGGTATGGATAAGGGTCTGGCAGCCAGCACCTTGAAGGCGCAGGTGGCGGCTTTGTCAGTGTTTCTAGAGAGACGTTTATCTCTAGAGCCCTATGTCATCAGATTTTTTAAGGCCTTAGCCAGGGCTAGGCCTTCCCCGTTTAAATTTTTCCCCAAGTGGGATTTATCAGTGGTCCTGGGGGGTTTGACTCAAAAGCCCTTCGAACCACTGGTAGACGCCTCTGTAAAGTTTCTAACTTTAAAATTGGTGCTTTTGGTGGCGGTCACCTCAGCAAGGAGGATTAGCGAGCTTCAGGCGCTTTCCGTTTTGGAGCCTTTTTTGTCAATCTTCCCTGATAGGGTAGTATTAAGAACTGATCCGAGTTTTCTTCCGAAGGTAGTGTCAGTATTTCATAGGACGCAGGAAATAGTGTTACCTACCTTTTGTCCAACTCCTTCTTGTCCGAAGGAGAGAGAATTCCATTCCTTAGATGTCAGGAGATGCATTAGACGCTATCTAGAGGTCTCTAGCGAGTACAGAAAGGCGAATTCGCTTTTCGTTCTGTTTTCAGGATCCCGCAAGGGGCATGGGGCTTCCAAAAGTACTCTGGCTAGACGGTTACGCATGGCTATCCATGAGGCATACAAAGCTAAAGGTTTGGATCCCCCTCCGGGAGTAATGGCCCATTCTACTAGGGCGGTGGCAACTTCCTGGGCAGAACGGGCTGGAGCTTCACCAGAACACATCTGTAAAGCGGCAACGTGGACAAGCTTTTCCACCTTCGCTCGTCATTATAGGATGGATTTGCTCTCTGTGTCAGAGCAGTCTTTTGGCAGGAAAGTCCTGCAAGCGGTGGTCCCACCCTAGAGTAAGTATTATCATCTCCAGGTGCTGTCCTGAAAGACGAGGTGAGAAAACCTTAGTTAGACTTACCGGTAACGGTATTTCTATGAGTCTTTCAGGACAGCACCGATAACCCGCCCTTTTATTAAAGATAATGTATATATATATGCTAATGTGTGTAGTTTCTATGTTCTGCTTATCTAATTTCAGGTGGCCGGAGGTACTCGTGAACAACTGAGGCCATGGTGGAAAGGGGCGGAATTTATAGCATTGACTGCAGTGTTTCCTGGGAAGTGGGTGGAGCTGCGCTCTCTCCAGGTGCTGTCCTGAAAGACTCATAGAAATACCGTTACCGGTAAGTCTAACTAAGGTTTTCTTATTCCACTGCCCCCCCACATTCCATCACGATTAAGGCTCTTATTATTTTTTTCATGCTGTACATACCTTAGTACAGCATATTCACCCGTGCATCCGTGTTGCGAGTCCCGCGGGAGTGGGTGTTCCTCACATGCTGGTGATTGACGTTTTGCCCAAAAACGAGCTCTCCCCCATCGCGTAAGCCGCGTCACGATTGGCGAAAGGAGCCGAACGGCGATGCGCAGTATAGCGCCGACTCGCCGTTCGGCTCCTTTCACCAACCATGACGCGGCTTACGCGACGGGGGGGAGCTCGTTTTTGGGCAAAACGTCAATCACCAGCATGTGAGGAACGCCCACTCCCGCGGGACTCGCAACCCGGATGCACGGGTGAATATGCTGTACTAAGGTATGTACAGCATGAAAAAAATAATAAGAGCCTTAATCGTGATGGAATGTGGGGGGGCAGTGGAATAAGAAAGTCGTTTTTAAGGGGGAACCACCCCTTTAAGCACTATCTTCAGTGTAAAGAAGAACAAGGAGCTGTGGAAGTAATGGTTTGGCTCTCGCAGATCCCTGATCCCAACATTGTGTCTGTCTGAGATTACATGAAGACAGAAGGATTTGAGGCAGCCTACATCCACAGAAGATCTGAGGTTAGTTCTCCAAGATGTTTGGAGCAACCTACCTGCTGAGTTCCTTCAAAAAGTGTGTGCAAGTGTACCTAGAAGAATTGATGTTGTTTTGAAGGCAAAGAGTGGTCACACCAAATATTGAATTGGTTTGGATTTTTCTTCTGTTCGTTTTACTTTCCGTTTTGTTTGCTAAAAATAAAATATTAACAATTTTTAATCAAAGTCCCAGTTTTTGATGGAGTAGTTTTTTATTTATTTTTTATTTTTTTTATAATAGTTGCCATAATTGATTTAAATTTAGCTTGCTGACACAAGCTTAAATAAATGTAACCCATTTTATTGCACTTTTATAGGATAGTTGCTCAAGTTCTAGAAGACAATAAATTGCCTGGTGCAATCTGCTCTTTGACCTGTGGTGGTGCCGACATTGGGTAAGTTGATCTTTTCTGATGTAATTTCTTCCTTTTACGATAAGCTAGGAGCCTGGATTAGAAGCACATAGGTTCAGCATGCCAACTAGACATTTTCAGGCATTAAGCACATTTACCTCTTATAAACATTAGGTAGGTGATTAATGAATGCATAAGTATAGTCTATATAGTTATACAACACAAAAAAAAATAGATGGTTTTGGATAGAAGTTGGCGTGTTGCCTCCCAACAGGTATTCTCATCGGGCCCTGCTTTGTAATGATAGGATTCTTCTAAAGTTTTTTTTTTTCCATTTAAATCGCGGTGACTGTCCAAATGAAGCTCAGCAAAAGGTACGTAGTTGTCTTGTTCAGCTGAAAGCACTAAGTGGCAGATAAAAAATTTGGAATAACTTGGTGAAAGAGGCTCGGAGAGAAATGCTACCGCCATACTAGGTCCATTACCCACTGACATCATTTCACCATCACTTATCCATTACATCAGGTGACATTCATAGTCTTTGAGGACAGTGTCATAACTTTTTTTTTGGGGATGTTTTATTCTATAGCAGACAGGTGTTTGCATGCTTTGCTATGTTATAAATGTGCATTCTAGTGTAGCAATAGTGTACATGCTCAACCACTTGGCTTCATGGAAGGTTTTACCCCCTTCATGACCCGGGCATTTTTTTTTTTTTTGGTGACCGGCAAGTAGATAAGCTTTTAAGGAACTCTTTTCAGCAGTTATATCCTACCTATATACAGTATCAAACAGAAGTGAGTACACCCCTCACATTTTTGTAAATATTTTATTATATCTTTTCATGTGACAACACCGAAGAAATTACACTTTGCTACAATGTAAAGTAGTGGGTGTACAGCTTGTATAACACTGTAAATTTGCTGTCCCCTCAAAATAACTCACAGCCATTTAATGTCTGAACCGCTGGCAACAAAAGTGAGTACGTCCCTAAGTGAAAATGTCCAATTTGGTCCCAAAGTGTCAATATTTTGTGTGGCCACCATTTTTTTTCCAGCACTGCCTTAACTCTCTTGGGCATGGAGTTAACCAGAGTTTCACAGGTTGCCACTGGAGTCCTCTTCCACACCTCCATGACAAAATCGGAGCTGGTTGATGTTGGAGACCTTGCGCTCCTCCACTTTCCGTTTTGAGGATGCCCCACAGATGCTCAATAGGGTTTAGGTCTGGAGACATGCTAGGCCAGTCCATCACCTTTTTACCTTCAGCTTCTTTAGCAAGACAGTGGTCATCTTGGAAGTGTGTTTGGGGTCGTTATGTTGGAATACCGCCCTGCGGCCCAGCCACCAAAGGCAGGGGATCATGCACTGCTTCAGTATGTCACAGTACATGTTGGCATTCATGGTTCCCTCATTGAACTGTAGCTCCCCAGTGCCAGCAGCACTCATGCAGCCCCAGACCATGACACTCCCACCACCATGCTTGACTGTAGGCAATACACACTTGTCTTTGTACTCCTCACCTGGTTGCCACCACACACTTGACGCTATCTGAGCCAAATACGTTTATCTTGGTTTCATCAGACCACACAGCATGGTTCCAGTAATCCATGTCCTTAGTCTGCTTGTCTTCAGCAAACTGTTTGCCAGCCTTCTTGTGTATCATCTTTAGAAGAGTATTTCTTCTGGGAGGACAGCCATGCAGACCAATTTGATGCAGTGTGCTGTGTATGGTCTGAGTACTGACAGGCTAAACCCCCCCCCCCCTTCAACCTCTGCAGAAATGCTGGCAGCACACGTATGACTATTTCCCAAAGACAACCTCTGGATATGACGCTGAGCACGTGCACTGAATTTCTTTTTTGGTCGACCATGGCTTGGCCTGTTCCGCTGTATGGTCTTGGCCACCGTGCTGCAGCTTAATTTCAGGGTCTTGGCAATCTTCTTTATAGCCTAGACCATCTTTATGTAGAGAAACAATTCTTTATTTTTATTTTTTTTAGATCCTCGGAGTTCTTTGCCATTAGGTGCAAGTGACCAGTATAAGTGAGAGCGATAAAACCAAATTTAACACACCTGCTCCCCATTCACATCTGAGACCTTGTAACACTAACGAGTTACATGACGGGGAGGGAAAATTACTAATTGGGTCCAATTTGGAAATTTTCATTTGGGGGTGTACTCGCTTTTGTGCCAGCAGTTTAGACATTAATGTGTTGAGTTATTTTGAGGGGACAGCACATTTTACACTGTTATACAAGCTATACACTCACTACTTTACATTGCAGTAAAGTGTCATTTCTTTAGTGTCATAAAAAAATATAATAAAAATATATTTTAAAAAAATGTGAGGGGGTGTAAGCTTTTGTGAGATGCTGTATGTACTTGCCATCTATTCTTTAAAGCGTGGAACTTAAAAGGTTCTAGTAAGTTTTGGTAGTTGGATGTACCTGTCGACCGGTAAAAGTAATGTTTGACAACTTTGGTGTGTTTCTGCAAGATGTCATCTGTGGTTGATTTGTTGCTTTATTGTACATTTTACTGCTTGGTGAGTTGGGAATGGGTATCCACTAGGCATTCTGCACCATGTGTTCCTGGTATGTAATTTACAGGAATGTAGAGCAGATACTACTGTGTGTATATAAATATCCTTGCTAACTAAATCTATGACAAGGTTAAAGGGATTGTGTGTGGTTCTCCCCTAAAGTATTTAAACTCAGCCCAGTTATTTCCTCAATCATTTTTCCGTTGGTCACGTCAGCCACTAACCAACTGAAAGACTTTCCCATTTCATATAGTTGGTCATCTTGCTCTGTCTGGTGATATTTGCCATATCTAGTATATTCCCACCTTCTCTTGCAAACCGTTTTATATATCCTACCGGTTTCAGATGCAGGTTGTGACACTTCTTTGTTATTCTCCTAGCAATGCTATAGCGAAGGATGAGCGTGTGGGTTTGGTTTCTTTCACTGGCAGCACAAACGTGGGGAAACAAGTATCTTTGAAGGTTCAAGAAAGGTTTGGTGAGTCCCATGTTATAGGAAGCTGCCGTTTTTCCTTTAGAATGCACCTATGTGTACACACAGGCGATCTGTTCTGGTGTTTCCGTAATGCACATTTCATGAATAGGCTCTCCTCCCGGCTTCTATTTACCTAGAGAACATCTGTATTTTTAATATTAAGCTCTGCTTGCTCTAAAGTCAGCAGAGAATGTTTGTTTAGAACCTTAAAGTGGTTGTAAACCCCATTTATGAAATCTTGATGTAAGCACTTATATATGTAGTGTTTACTTGTCTCTCTCCAGAGCGCCAAGTGTCGTTTTTCTCTGGTGCTTTGTTCCTCTGTTATCAGCATGAGTCACTTCTGGCAAGTTCTGACACCTTAGATAACATGA
Organism: Rana temporaria; assembly: GCF_905171775.1. Lineage (NCBI taxonomy): Eukaryota > Metazoa > Chordata > Amphibia > Anura > Ranidae > Rana > Rana temporaria. The sequence goes on along the minus strand of NC_053489.1, from coordinate 156,506,072 downwards.
GCTGAAAATGTGTGTCAGGGAGGGTGCTTGGATGTAGATAAGCAGAGAGCTTGTCTATTCAGAATACAGCTCTGTATGTTCCTTCGTTCCTATGTGGATGGGGGGGGGGGTCCCGCCCTTTCTTTAAATCGGCTCTTGCACATTGTAAGTGCAGTGTCCCCACCCACCCCTATGTACTGCTGAAACATGAAGATTTTTAACATGATCTGCACTTTTCAAAGTGTAGAAAGGGGAAGACTGCAGATATACAAGTAAATTGTATGTAGGATGATTTGTTTCATCTCTGTGCATCATCTGAAGCTATTCACTTCATTGGGTATATGTGAGGGTTTACAACACAGGTGTCAAACTGGCGGCCCTCCAGCTTTTGCGGAACTACAAGTCCCATGAGGCGTTGCAAGGCTGACAGTTGCAGGCATGACTCCCATAAGCAGAGGCTTGATGGGACTTGTAGTTCTGCACCCCTGGTTTACAACCACTTTAAAAGCCGGCCATAGATGGAGTGAAAATCGCTCCACCTCCCGTGGAACTATTGTGTTCTCCGGGTGGGGGGAACCTTAAAGATTATTGCAAAATCGCATGAAAAATTTGACAGGCTTCTTTTACCCATGTTGATCTATCGATCAACTTTGGTATGATCAGCCTGCCCGTACAACCATACCAAACAGTCTGACTGACGTAAGTGGGTTTTTTTTTTTGGCCTAATTCTTATGGTTTTCAGCTTCAGGGGAAAAAAAAGCCTGAATGGCAATATCTATCAACATGGGCTAGGAAAATTGTCAATACCCAATACTACTAAGAATACAACTTCTGCGCCATGGAAGAAAACCAAAGGCCAGATTTAAAGTGGTTCTAAAGGCTGAAGATTTTTTACCTTCATGCTTTCTATGCATGACGGTAAAAAAGAAGAAACCTGTGCAGCCCCCCCCCCCCCAATCCTTGCCTGAGCCCCCTCTGATCCAGCAATGTTCGAGATGGCCTTGGCTGCCTGGGACCTCGCCCTCATTATTGGCTGAGGCAGGAGCTCTTTTTGGCTCAGTCAGAGCCAGTGAGGAGGGGGGGGGGGGTATATAGAGCAATGGCTAGGGAGAATGTGGCTTTCTCTGGGGCCAGATGCTCCAGCGGGGGACCCAAAAAAGGATCGGAGTTGCTCTGTGCAAAGCCACTGCACAGAGCAGGTAAGTACAATATGTTTGTTTAAAAAAAAAAAAAACACTTTAAGCAATCGTCAACTGGAAAGACCTCTTGCATGCAAGCACATCAAATATGACCACTCTCCTCAGTCAGGTGTTCCCTCTCTGGTATTATACTAGTTCTTTCCATACGCTAACATTTGGGAATATCTGATTGATACAAATAGCACAGCCATAACTTTTTTTTCATGAAAGCGATTGGATGGAACTCGAGTCTCTCTGATGTGAGGACTCTCTTAAACTAATGCAAACTTTTGGCATGGATGGATCAAAAGTGTTTGTGTGTTCTTCTTTTTTTCTTTTTTTTTTTTCTTTCGATCACTGTCAATGGTTAAAGCTGCCAGGGGTGATCATTGTGTTTTGCAGGGGGACAGCTTCCAACTGGCAGAACACAGAGCTATAGAAGGGATTGCACCATCAAAACCTTGTAGAGCAATTTTCTTTGCTTACTGTATGCCCTGCCTAAGGCCCTTAGCTTGTAATCCATAAAACTATATTTAATTGCATATGTTTCCTACAAATAATATATATTGAGCAATACCATTTCTTGCACTTTAAACAAACCATTCAGGGGCTTTAGTGTCATTTTTTTACCAAATTTGATCACTGCTTGAAACCTGCTCCCATTAAGATCTGTGTGCCACACATGCAAACCGGATCTGAAGGGTGCTTTTTAAGGGCTTTGAGAAAGCTGCTTAATTTTTAAATTTCTAAAAGCTCTGTAGATGCCTGTTGTATGTATTACTCTTTAGATTCGATATCGCATGGTTAAACACTAGTAAATCAATTGCTCTCAAAACAGAAGAATTCTTCTAGTGCCACACTGGGGAGACTAATACTATGTTTGTATTCTGTAGGACGCAAGTTACTTGAGCTTGGGGGAAACAATGCAATCATTGGTGAGTATAACAAATATGTATATGTGTGTGTGTGTGTGTATGTATATGTATATGTGTGTATGTATGTATGTGTATATATATATATATATATATATATATATATATATATATATATATATATATATATATATATATATATATATATATATATCTATATCCCACAGTGTAATGTTCATAAAGGTTTTTTTGTCCAGATTTTAGTGTTCTCCATATGGACAAGCGGTAAGGGTGCATTCACACCACGATTTTATCATCCTACTTGTTCTCACGATTTTAGGTTTGAAATCGTACAAATCTGTATGGCAAAACGTATCCATTCACTTCCATTCATTAATGTAGGTCCCCAAGTGCATCCGATTTGATCCGCATCAGATTTGATACGATTTAAAATCGCATCAAAAATCGTGTTTGACCACGATTTTTGGTCCTGATTTGAAATCGTATTAAAATCGTGTCCGATTTTTTTTTTTTATATTGTGGTCAATCTAAATGACTAAATGACTTATCCGATTACATACGATTTTGTCATATACGATTCCATCCGATTTAACGGTCCGATTATCGGATGTAAAAATTGTGATGTGAACCTAGCCTTACAAAGAAAATATTAACCGTACACAAGAAGTATGTGCACATCTGTATTCACTAAGCAGTAGCTTGTTGGATCGTTTTTATTTATTTTTCTTGCTGTAGACAGGCAAAACAGAGCTGATCCTCCACAATGACCACTGGAGCTTCCATCTCATTTCTTCAAAATCTAGTGTAAATCATTGGGGGTTACAATGCTTAAATTGTGTTTTTTACAGAGTGCTCTGAGAGTACTTTTTGTAGCTTGATCTTATGCCCAGCTGATCAGCTGGGCATAGTTCTGTGTCTTTGAGAAGTGCTACCAACTATCACTGACATCTACAGCACCCCTAGGAGACACATTCACGCCATATTAGGCTGCGCTGGAAAGCCCTGCCTAACAATATAAAAAAAAAAAAAAAAATTGGGGAGGTATTGCTTAACCACTTCCATACCAGGTACTTACGCAGCTTCCCGCCCAAGCCAATTTTCAGCTTTCAGCACTGTCGCACTTTGAATGGCAATTGCGCGGTCATGCTACACTGTACCCAAACAAAATTGGCGTCCTTTTTTCCCCACAAATAGAGCTTTCTTTTGGTGGTATTCGATCACCTCTGCGATTTTTTTTTTTTTTTTTTGCGCAACAACTAAAAAAAGGCTGAAAATTTGGAAAAAAAATTACGTTTTTATTTTTTTCTGTTAATTTTTTTGTAAATAAGTTTTCTCTTTCAATTACGGGCACTGATATGGCGGCACTAATGGGCACCGATGAGATGGCACTGATGGACATCGATGAGGTAGTACTGACGGGCACAGATGAGGTGGCACTGATTGGCGGCGCTGGTATGCGACACTGATGGGCACACATAGGCGGCACTGATGGGCACACATAGGCGGCACTGATGGGCACACATAGGCGGCACTGATGGGCACACATAGGCGGCACTGATGGGCACACATAGGCGGCACTGATGGGCACACATAGGCGGCACTGATGGGCACACATAGGCGGCACTGATGGGCACACATAGGCGGCACTGATGGGCACTCATAGGCGGCACTGATGGGCACTCATAGGCGGCACTGATGGGCACTCATGGGCGGCACTGATGGATACTTATGGGTGGCACAGATGGGCACTGATAGGTGGGCACTGGGCATGGATGGGCACTGTGGGGTGGCACTGATGGACACTGGGGTGGCGCTGATGGACACTGGGGTGGCGCTGATGGACACTGGGGTGGCAGCACTGATTTTTGCCAGGTTGCCAGTCAGTGCCCATTTGTGGGCACTGACTGGCATCTTTTTTTTTTTTCTTTATGCTTTTTTTTTTTTTTTTTTTTTTCTGTCTTTTTTTTTTTTTTTGCCCACCCTGGTGCTCCAGGGTGGGCATCCCTGGTGGTCCAGTGTGGCGATCCGAGGGGGGGCTGCGCTGATAAACAATCAGCGCTAACCCCCCCTGTCAGGAGAGCCGCCGATCGGCTATCCTCTACTCGCGTCTGTCAGACGCGAGTGAGGAAGAGCCATCGACGGCTCTTCCTGTTTACATCGTGATCAGCCGTGGTTGGACACGGCTGATCACGTGGTAAAGAGTCTCCGCCGGAGGCTCTTTACCGAGATCGGAGATGCAGGGTGTCAGACTGACACCCTGCATCACCGATCGCCGCGATGCGCGCCCCCACGGGCGCGTGCGGCATGAAATCCTGCAGGACGTTCTAGAACGTCCTGTCAGGATTTCATAACCACTTCCCGGACGTAAATCGGCCATAGGCCGGGCGGGAAGTGGTTAAAAGAGAAGTAAAAGTCATTCCCCCCCCCCCCCCCCCCTATTAATACTTGCCTCATGGATGGAACATCAGACTGATGCTGCATCTGTCCCCCGGCGGCTCTGCACTGAGAACCGAGCCACCGTCGGCAATGGCTCGGTTCTCCCTCCCCAAGCTCTGCTCTACTTCTCAGGGCTCATTGGAGTGCTGAGCCATGGAGGGGCAGGGAGCGGCCGTCTAAGCGGCTTGCTGAGACTGCCATCAATCAGGGCAGCTGGCAGATCCAGACTTGGAAGTAGGGATGACGCACTGCCCCGACTGATGGCAGTGACGTCAGCGGAGAGCGGACTTCAGAATGCTCTCTGTTGAAAACGGGTCACAGGAGTGCAAAACAAATTTCACTCCTGTGACCCAGAAGAGAAGCCCAGCCTAAAGAGCAAAGGCTGGACTTCTCTTTTTTTTAAAGATTTAAAATTTTAACAGCATTCTATGCTGGTCTGGGTACAGAAAATGTAGGCCTGTAAACCTTATTTGTTTGCCTTATGATTCACTGTAGAATTTTTCTTTTTGTATGATCATATGCTTTTTGTAGATCACAAATGTGTTTGTATTAATCTGTAATGCGGTAATCTGTCACCTGATTGTAGTGTTTGAAGATGCTGATCTTAATTTGGTCACCCCATCTGTCCTGTTTGCTGCTGTGGGTACTGCAGGTCAGAGATGCACCACAGCCAGACGCTTGGTAAGAAATAATTACCTTTTACATGACTCATGGCCGTTATTGGTATTTGTATTATGTCCTTATCCAGTATTCTTTCTCTGTAGTTCTTGCATGAAAGTATCCATGATGACATTGTTCAGAAACTCTCCAAAGCCTATGCGCAAGTGCGTATCGGGGACCCCTGGGAATGTGAGTAGTGTTTTTTAACGGGAACATGTGTCAATAGTTAATATTAAGAACCTAAAGTGGTTGTAAACATCAGACATGAAATATGAACAAAGCATATCCCTCTGTAGTGTGTGCTTGTGTCAATCAAGAGCACAAAGTTTAATTTCTCTTTGCTCCTCCTGCTATCAGCAAGAATCACTTCTGACAAGTTTTCCCCCAAGAGAAAGGAGGTGACAGTGGAGGGAGCTCCAGCACAGAGTCTGTGATTGACGGCCTCAGCCCTGTTCTGGTGTTCTTTGTGGGGGTGTGTCTCTTACCTCCAATCAGCTGTCAGAGCCCTCCTTAATGAGCTCTGCAGTGTAATTTTAGCTCACTGTCCCTACTTTCTGATGGCTCAGAAAATGTTTGTCTTCCTTTTATGTACATCTAAAGTAAAGGAGAGATTTTTGTGGGGTTGTTTTACAATTGTTACTTTAAAAGTGCATGTAAAAACACATTTTATTTTTTATACATTTTTTGGTAGTGAGCAATGGTAATAACTTATGTTGGGTTTTTATTGCTGTTTGTGTCTTCATTGGGGAGACTGTTTGTCCTATTGCCCAGCACAGAAAGTGAGGGGAAATTGGATAGTTGTAACCAAAACTTCCATCTCCACTGGATAAGGTAGAAATTTCCCTCGCTTTTGGTTTGTGGTTGAAAGCTGCTTGGACGCTAGACTGCCTAATGAAAATGTAACTTTATTTTTTTTTTATTTTTTTTTTATGGCTTACCATATGAAATCTCTCCAATTCCTTGTGGGTCTTTATATGTCAGTTCTTCATTGCCTTTTCTGAGTATTTTAAACCATGTCTGTCTTTTTTCAGCTGACACGTTATGTGGACCTCTACACACTAAGCAGGCTGTGGAAATGTACCTTTCCGCCATTGAGCAAGCAAAATGTGAAGGTGGCACCGTTGTGTGTGGTGGTAAGGTATGTTGAAGAGATGCGTATTAGTGAAGAGATGACTGCTTCATTCTCTAACTTTTTTTTTTTTTTTTTTTCTGTAATATCTGATAAAGGTAATTGATCGTTCAGGAAATTTTGTTGAACCAACCATCATGACGGGCCTTGCTCATGACTCCCCAATCGTTCACAAGGAAACATTTGCTCCGATACTTTACGTTCTAAAATTCAAGGTACATTTTTATATATTTTACTCTTTGGCTTTTATTAAAGCAGATGTCTACTTAAAGCTGAACTCCAGGTAAGGAGCTTTAGGGTCCTATTGTAACTTTGTTATATGATCATTACCACTACATTAATCATGTGAACTGATACTGTGATTTGACTTTTAATAATAATAAAGGAGCTCTCTGGATTTATACAAAAATGCATGGCTGCATAAAACAAATCCAACAACCAAATTGTACAGTAAGTGCACGAGAAGATTAGTAAAGCTGCTCTGATTTGGACGTTGGCCTTCTGTTGCATCATTCAGAATGCAATCCAATTTGCTGGATGGTCATTAATTTGGGGTGTCTATGCTGCCTTGATTTAGTCTTATTAAAAATAACAGGTGGAGCTTCCATCCTGTGTGGGTCACGGCTATAAAGAGATGTGATTGTGGAGGAAGGGTGGGAGGGATTTATGTAGCGGCATTAACTCACTCGTGCGGATAATCAAATAAAAGGTTTAGGTTTAGAAGCTCATTAATGTCGGCAGATCAGCTAGAGGGGCAGAAGTACAAGCTTAACTAACTTCAAAATGCCAGATCCTGCTGGCTAATTGTAGTAGTCTTGTGCTTCACACTATGTGGAAGATTTGAGGCTAGTGAACTACTGAGCTGCGAAAAGATATAGCAGCGTTGGTTCATAAATGTTATATTGGCTTTGGCAGGACTTTAAAATAAAGCAGGCAAATGGCAATAACGTGCAGCAAGCAGATTTTGCTTTTAGAGCAGTGAAAATCGACGTTCTCACACCAGTAAAGTTTCTGAGATTTTGGTATAACATTTCTTCTCTGGCATTCATTCACCATCTTTCTCCACAGACTGAAGAAGAGGCTTTTGCGTGGAATAATGAGGTTAAGCAAGGTCTGTCGAGCAGCATCTTTACAAAGGACTTGGGAAGGATTTTCCGCTGGCTTGGGTAAATGATTTTCTAGAAAAAGTTACTGTTGTACAAATGACACAAATGGGGGTCATACTTGGGAGTGCTTATTCTGTCTAAATACACTTTTTTAATTTTAGGGGCTCCCCTGCAATTTTCAACTACCGTATTTTTCGCCGTATAAGACGCACCGGAATATAAGACGCACCCAATTTTAAAGGAGGAATAGCCAGCCAGTAACATTGCCCCCACATAGCCAGCCAGTAACATTGCCCCCACATAGCCAGCCAGTAACATTACCCCCACATAGCCAGCCAGTAACATTGCCCCCACATAGCCAGCCAGTAACCGCTCCGCAGCTAGGCCAAAGCCGCGGCCTTTCCTAAGACCGCGGCGGCGGTGCGCTCCGCGTATCGGATCGGTGAGTAAAAAAATGGTATCTTCGTCTTATAAGACGCACCAACTTTCCCCCCCCCAGTTTTGGGGAAGAAAAAGTGCGTCTTATAAGGCGAAAAATACGGTAAGTTGTAACCAAATTAATTTACGTTCAGAAGCTTTTTGAAAACTTACAAGCATGTGATTCAAGGTTGAATTGGATCTGGTTACCAAGTGATTGATTTTTCTTCCTAGGCCAAAGGGATCAGACTGTGGTATAGTAAACGTCAATATTCCAACCAGTGGAGCCGAAATTGGTGGAGCTTTTGGTGAGTAACAAGACCGGTTGGAATATGCATATATCTTGTATGGCCCTAAACCAAAAGTAGACAAAAGGTCATGGAATTGTAGTATTATACCTTCCATATTTGGGTTGTAAAAAACATTGCTGCTTTTTAGTACATTCTGATTTTGGTCAAGTTATTGTAACTACATCTGTTATGCCTGTCAGAACTGTATGGACACATACACAGAGATTAAAGAAATGTTGCTGTTTACAGAAGTTTTACAAACTGAAAAAAACACACCTCCTATATGTCCATGCATGCATAAGTGTTCACAGCCATATTGGAAAAGCGTTTTTAGGCTGAAAAAAACACCAAGGCAAGTTTGAGTTAAAGAGCAGAAAAAATGCTGGCTGTGCCTAAAAGAGCCAAAACGCTAGACGTATTTAGCATTTGATCGGGCACGCATTCCAGTGGTCAAAATTATTATTGGAATCCATTAACACTCAAATTGATGATCTTAAACACTCCTAAATGTATGAGCTGTATGCTACTGTGGCCTTTGTTTTTTTAACCACTTGTTGTTTTTTTTAACCACTTAAAGACCACCCCATAAGTTTTACTACAGGGCGGCTCTTCTGTGGAAAAATCACACGTGTGTGTGTGTATAATCTCTCTCTCTCTCTCTCTCTCTCTCTCTCTCTCTCTCTCTCTCTCTCTCTCTCTCTCTCTCTCTCTCTCTCTCTCTCTCTCTCTCTCTCTCTCTCTCTCTCTCTCTCTCTCTCTCTCTCTCTCTCTCTCTCTCTCTCTCTCTCTCTCTCTCTCTCTCTCTCTCTCTCTCTCTCTCTCTCTCTCTCTCTCTCTCTCCTTTTTTGTATCAGAACTCCTGGGATATTGATCTGGTCAGTTAAGTAGCAGAGGGGGAGGGGTGTATACAGAGGGGGTCGTTTCAGCTGCTTTGCTGTTAATTGAAATTAACAGGTGCACTAGGTGGGCAACAATGAGACGACCTCCAAAACAGGAATGGTTTTTCCCTACTCATCTTTTTTGACTGTTTTTTACTAGTTTTGCATTTGGCTAGGGTCAGTGTCACTACTGGTAGCACGAGGCGATACTTGGACCCTATAAAGGTTGCACAGCAGTCCAACTCCTCCAGGATGGCACATCAATACGTGTCATTGCCAGAAGGTTTCCCGTGTCTCCCAGCACAGTCTCAAGAGCATGGAGGAGATTCCAGGAGACAGGCGGTTACTTTTAGGAGAGCTGGACAGAGCTGTAGAATGGCCTTAACCCATCAGCAGGACCGGTATCTGCTCCTTTGTGCAAGGAGATACAGAATGAGCACTGCCAGCGCCCTACAAAATGACCTCCAGCAGGCCACTGGTGTGAATGTCTCTGACCAAACAATCAGAAACAGACTTCATGGTGGTGGTCTGAGGGCCCGACATCCCCTAGTGTGCTCTGTGCTCACTGCTGGACACTGGAGCTTGATTGGCATTTTCCATTGAACGCCAGAATTGTCAGGTCCGCCACTAGTGCCCCATGCTTTTCACAGATGAGAGCAGGTTCACCCTGAGCATATGCGACAGACGTGAAAGGGTCTGGAGAAGCCGCAGAGAACTTTATGCCGCCTGTAACATCGTTCAGCATGACCGGTTTGGTAGTGGATCAGTGATCGTCTGAGGAGGCATATCCATGGAGGGACGTACAGGCTATACAATGCCATTGGGTATCGGGATGAAATCCTTGGACACTTTGTCAGACTCTATGCTGGTGCAGTGGGTCCTGAGTTCCTCCTGGTGCACGACAATGCCTGGCCTCATGTGGCGAGAGCATGCAGCCAGTTCCTAGAGGATGAAGAAATTGATGCCATTGAATGGCCCCCACGCTCATCTGACCTAAATCCAAAAGAACACCTCTGGGACATTATGTTTCAGTCCATCCAGTGCCACCAGGTTGCACCTCAGTCTGTTCAGGAGCTCGGGGTGTCTTTGAATTCAGCCCCCTGTAGGTGGAAGTTTTTATTTCCATAAAATAAATGTGTGTGTGTGTGTGTGTGTGTGTGTGTGTATGTATGTATGTATGTATATGTGTATGTATGTGTGTGTGTGTGTGTGTGTGTGTGTGTATATGGATAGATAGATAGATAGATAGATAGATAGATAGATAGATAGATAGATAGATAGATAGATAGATAGATAGATAGATAGTGTGTGTGTATATATATATATATGTGTGTGTGTGTGTTTTTTTTTTATTTTTTATTGTTTATATATTTTTACATGTTTTACACACACACACACACATTTAATTTATAACTTATGAAACGTGTATGTTCAGATGTTCTAGGAAAGGCATTCTGTACTTTGCCCGAAGGCTAGCGATTCGGAATATAACATGTAACTTTTGGCTATTTTGGACTCTGAATAAATTTTAACTGCAGCAATCCTTGTTTGAAAGTGTGTGTGTGTGTGTGTGTATAGTCACGGCAGAATCTGATCTGCGGGTGCAGGGCATTGGATGTCCGCCGGTACTTGCTGATCATTGGTAAAACAAAGTGCCATATTGCCAAAAATGGCCTGGTCATGAAGAGGGGGGGTAAAGCTTCTTCTAAAATCTGATCATGAAGAGGGGGTAAAGCAGCTTTTCTTTTGCCAGTTTTGGCGTACAGGGGGGCTAAACACCCTATGGGCATGAATTTTTAAGGCTGCGTTCACACTATTGCAAATTGGATGTGTGATCTCCACATCCAATTTGCAATAGCAGGAGAATGTGAATGCCTCTAAGGAGCTGGTTCACATATATCTGTTGCAGCTCCGGTGCGAATTTGCAGGAGCCCTGGGTGTCTTTTGGTCAGTTTTCAGGTCTGAATTCAGCCAAAATTCGGGCTGAAATCGGACCTGAAACGATGAACCAGGACGCACAGGACCCCTGCTTGGAGCCACATTGGCATCCAGTGTCAACTGAGCTCATAGTAATGACCATATCTTTTAGCCAAGATATTCTGTTTGGTTGTTGGTTATTCTTTGCTAATATGCTGTGTGGTTTTTTTTTTTCTTCTTCATATTAAAAGGTGGTGAAAAACACACAGGTGGTGGAAGAGAGTCTGGAAGTGATTCCTGGAAACATTATATGAGAAGGTCAACATGGTAAGTAAACAGGCAAGAATCTGTGATCATGTCTTTTATTTACACTACATTTTAAGAGTCTTTATTAAGCATAGAACAAAAAACTTTTTGACCCCAGATCTCATATTTAAGAGGACCTGTCATGCTCTTTTCTATTACAAGGGATGTTTACATTCCTTGTAATGGGAATAAAAGTGATAAATTTTTTTTTTTTTTTTTTTTCAGTGTAAAAATTAATTAATTAAATAAATAAGAAATCCCCCCCCCCCCCCCCCCCAATTTTTTTTTTTTAAAGCACCTCATCCCGACGAGCTCGCGCGCAGAAGTGAACGCATAAGTGATTAGCGCCCGCATATGAAAACGGTGTTCAAACCACACAAGTGAGGTATCACCGCAATTGTTAGAGCGAGAGCAATAATTATAGCCCTAGAACTCCTCTGTAGCTCAAAAGATGCAACCTATAGACTTTTTTTAAACGTCGCCTATGGAGATTTTTTTAAGGGTAAAAGTTTGACGCCATTCCACGAGCGGGCGCAATTTTGAAGCCTGACATGTTGGGTATCATTTTAATCGGCGTAACATTATCTTTCACAATATATAAAAACATAATTAGGCTAACTTTACTGTTGTCTTATTTTTTTATTTAAAAAAAGTGATTTTTTTCAAAAAAAAATGCGCTTTTAAGACCGCTGCGCAAATACGGTGTGACAAAAAGTATTGCACTGACCGCCATTTTATTCTCTAGGTAGGGTGTTAGAAAAAAAATATATAATGTTTGGGGGTTTTAAGTAATTTTCTAGCAAAAAAACGGTTTTAGTCTTTTAAACGCCAAATCTGAAAAACAGCCAAGGTCCTTAAGTGGTTAAGTAATCATGTATTTTTATCATTTCAGTACCATCAACTACAGCAAGAATTTGCCATTGGCACAAGGCATAAAGTTCCAGTAAATGTCCAGTAGGTGGCTGTCTAGTTATAGAACAATGTGGTGGAAAGCATCAAGGTCAATCATTGCAGATTGCAGACGTTTATATGAAATGACTTCATCATTTCACAATGAGAAATTTCCCTAATAAAACGTGGCACAAGTGTTCCTTACTCAAATTTTTGCAGGGAAAAATTTTAATTTTCACTACAGAAGACAGACTGTCACAATTGCTACAGCAGACATTCACAGAGGATCCTGTCAGGCTGCTGAAAATTGCCATCTCCTGTGTCTGTGGTCATTAATGTTTTAGCAGCTGAACACTGGATATGTTCTGGAGCTGACACAACGTTTGTACTTTTACTTGTTTAGTAAAAAAATAAATAAATAAATCTGCTTTTGTGTGATGTGTTCATTTTAAATGTTTTATCTTTTGAGATTTGCCAAAAAGCACTTTCTAGAATTCTTGGCAGTGGACACTAGACACGTGTGTGTGTGTGTGTGTGTGTGTGTGTGTGTGTGTGTGTGTATATATGTGTATATATATATATATATATATATATATATATATATATATATATATTTATATATTTTTTATTTATTTATATATTTTTTATTTATTTATATATTTTTTTATTTATTTATATATATTTTATTTATTTATATATATTTTATTTATTTGATCTCACAAAAGTGAGTACACCTCTCCACATTTTTGTAAATATTTTTTCTTTTCATGTGAGAACATTAAAGAAATTACGCTTTGCTACAATGTAAAGTAGTGAGTGTACATCTTGTGCAACAGTGAAAGTGTTCTGTCCCCTAAAAATAACTCCACACCGCCATTAATGTCTAAACCGCTGGCAACAAATGTGAGTACACCCCATAGTGAAAATGTCCAAATTGGGCCCAATTGGACATTTTCCAGCCCCGGGGTCAAGTGACTCGGTGTTACAAGGTCTCAAGTGTGAATGGGGGAGCAGGTGTGTTAAATTTGATGTTATCACTCTCTCTCACATACTGGTCACTGGAAGTTTAACATGACACCTCATGGCAAAGAACTCTGAGGATCTGAAAAACAGAATTGTTGCTCTACATAAAGATGGTCTAGATTATAAGAAAATTGGCAAGACCCTGAAACTGAGCTGCAGCACGGTGGCCAAGACGGGTTCCACTCGGAATAGGCCTCGCCATGGTCGACCAAGGAAGTTGAGTGCCCATGCTCGGCGTCCTATCTAGAGGTTGTCTTTGGGAAATGGACGTATGAGTGCTGCCAGCATTGCTGCAGAGGTTGGGGGGGGGGGGGGGGTCAGTCTATCAGTGCTCAGACCATATGCCACACACTGATTAAATTGATCTGCATGGCTGTCATCCCAGAAGGCATGATACACAAGAAAGCCCGCAAACAGTTTTCTGAAGACAAACAGACTAAGGACATGGATTACTGGATCCATGTTGTGTGATCTGATGAGACCAAGATAAACTTATTTGGTTCAGATGGTGTGTGTGGCGGCAACTAGGTGAGGAGTACAAAGACAAGTGTGTCTTGCCTACAGTCAAGCACGGTGGTGGGAGTGTCATGGTCTGGGGCTGCATGAGTGCTGCTGGCACTGGGGAACTACAGTTCACTGAGGGAACCACGAATGCCAACATGTACTGTGACATACTGAAGCAGAGTATGATCTTGCCCCCCCGCCCCCTTTGGAGACTGGGCCGTAGGGCAATATTCCAACATAACGACCCCAAACACACCTCCAAGATGACCACTGTCTTGCTAAAGAAGCTGAGGGTAAAGGTTATAGACTGGCCAAGCATGTCTCCAGACCTAAACCCTATTGAGCATCTGTGGGGCATCCTCAAATGTAAGGTTGAGGAGAACAAGATCTCTAACATCCACCAGCTCTGTGATGTCATCATGGACGAGTGGAAGAGGACTCCAGTGGCAACCTGTGAAGCTCTGGTGAACTCCATGCCCAAGAGGGTTAAGGCAGTGCTGGAAAATAATGGTGGCCACACAAAATATTGGCACTTTGGAATTAATTTGGAAATTTTCACTAAGGGGTGCACTCACTTTTGTTGCCAGCGGTTTAGACATTAATGGCTGTGTGTTATTTTGAGGGGACAGTAAATTTACACGGTTATGTACGCTCACTACTTTACATTGAAGCAAAGGGTCATTTCCTCAGTGTTGTCACATGAAAAGATATAATAAAATATTTACCAAAATGTGAGGGGTGTGTAATTGAGAAATATATAATTATGCCAGCCTCTGTATAGTGCCACCTCTGCTCAACAGTTTGTCAATTATCCCAGGGGATTGGACACCTTTTAATCAGAGAGTATAATAAGAAATCGCCATTTATTTATTTTTTATGAAAACCAATATTCATTGATATTGCTGACCTACCAGACAGTAAGAAAGCTTACATGCATTAGTGAAGTTACAGCATATACCACAAAACCTCTGTATCTAAACAATTTAAGTATAAAATTATTTTTTACAAATGCATGGTAAAAAAAAAAAAGTAAAAGAATGACTTCTTACAACGGCATCAATTCCTCAAAGTCCACAAGATGGCATGGATGTTACAATGTTTAAAAAAAAAAAAAAAAAGATTATCTGTAACCATATACCAGGGTTGTAAAAATGATTATGGGGACTTAACCTTTTTTGTTTTTCTGGAACAAATAAGAACACAATCATTTTATCCAGTATAGAAAGGCAGCCAGGCAAAAAGCCAGATCACAGTATCTAATTTGGACAAGGGAGAGCTCTGAACCCATGAAAGTTGGCATGAGAAAAGGGAAACTGGATGTTTGTTGTTGACGCTTGGCTTCCTGCAGCAACTGGAAACTGTTGTCTTTGCATGCTGTCAGGGAGCGCAAGTTCCTGCTGTGTAGACAACAGGAGCTGTGGGCTCCCCCTGGACCTTGCCCACTGGAAAATGTCACTTCCAAATCATGTGGGTACTGCTTCCCCCATTTGTGCCATGTGTGATTTACTGTGAAGTACCCCTGTCATCACAACGCATTTTATGTGCCACCATATGTAGAGCAATGATGGCTATCAAATAAATTAGGTATACGAATCATGAGAATTTTTCAATGATATTTTTATTACACACAGGTCACTTTTTATTAGGTATGTTCAATTGCTTGTTAAGACAAATTGTTAATCATCCAATTGCATGGCAGCAAGTCTGTGCATTTAGGCATCTAGACCCGGTGAAGATCACTTGCTGAAGTTCAACCGAGCATCAGAATGGGGATTTTAAGTGGCTTTGAATGTAGCATGGTTGTTGGTGACAGACAGGCTGGTCTAAATATTTAAAAAAATGGCTGATCTACTAGAAGCACAACCATCTCTAGGGTTTATCGTATGACCGAAAAAAGAGAAAATATCCAGTGAGTGGGAGTTGTGTGGACAAAAATGTCTTGTTAATGTCAGAGGAGAATGGGAAAACTGCTTTGAGATGATAGAACGCATCAGTAACTCGCAATAACCACTCGTTGCACTCAAGGTATGCAGAATACCAACTCTGAACACGCAACACATCAAACGTTAAAGCAGATGGGCTACAGCAATAAAAGAACACTCCGGTCAGCGAAGAACTGAAAACTGAGGCTACAATTTGCACACTCGCCAAAATTGGACAATGGAAGATTGAAAAAACATTGCCTGCTCTGATGAGTCTCGATTTCAGCTGCAACATCAGATAGTAGGGTCAGAATTGGGCATATAAGCATGGATCCAGCCTGCCTTGTATCAATGGTTCAGGCTGGTGGTGTAATGGTGTGTGTGTGTGCGATTATTTTCTTGGTACACTTTGGGGTAGAGCTTCACGATTAATCGTTAAGAATCAAGATCACAATTCTCAGCCCCCCCCACCCCATGATATAAACCAAGCATTTTCCTGATTCTATGCAGAGTTCTCTGCTCAAGCCGACAGCTGTCAAGAAAACAAAATTGACAGTCTGCTCAACATTCCTCAGCTGCTGAGCTGACTATAAACATTGTGTGACAGACTCCCCAGGGACATACTGGACCCTCTTATGTCTAAAATCATCCTATGTCCACCAAGGGCATAGGGGGACTGAGAAATTATATCTTGGACTACATGGGATTATTATGTAATTATTATCCACAATATATACCAGGATATCTGTAAAGAACTATTTACTGTTTGTTGATTCTGAACTCAACGGGTTAATTGTAGAAGTGACTCATTCATAATGTTGGGACACATACTGTTAAATGCTAATGCCATCACCTCCAGCCATCTGTCTGTTCTCTGTGCTAATTGACCCTGCTATTGTGTGAAGATGTCCTGTGTTTACACTTATGATAATGTGTATTGTATAGCAGGTGAGCGAGGAGACGTGACGTCTACCCTGAAAGGTCATATCTATGAGTCTCCTAGTCTGGGTAAATGATTAGTTAATTAGCTCATGTTAATTATGTTCTGGTTACCTCCTCTTTAAACTGTATATAAGGTTGCATTCTTGGTTCTATTAAACACTCCATGTTCAGCAGACAAACAAGTCTCGTCTCGTGTGCTTGTGAGCAGCTGGAATATCTGATATCTATATCCAGACTCATAGGAAGCGGTATATGACGGAAGCACTCAAGCGGAGTGTGGGACGTTCCGTTACCCATTGCAATGTTTTTTGTTCTTTAGATCAAATGAGTGAACTTCAGTCTGTAAATGAGGGAAGTTTAACCACTGAACGAGGGAGTAAACACTGATGGGTTTTACTTCCTCTTTGTTCCCCATGCAAAGTAAAAGCATGATGCATACTAGCCCATTATATGGCACTTACCTGCAAACGAAGGCCACGATGTCCCCGCTGGTGGCTGCATCCATCTTCGCCCCTCTTCCTTCTGGTGCCACGGACTCTGGCCCTACGGGCAGCAGCCGCATGACTTCACTCCCGCGTAGGAGCCTTCAGTCACGGCATTTGTGAGTAAAGAAACGGCTCGGTGGGCCGTTTCTTCACAGCGCATATGTCTGACATCATTGGCACAGTGTACAGCAAATATCTCCTAAACTGCGCACATTTAGGAGATATTTCCACTATAGGTAAGCCTTATTTTAGACTTGCCTATAGGTAAAAGTCCACAATCGGGTTTACAACTACTTTAACCACTTCAATACCAGGCACTTTTCACCCTTCCTGCCCAGGACACTTTTCAGCTTTCAGCGCTGTCGCTTTTTAATTGTCATTCGCCCGGTCATTCTACACTGTACCAAAACAACATTTTTATCATTTTGTTCCCACAAATATAGCTTTATTTTGGTGGTATTCGATCACCTCTGCGTTTTTGTGTTTTTTTTTTTTCCCCCTTGTACTAAATAAAAAAAAAAGACATTTTTGGAAAAAAAAGTCTGTTTGTTATAAAATATTGTAAGTAAGTAAGTTTTCTCCTTCACTGACGGGCTTTGATGAGGTGGCACCAATGAGGCGGCACTGATATGCAGCACTGATGGGCACTCATAGATGGCACTGATGGGCATCACTGGGCACTGACTGGCATCCCTGTTGGTCCAGGGTGGCATACCTGGTGGCCATCCATGATCAGCATCCCCTATGGTCCTGAGCGGGCATCCGTGGGGGGCGCTGCACTGATAATCAGTGCCGACCCCATCCCCCTGTCAGGAGAGCAGCAGATTGGTCCTCCTTGTGTCTGTCAGACACGAGTGTGGAAAAGCCGATAAACATATTTTCCTGTTTACACTGACCAGCTGTGATTGGACACTGCTGATCACGTGGTAAAGAGCCTTCGTCGGCTCCTTACCGAGATCGGTGTTGTGGTGTGTCAGACTGATGCTGCACCACTGATTGCCGCTCTGCGTGCCCCCATATGATGTCCAGTCAGAATATCTGAACCATCATTCTTCTATAGGTCGGGTGGGAAGTGCTTAAAGCGGGGGTTCACCCTTAGAGGGCACTTTTCCCCCTTAGATTCCTGCTCGTTATTACTAGGGGAATCGGCTATTTATTTTAAAATATGTGCAGTACTTACCCGTTTACGAGACGCATCCTCTCCGTCGCTTCCGGGTATGGGCTTCGGGAATGGGCGTTCCTTCTTGATTGACAGGCTTCCGAGAGGCTTCCGACGGTCGCATCCATCGCGTCACGATTTTCCGAAAGAAGCCGAACGTCGGTGCGCAGGCGCAGTATAGAGCCGCACCGACGTTCGGCTTCTTTCGGCTACGAGTGACGCGATGGATGCGACCGTCGGAAGCCTCTCGGAAGAATGTCAATCAAGAAGGAACGCCCGCTCCCGAAGACCCATACCCGGAAGCGACGGAAGAAGATGCAGCTCGAAAACGGGTAAGTACTGCTCATATTTTAATATAAATAGCCGATTCCCCTAGACCGAACGAGCAGGAAGCTAAGGGGAGATTTTTTTTTTTTTTTAAAATGGGTGAACTCCCGCTTTAAAGACTAAACCTTTTTCTGACACTTGTTGGGTTTCAAGTTAAAATCATATTTTTTTTTTTGCTAGAAAATTACTTAGAACCCCCAAACATAATTTTTTAATATAGTGTATATATATACAGTAATTTAGCAGAGACCCTAGAGCAGGGGTGTCCAAACTTTTTTCAAAGAGGGCCAGATTTGATGAAGTGAACATGCGTGAGGGCCGACTATTTTGCCTGACATTCTTTGAACCATTAAAATTCGGTCTAAGTGTGTTCGTCTGAGCACTAATACACGGCCCAACAAGAATTCTCTTGCCTTTGTGGCTGTGTGGTGAAGAGATGAGCTTGGGCGTGTTATTTGGATATACTGTATATATTTCTTTTGTGGGCCCAACGAATCTCAGAGTGCTGCTTAGGACTAAGGATGAGTGTGGGCGTGTTATTTGGATATACCGTATTTATCGGCGTATAACACGCACAGGCTTACCATTGCCATGAATGCAGCCTTACAATTGCCATGAATGCAGCCTTACCATTGCAACCTATCCATTGCAACAAATGCAGCCTCACATGTGCCATACATGCAGCCTCACATGTGCCATACATGCAGCCTCACATGTGCCATACATGCAGCCTTACACGTGCCATACATGCAGCCTCACATGTGCCATAAATGCAGCCTTACCATTGCAACCAATGCAGCCTCACATGTGCCATTAAAGCAGCCTCACATGTGCCTAAATGCAGCCTTACCATTGCCATCAGTGCAGCCTGAACGATGCCCATCTGCAGCCTCGGAGGGCAGAGGGAGGGGGGCGGGACGAGTGCCGACAGATTACAAACATGAGAATCTCTTGTTTACCCTGTGGCCTCTTTAATACAAAGTCCCGCCTCTTATGATAGACAGAACAGTCGTCCAATGCCATCCCAGGAGACGGGATATCCAACAGAGACGCTGCTGAGTAAACAGGAGATTCTCTTCATGTAATCTGATGGCGCTCATCTTGCCCCCTCCCTGTCCCCTCCAAGGCAGCGCCAATAAATACAGTATATTTCTTTTGTGACCCTGGGGGCCACAAACAATATATATATATCCAAATCCCCAGGGGGGCCATATTAAATCAACAGGGGGGCCGCATTTGGCCCCCGGGCTGGACTTTGGACATGCCTGCCCTAGAGAATAAACTGGTGGTTGTTACAAGATTTTATGTCACGCTCTATTTGTGCAGCAGTCTTTCAAATGCAATTTTTTTATTTCTGAATCGGATGTCCAAAGTTGTGTAAATACTATACAAAAATCAAACGACCATGCCTTGCATGGAAGTTGTTTTATTTTTTTCATAGTGTGTACCCAGCTTTAGAGGAGGTTGAAAACAATAGGTTCTCCGATGAGGTCCGTCTGTTTGTTTTTCAGGCGGACCTGATCGGACCTTCCACTCCCCACCCCCCCATGGAGCAGTGACATGTCCGCTGCTATCTGATCCTTTCAGCAAAATCCAGATGGATGGTGGTCCAATTTTCCATCTGTCTGGTGGATCGGATGAAAAAGGAGAGCGGGACTGGATCCGTCGTCGTTGGAACGATCCCACGCTGAGCAAGAAGAGTCTGTCCACTTGACCACAGGGCACTTAAAGGGGTTGTAAAGGAATTTTTTTTTTCCCTAAATAGCTTCCTTTACCTTAGTGCAGTCCTCCTTCACTTACCTCATCCTTCCATTTTGCTTTTAAATGCCCTTATTTCTTCTGAGAAATCCTCACTTCTTGTTCTTCTGTCTGTAACTACACACCGTAATGCAAGGCTTTCTTCCTGGTGTGGAAAAAGCCTCTTGAGGGGGCGAGCAGGAGTGTCAGGACGCCCACTAACACACAGCTCCTTTCTCTATCTGCAAAGTAGAGAGTGTCCTGACACTCCTGCTCGCCCCCTCCCCCCTCAAGAGGCTTTCTCCACACCAGGACAGACAGAAGAACAGGAAGTGAACATTTCTCAGAAGAAATAAGGACATTTAAAAGCAAAATGGAAGGATGAGGTAAGTGAGGGAGGACTGCACTAAGGTAAAGGAAGCTATTTAGGGAAAAAATGTTTTACCTTTACAACCCCTTTAAACTCCCTTCTTAAAGCGGGGGTTCACCCTTAGAGGGCACTTTTCCCCCTTAGATTGCTGCTCGTTTTTACTAGGGGAATCGGCTATTTATTTTAAAATATGTGCAGTACTTACCCGTTTACGAGATGCATCCTCTCCGTCGCTTCCGGGTATGGGCTTCGGGAATGGGCGTTCCTTCTTGATTGACAGTCTTCCGAGAGGCTTCCGACGGTCGCATCCATCGCGTCACGATTTTCCGAAAGAAGCCGAACGTCGGTGCGCAGGCGCAGTATAGAGCCGCACCGACGTTCGGCTTCTTTCGGCTACGAGTGACGCGACGGATGCGACCGTCGGAAGCCTCTCGGAAGGCTGTCACTCAAGAAGGAACGCCCGCTCCCGAAGACCCATACCCGGAAGCGACGGAAGAAGATGCAGCTCGAAAACGGGTAAGTACTGCTCATATTTTAATACAAATAGCCGATTCCCCTAGACCGAACGAGCAGGAAGCTAAGGGGATAAAAATTTTTTTTTTTACAAATGGGTGAACTCCCGCTTTAACCAGACCAATTTCAGCTTTCAGTGCTCTCACACTTAGAATGACTTTTTATCCTTTTTTTCACACAAATAGAGCTTTCTTTTGGCGGTACTTAATCACTGCTGGGTTTTCTATTTTTTTTTTTGCAATAAAAGAAAAAAGACCAAAAATTCTGTAAAAAAAAAAAAAATTATATTATAAAATTTTGCAAGTTAGTAACTTTTCTTCATAAATTTTGGCAAAAATTTATACTGCTACTGCTTTGATAAACATAACCCAAATCGGTGCATATTATTTGGTCTGTGTGGTCTGAGTCCACAAGCTATGGTGCCAATATCGGAAAATTGATCACACCTGAAGTACTGATGGCCTATCTCATTTCTTGAGACACTAACAAGCCAGGACAGTACAAATACCCCCCAAATGACCCCTTTTTGGAAAGCAGACATTCCAAGGTATTTAGAAAGGGGCATGGTGAGTTTTTTTAAGTATTTTTTTTCCCCCCACAATTCTTTGCAAAATCAAGATTATTTTTTTGTTTCACAAAATGTTCATATTATCAAGTTATTTCTCAAACACAGCATAGGCATACCACAAATGACACCCCAAAACACATTCTACTACTACTCCTGAGTAAGGTGATACCACATGTGTGAGACTTTTACACAGCCTGGCCACATACAGAGGCCAAACATGCAGGGAGCACCATCAGGCGTTCTAGGGACATACATTTCAAATCTAATTTGACTACCTATTACACTTTGAGGCACTGTAGTGGCATGGATGAGATGTGGATGGGGATGGCTAGACATGGTTGAGCCATGAATATGGATGGGATGGCTGGGGATGGATGGAGGAGTATTGCTGAGCAGGAATGAATGGGGATGGATGAGTATTGCTGAGCGAGGATGGATGAGCATTTCTGAGCATTGATAGGTATGGGTGGGATGGCTGGATGAGTGCTGGAATGGGCACAGATCAGTGCTGTGGGCACTACACATCCAGCCCACATCGCTGCTGCACCCAGAGATGTATTATGGCCTAGGCCAACAAGGCCCAGGCCTAGGGCGGCACTTTGCGGAGGGCGGCGAAAAGGTGCCCCCCGCGAACCCCCCTCCTCCCGCACGGAGAGCCGCACAGCTGAATCCTGGAGTTCAGTGCCGAAGCGTGCAGTTGCACTGAACTCCAGGATTCAGCTGTGCGGCTCTCCGTGCAGGAGGAGGGGGGTTCGCGGGGACGACGTTTTTTTTCCGCCCCCCCCCCCGCAAAGTGGCGCGGTCACCCGGGACATCTGCCGCCCGGGTCCAGCAGCGTCATTCGGCTACAGTGCAGCCGTCCCTCTCCCTCCACTGACTGCAATACACAGTCACACTTCGGCTCCTCCCCCCTCTTGGCTCAATGTGTACACAGCCAGGAGGAGGAGCCGAGGAGAGACAGGACTGCGAGAACCGTGCTGCACAGTAACCAGGAGGTAAGGGGGGGAGAGCAGATACGAGGTGATGGGAGAGGAGAGGGTGGTATGGGGATATGTGCTGGGGAGTGATTTGAGAGGAAAGATGATATGTGCTAGTGGGGGGTCCGATCCCCCCCCCCCACTAGCACATATCATCTTCCCTCTCAAATCACTCCCCAGCACATATCCCCATACCACCCTCTCCCCCCAAATTAAAAGATGCTCTGTCCCCCTGTACTCATCTCACCCTGTGCTCATCCCACCCTGTCCCCCTGTGCTCATGCCACCCTGTGCTCATGCCACCCTGTCCCCCTGCCACCCTGTCCCCCTGTGCTCATGCCACCCTGTGCTCATGCCACCCTGTCCCCCTGTGCTCATGCCACCCTGTGCTCATGCCACCCTGTCCCCCTGTCCTCATCCTACCCTGTCCCTCTGTCCTCATCCCATGAAAATGACAGGACGAGTCTTAAAAAGGAAGGGGTGCGTCATATATAAAGTAGGGGGTGCGCGAGTTTCACCAGGCCTAGGGCAGCACAAAACCTAAGTACACCCCTGGCTGCACCCAATCTCTCCCTTCGCACTGTATTGTTTGATCGGTATGGGGAGGGGAAAGATGAACCGGACATCTGGCTGTCACGGATATTGCCGGGTGCGTGCCCAAACAAGATTCTGGACTCCCTCCCAGAATAAACCAACTGCGCTGCAGATGTCTTTTGGCTGAAAAAAAGACGTCATCTGGATCGAAGCATATTCTGCTCTAAAACCTGGATATATATTTTAGCATTGATGGTACCTTCCAGATGTGCAAGCTGCTCATCTGGAAAATCAGAGATGCAAGCTTTTGAACTGGGTACTGATAAGCCAGAAATTCAGTTTCTACTTTAGTCCAGAGGATGCGGCGGCCATAGTTTCCAAAAAGAATGCCAGATTTCAATTCTTCTAACCACAGAACAGTTTTCCACTTTGCAAAGGACCATTTTAAATGAGCTTTGCCCCAGAGAAGATGGTGACATTTCTGGATCGTGTTCAAATATGGCTTCTTCTTGCATTATAGAGCTTTCAATTTGCAATTTTGGGTGGCACGATGACTGTGTTCAGACAGTGATCTTTAGAAGTATTCCTGAGCCCATGCAGTGATGTCCATCACATAATCAATGTACTACAAGCAAGCTTATCAGTGTGCTTGTAGTCCATGCACCCTTCTATCAGCTTTGTAATTGGAAGCCCATATGGAGGTACAGGTAGAAAGTAGGAGGGCGAGTGTGCAGGGGCCTAATGTTGCACCTGGCTTCTGTAGAAAAATATAATAAAGGCACATATTTTTGCTGCAAAAATATGGGCATTTATATTTTTTTTGTAAAAGACAACTTATCCTTTAATCACAGTGCATTTTTTTTTCTACAGGGGGTCCCATGGGCAGAATTTTGGGGGAAAGTGAAATAACCCTTTACAAAAGAAGTATGGGGTTCTTAAAAAGGGGAATATATATATATATATATATATATATATATATATATATATATATATATATATATATATACAGGCATAGCTGACTTTTAAGCACACAATTGAGTTTATTTACTATATGGGGAGTATTGGGGGGACAGCGGCACACGGCACACGAGATGGGTTCTTTTTGTTTATGTTTTCTTTGAGAGCAGTTTTTTTTTGTTCTATTTTATTTAACCTGTTTTTTGTTCTCTGATTGCTTTAGCGCTCTATGTCTATTTTACATGATATGGACTAATGTACTATTCAGTATCTCCTAGACGAGAGTGCGAGGTTTAGTAATGGCTATAAGTTAAGAAAATGCTGTATGCACTTTTATGAGAATCCATGTTAGGATTGTTCTTTGTCATTCTGCTGTATATGATGATGAAGGATAAGGGATTTCTTACCTTCCCCGTTCTGAGAATGTTTTTACACTGTCCTTGTACCTTATATACGCTGTTATTTTCTGTGAATGTGTATATGGCTAATAAAAACCTTTTAACAAAAAAAAAAAAAACTGGAAAGCGCAAAATCAGGCTCACTTCTGCATAGAAACCAATCAGCTTCCATTTTTTTTTTACCAAAGCTTAAAGGATCAGTAAAGATTATTATTATTTTTTTCTTAAATAACAAACATGTTATACTTACCTCCAATGTGCTGCTCACTGTATCACTCGCCTCCAGCCCCCGGCGTGCCGTGTCATTGGATGTGATTGACAGCAGCGCGAGCCTATGGCTGCGCTGCTTTCAATCCATCCACTTTACCCAATAAACGGCCAGGGTGAGCGACGAGGAAAATGACGTGGACGAGCGCGGGACTTTCGAGGGCTCTGGTAATTATAACGGGAGGCTCAGGGGGGGGGGGGGGGTCATATTGTCCGAAGTTTTTTCACCTTAAGGTGAAAAAACTTTTACATTTACAAGTTCAACCCCTTTAATTGAACAAGCTGTGGTTAGAAGCTCATTGGTTTCTATGTAGAAGTGAGCCTGATTTTGCACTTTCCAGCTTTAGTAAATAAACCCCATTGTGTACTTAAAAGTGGGGTATGCCTATGTGTGTGTGTATATATATATTGGGCTAGATTCAGCAACGATTTACGCCGGCTTATCCATAGATACGCCGCGTAAATTCAAAGCTGCGCCGGCGTATCTTCTTTCTGTATTCAGAAAGCAAGATACGCCGACATTAGCCTAAGATACGACTGGCATAAGTCTCTTACGCCGTCGTATCTTAGGGTGCATTCTCACGCTGGCCGCTAGGTGGCACTTCCGTTGTTTTCGGCGTAGAGTATGCAAATTACCTAGTTACGCCGATTCACAAACGTACGTGCGCCCGGCGGTAGTTTTTTACGTTGTTTGCGTAAGGCTTTTTCAGCGTAACGTTGCTCCTGCTATTAGGTGGCGCAGCCAATGTTAAGTATGGACGTCGTTCCCGCTTCGAAATTTGAATTTTTTCGCGTCGTTTGCATAAGTCGTTCGCGAATAGGGCTGGACGTAATTTACGCTCAGGTCGAAACCGTTCGTAAAACACGTGAATCACGTCAGGTCATCAAATATTAGCATAAAACACGCCCCCCTTCCACATTTTAATTACGCGGGCTTACGCCGGCCCCATTTTACGCTACGCCGCCGCAACTTACGGAGCAAGTGCTTTGTGAATACTGCACTTGCTCCTGTAAGTTGCGGCGGCGTAGCGTAAATAGGATACGCTGCGCTGCCGTAAGAAGGGGCGCAGCTACCTGAATCTAGCCCATTATATATATATATACAGTACAGACCAAAAGTTTGGACACACCTTCTCATTCAAAGAGTTTTCTTTATTTTCATGACTATGAAAATTGTAGATTCACACTGAAGGCTTCAAAACTATGAATTAACACTTGTGGAATTATACATAACAAAAAAGTGTGAAACAACTGAAAATATATTTCATATTCTAGGTTCTTCAAAGTAGCCACCTTTTGCTTTGATTACTGCTTGGCACATTCTTGGCATTCTCTTGATGAGCTTCAAGAGGTAGTCACCTGGCGCAGCACCCCATCACTCTCCTTTTTGGTCAAATAGCCCTTACACAGCCTGGAGGTGTGTTTGGAGTCATTGTCCTGTTGAAAAATAAATGATGGTCCAACTAAACGCAAACCGGATGGAATAGCATGCCACTGCAAGATGCTGTGGTAGCCATGCTGGTTCAGTATGCCTTCAATTTTGAATAAATCCCCAACAGTGTCACCAGCAAAGCACCCCCACACCATCACACCTCCTCCTCCATGCTTCACGGTGGGAACCAGGCATGTAGAGTCCATCCGTTCACCTTTTCTGCGTCGCACAAAGACACGGGGGTTGGAACCAAAGATCTCAAGTTTGGACTCATCCGACCAAAGCACAGATTTCCACTGGTCTAATGTCCATTCCTTGTGTTCTTTAGCCCAAACAAGTCTCTTCTGCTTGTTGCCTTTCTTTAGCAGTGGTTTCCTAGCATATATTATACAATGAAGGCCTGATTCACACAGTCTCCTCTTAACAGTTCTAGAGATGTGTCTGCTGCAAAAGGTGGCTACTTTGAAGAACCTAGAATATGAAATATATTTTCAGTTGTTTCACACTTTTTTGTTATGTATAATTCCACATGTGTTAATTCATAGTTTTGATGCCTTCAGTGTGAATCTACAATTTTCATAGTCATGAAAATAAAGAAAACTCTTTGAATGAGAAGGTGTGTCCAAACTTTTGGTCTGTACTGTATACATACACACACATATATATATATATATATATATATACAGAGCTTTTTTTCCTCAGAAAATAGGTGCAGGAACTCAACCACGACCCGTTCAGATTTCAAAAACAGTAGAAGGGTCTTAAAGGGGCATTAAATACCAGGATTGCATTACTTACAGAGTGCAGAGTTCAGGGGGGTTACACACAGAGTGCAGAGCTGTCACTTGTAAACACAGAAACCAGACTTCTGTGTTTACAAGTGATTGTGGTGAGCAGGCACCAAAGGGTCTGAGCCAAAGGTGGTGGAACTGAGTTCCCCCAAGTTCCCCCAGAAAAAAAGCCCTGTATATATATATATAAAATCTCACTTAGGTGATGTAGCATTGGTCAAAGGCTGCATCTGTCCCCTGCTGCTTCTAAGACTGGGAGCAGATCTATCAAAGACTGCTAAATGCTCAGTCTTCAGTCTTCAGTGAACACTGGAGTGCTGGGCTGTGGCAAGGGTGGGAATGGCTGGATCAGTCTCTCAGCAGCTTACACAGAGGCTGAGCCAGCTGCCGGTCCAGGCATCTGGATGGATACGACTTTAAAATCAGGGTCTTTCTAGAATCTAGAGCCTTGATCTGTTGAGTGACAACAACCAACAGTGGTCATTGGAGTGCTGAATGAACTGCATGCCTGTGATCCGTAGAAGTAGGGACAAAAAAAAAAAGCTTTGTCCATACCTCTCCTTGAAAGGATAAGTTAACCTTTTCCACCATGTTACATGTTAGACCTGTATTTCCAGGCTCCAAGCATATCGGCGAACCCAGAACCAGCATAGCGGCTGCCTTTTAATATAGGGGAGGAAGATCTCAAAGAAGAAACCAAACAAACATGGCTGATGCCACGGGGTAGATGGGACTGGGAGGAAGATTAGCAAACTTTCTGTTAATGACCCAGAAGTGACAAATTCTTTAAGATTCCTGATGTCTCATTTAACCACTTGCTTACTGGACACTTAAGCCCCCCTCCTGCCCAGACCAATTTTCAGCTTTTAGTGCTCTCACTCTTTGAATGACAATTGCGTGGTCATACAACACTGTACCCACATTTTTTATCATTTTTTCCCCCACAAATAGAGCTTTATTTTGGTGGTATTTGATTACCTCTGCGTTTTTTTTTTTTACTGGTGGGCACTGAGAGGTGACACAGAGGTGGCACTGAAGGGCATTGATAGGTGGCATTGGTGGGCACTGAGAATTGTCACTAGAAGGTGGCAGTGATGGGCACTGATGGGTGGCAATCATGGGCACTGATCAGCACCGGTAGGTGAGCCTGATAGGCAGCACTGCTATGTGGCACTGATTAGCACCACTAGTGGACATTGATAGGTGGCACTCGTAGGCATTGATAGGTGGCATTGTTTTGCACTGGTGGACACTGGCAGGGGGGCACTGATGAGGTAGATGTGCCTCTTCCACTCGGGACCGATGTACCTTACACAAAAGCCAGTGATCGGCTTTTTTATCTCCTTACACTGTCAGCTTGAGGAGAAAAAAAAACTATTACCAAGCTTTTGTTTACATCACGTTTACATCATGAAAATAGCTGATCACGTGGTAAGGGGCCGGGAGCGGGCCCTTACTCGGATCTGTGATCACACGAGTCTCAGTGACTCGGTGATCACAGCGCACGCCCTGCAGGGGGTGAGCGGGGAGCGTGCAAAGGGGAGGACGTCTATTGACAGCCTCCCGGCAATTCAGGTCCGCACTGTAGCCGTGATTCGGCTATAGCACGGATGGCAAGTGGTTAAGAGAGCCTGTCACCAAAAATTCATTGCATAGGGGACTTTTTGTCCCGTATGTGATGGAAAAACGGAAAATTGTATCATACTTACCAGTAATTTTCCTTTCCTGGTGCCTATCCATGGCAGCATACTTGTGATAGAGCTCCGCCTCGACTCCTCCTTCAGGGCTAGTGAATAGAATAAATTAAAGGCATAGCCCCTCCCCCAACATTCTCCGTAATATAGAATACCGAGGGTGGGAGCGTATGCTGCCATGGATAGGCACCAGGAAAGGAAAATTACTGGTAAGTATGATACAATTTTCCGTTTTCCTGGTGCCTCCATGGCAGCATACTTGTGATAAATAACTAGCTGATATGGGTGGGATAATGCTTAACAATAAACGTTTAATTAGAAGAAGACATAGCAGCCTGAACTGCCCTTCTTCCAAACTCAACAGTCGTGAGAGCTCCTAGACCAATATGGTAGTGTCTGAGGAACGTATGGTGAGAAGACCAGGTGGCGGCCCTGCACACCGTCTTCAACAAAACATTAGCCCTTGCTGCCCAGGAAGCCGAGACTGCCCTTGTAGAATGAGCATTTACTCAGGATGGAGAATATTCTTTACCCTGTAGGCCTTCTGGATTAACTTTACAACCCAAGATGCCAGAGTTCTGATGGAAGCATCTTTGCCCCTGTATTTACTGAACAGTACAATAAAAAGTCTCTCAGAGTTTTTGAAGGGGTCGTGGCTGCTAGGTAGGCCCTGAGCACTCTGGATACATCCAGCTCACGACAAGACTCTGAACCTGTGTCTGTAAACACTGCTAGTGCCCAGGTTCCAACAGGTGGCTTGGAGTAGCGACCTTAGGTGTGAACCCTCGAAGGGGCGAAGTTCCATCCTGTTCGGGAAGAAGGAGATGTGGTCGTCACCCATCCCTAAGGTGTGAAGTTCCGAGATCCTTCTGCCAGATGTAATGGCTAGCAGGAAAGCCGTCTTTAGTGTCAGGTTCCATCTTGCTACTTGTTGCACTGGAGCAAAGGGATGGTCAGATAGAATTTCAAGGACCAGGGACAATCCCACTTAGGAAATGATCGTCTGACAGGTGTCGCCGAATCTTCAATACTCCTCTGAGGAAAGTGACTACCAAGAGATCCTCCACCCATCTCTTACTTGTTGCGGCAGAGACTGCTTCTACCTGCACTTTGAGGGAGCTCAGACCAAGCCCCAGATCAAGTCCTGTCTGAATGGAACCTAAAATATTGGACGTAGAGGGAAGGATTGGATCAAATCCATTTCCGGTAGCAGATGACAAGAACTTGTCCCAGATTTTTGATTATATGGCATTAGTTGCCGGTTTTTCTGGCTTTTAGAAGGGTTGTTATGACTCCTGGGGAACACCCTAGGGACTCGAACCCTCGCCTCTCAACCTCCAGATTCGAAGATTCAACTTCTGGAGGGTTTGTATGAACTAGACTGCCCTGTGACAGAAGTTGAGGGAAAGGAGGGATCCTGATTGGAGAGCTCACACTGAGGCGCAGGGCTAGAGGGAACCAGGGTCTCTTCAGCCAATACGGAAGTACTGCCACCACCTGGACTGACTCCCTGAGGAGCCTCAGGAGGAAAGGCATATGCTGTGGTGAACCTTCAGGGGCGTGACAGGGCATCCACTGCCTCGGCTTGTGGATGCTGCATTCGAGAGAAGAATCTGTCCAGCTTGGTATTCTTTGGGGAGACGAACAGGTCTACCTGAGGGGGATCCCACATGCTGGCAATCTGATGGAAGACGAGGGGGTGGAAAGCCCATTCGTTGTTGTCCAGGAAGTTTCTGGGCAACGTGTCTGCTTCCGTGTTCAACCTGCCCGGCAGATACATTGCTCTGGGGTCCAGGAGGTTCTTCTCTGCCCAGAGTGTGATCAGCATCACCACCTTGAGGAATGACCTGCTGCGAGTGCCTCCTTGCTTCTGCAGATAAGCGACAGCTGCCATGTTGTCTAGATGTAGAAGTATTCTCTGGCCTCTGATTTGGGACGCCAAAGTTAGTGCTAAGAAGGCTGTCCTCATCTCCAAGATGTTGGATACCACTCCCTGGGTAGAACATGACCATCTACCCTGTATTCTGGTTTCCCCGGAATGGGCTCCCCAGCCCTGTCCGCTTGCATCGGACATAATTGTGATCCAAGGAAGGGGAACCAGGTGACTAGGTTTGGAGAGGTTTTCTGGAACTGTCCACCAGTGAAGATCCCTGTGCATTACTCCCATCAGCAGTATCGTCTAGGATAGTCGTCGTTTCTTCCACTGCGCCAAGAAACCTGTCTGGAACTACCTTAAGTGCCAATGGGCCCAAGGAACCATGGGTATACAAGGAGACACTGTGCAAATGAGGCTCAGACATTGTGAAGCTGTCAGATACGGGCTCCGGATGACCTTGATCATTCTCTGGGTGACAATCCTTGCCTTTGGCGGTGGTAGTGACACTGTCCCCTCCTGAGTGTTGAACATTGCACCCAGGTAGATTATCTGCTGTGTGGGTGCTAGTTGACTCCTTTCGGAATTTATTAGCCACCCTAGCTCTTTTAGGGACTGTAGAAGAATTTCCCGGTGACATACCAACTGATCCGGATTGCTTGCTAGGAGGAGGATGTCATCCAAGTAGTGGAATATCCTCAAGCCCCTTTCCCGCAGGGGAACCAAAGCGGATATTAGTATCTTGGTGAACACCCTGGGAGAGGTGCACAGACCGAAAGGCAGGGCTTGAAACTGTAGGTGGGTCCATCCCACTGCAAATCTCAGACATTTTTGAAATGCAGACAGAATTAGAACGTGTAGGTACGCATCCTGCAGAAATCATCCAATCTTATGGCTGGACTGCCTGAATAATCCTCTGCAGGGACTCCATTTTGAAGCTTTTGGGGCAGATATACCGGCTGAGCCTCTGAAGGCCTGTCACAGGCCTCCACCCACCTGTCCTCTTGGGATCAGAAATAGGGTGGAGTAGACGTCTGCGAAACGCTCTGCCAAGGGAACCAGAACAGCCGCCCCCTGAGGCTGAAGTGACGTTAGGAAGTTTTACAGAGCTTGAGCCCTTGGCGTAGAGGATGGAATCTCTGTTCCTTTGAAAGAATCCCGAGGTGGGGGATGAGAGAAATTCCAAAGGTGCCCCAATTGAATTGTAGACAGAACCCAGGGGTCCTGACAGCATGTGGTCCAGACTGGGACAAGAACTTTAGCCTGGCTCCCACCGGGAGTGCCTGGGCTACTCTGGCGTCAAAAAGACTGCTTCTGCTCCTGTGGAGCCGGAAAGGTCATTCATCTTCCTGTTCAAAAAGAATGTCTGAGTACCTTTCCAAGGTCTTTTGTTGTCTCTGGGCTGTCTTGACTGCCTAAAATCTATTGGATTTGTCTGGCGGAATCTAGAGGACCTGCCTCTGAATCTTCGCATCCTTCTGACCTGGGGAAGCACACCGGACTTCCCTCCTGACAGCCTGGAGATAGCTTTAACCGTTTTGTCTCTGAATAGTGCTTTTCCACTGAATGGGATTTTGCACCAATTTTGTTGGAGAATAAGTCAGCCAGCCAATCTTCCAGCCAGAAGACCCTCTTCACCATTACTGAATGCAACATGGATCTTGCAGAGCATCTGATCGTGTCAATGGCCGCCACCCTAAAAAAGTCTGCTGACAACCGAAGTTCTTCCAAGGCTTTAATTATATCCTCCTTGGGGACATCCTGACGCAAAGCCGTCTCAATATTATATGTCCAAGATCTTATGACATTTGATACCGATGTGAGGGCGATAGCTGGCTTACAAGCTGCTCCCGCGGCTAAATAGCTCCTCTTCAGGTCCAGGTTGGTTCGCATGCCTAGCGGTTCTTTTGAAGGAAGCGGAATCCTCCATTGGTAAAGCGCGTTCCTTTTTTTTTTTTTTTTTTTCGAGTCGCACCACCGATGCGTCTACCACTGGCATGGATTCTGTTAATGGGTATAGTTTATTGAACCAGCCCCATGAAAGTTTTCTATCAGTCTTTGCCCATTCATTCTGAATGACCTGGCTAATGTCGCCTCAACAAGAAGACTCTTGGGGAGGCTCTTCTGCGTCTTCTCAGGTGACTGCAGTTTTGACTGCCTGGAAGAACAGCTTTACCAAGGAGAGACTGAAGCCAGAAGGTTGACTCCTCTGAAGAGTCTACAGGTGGTGAATCTCTAGCTGGTCAGCCTGACAGTGGCAGAGGTGTACTGACTGCTGCAGGACCAGGGAGATTAGGTTCTGTATCCTGAACCTGGGACAACTGCTGAAGTGGTTGAGCGGGGACCCAAGTCGCAAGCTTGGAGAAGGAGTCCTTCATTGTTCACTTGAGCAGGTCTACAGCGTGCTGATTTTCTAGCTCGCAGCCGGACTCATAGTCCATAAAACAGTCCTTACAGACCACTCTGTCTGGTAGTGGTGTGGCCCCACCTGTCCAGCATTTCTTCTTTGTATAGGTCCTAGGAGAGGGGGAAGGATCTTGTCCTCTGGATCTTGATCTCTCTGATCTATGACGTGAAGAATGAGACCTGCGGTCTGATCTGTCGTCATCACGGTGTCTTGAAGATTTTCTGGACCTCTTGGAGTGGGCAGGGCCACGGTGTAAGGAACTCACATTAGACAGTGAGCGCACTTTTTTTTTTTTTTTTTTTCAATACTCACATATAGTTGGTCACATACCTAATAGGGGTGCGAGGATCTTTGTTTGCAAGATAAATGACTAATTGCAGAGTTAGGCAAAAGGATCAGCTGCGGAAATTTAGAAAGAAAGGGAAAAAAGAAGGAACTATGGAGTTTTTTTTTTTTTTTTAAATAACACACATTTATTTTAATTATCTAGCTTCCAAGGGTGCCCACCCGGCACTGAGGCTGCGGACTTGTCACCGCCAATCTGCGGTTTCAAATGTGGGATTCGAAAAAGGGGTGGAAGCCGCCGCTGTCTCACCGCCGATGGATCCTTGCCGACACTCCACAGCGCAGGGGGGAGGTCACGTGACGTCCCCCCTGCGCTGTGGAGTGTCGGCAAAGATCCATCGGCGGTGAGACAGCGGCGGCTTCCACCCCTTTTTCGAATCCCACATTTGAAACCGCAGATTGGCGGTGACAAGTCCGCAGCCTCAGTGCCGGGTGGGCACCCTTGGAAGTAAGAGGCCATTTGGCTGTTTTTATGTGTTTTTTAATACTTTTAATAAACGTTATTACGCTATTGGCTTTCCTGGCTTTCTTCTCTTGCATAACGTATCCCATGTGGAGCTCCTGGATCTGTCTATTGGTTGTCCATATCCTCATGTGCGCAGGCACAATCCTGCAAAAGCTAGTTTGACCACTTTTTCATTAAACTGGTCAACTAGCTCTGGTAAGAGCAATTTAATATCAAGCACCTTGGGTGGAATTGAAGTTATATAGAGCGGTGGTGGCACTTTCTCTCCTCTTAAAGAAAATCACAACGAACATAGTGGACTGCAACAATTTCCCCTATTGTGCGGGATTTACATATTCACATTGATCACATTGGAACTTTCACGCTGTGTTTTTTTCTGAATGTGCAGCGCTGTCTGCAATATATGGGACTTTATTTTATTTATTTTTCATTTTTTATTTTAATTATTCACCAGCGAGTGTTAATTAATTGCCAATCATATTGGATTGGTTCACGGCACTATACATAGTATTTGTATGGGCTTAGCGCCCTCTATTTTCTATTTTCACATATGTACAATTTTTATTGTTTGTGAGGAGCAGCTTATATTATTGTTTATTAATTATTTTATTAGTTAGGCGCAGAATTTTCACCTTACAATATATCATTTAGTGACAACGTTTTGTAATTTTATTTTATTTTTATTTTTTTGGTCAATATTCAATCACTTGGGGCAAAAAAATTAAATATTCCATGGACTCAACATGCCTCTCAGCAAATAGCTTGGGGTGTCTTCTTTCCAAAATAGGGTCATTTGGGGGGGTTGTGTGCCATCTTGGCATTTTATGGCCTTCAAAACTATGATAGGTAGTGAGGAGTGAAATCAAAAATGTATGCCCTTAGAAATCTTGAAGGCTTTTCGGGGCCCCGTACGTGGCTAGGCTCCCAAAAAGTCCCACACATGTGGTATCCCCGTACTCAGGAGAAGCAGCAGAATGTATTTTGAGGTGCAATTCCACATATAACCATGGCATGTGTGAGCAATATATCATTTAGTGACAACTTTGTGCAAAAATCAGTTTATCATATTCCTGCAACTTGTGTCAAAATATAAAATATTCCATGGACTCGACATCCCTCTCAGAAAATAGCTTGGGGTGTCTACTTTCCAAAATGGGGTCATTTGGGGGTTTTTGTGCTATTTTGGCATTTTATGGCCTTCGAAACTGTGATAGGTAGTGAGGAGTGAAATCAAAAATTTACACCCTTAGAAAGCCTGAAGGCGGTGATTGGTTTTTGGGGTCCCGTACGCGGCTAGGCTCCCAAAAAGTCCCACACATGTGGTATCCCCGTACTCAGGAGAAGCAGCAGAATGTATTTTGGGGTGTAATTCCACATATGGGGGGAGTATGCTTTGCGCGTGGGTGTAAGCGTTACTGGCACTAACTAGCTACCTAGCGGCACCAGCGCCACTAATACAGCGATCAGAAAAATGATCGCTGGGGCGGAGCTAGCCGGGGACCGCGATGGACGCTTGAGAGCGGAGCTCCAGCAATAGCAGGCAGACAATGGCTTATAGCAGCCCATCCGAGCAGCAAAAACACCGCCCTGCACGGCGGATTAGTGCCAGAGCAGACCTCCTGCACAGCGGGCATGACTAAGCCCAAAAAATCGGGGAACCGGCCCCAGAAGCTGACCGAGTTCTATCCCCTCGAGGCCAAGCAACATGGCGCCGGAGCGACATCCACGCCGATGGCGGGCCCGCGCCTACAACAATACCCAACCAGCAAAACCAACAAAAGGAGCAGTCCTCCTAGATCATCCACTTCTCCTCCACCTACACCTTCTTCGGGGAGCCCTGAAAAATCCAGGTTCAGAGCGGATGCAGCGGATGAAGAGGTGAGCGCTTTATTTATCTCTGGGGAGGAATCTAGGGAGGACACGAGGGAGCTCCCTGACTCCATTGATACATTCCCCACGGCCAATCAGCCAGTCATGGACACTGTCCTAAAGGAAATGCTGGTTTCCCTGAGAAGCTCCTTGCACACTGACATGGTGTCATGCCTGCACAAGTTTAGCAAAGAACTGGGCTCAGTTACCGAAAGGGTGACACATGTGGAAGTTAAGATGGGAGAATTTGCTGACACAATAAATGACCTGGTGGATGCTAATGATGGGAGGGAGGATGAGCTGGAGGCACTTAAAACGAAAATGGCAGATTTAGAAGACAGAAGCAGGAGGAACAACGTTAAGATAAGGGGGATCCCTGAGACAGTGCAACAGGCTGAGCTGCGCCAGTATGTCTCCCAGCTTCTCCCTGATATGAAGGAGCTGGACTTTAATGTTGACAGAATCCACCACCTGCCCAAACCCTCCTATCTATCAGAGAACATACCCAGAGATGTTATTATGAGATTTCATTTTTACTATACCAAAGAAAAGTTGATGGCAGCATCCAGGGTGAAAGGGAAAATCCCAGTACCATACGATAATCTACAATTTTATGCTGACTTGTCGCAATTTACGCTGCAGAAACGCAGGAATTTAAACACAATAACGAAGGCACTCAGGAACCACAACCTTAGCTACAAGTGGGGCTTCCCGACTAAATTGATTGTCACTAAGGAGGGAACGGACTATGTGATCGACTCTATGGCAAGGGGGCTGGCCTTCCTTAAATCGTGGGGGATTACACCTGACCCCCAATCTCAAGACCCAGCGAATCCAAGTCGCTCTGCACCACCTCAGGACTGGCACAAAGTGAATTCGAGAAATGCCCGCACCCATAAATAGATCGGATGGGCATAACATGCCATATATTCACCTGCTGAGGGAGGAATCTGCGCGGTCCGTGTGACACTTACAGCTCGGACTTTCCTACCCCAGTTTATTTGAGTGGCCATGGGCCACACTCTTGTTCACTTTTCACTGGTTGGGCTATTAGCCTGTGTTGACTGTTTTTTTTTTTTGTTGCTGTATACTTATGTTTTTGTTTTTCTCCCCATTCGGATCTAACCGACGTTTCTACAAATGCTTGGAGCCCATACCATCTGGACACTTGAAGAATCGATGGCCTCAACAGACACCTCAGCCAATGCAACTGAAGCTGGACATTCACCTGACAGTGAGTAAGAGCTGTTCACCTTATGCTACCCCACCATATCACACTACCAAATGGCGCTAAAATTCATGTCAATCAATGCCAAGGGTCTTAATCACCCGGCGAAAAGGCGTTCATTGTGGAAAGAGGCTATGGGCCAGCATTGTGACGTCTTGTGCGTCCAGGAGACTCACTTCACTCTGTCTTCCCCCCCTAAGTGCAGTCATCCCCAATTCCAACACTACTTTTACGCCAATGCGGATGAGAAAAAGAAGGGAGTGATGATAGCCATAAGGAACTCTGTAACCTTCAAGCTGCATTCATTGGTAGCAGACCCCCAGGGACGTTTTTTGATCCTGATATGTGACATTGACTCTACTACCTACACGATAGGGAACATTTATGCACCAAACCATGGGCAAGTCCGTTTCTTCAACAAGGTTATGAAGAAAATAAGGGCTATAGAGAGGGGTAGAGTTTTACTGTGTGGAGACTTCAACATCACCCCGGACCCCTCTGTAGACTCCACGGCAGTTCACAAACGAGCTCCGGCGTCCTTGGGAGAATCCCTGAGGGCTCATGAAGTATTCGATTCATGGAGGTGTCTCAATGCGGATGAAAAGGACTTTTCTTTTTTTTCTAATTGCCATAGAACATATAGTAGAATTGATTTGTTCATAGTAGATAAATGCTTATTGTTTAACTGTACAGCTGCCCGAATCAATACCATCACCTGGTCGGACCATGCCTCGATCACGCTGTCTATCGGCAACAATACTAATAATGGAGGTACTCACATTTGGAGAGCGAACACTAGACTGTTCCAGGATGGTTCGACCAGATCTAGGATTGAAGGTCAGCTGAAAGAATTTTTCACACTCAACTGCCCATCGGTGTCAAATCCAGGGGTGCTTTGGAATGCCCATAAGGCATTTGCGAGGGGGATCTTGATCCAACAGGGGGCCAGGAGTAAGAGGTTGAGGCAGACACATATGAATAATCTTATCTCTGACATAGAGGCCCTCGAGAAACAAAATAAAAGTAGATTGTCCCCAAGTACTACAACTCAACTGTCACAACTCCGTACTGAACTACGACTGCTGTTCCAAGAGGACTTTGAGAAGTCCTCAAGGAGGCTAAAACTACAATACTACACGAGTGGCAATAGAGCAGGCAAGATGCTGGCTAACAAGCTTAGGGGCCAGAGACATAAGACACAGATCCCTTATATTATCCACCCAGTGACGAAGACTAAGCTCTACCACCCACAGGAGATAGCGGACGCCTTTAGCCAATATTACAGTATGCTATATAATCTTAAAGATGATCCTAATATCCCCCAGCCGAACATCTCACTGATAGACTCATTCCTACAACACATAGACCTCCCGAAGCTCACCCCTGAACACCTAGAGGAGTTGAACTCCCCTATCTCAGGAGCAGAGATAGGTGATGTCATCAAGAATCTTCCCAACAATAAATCTCCAGGGCCAGATGGCTTTACGGGAGAGTACTATAAATTCTTTCAGGATAGCCTGGTCCCACATCTGGAGAAACTCTTTAACTCAGCAGCTGCAGAATCCCTTATTCCTCCTGAGATGTTGATGGCAATGATAGTGGCGCTGCCAAAACCCGGGAAAGACCCAGATACCCCCCAAAATTTTAGACCAATATCATTGCTCAACAATGATATCAAGATATATGCCAAAATACTTGCAAATAGGCTAGTAGACATATTACCCGGGTTGATCGATAGGGACCAATCTGGATTTACTAGAGGACGTCAAACATCAGACGCCACCCGCCGGTTGATCAACGTGATCCATGTAGCGGCTGGTGGGGGAACGCCTTCTCTGCTCCTGGCGCTGGACGCGGAGAAGGCGTTCGATAGGATCCATTGGCAATTCCTCTCTAGAGTGTTGGACAAGTTTGGGTTCAGGGGATTTATCTACTCAGCAATAATGGCACTGTATACCCTTCCCACTGCACAGGTCTATGTAGCAGGAGTGTTGTCCACTCCGTTTACCATATCCAATGGGACAAGGCAGGGGTGTCCCCTCTCGCCATTGATTTTTAATCTGTTGATGGAGCCACTCGCTTCCTATTTGCGTAAACACCCTGATATCTCGGGTATCACAGCGGGGGGGAAGGAGCATGTCATCAGCCTTTTTGCTGATGACGTTATCCTGATGTTGTCAAAGACAGAAACCTCCTTACCAGCGGTACATGAGGCATTACATGCATTTAACACAGTATCGTACTATAAGGTCAACGAGTCTAAATCGTACATTCTGAATCTGGGCATTCCAGAGGAGGAGGTGTGTTCCCTTAGAAAGAAAGTTCCCTACACGTGGAAACAAGAAGGTATCACCTATTTAGGCATTACTCTGACCCCCAAGACTGGAGACCTCCTGAGGTCCAACTTTACTCCCTTTCTGGAAACACTAAAGACCAAACTGAGGACCCTAGCGAAAACAGAACTGTCATGGCTGGGTAGACTAGCAGCCTTTAAAATGCAGATCCTCCCTCAGGTGTTATATCTGTTTCGCACGCTCCCTATAGTCTTACCAAACTCCTACTTTAAATCTATGCAATCCCTGATAAACAACTACCTATGGCAAGGAGGGAAGGCGAGATGTGCATTCAGTAAGCTTGTCAAACATAGAAAAGCGGGGGGGATAAGCCACGTTCACATCCAGGATTATTATTTTGCTGCCATATTGGCACAACTTAAACAATGGTTTTTACCACACTCAGAAGCGTTGTGGAAAAATTTAGAAGAGGACCAGGTCCCACAAAAGAACCTAATGAACTTCCTACTAACAGCCCCAATTGCAAGATCACTTACCACAAAATTAGCCCCACCTATACAGGCCTCGATCAGAGCGTGGTTATACCTGTCCGGACATACAAAAGGGGAAGTAGACATATCATCAGTGGAACTTCCATTACCAGCACTAGGACTTTTGATACCAAACTTAAATGTCACGACTTGGATAGATAGGGGGCTCCAAAATGTAGAGGACATAGTAGATGGGCCACATCTTAGACCATTTGCTAAACTCCAAACAGAAAATAACCTTACAGCTTTAGACCAGTATGCATACATGCAAATACACCACTTGTGGAAGGCCACCCCGGGATTGCTGACCAGCATACCGGGGAAGATCTTGAGATTCTATAAAGACCTTCAGAGCTCGACAGGAGGAATTTCTATTGTATATAACACCCTCCAAAGTAAATTACTGTGCGAAAAATCCCAACATATGCTAGCATGGGAAAGAGAGTTGGGGGTGGAACATGCAACGTGGGAGTGGGAAAGATCATTTAAACTTACCTACGCATCTACGAGAAGTACTAACCTGAGAGAAATGCAACAAAAAATCACACTTCGATGGTACCTTACCCCGTATAGATTATCGAGAATTTTCCCTGGAGCATCCCCGCTGTGCTGGAGGGTCTGTGGGGAAAAAGGTTCACTGTGCCACATTCTATGGTCCTGCTCCAGATTGCACCGAGTCTGGAAACAGACTGAGAGGTTGATGGCTGTGGTGACGGGAGTACACCGCCCGTTATCACCAGCCATGGCGATACTTTCACTGGACCTACACACTATACCGACAGCACATAAGACCATCGTATCGCATATTATTATGGCTGCTCGTCTGGCTATTCTGAGACATTGGAAATCAGTGGAAGTGCCCACAATCACGGAGATCATACATATAATACATACACATGGTATGTATGAAGTACTTCATGCTTCAGCTATGGGTAACTATGATAAGACGGCCAAGGAATGGGAGGGCTGGTTGAATTGGTATAAAGGAGGTGCTTGTTTGTAAAGGGTCCCAAATAATAATATTATATTACGTACTGGTACTATTGAGGCTGCTGTAGACTACAGACACACGTCACTCAGGACTT
The DNA here is from genome assembly GCF_905171775.1 of Rana temporaria. Classification (NCBI taxonomy): domain Eukaryota; kingdom Metazoa; phylum Chordata; class Amphibia; order Anura; family Ranidae; genus Rana; species Rana temporaria. The sequence goes on along the minus strand of NC_053489.1, from coordinate 156,465,295 downwards.
GAATGTGGGAGAAATGTGTTTTTGTTATGTTCTGTTTTATATAATTTTGTTCTATTCCGTTTTGTTGATACTACTCCTATACAAGGAAACTCAGTTACTTTAGTCCTCTGTGTTCAACCTGCATCTGTTTACCACGCATGCTCACGGGAGGGTAGGGTACCACTGCTATAGGAACTACAACTACAAAAAGGGGGCATATCTCCATATGGGGGGGGGGGGGAGGGGGGGAGGTCGCTGACTGTGCTCCCTGGAGCGACCATTGAGAGGGATCGCAAGGGGGGTGCGGGTGGCGAGACTCTTGTCCCTAACCCCGAGTGACCACCCTAGGATTACATGTGTATAAGACTTAACTGGAGTTGTCCTTCTTGTACCCAATGCCCTGTTTGATGTATTTCCTCTCTGATGCTTGTAAACTGTGTTGGAAAAACTTTTTTTCAATAAAAACTATTGGAACTAGAAAAATGATCGCTTAGTGACGCTGGCAATAGAGGGGTGAAAGGGTTAACTCTAGGGGCAATCAGGGGTTAAAACCTTTATTAGAAAATGTATGGGGGTACCTAACGCTATAAAAACCTAGCGGGCGAACCTCAAAAAATAACTAGCTACCTAGCGGCACTAATACAGCGATCAGAAAAACGATCGCTTAGTGATGCTGGTAATAGGGGGTAAAAGGGTTAACTCTAGGGGCAATCAGGGGTTAAAACCTTTATTAGAAAATGTATGGGGGTACCTAACGCTATAAAAACCTGGCGGGCGAACCTCAAAAAAATAACTAGCTACCTAGCGGCACCAGCGACACTAATACAGCGATCAGAAAAACGATCGCTTAGTGACGCTGGCAATAGGGGGTGAAAGGGTTAACTCTAGGGGCAATCAGGGGTTAAAACCTTTATTAGAAAATGTATGGGGGTACCTAACGCTATAAAAACCTGGCGGGCGAACCTCAAAAAATAACTAGCTACCTAGCGGCACCAGCAACACTAATACAGCGATCAGAAAAACGATTGCTTAGTGACGCTGGCAATAGGGGGGTGAAAGGGTTAACTCTAGGGGCAATCAGGGGTTAAAACCTTTATCAGAAAATGTATGGGGGTACCTAACGCTATAAAAACCTGGCGGGCGAACCTCAAAAAATAACTAGCTACCTAGCGGCACGAGCGACACTAATACAGCGATCAGAAAAACGATCGCTTAGTGACGCTGGCAAAAGGGGGGTGAAAGGGTTAACTAGGGGGTGATCAAGGGGTTAAAAGTGTTAGGTCCAGGGTAGCCCCCTACCCCCCCCAATAAAGGTTTTAACCCCTTGATCACCCCCTAGTTAACCCTTTCACCCCCCTTTTGCCAGCGTCACTAAGCGATCGTTTTTTTGATCGCTGTATTAGTGTCGCTCGTGCCGCTAGGTAGCTAGTTTTTTTTGAGGTTCGCCGCCATGTTTTTATAGCGTTAGGTACCCCCATAAATTTTCTAACGCTATAAAAACATGGCGGCGAACCTAAAAAAAAAACTAGCTACCTAGTGGCACGAGCGACACTAATACAGCGATCAGAAAAACGATCGCTTAGTGACGCTGGCAAAAGGGGGGTGAAAGGGTTAACTAGGGGGTGATCAAGGGGTTAAAAGTGTTAGGTCCAGGGTAGCCCCCTACCCCCCCCAATAAAGGTTTTAACCCCTTGATCACCCCCTAGTTAACCCTTTCACCCCCCTTTTGCCAGCGTCACTAAGTGATCGTTTTTTTTCTGATCGCTGTATTAGTGTCGCTCGTGCCACTAGGTAGCTAGTTTTTTTTTGAGGTTCGCCGCCATGTTTTTATAGCGTTAGAAAATTTATGGGGGCGCTATCAGAAAAACGATCGCTTAGTGACGCTGGCAAAAGGGGGGTGAAAGGGTTAACTAGGGGGTGATCAAGGGGTTAAAACCTTTATTGGGGGGGGGGTAGGGGGCTATCCTGGACCTAACACTAACTGCCTGACACTAACTGCCTGTCACACTGACACTAAATGCAGTGATCAGTAAATGATCACTGCTATTTAGTGACAGTGTGACAGGGGGGGGCTGGGGGGGGGGGTGATCGGGGGGTGACCGGGGGGGGGGGGGGATTGTATGCCTATGTGTACAGGTGTCAGTGTAGTGCTTGTGTACTCACTGTGTGATGTCTCCGCTCCTCCGCCGGACGAATATACCGGCAGGAGGAGCGGTGACATCACTTCCTCCTCTGCCTGTGTTTACAATGCAGGCGGGGGAGGAAGCGGGTTGGCTGGGGAGCGATCCGGAGGGGGCGGACAAAAACGAACCGCCGCCCCCTCATCCCGGATTGCTCCTGAAGCTTACCGGATTGCCGCAAGTACCGGGGGGGTCCCGATTGGACCCCCGACCCACGTCAAGCAGAGCACGTACAGGTACGTTGATGTGCCTGTCCGTGCCATTCTGCTGACGTATATGTACATGAGGCGGTCCGGAAGTGGTTAACTTGTAAACACCAAATCTCAGAAAGAGACTTGGTTCTTAAAGCGGAGGTTCACCCTCAATCTGAACTTTATAGCAATCATTTCTGCAGCCTTAATATATGCCTCTAGCGTTGTCTTTTTTTTTCAGATGTGAACCCTTACCTGTCTCCAGCCTCACTTCCGGGTCTTCTTCCCTGCGGGGAGTGGGCGTGTCGCTCCTTTTCCCCGACGGGGAGCTCTGCGCAATGTCTCCTGGGAGTGAGTGATGAGAAGCCCAGGAGACGCACTGTGCTGTAATCCCGCTATATCTCGCGGGTCACGTGACTCGGCAAGCAGGTCATGTGACTCGGCAAGTGGGTCATGTGATGTGGGCGGCTACGAATTCTCCATTTTAGGTATGGAGTATCCCGGAAGGACATCATGCTGGGCTTCACAGTGCCCACAAACAAGATGGAAACGTCCATCTATTGATTTTTAAAAAATATCGTTTGCGGGAGAAAACAATTCCGGGCGACTAGAAGATTGGAACACACGAGTTCATTATTTACCAAGGTGAGAGCGGCAGAAGGATTTAAAAAAAAAAAAATGAAAAACCTGCAGAACCCCAGCTTTCAGTAGTTAACATCATGTCATAGACGTTTCAGCCCTGGGGTTGGGGCGATTTAATTCTGAAAGCACATTTCACAGGTTTATACGTTTCATCGGGAAGCTGTGGAATGTTAACAATGTATATAAGATTTGCATACACAAATGTATATACCAGTGAGATGAGGAAGCACAGGCATTGCATCCAGTCACTGAGATGAGGTGTAGCAAACCACAATTTTGCATCAAGGAAAGAAGTAGGGGCGGGGGCCAAAATGAAGCAACATTGGGACTTCGGGCAGATGACAGTCACACCATATTTACTACTTGATGCAAGGCTATGGGGAACTAAGTTCCAAGAGGCATACTATTCTGCTAAAACACAATCCTCCCCAGGAAGTTTTATAGTTTGTTTAAATCAGCCTTTGTTTCTGTGAAAGAGACTTTGTCTGAGGATGAAATTTGATTCAGATGATTTAAATAACAAGATGATGATGTTCCAGAAGATAATTGAATTTTCAGACAGAAACCGTCTGTTTTCTTACCCTTAAAGGCAGTATGCAAAAGAGTGGAAATTCCCACATTAAAAGTATGGTTTTAAAGTATAACTAAAAGACAAAACTTTTTTTTTTTAGTTTTGGATACAGTGGAGGAGGATTAGAACAACTGCCAGGCTTTCATTGCCGTCTGCTCCCCCATTAGGAAAACCCCCCCTGTATATTAGTCCTGCTTATCATTTTTGGGTTTCAAATTTTTGGTTGTCACCAGAACAGGAGTAAATGAAAAATGTGTTAATGTGGACACTATGCTTTTGGTGACAACCAGGGATTCTGTCACTTCCTGTTTTGGCTATGGGGCAGGAAGTAAAGGGAGATCTCACCAATGAGACACAAATGGCAAAAAAAAACTGACATGGATATTAACCCTCCCCAGGGGAGGGCTGGCAGGGGGGCAGGGTGGAAATCTCCCCCCCGGGCTGATGACACTATGCACAGCCACCGGCCGCCACTACCAAATGCTGTTTTCGCAGAGCAGGAATATGCCTGCTGGAGCTCTGTTAACACAGGTCACGGCCGCTGCTCACCTCCCACTGTGCAGCTGTGCCCGTGTCAGCTCCGAGGTAGATGGCTGCAGAGCTGAGCTATGTCTCGTCTCACACATAGCTTAGCCTCAGCGCACACCAGCGCTAACACCCCCTTCTCTCTATGCACAGACACGAGGAGAGATAGAGCTCATCTGCTCCTCCTCCTTCTGAGTCTGCCCTGCCCACACTCCCCGGGCATGTGTGGGCACTGGACAGGAAGTTTGAACCCAAAAAAGCATCAGACAGCCTGCCTGTGCCTCAGCCTCCATCCTGGTAAGCTCACCCTCTCTAGTCTCTCCTGCCTCCCAGTGTATAAAAAGGGCGTAGACATGTGCACACTGAAATATTTTGTTTCGTAATTTCATTTTCGTCTGAAAAATACATTTATTTAGTTACTCCCGAAATTAGTTTTTATTTATTTTGTTTTTCGTAAAAAAAATGCATTCGTCCGAAAATCCAAATTAAGGTAAAATCTGTCATTGAAGGCTTATGGTGTCTGTCGAATGTTCTAAGAAGAAAAAAGAAAAAGAAAAAGAAGATTCGACAGAATCTTTAAAAAAAAAAAAAAAAATTTAAACTCTTCATGTCTCTCTATGTCGAATCTTCATTTCTCTCTATGTCGAATCTTTTCTCTCTATGTCGAATCTTTTCTCTCTATGTCGAATCTTTTCTCTCTATGTCGAATCTTTTCTCTTTATGTAGAATAATATTGGACTAATAGAGTTAAGGTTAGGCACATTTGACCGCAACGAAAACAAAAATAAAGCATTTGTTTATGTCGGATCTTTTGGTTTTCGTTTTCTGTGCTTTCATTATCGTTTGTTAAAACGATAACGGAAATACCTTAAATTCGGACGAAAATGCATTCGGACAAAAAAGAATGTCTAAAAAGGGGTGCTATGTAGACTTTGTTAAAGGGGAGGGGGGGCAGGCTTTGGTGAGCAGAGAACCTTTTTACACAATAGTCCACAGCATGCACCCTAAATCAAGTTTCCCAGAACACCCCTTACATCAGATCTGATGTATATGGGGTCTGTGCGGACTCTGATGTATATGGGAGGCTCTGTGCGGACTCTGATATAAAGGGAGGCTCTGTGCGGACTCTGATGTAAGGGGAGGCTCTGTGCAGACTCTGATGTAAGGGGAGGCGATGTGCGGACTCTAATGTAAGGGATTCCGCTGTGCGGACTCTGATGTAAGGGGAGGCGCTGTGTGGACTCTGATGTAAGGGATTCTGCTATGCGGACTCTGATGTAAGGGGAGGCGCTGTGTGGACTCTGATGTAAGGGGGGCCTCTTTTGCGGACTCTTATGTAAGGGGGGCCTCTGTGCGGACTCTGATGTAAGGAGGGCCTCTGTGTGGACTCTGATGTAAGGGGAGACTCTGTGCGGACTCTTGTGATCATGAAAAATCTTAGACTGTTTTCCTCGATCTATCACTTTTCCACGCTCTATGGGCCACTTGACTGGACTTAGGCCCCCCAGGCCTAAGGCTGCCAGCCCTCCCCTGTCTTTAAGGCAGGTAAATTTATCATGAGTGATGACCCTAGGTAAGAAACTTGCTACAGCATTTCCTCGGTCAGGAGTAGCATGCATGGCCTTCCAGGTACAGTGTCCCTGTGAGACAGCCCAGGACAACAGCATTAAAGATGCTGCTGAAGTTGAACACCTGACATTCCCTGCAGAAGGAGCCTCGAGTACAGTTTGCAAGGTATTTTTAAGAAGTGTCATTTCTCTACTCGTGGCCTCTGCATATGTTCTGAAAGTTACTGGGTCAGAGGGGCAGATTCAGGTAGCTTTTAGATACGCCGCCGTAATTTGAAATCTGCGCCGGCGTATAGTTACGCCGATTCTCAAAGGCACATACGCTTAAAAAATAGGCTTCCTCCGCCGACGTAACTTGAATGCGGCGGCGTATAATTGTGTGCAATATTACGTTGACCGCTAGGGGCGCTTCCGTTGTTTTCGGCGTAGAATATGCAAATTACCTAGTTACGTCGATTCACGAACGTACGTGCGCCCGGCGGTAGTTTTTTACGCAGTTTGCGTAAGGCTTTTTCGGCGTAACGTTGCTCCTGCTATTAGGAGGCGCAGCCAATGTTAAGTATGGACGTCGTTCCCGCATTGAAATTTGAATTTTTTACGTCGTTTGCGTAAGTCGTTCGCGAATAGGAGCTGGACGTAATTTATGTTCACGTCGAAACCAATACGTCGTTGCGGTGTACTTGAGAGCAATGCACACTGGGATATGTACACGGACGGCGCATGCGCCGTTTGTAAAACACGTCAATCACATCAGATCATCACACATTAGCATAAAACACGCCCCCCTTCCACATTTGAATTACGCGGGCTTACGCCGGCCCCATTTACGCTACGCCGCCGCAACTTACTGAGCAAGTGCTTTGTGAATACTGCACTTACTCCTGTAAGTTGCGTCGGCGTAGCGTAAATACAATACGCTGCGCCGCCGTAACTAGGCGCGCAGGTACCTGAATCTGCCCCAATGTGTTTTGTAACAGTTGCGGTGGCAAACAATTCACCGTTCTAAAGCCCATGGTGTGTATTACCTGTTCTGCATCTTGGCTCTCTAAGGGACGTGGTTCAGATGCAAGTTTCCCAAAGAAATATACAAAATGTGCATTGATTCCTCTCATTTGGATGACTTTCTGGCCTTTATGGGCAACAAAGATAACTAATGTACCCTTACCTTCAGCAATTTCTGTGCCTTGCCATCAGGGCCGGTGCAAGGATTTTTGACACCCTAGGCGAAACCCCATTTTGTCGCCCCCACTGGGTCCGCCCCTGACTCCACCCCCTTTGCCAGTGTTAAATGGTTTGATTTAACCCTCTAACTGCTACATCTGCAAGACAGCTCGTTCTTTTGAAAAAACATAAGACTTACTAGCAGGATCACCAGATGAATATAAAAGAGAAAACCTAAAAACAAACAACAAAACTAATGCAGCCACCCATCTATAAATTGGTAATCTGCAGTATAATAAATATTTTGTTTTTGCTTTAATACCACTTTTAATACCAGTTTAAAGTTAATCAAGTAATTCTGTTATACATCAATATATAGGCAGATGATGGTAAGAAAGGAGTTAAAAAACAAGAGATAAACAGACTCGAGTAAAGCTACTTCCAGTGCGGACAAGGAAAGAGAGAACGAAGGGAGCTGTCAGGGGGAGAGAGAGAAAGAGAGAGAGAGAGAGGGGGCTGTCAGAGAGAGAGAGGGGACTGTCAGAGAGAGAGAGAGAGGGGGGGCTGTCAGATAGAGAGAAGGGGGTCTGTCAGATAGAGAGAGAGAGAGAGGCGATTTAGTTCGCATGTGCTGCGCTATATAAGTTTTTCATTCATTCATTCATTCAGAGAGAGAGGGCTGTCAGAAGGAGAGAGAGAGAGAGAGGGGGGGGCTGTCAGAGAGAGAGAGGGGGCTGTCAGAGAGAGAGAGAGGGGGCTGTCAGAGAGCGAGGGGGGGCTGTCAGAGAGAGAGGGGGGTCTGTCAGATAGAGAGAGCTGTCACCTGTCAGAGAGAGAGAGAGTGGGGGGGCTGTTAGAGAGAGAGGGGGGCTGTCAGAGAGAGAGAGAGAGGGGGGCTGTCAGAGAGAGAGAGAGGGGGCTGTCAGAGAGAGAGAGGGGACTGTCAGAGAGAGAGAGGGATGTCAGAGAGAGAGTGGGGGCTGTCAGAGAGAGAGGGGGGGCTGACAGAGAGAGAGAGAGGGGGCTGTCAGAGAGAGGGGGCTGTCAGAGAGAGAGAGGGGGCTGTCAGAGAGAGAGAGGGGGCTGTCAGAGAGAGAGGGGACTGTCAGAGAGAGAGAGAGGGGGTAGTCAGAGAGAGAGAGAGGGGGGTTGTCAGAGAGAGAGAGAGAGAGGGAGGCTCTCAGAGAGAGAGAGGGGGGGGGCTGTCAGAGAAAGAGAGGGGGGCTGTCAGAGAGAGAAAGAGAGAGGGGGCTGTCAGAGAGAGAGGGGGCTGTCAGAGAGAGAGGGGGGCTGTCAGAGAGAGAGAGAGAGGGGGGCTGTAAGAGAGAGAGAGAGAGGGGGGCTGTCAGAGAGAGAGAGAGGGGTCAGGGAGAGAGAGAGAGGGGTTGTCAGAGAGAGAGAGAGAGAGAGAGGGGGTCAGGGAGAGAGAGGGGGGTCAGGGAGAGAGAGGGGGGTGGGTCAGGGAGAGAGAGGGGGCTGTCAGAGAGAGAGGGCGGTCGTGGAGAGAGAGAGGGAGGTCAGGGAGAGAGAGAGAGGGGTCAGGGAGAGAGAGGGGGGTCAGGGAGAGAGAGGGGGGGCTGTCAGAGAACATGCGTCGTAATTTTGCGCGTCGGAATTGCTACAGACGATCGGAATTTCCGATTGGAATTTTTTCCGTCTGAAAATTTTAACCAGCTTTCAAATTTTTGTTGGTGGAAATTCCGACAGGAAAAGTGCGATGGAGCCTACACACGGTTGAAATTTCCGACCAAAAGCTCACATCGGCCTTTTCTTGTCGGAAATTCCGACCGTGTGTACGGGGCATTAGAGTCTTTTTTGTGATCTTTGAGAATGTTTACAATACCTGCAGATAGAGAGAACAGGGATGACTTGTTTTAAACTTTTTCTTACTGCTTGTTAAGAATACAAATGCTAGTTTTTCAGCTATCATGCTGTTTAGCAACTGCAATTTATGAGAAGTATGATGTTGCCATTTCTGTCCCTCTTCTAAAAAATGTTAGTTTAAGATCACCAGATTAAAAAAATATATACAGTATATATTTTTTTTAAATCTGCATAAACTATACTAACCACGCCTAGTTTAAATCATACCCATAAATTATGCCACCTTTTGTAGCCACACCTACAAAATCATGATACCTTTTTTATAATTCCTCCAAACAATTGGTAACAGATTTTTGGAACAAGCCCCCAATAAAGTCAGAAGTGACGTAACGTGTAGAGCGGAGCCAAATGATGTACACCTGAAATCTGGGTAATGGCCGATGACGCTGATGCTTTTATGTAAAGATATAAATGTGAGTCATTTTTGTAAATCTATTTGAACAAAGTAAAGTTTTATGCTATATGCGACTGATGAATTATAGCTTAGCTGATGTGTTTATAAACCAGATAGAAGCTAAGCTTTTGTGATCTATCAGATGTATGTTGGTACAGGTCATTTTTCAGAAGACGAGTGTCCTTCCAAAAGGGGTAGAATTGCACTGGCAGTATTTCTTTTTGATCACTTGGACAAGAGTCAAGAGAGGATTGATGGACACCGTGTAGTCTTTAATCAACATTGTGGAGATCACAAGTGGATACCAATGGACACTTTCTAAACACATTGGGCCAGATCCTCAAAAGGGATACGACGGCGTATCTACTGATATGCCGTCGTATCCCTGTTTCTATCTTTGGAACTGATCCACAGAATCAGTTTCACATAGATAGGCAGAAGATGCGACATGTGTAAGAGACTTACACTGCCGGATCTTAGGATGCAGTACCGCAGCCGCCGCTGGGGGCATTTCTCGTCGAAATGCCGCTTCAAGTATGCAAATTAGCACTTACGGAGATCCACAAAGCTTTTACGCTTCGTTTTTTCTCCGTAAGTATTAGTTTGCCGTCGCAATATTAGGGCTACTTTTACAAGGCCTAAACTGTTTAGGCCTTGTAAAAGTAGACCCTTCTATCGCGCGTCGCCGTCTTTTTTTTTCACATTTTTTTTCCCGCCGCAACTCGTATTTTATTTTTTACGCCCGTCACGATTCTAAAAACCCTGCGCAACGTAAAACCGCCCAAAGCACGTAGGGAAAATGACGTTGTGAGCATGCGCAGTACGGCCGGCGCGGGAGCGCGCCTAATTTAAATGGGACTCGCCCCATTAAATTAGGAACGCCTTGCGCCGGCCGGATTTAAGTTACACAGCCGAAAATTTCTAGGTAAGTGCTTTGTGCATCTGGCACTTAGGTAGAAATTTTCCGGCGGTGTAACTTAAATTGAAAAAGTTACATTGCGCCGGGTTTTTGTGGATCTGGCCCATTGTTTGTGTGGACAATATTTGATCACTATTCTGTTTTGTGACACTGGTGTAGAGTTGTCTTTGAAGGTATCGCATATGGATACATATTTAAGTATACTGGTGTATTGAAGTTTTACCACATATTAGAAATTGATGTAATAGCACTGCACAGGAATTAAGGTTGTTTATTTCCTTTTTTTCTTTAACAGGAGCAGTATAACTGCAGGGCAACTAGCATTTCCAGAAGGAGGCCAGCACTAGCAGCCCCTATATTTCTCCTATAACAGATGTGTATATTATTACTTTGTTTGTTGTACTCCGTTACTGTCTCTTCATGTTGTATAACTGTCTGTTTCAGCTGTATAGTTCCTTATTTCTATATTTAACATTTCACAGGAGTATGAAGTGATTACAAGAACATTATGCGGAAACAAAGTCTTGTTATGTGTAATTGAGGATAATAGATCACTCCTTTTTCATGAAAACCAAGAGGAAAGTTTAATAGATACGTAGCGCTACCCCCATGAGGGCCGTTTAAAGAATTTGTACCCCACTGATTAGCATGACCTTGAAAATCCTTTGACAGTCTGGGGTTCCGATATTCTGGTTGAGATGAGGATACTCAAAAATACACACAGTCAAAAAGATTGGTTGAATCTTATTTACTGTAAGATTAATAGCAAGGAGATTCAGCAATATAAACTTGTCACTTGCAGGGAATTTACTATGGCAAATAACGCCAACAGCAGAGACAATCAAAAATAGTAACCAACCACACCTCCCCCGTCCGTCCGTCGGGTCACAGGCACCACCCCCCCCTTTGGTTGGTCAGAAACCAGCCCTGCACTTACCCCATCTCGGTCGCGGGCAGCACTTCCTTCGGGCAGCTGCTCCACCCTGCGTCTTATCAGCTTTGGCGGCTTCCCCTGCGTCTCCTCCCTCCTCCTCCTCTGTGGCCAAGAGAATCCCTTCTCCTCTCGGTCAATTGGGTGAAGGTTCTCAGGACCCACTTCCTGATTGGCTGGGAGAATTAGGAAGACAAAAGCGAATATTAATTTGCAATTGTGACACAACTGGGTGGGCTCTGCGCTCCGAGCCCACCCTTTTTTGAAGACAATTAGAGCCTCATTGTTCTAATCACGTGCTTCTAAAACAAAAATGTAATCCATGCGTCCAGCATGTAGATTAGGGTCCAGGCGCATAGATCAGAAGGGCCGCGCCCCTGTGTCCCATATGGACAGGCCTTTGAACTTCTGCTACAGACTGAAATAACTCTGTATGTCTAATTCAGTTAAAAATTACAGAATTCCTCCTCTGCTAAAATATCTCTATAATTCCTCCAAACAATTGGTAACAGATTTTTGGAACAAGCCCCCAATAAAGTCGGAAGTGACGTAACGCGTAGAGTGGAGCCTAATCATGTACACCAGAAATCTGCGTAATTGCAGACTGAAATAACTCTGTATGTCTAATTCAGTTAAAAATTACAGAATTCCTCCTCTGCTAAAATAGGACTGCTGATTTCATTATAGTTATTATTGCTGCTTGTTTCATCAGTTCCAAAATTCTTTGTAGATCTGCCAGAAATCTTGTAAGTTGATATTTTTCTGTGGGGTTATAGAGATGGGGTGATGAGGAGAGATCAGCATTCTTCGTAATGCATCAGAAGTGAAGTAGGCAGGGCTGATACCACGTTTTGGAATTCAGAGCCAAAAATACACCTTGTTGTTATGTAAAAGGTCAGTGTAGGAGTATAATATTTCTGGCACGCCAACGTTTCATTTTCTGTACTTGCAACGTGCTTAAAGGGATAAAACATGGGGCTGTATGAAATATTTTTCTTTGCATTGATATATACTTTAAGATGGTCAATTTCAAATAAAAGTGAATGCAGACTAGAAATGAGGACGAGTTTGTGGAGTTATGACTGCTTACTCATGGATGATAATAACCAAAGCATTCAGCATCAGGTTGACAAGTCAGTTTAGTTACTCATGATAATCTCTATGAAAAAACACAATTAATTACAACTAATGGAAAGTAAATAAATAATGATCCGTTTATGGAACAATATTGTAATTACATCTTACAATATTTGTATTGTATATGTATTACAGGAAACTAGGTATGCTCAAAAGATCTATTTTCAAAGGATTAAAAAGCAACTCCTGACAACAAGAGAGCTAAACAGTGTCGCTGTGATAAACTCTGTTCACTCAAATTACCTTAAAGCGGGAGTTCAACCGAAAAACAATTTTTAACATTAGATTGAGGCTCATTTTGTCAAGGGGAATCGGGTGTTTTTTTTTAAATCGAAGCTGTACTTACCGTTTTAGAGATAGATCTTCTCCGCCGCTTCCGAGTATGGTCTTCGGGACTGGGCGTTCCTATTTGATTGACAGGCTTTCGACAGGCTTCCGACGGTCGCATACATCGCGTCACGAGTAGCCAAAAGAAGCCGAACGTCGGTGCGGCTCTATACGGCGCCTGCGCACCAACGTTCGGCTACTTTCGGAAAATCATGACGCGATGTATGCGACCGTCGGAAGCCTGTCAATCAAATAGGAACGCCCAGTCCCGCAGCCCATTACCGGAAGCGGCGGAGAAGATCGCTCTCTAAAACGGTAAATACTGCTTCGATTTAAAAAAAAACACCCGATTCCCCTTGACAAAATGAGCCTCAATCTAATGTTAAAAATTAAGTTTTTGGGTGAACCTCCACTTTATTCTGAGTTTTTTTCATTGTGGTCAGAATCCAGAGAGCACCTAACAGTGTCACTGTGATAGTCCTGAGGAAGAGCTGTGTACAGTGCCTTGAAAAAGTATTCATTTTCCACATTTTGTCATGTTACAACCAAAAACGTAAATGTATGTTATTGGGATTTTATGTGACAGACCAACACAAAATGGCACATAATTGTAAAGTGGAAATAAATGGTTTTCAATTATTTTTTTTTTTTTCAAATATCTAAAAAGTGTGGCATGCCTTTGTATTCAGCCACCTTTACTTCTAACTAAAATCTAATGGAACCAATTGCCTTCAGAAGTCACCTAATAATTATTAAATAGAATCCACCTATGTGTAATTTAATCTCAGTATAATACAGCTGTTTTGTGAAGCCCTCATAGGTTTGTTAGAGAACCTTAGTGAACAAACAGCATCACGAAGGCCTGAGCAACACACCAGACAGGCCAGGGATAAATTTGTGGCACTGTATGTAACATCCTCTCTCATATGTGGAGTATCGCCCAATCACATTTAAACTGTTTTAGGTGTGGCAATTTTTATATAGTTACATTGGTCCAGCTTGGAGGTGAAGATGCAAAGTGTTTCCTGAATGGTGCCCATGCCGAGCGGGCAACCTTCTGTGTTCATAAGAAAAAAAGCATCCAAGGGGCACTGGGACTTTGATGTGAATTTAAGCAAAGTATTGAGAAGACAAAAACATACAAAGAGCTCACTGGTTTGGGTTAGGCTACCCTCCAGTGGGTAACAGATTTATTAGTTTGTACTAAAAAAAAAAAGAAAAAAAAAGACACCAATGTGTTTCAGGGCTCAGAAAAATACGCTCTTCATCAGGGCTTCAGTTAAAATAAGATTCTTGAATGGACTCAAACAGAGCTTGCCTGTATTAGTCTATGAGTATCCTGGTACACACTATGAGGTTTTTTTCTGTTCAGCCCAGTAGGTTGAACTAAAAAAAAACAGTTGGCTCCAGTCAGCCACTGTACTAACCATCCGACATTAATACAACGATCTCCCCTGCTGAGCTGTTGTGCTCTGATATGACAACGGCCCCCCACGGCAGAACACGCTGGCCATTGGCTGAGAGCGCTGTATGGGAGCCGGTCAGTCGTATGCACGTCTGACCGAAGCCAGCCAAATGGCTCGCTGCCATACACACGGCCGAATGCTGGACGGTTTTTATTGGACCGCCTGATGTCGCCCAGCATTCGTGTGGATGGGGCTTTAGGCGTGATGGGCGGCTTTTAGGATGCACTAACTCACTTTTATCACTGACAACATTGTCATATTTGGTGTGGGGTGGAGGTTTTTTGGCTAATTATTGGCATGTGTTATTTAAAGCGGGAGTTCACCCGAAAAACAATTTTTAACATTAGATTGATGCTCATTTTGTCAAGGGGAATCGGGTGTTTTTTTTTTTTTAAATCGAAGCAGTACTTACCGTTTTAGAGATAGATCTTCTCCGCCGCTTCCGGGTATGGTCTTCGGGACTGGGCATTCCTATTTGATTGACAGGCTTCCGACAGGCTTCCGACGGTCGCATACATCGCGTCACGAGTAGCCGAAAGAAGCCGAACGTCGGTGCGGCTCTATACGGCGCCTGCGCACCGACGTTCGGCTACTTTCGGAAAATCGTGACGCGATGTATGCGACTGTCGGAAGCCTGTCAATCAAATAGGAATGCCCAGTCCCGCAGCCCATACCCGTAAGCGGCGGAGAAGATCGCTTTCTAAAACGGTAAGTACTGCTTCGATTTAAAAAAAAAACACCCGATTCCCCTTGACAAAATGAGCATTAATCTAATGTTAAAAATTAAGTTTTTGGGTGAACCTCCACTTTAATCATTTTATTGCTTCATTTTTCAGTAAAGTAATTTTTTGGTCAAACTACCTAGATCTACAGAGGTACCTATTTTTCTCAAGTTCTGTCTTTTATTGATACACAGTATCTGTGTGAGCAATCAAGATCCCTGATGAAGGGGGAGTTTTTTTCTGACCTCTGAACGCGTTGGCTGTTTTTTTTTAGTACAAACTAATACATTTATTTGTATTCCCTGTTCACAAAGCAGCAGTGAAGCGGTCTGATGCTGGACCTGGAAGCTAGTGTTAATTACTGCAATAGGCTTGCCTTTTTCAGGGATTTCCAGCTTCCACAAGTATGGCACATAAATACTGACATTGGTCCAAGCTCTACCAATGTAAAAATCGCTATACCAAAACTTTAGTTTTAAATCTAATATTGGGTCCGTAAGAAATTTTTTAACATTGTTTTTCTATATGTGAGAGAGAACTACAATGGTGGGATTTCCTCACCAACTACAAGGTCTGGTACACAACAATGTTACATAGTTAGTCAGGTTAAAAAAAGACACAAGTCCATCCAGTTCAACCACAAAAAAAATAAATAAATAAACAAACAAAATAAAAAACACAATACAATCCCATACACCCAACTCCATACCCACAGTTGATTCAGAGGAAGGCAAAAAAAACCAGCAGAGCATGATCCAATTTGCTACAGCAGGGGAAAAAATTCCTTCCTGATCCCCCGAGAGGCAATCAGATTTACCCTGGATCAACTTTACCTACAAATCTTAGTACTCAGTTATTTTATGTACATTTAGGAAAGAATCCAGGCCTTTCTTAAAGCAATCTACTGAGCTGGCCAGAACCATGCCTGGAGGGAGTCTGTTCCACATTCTCACAGCTCTTACTGTGAAGAAACCTTTCCGTATTTGGAGATGAAATCTCTTTTACCTCTAGACGTAGAGAGTGCCCGCTTGTCTTCTGTGTTGACCGTAAAGTGAATAACTCAACACCAAGTTCACTATATGGACCAGGGATGGACTGGCCTTTGGGACTACAGGGAGTTTCCCGGTGGGCCGATGGCTCAGTGGGCCGGCTTCAGTGACAGCGGACCACCGCCCGCCTCCTCTCCTCTGTCTCTCCCTTCCCGCAGCACTCACCTCCTCTCCCTCCCCACAGCGCTCACCTGGGGGGAACAGAGAAGCAGAGGGAGGACCAGAGGAGCAGGGGGGACGACAGAGGAGCATGGGGGGAGAGGACAGACAGCTGACTCAACAGCTATGGCCTGGGAGTTTCTCACTTCTGCCTAATCTTGTCCCATAAGGGGGGGCACCGAACTGATTCTTAGTCCCGGGTGAAATAATGTCTAGCTTCCCCACTAGTACCAGTACCAGCCGTTCTACTCGAATAAAGTAGAATGGCTAGTGGCTAGGGGGAGAGGGGGAAAGGAGGCTTGGGTGGCCGGGGGGGTGCGGGAGTTGTCCGGCCGCCATGGGAGAGACCCGTCAAAGTGGGCCAGTCTGGATGAAGTCCAGGGCCAAATTTTTGTCCCAGTCCAGCCCTGATATGGACCCCTTATGTCTGGATGAAAAGCTGAAATATTGTGGGAATACACATCTCAAAGTTTAATTTTTAGTTTGTTCCTTTAAGGAGAAGGTAATGGATTCATTTTTATATACTGTGACCTGTTACATTTAGGTGTACGCGTTTGCAAGAATGCAGGAACTGTCTCAGATTATAAAAGCCTCTTTATGTGATTTTTGACCTATGGTATTGTTGACAGTAGATTTCTCTGTGCAGTTCGCATTCCATGTCTAGGAAAGAAAAGGAAATAATAAACCATATATATGCAAACTATATGAATACCAACAGCACCAAAACAAGGCTAGATGAGTTTGCTGTACAGTGAGCATTTGAGATGGTACATGCACTTTGTTTTTCCATTGAAACAGGTTATAAGCTGTAATGCGTGTTCTCTGCACAGAAAAGTGTGACATATACATTTAATTAGTGAATAATGAAAATCCCCTTTTTTCAGGTCTTTTCATTAATAACTTGAAAAGGGGCCCTGTTGTCAGTTCCTTTCTTGTAAAAATAGCAATGCTCATGTGCATTTAGTTAGTAAATTGGATTCTGAAAAATTAAATGATGTGGCTTTAATGGAGAACCACTGCACGCTGTGGACACTCTGCAATGCCAACTTTTACCAGCTGATGCCAAGTGAAGTTTGTAGTTGCTCTCTCTGTTCTAGGAAAACTCATGTACTGCTAGAGACTGCAGAGGCACTGTGATGGAGGAGACTGATTACTAGGGGCATTGTAATAATTATTATTATATTATATATCACAGTGCAGTCCCCTTTACAGTGCCCCCTTTGCATTAGTGCCCCCCTTAAAAGTGCAGTCCCCCTTTACATCACAGAGCCCCCTTTACAATGAAGTCCCCCTTTACATTACAGTGCCCCCCTTTACAGAGCAGTCCCTTTTGCATCACAGTGCCCCTTTACATTACAGAGCCCCTTTACAATGCAGTGCCCTTTTACAATGCAGTCCCCCTTTACATCACAGTGCCCCTTTACAATGCAGTCCCCCTTTACATTACAGTGCCCCCCTTTACAGAGCAGTCCCTGTTACATTAATGCAGTGCTTCTCAATTATTTTCTGTCATGCCCCCCCCTAGGAAGAAGAAAACATTTCGGGGCCCCCCGCGCGACTGTAAATAGTATCTTTTGTCTATAAAATTGTTATTGCTCTATACGGTTTTTAGGTGAACCTCCACTTTAAGCTGACAACTGCGCATTGGTTTTTGATCACCTCTGCGTTTTTTTTTTCCTATTTTTTTCAACAAAAGGTCAATTTTGACATTTTTTTTTTACGTTTTTTTTTATAAACTGGCCCTCCTCATTGGAGTACAGGTGAGGTGGGAGGAGGGATGACACCTGTCAGCCTGCTGGATAAGGTGGAGGGGACGGGCGGCCTTACCTTTACTTTACTTCAGCGCACTGTGCAAGGCGGCAGTCTGTCAGTCCCGTCCTGGTCCCGCCGTTAGAATTTTAACTGCATGCCTTACGCATGCACGCAACGGCGCCGCGCTACCACCTGACCGCCTGACCTGAGACGCGGAGGAGGGAGGAAGGGAGGGTGTGCGTGCCAAGGGGACCAGACAGTGTCAGACACTTCGGGCGCGTCGGCGCCACCCCCCCTCTGCAGCGCCGGGGTGCCGTACAGATCAGCATCCCCAGCATCCCCGCACACATCATTGCAAAGGCCGGCCCTGGTCGCTATGGCGGTAGTTCCGCCACTGGCTGGAAACGGGGGATAATTGCCAGGTCACACGAGACCCCCTTTACGGAGCCTCGCGGCCCCCCAGGGGGGCGCGCCCCACTATTTGAGAAGCACTGCATTAATGTAAAGCACTGTGATGTAAAAGAGACTTCACTGTAAAGGGGCACTGTGATGTAAAGGGGGGCTGTGATGTGAAGGGGAACTGAGGACACTGATATAAAGGGGGGACTGAGGACAGATGTGAATATCTCATCCACTGACCCATCCACCAAACACCACCCCCCAAAAAGGATGGGGACTGCTGCTTTAGCTGTCAAAAAAGGGTTAAAAAAACACACAAAAGTACAACCACAGTTTGCATGTGTACTGCTTTCCTGTTTGCATTTCATAAGGATAGGGGGGAAAGTATAGTATGGCTGCCGCCATCCAGTTTTGAGCTGGACAGTCCGGTTCATACACCCATTGTCCAGTTATTTACTTGCGATGCAGAGTGTCTAGTTTTGGCACTTGGAAACCAGACCTTGTACCTGATCGCCTGGTAAAATCTTCAGGGCTTGGCTGAACTGGGCCCAGCTCTGCATAGCAAGAGTTTTTTTTTTAAAATGAAAGCTGCTCATGTTTAACTCCTTCCTCCCTTTTTTTAAATTTTTAACATATTCTTTGTTTTTTGTCTTTGAAATGTTGCAAAAAAAACAACAACTTTATTTCACTTGTAAATACAGTAACTTCCCCTCGCTCTGCATTAGAAACAGGGGACTGAGGAGTTATTATAAGGGAACTTTGCTTATCATAATGAACTGCAAATATGGCTCAGTTTTACCAGAGTCATTATGACCATAGATGACTAGATTGTCTTTCATTCTAAGAAAATCGCTCCTGCAATGCTATTGTAGCAGGTACTTCTCCAGACTGATCTAATCTATGATGGGAGAACTGTCTGCTGCAGCAGTGTGGGCTTTTTCACCCCCCCCTCTCTCTTCACACAGACACTCAGAACTGTTTGTAAACTTCCTATTTGAGGTTGTCTGCAAACTCCCTATTGGAAGAACCTGAGCCAATCATTAGACAGCAGAAAAGGACTGTGGGGGAGAGGATAAAACGCTAGAGGAACTAGGCCAGAGCCTCTTTTTGCCTGCACCCCATCAGGAGAGCATCTGCATTCTAAGTGTGTGTGGAATTGCGGCCTATCAAGGGACACACAGCCTGCAGCTCCAGCCCAGAGGGGCAGATTGTTCATGGAGCTCCAGCCCAGAGGAACAGATTGCTCATGCAGCTCCAGCCCAGAGGGGCAGATTGTTCATGGAGCTCCAGCCCAGAGGAACAGATTCTCCAAATTTTCCACATTTGCTTCATGCATTGCCAGCACCTTGGTTCCCTGAGAGGTTCCTTAATTGTTCACAAGACCCACCTGGAGCGGTGACTCCCTTTCCAGAGGAACAGATTGTTCATGCAGCTCCAGCTCAGAGGAACAGACTGTCCATGCTAAAGAAGGACATCCTGCAACAGCTCAAGGACTGAATGCCACTGCCACACACCTACATCTAATGCTGGCCATACACTCCACGAAAAATCTTCCGAAAGAACTTTCGAAAAACGAAAGTTCTTTCGTGAGTGCAAACGATAGTGCCATCATGTAATGGGCGATAAATCGTTCAGTGGACATAAAAAAATAAAAATGGTTCGTTTTTTTTACATATACCTAGTGCAGAAAGTTCGGACGGGAAACACATTAACCTTCCGATTTATCGTTCGTTCGGCAGAAAATTTCCAAACTTGTCCTTCGTTTTTTCGGCTCAAAAACGTCCAAACGATTTTCGATTCTGTGCCCATTAACTGGCCGAAAAACGAAAGATCTTTCTTTACGACCGATTTTCGGCCGAATTTTTGTATAGTGTATGGCCAGCATAAGATCGATCGATCTCTCAGGGGAGGACCGTTGACTGTGTTCAGGATTTGGTGAGGGGGCTTTGCCCAGGAACCTTTAGTGCTTTTCATAGAATACCACATCCAAGTATTGTCCACAGAGCTCCTACATTGCGGGTGAAGATAATAAACCGCAAAGCTTTGCTTCCAGGACATTGCCGCGGTTGCTCCTAAAGGAGACACACCACAGGTATTAAGATTATTTCACTGGGTGTGTACTAGAGGTATCGTAGGCCTGATTGTGTTCTTCAAACTTTCAACCAAGTCCTGGGTACTTATACAGGTCTTGGCTGACAAATGTTAACCTGAACTTTTCTTTTCTTTAAGTAAACTACAAATGGAACTGTGTTGTGTATTGCTGTGGAGTTATTCCATTAATAACATTGCCAGGTGTGCCAGAGGGGCTGGAACAGTTCATTGGGGTTGGAAGGCAGAGTAACGGACTGAACAAACAAAAGCAGCTCCTTCGGGGGTTTGCTACACTATGGTGTTCTGTTGGTGGGGAGCCTTCCTGGCAGAACACATTGATTACTGCTAGCAGCTATACCCACCAGCAGTAATCAAATGTAAAAAATCCTACAGGATGGCTCAACGTGGGTACAATCAGCCTGCCCATAGATGGATCAAATCACGGATGGTCCCTGCTGAACCGGTCAATTTTCAATCCATGTATGGCCAGCTGTGCTACTACTGGTTGCTGCTGTGAGGAATGTCTAGGCCAGGGGTGCCCAACCTTTTGAAGAGCAAGGGCCACTTAAGCGACTTGGTAACAGGTCGCGGGCCACAGAGGCGGCTCTTTAATTAGGCAAATTAGGTGGTCTACTAAGGCCTCTCGCTCACAGGGGCCTCACGGTCGCCTAATTTGCCTGACGAGGAAGGGGAGAGCCCAGCATCGGGAAGATTGATGGCACTGCCTGCGGATGTGTGGGATCTCCTCATGCAAGGACTCTGCACTAAAAATGTAATACTTTTTCCCATTATGGGCGTGAGTGGGACTTCATGGCTAAGTTTTGCCTAAGGCCTCACAAAGCGTAGAGCCGCCTCTGGCGGGCCACAATGAGAGGAGCGGGTGGATGACAGCCCACTCAGCACTATAGAACCCACTCTACTCTTAGCACACCAAACTCGCTGGTAATAGAAGTCTATGGCTCAGTGCATGTAACCCACAGGTGCATTTCTCTGCACCTGTGGATCAGTTTGAAAGCAGGCCAGTAACCACTGCAGAACAGATATGCCCTGTAATACACTGTGATATTAGTAATAAATTTACCTTTAATAACAGTATTCTAGTCTATCTTATTCCACCCCAGAGCAGTAGGTCGCGGGCCACATCAGAGGGCTCCACAGGCCGAATGTGGCCCCCGGGCCACTGGTTGGGCACCCCTGATCTAGGCATTCAAACTAATACTCCAAAAAGTTAGTGTTACAATAAATAAATCAGAGAATAAAATGTGAATCTGTGCAAACAAGGCATGTGAAAGATATTTATGAAATCTTATAAACAATCCACACGTGCCCTTCAATTACATGTATCAAACACTAAGACCATGCCATTTCGTCAAAAACATATAGCAATACAATACAAAGAATATGCATAATAGAGTCAGATCATAACAGGGACTGCATAATGCAGGCTTTTCTGTTGTATCTGTTTGCTATCCATTTGTGATGTGGTGAGCAATTGGTTTCCCAGGTTGATATTTGATGGATGCATTAGTAATACATTTCTGAGAAGATCGGTGAAGGGCAGTTGACTTGCTTATTAACACAAGGGGTCACTCATATCTGGTGAGTATGGGCAGAAGCCGGGGGCACCAAGGCCATGCACAAGGTTCACAAATTTGCAGTGTAATTCATAGACTTTGCATTGGAAAATATTTCACCAATTAGGGCTCACTTGCGTTGACTTCTACACACATTAACCACTTAAGACCAGGACCTTTAGGCAGCTAAAGGACCCGGCCAGTTTTTGCGATTCTGCACTGCGTTGCTTTAACTGACAATTGCGCGGTCGTGCGACATGGCTCCCAAACAAAATTGGCGTCCTTTTTTCCCCACAAATAGAGCTTTCTTTTGGTGGTATTTGATCACCTCTGCGGTTTTTATTTTTTGCGCTATAAACAAAAATAGAGCGACAATTCTGAAAAAAAAATCAATATTTTTTACTTTTTGCTATAATAAATATCCCCAAAAATATATATATATAAAAAAAAATTTCCTCAGTTTAGGCCGATACGTATTCTTCTAACTATTTTTGGTAAAAAAAATCGCAATAAGCGTTTATCGGTTGGTTTGCCCAAAATTTATAGCGTTTACAAAATAGGGGATAGTTTTATTGCATTTTTATAAAAAATATTTTTTTTTACTACTAATGGCGGCGATCAGCAATTTTTTTCGTCACTGCGACATTATGGGGGACACTTCGGACAATTTTGACACATTTTTGGGACCATTGTCATTTTCACAGCAAAAAATGCATTTAAAATGCATTGTTTACTGTGAAAATTACAATTGCAGTTTTGGAGTTACCACAAGGGGGTGCTGAAGGGGTTATGTATGACCTCATCTGTGTTTCTAACTGTAGGGGGGTGTGGCTGTAGGTGTGACATCATTGATTGTGATTCCCTATATAAGGGAACACACGATCAATGACAGCGCCACAGTGAAGAACGGGGAAGCTGTGTTTACACACAGCTCTCCCCGTTCTTCAGCTCCGGGGACCGATCACGGGATTCCAGCGGCGATCGGGTCCGCGAGTCCCGTGGTCACGGAGCTTCGGACTGGGTCGCAAAAGCGCGCCCGCGACCAATGGCTGGGCACTTAAAGAGGACGTACCTGTACGTGCTTGTGCCCAGCCGTGCCATTCTGCCGACGTATATGTGCAGGAGGCGGTCCTTAGGTGGTTAAAGCGCCTGCCGATTCAACATGCTTTTTTGATGTGTTTTTGGTGCTACGGTGTTGCTTTTTTGAAGCTTTAATGAAGCTTGGCAGATGCCCTGTGTGTGTGGATATATCATGCCTTCAATACCTCCAAAACAAAGAGAAGGTAAAGCTGAATTAAAGCCGCTCAAAAGCTGCAGGTGCTGCAAGCAAGCTTTGTCATCGACTTCTATTGAGGCTTTGAAGATGCTTGGAAGCACCACTAAAGTGACATGGGGTATCATTTTTAAAGCGAAGCTGAAGCAAAGCAAAAGCAAGGTGTAAAAAGGCCTGTAAGCTAAACATTTTATTTAATGACAGGGCTTTGACTGGCGTTCTGAAAGCTTTAAACAAAAAAGGGGGTCCGAAGCCATGTTTTGAAGCAAGTGTAAATGAGCCCTAAGTGTGTGATGCATATAATTGAAGGGTACATAGAGTTGTAGATTATTTATAATGCCGCTTACACGCGGTCGTTTTTTCGGCATGAAAAAAAATGACATTTTTAAAAACGTCATTTAAAATCATCGTGTGTGGGCTTCACATCGTTTTTTAATGTCGTTTTTTAAAATGTCGTTTTTCGGTTATGAAAAAAAAATGATCGTGTGTGGGCTAAAACGACGTTTTAAACCCGCGCATGCCCAGAAGCGAGTTATGAGATGGGAGCGCTTGTTCTGGTAAAACTACCATTCATAATGGAGTAAGCACATTCATCACGCTGTAACAGACAAAAAAGCGCGAATCGTGTTTTACTTCCCCTTCAGAGTGCCGTCGTACATGTTGTACGTCACCGCGCTTTGTTCATCATTTTTAAAAAACGATGGTGTGTGGACATCATCGTTTTTAATGATGAAGTTGGAAAAACGTTGTTTTTTGGACATGCTGAAAAATGTCATTTTTTTTCATGCCGAAAAACGACCGTGTGTACGCGGCATAAGATTTCTTGCATATTTTTCACATTCATTGTTTACACAGGTTCACACGTTTTATTCACTCTTCATTTATAGTAGCGCTGTTCATTTTTTGGCATGTTCATTAGAGTAGGGCCCCTTGCACACAGGGCCATCTAGCTGCAGCACACCCAGGTGGAACAGATGTAGCTTCCAGTGCAGCTGCCTGCAGCCTGTCAAAGTCTAAGGCAGGCTGCGGCTGAATACTGTATTGAGTGATAGCTGCATATAGGGACAAATGGCCACAATGCAGAAGACCTGCATCCTGGACATTCGTCCCTGGAATCATAGGGCCCTAATTGTGGGTACCATTCAGTACAGCATTCAGCATTGTACAGCCATAGACTTTGACTGAAAGCTAGATACTGTACCTGTCATTTCAGAACACACTAAAATGCTGGGAGGGATGCACTGCAGCTAGATTGCCCTCTGTGCATTTCTGGATGGACCACTCTATATAAGCCACATGTACATTTTAACACAGCACAAATCCTAACTATGTTTGGTTTATTATGAAATTAAAGGTCGGTAGACTCTAAACTGGTGTAACTGCATTGTGCATACTTTATATCTTTGGTATGCAGTAGGGTTTCTAGGGACAACTCATTTCATATTACAGGCCCAAAATCTTTATGCAGTATTATGTATCCATAAATAAGTAATATTTCATGTTAGAGTTCTTCCTTAGGTTGCAGATATACGCCACACATGCAAAAATTTTAAGTTGTCACCCTTGATTATGCAGTTTCAAAAACTGCAACAATTCACTACTAAGATTTTTTTAATTGGCTGGGATGATGACTAACTGCATGTTGAAGATAATGATCAATGCCAGGGGTGTCCAACCTGTGGTCCAAGATGGTTAGGAATGCAACCCAACACTAACTCGTAAACTTAAAAATTTCCAAAAAAATTTGGGGGAGACATTTTTGTAAAACTGTTTTACACTTAGCGAACATATGCGAGTGAGGAAAAATTTGACAGTGTCTCTTTACTGGACTTTTATATGTTTTCTCTTCCCAAAGAAAATATCCCACTCTTCACAATGATGCCCTATTAATGTTATCAGTTTTCAAGGCTGAAGCCTTGGTTTACTCGGCAAGAACCAGCAAGAAAACTGCTGGCAGAGCTTTCTTGCCGAGTATACCGAGCGTGTGTACGAGGCTTTCAGGTTTCTCGTCAAGAAAACTGCCTAAAATCTCGAGGAGAAAAAAAAGAGAACCTGGCTTCACTGCCCAGTTCCCTACGGTGCATGCGCTACGCCTGCCGATTGACTCCCGCTGTGTATTGAGAGCCGAGTGTTCCTAGAACACAAGGGGGGACGGGAGGTGACGTCATGCCTGCAGTCTGCCCGAGATTGTGTGGCCGGAAGAGGGTGCAAATACCTGTCTTTAGACAGGTATCTGCACCCCCCTCCCCCCTGAAAGGTGTCAAATGTGACACTGGAGGGGAGGAGGGTTCCGATCAGCGGGAGTTCCACTTTAGGGTGGAGCTCCGCTTTGATACAACATATGCAAATGTATGAATGTATAAAAACCCTGCTGGAAGGAGGAAGAAAAAAGGAGGCTCCTAACAAATACTCAAACGGCGGTAACTAGAAGGGGGAATGAACCCCAACCTGCGGTGAATATATAAAAAAAAAAAATGAATAAAAAAATATATAGAAAATATAAATATAATGAAAAAGTATATATAAAAAAATATAATAAATATAAATATAATCAAAAAATGTAATTCATAACTCAACTATTATTAATAAAACAATTTATATCCCAGTCGACATTCAAGCCGAAAGGGGTATAACATTTCAGGTCGTAAATCCAGCGAGTTTCAAGCTTGGAAATTTCTCGCGTGGACATACTACCTTGCCAATGAGGATTAAACCTGTCGATGGCTATAAAAATAGTGCCCTTAGGGTTCTTTTTGTGATGCTCCAAATAGTGTCGAGAAACGGTGTGCTTTAGGAAGCCCTTCTTAATATTCGTGATGTGTTCATTGACCCGAACGTGCATGGCACGTGTGGTACGGCCAACATATTAAAGGCCACATGGACAGATCAACAAATAGACGTTAAGAGAAGAACAAGTGATGAAAGTATTAATATCATACACCCTGCCCGTGGTATGTGATTTAAACTGACATATTTTTCTACTTTTATCCTTGTTGTTAGCACAAACATTGCAATTATGACAAGGATAGTATCCCTTAGATTTTTGAAAAAAGGAAACTCTGTTGGGGGCATCCAAGATGTTAGGTGCTAATTGAAGCCTAAGAGGAGGAACTCCTCTGAAAACAACTTGTTGCCGCTCAGGAAGGACTGGACCCAAGATTCTATAATTTTTTAAAACTCCCCAGTGTTTGGTCAGAATCTTTTTGATATCAAAATGTTGTTGGGAAAAATTGGTGACCATAGAAAAACTGTAGTCAATCATTTTGGATGGAGCCTTCTTATTGGTGGAAAGAACTGACGTTCGATCCATGTTACTCACCTCAGTGATTACTGCATTCAGGTCATTAACTGAGTAACCCTTTTCAAGGAATCTCTCCCTCAGGACCGAGGCCTGTGAGAAAAAGTCATCTTTAAGGGTGCATTTACGTCTCAGATGAAGGAACTGGATTTTGGGTACTGACCTAAGCCAGGAGGGATGATGGCAACTCCCTTGCCCAATATAGCCATTCCTGTCAGTTGTTTTAAAAAAAGTGGACAAATTGAAGGTACCATTCTTAATTTGTATGGTGAGATCCAGAAAATATATCTTACTGGTACTGAACTCAAACTGTAACACTATCCCCAACCGGTTGTTGTTAAGTTGTTGCATATACAAGGTTAGCGATTCAAGGTCGCGCTCCCATAGGAGGAGGATGTCGTCTATATAACTGCCAAGAATCTCATCAAGGAAAACAATGTTTTTTCCTGACGAGATTCTGGCCCCGTGTGTACAGGGCTTGAAGCACACAAGGGCAAAATTTTGAACCAACATATCTGATGAGCACATTCAGAATTGCTACTACATCCATTGAACCAGATATTGATGCATTCGTTTATTAAAAACAGTGCCAAATATCACACTAGTTTTATATAACCCTGTTTTACTTCTTCAATAAAGAATATTACAAAAAAAGTGACTTTTTATTACTCAGATAAGTGATCTATAACAGTGATCATGAACTTGTGATCTACCCAACTTGTTCTGTTCATCAGTTATCCTTATTGTTGGTGTATTTTATGTGCAGCCCGAGACAATTCCTCTACATCTAAAGTGACCAAGGAAGGTCAAAAGGTGGGACACCCTTGATTTATGCCATTACTTTCCTGCTATAATGCTGACCCTCTATCTTAAATAAATGGAATCACATTCTTTAACACAGGGGTCCTCAAACTTTTTAAACAGGGTCCAGTTCACTGTCCCTCAGACCGTTAGAGGGCCGGGTCCTTCACTGCCGCCCCCCGCCAAAAAAAAAACCTGAAAGTCCCCCAACCCGTGCCCATCATTGCCGCCTTACCATCATTGCAGCTTTACCGTGCTCTCACTGCAGCCTCACTTTCAATGCCGCCTTACTGTGCCCTCATTGCAGCCTCCCTCACCATCATTACAGCCTCCCTCACTATCATTACAAGCCCCCCCACCATCAGTACAGCCCCCCTCACCATCATTGCAAGCCCCCCTCACCATTGCAGCCCCCTCACCATCATTACAAGCCCCCCTCACCATCATTACAAGCCCCCTCCCACCATTATTACAAGCCCCTTTCACCATCATTGCAAGCCCCCCTCACCATTGCAGCCCCCTCACCATCATTACAAGCCCCTTTCACCATCATTACAAGCCCCCCCACCATTGCAGCCCCCCACCATCATTACAAGCCCCCCCCCACCATTATTACAAGCCCCTTTCACCATCATTACAAGCCCCTTTCACCATCATTACAAGCCCCCCTCACCATTGCAGCCCCCCACCATCACCACAAGCCCCCCTCACCATTGCAGCCCCCACCATCATTACAAGCCCCCCACCATCATTACAAGCCCCCCACCATCATTACAAGCCCCCCTCACCATCATTACAAGCCCCCCCCACCATTATTACAAGCCCCTTTCACCATCATTACAAGCCCCCGTCACCATCATTACAAGCCCCCCTCACCATTGCAGCCCCTCACCATCATTACAAGCCCCCCCCACCATTATTACAAGCCCCCGTCACCATTACAGCCCCCCCACCATCATTACAAGCCCCCCTCACCATTGCAGCCCCTCACCATCATTTTTTTTTTAATTTAACATTTTTTATTATTGTTTGCATATATATAGTACAGAAAGTAGTGCGCCAAGTTGTATAAGTTTAACATAGTACATACACAAGCATACATTTTACCCCTCCCCCTATCTCTGTGTCATTGTATTTAAGTAAAAAAGACCTATTATATTCCAAATTGTCTTCCCTCATGTCCACCATCCCCCCCCCGCCCCTCCAACCCTCACCCACCCATCCACCCTCCCATCACACCTTGGACCGGTTTTTTAGGTTAATTCGCTACATTCAATTGATCGTCCCCATAAAGGGATGTCCAATAGCGGGTTAAGGTATTTATTAAGTTTGAAAGACTTCCTCTACTTATATAGGGCATCCCGTTATGTCTAGCCAAGGTTTCCACATCCTCACAAATTTTTTATAGTTGCCCTGTTTAGTAAGTGTCACTCTCTCGCTCCAGATCATTGTGTTGATGGTTTCAACCCAAGATTTGACAGTGGGTGGAGTCTGGGCCTGCCACCTCCACGCAATTAGCTTCCTTGCCTGGAAGAGGCATCTCAGCACCACCTCAAGGGCACCGACCGGCACTCTATCCTCCTCAATACTGCCTAATAGGCATGTCTTGGACTCAGCTTCCAGATTCGTTTTAAAAGTTTTATTTATTATGTCTATCACCTCCTCCCAGTATCTGAATAGCTTAGGGCATTTCCACAACATGTGGATAGGATTGCCTGTCGCTCTGCACCTTGGACATTTGTCAGTACTTCTCCACCCGAGGTTGAACATTCTCCTGGGGGTATAGTATACCCTATGCAAGAGGAACAAGTGTGATACTTTCTGAGATGGAGAGATCAAGACCAATACCCCCCTCCTCAGGATCGAATTCCACTGTTCCGTGGTCATTTGCCCTAAGTCTCTCTCCCATCCTATCCTGCTCTTAATGGGGCCTGCCCTACTTATTGTTTTAGCTCCTATTCTGTAGTACAGTTCGGAGATCAGGCCTTTAGTTGTTTTTGAAGAGATTATTTTCAGGAGGGTAGGAGCCGAGGACCATACAATGGGTCGTGACCCAAACTGGGCTTGAATGCCATGACGGATCTGGAGGTATCTGTAAAATGTTTTATTTGCTATATTGAATTCCTGTCGCAAGTCTGCAAAGGATTTCATATGTTCTCCATCGTATAGTTGGTTTAAGCGGTTTATCCCTTGTCTCTCCCATTCCTTGCATCTCTCAATATCTTTTAGTTCCCTTAAGTTTTGGTTACACCAGAGAGGGGCAAACGTTGTTATTCCCTTGTAGCCCATCAGTGCTTTTGTTGTTTGCCATACTTTAAGTATTAGTTTTATAGTTGGACCTTTATGAATAAACGAGCCAGCCTCGAGTGCCTCCAATATTGTCCTATGTGGTGCTCCTATTAGCATCAGTGTACCTGGATTCGCCTCTCCCTCCAATCCGCAATATGTTGTAACTGCGAAGCTAGGAAGTATGTTTTCGGGTGAGGAACTGCCATTCCCCCCTCTTTAGCTGGTAACTGCATGGTCTGGAGACAAATCCTGGCTTGTCCCTTCTTCCAAATTAAGTCTCTAAAGATGGATTCTATCCTTTTGAACCATTTTTGGTCTATCCAGACTGGGGAGTTGTGGAGGATATAGAGTAGCTGGGGCAGCCATAGCATCTTTATTAAATTACATCGCCCCGCTATGGATAATGGTAGTCTACACCAGTCTCTTTTATGTTCCCATTTGGACAAGAGGGGAATTAGGTTATTTGAGACGAAGCTATTGATGTCCCTCGTAATCCATATCCCGAGGTATTTCATCATAGCTACTACTTTTAACTGAGGGATTCCGTGGGGTATCTGGACACCAAGGGGGTCAATTGGCAATAGTGCCGACTTTTCCCAATTAATGACCAGCCCAGAACATAGCCCAAACTCACCCACCGTTTTGATCACATTTTTTAGCGAGGTTTCGGTGTCTCCCAAAAAAAAAAGGACATCGTCCGCATACAGTGCGATCTTGTCCTCTATGGTTGATCTACGGAACCCCTGTATATCTTCTGATTTTAATAGCCAATGGTTCCATCGCCAGCGCGAACAGAAGGGGGGAAAGGGGACAGCCTTGTCGAGTTCCTCTCTCTAGTTGAAAGATTTCGGAAAGTTCGTTGTTGATTTTAATTTTTGCTCTTGGCTGGTTATATAACAACTTCACCCAACTAATAAACCTGGGGCCAAACCCGAATTTCTCTAGGACCTTCCACAGGTAGTCCCATTCCAGACTGTCGAAAGCTTTAGCGGCATCCAGGGCTAAAACAGCCCTGGAACCCACCCCCTCTGTTGGGATTTGCATATTCAGGAACAGTCTCCTGATATTAATACTGGTTGACCTAATAGGGATGAAGCCCGATTGATCAGGGTGTATGAGCGCTTGGATATTCCGGTTTAGACGAGTTGCTAATACTTTAGCCAAGATCTTGGCGTCAGTACATAGGAGTGAAATGGGACGATACGATGAGGCCTCAGTTGGATCCTTCCCCTCCTTATGTAAGACAATAATAGTGGCTTCCGTCATAGAGGTGGGTAGCGTTCCGTGAATCAATGCCCAATTTAATGTCTTGAGGTGTTCTGGTAACAGAATACCCCCATATCTTTTATAGATCTCTAAGGGCAACCCATCTGGGCCAGGTGACTTTTGAGTTGACATCCCCGCCACTGCCTGTTTTAGTTCACCTAGAGTGATTGGAGCCTCCATATCAATGTTATCTTCCTCCGACAGGGTCGGGACGGACATTCCC
Organism: Rana temporaria; assembly: GCF_905171775.1. Lineage (NCBI taxonomy): Eukaryota > Metazoa > Chordata > Amphibia > Anura > Ranidae > Rana > Rana temporaria. The sequence continues at coordinate 156,434,524 of NC_053489.1, read as the reverse complement.
AGGAGAAAGTTTCCCGGTCCTTCAGTCCCCTCCCTCCTTTTGGAACTGTAAAGGGACACGTAAAATTCTCTGAAGGTGTTTAATATCATCGTTTTGTCGGTGGAAGTTTCCCCGCTTGCTAACTTAACTGCAGTAACAGTGGAGGGGGGGGAATTAGTTCTAATAAGCAGAGATAATAGGCGCCCCACTCGCTCTCCATCTCCAAATTGATTCTGTCTCTGGAATATTCGTTTTCCCTCTGTTCTTTTTAATGTGGTCATTTTGTATATCTGTTGTTTTTCTAACCACTCTTTTAACCTGTGCGGGGTTGGGGCTTCGATGTATCTCTTCTCTGCCTGTAGCAGCTGCTTCCTTATCTCGCTCTCTCCCTCACTGTTCTTCCTCTTAATCCCTGCTATTTTTTGAATCAGGAGACCTCGGAGGTGAGCTTTTAGGGTGTCCCATACCACCCCCACTGATGCAGTACCCACATTTATCTGTAGAAATTCTTTAAGAGCAGACATCGTCATACTGTGTTCACTCATTAGCTCGAGCCAGTGAGGGCTAATTTTCCATTCACTGGGGTACCATTTACCCCTTGCTTTTATTGTCAGCTCGATCGGTGAGTGATCGGAGATTCCTCTTGGGCCATATTCTATTTTTGTTACTAGTGTTGCCACCTCGTCGTTACCCAACGCCATGTCTATTCTGGATAAAGTGTGGTGAGTCTTCGAAAAACAGGAATATTGGCGTTCCTGCGGATAACGCGTACGCCAGATATCGCATAATCCAACTTCAACCAGAAATAGAGCTAATCGATCCTCTCCTTTTATTTTAGGTCTGTTTCCCGGAGGGAACCTGTCCTGGATCCTATCTAAGGCTTCATTAAAATCTCCTATAATAAGTATCGGTATCCCTGATTTGTCCAATGTAAACTCAATCAATTTGTGTAGGACTTCGAATTTGAATGGAGGGGGGATATAAACACTGGCTATCACCATCATTACAAGCCCCCCCCCACCATTATTACAAGCCCCTTTCACCATCATTACAAGCCCCCCTCACCATTGCAGCCCCCCACCATCATTACAAGCCCTCACCATCATTACAAGCCCCCCTCACCATTGCAGCCCCCACCATCATTACAAGCCCCCCACCATCATTACAAGCCCCCCTCACCATTGCAGCCCCTCACCATCATTACAAGCCCCTTTCACCATCATTACAAGCCCCCCTCACCATTGCAGCCCCTCACCATCATTACAAGCCCCCCCCACCATTATTACAAGCCCCTTTCACCATCATTACAAGCCCCCGTCACCATCATTACAAGCCCCCCTCACCATTACAGCCCCCACCATCATTACAAGCCCTCACCATCATTACAAGCCCCCCTCACCATTGCAGCCCCTCACCATCATTACAAGCCCCCCCCCACCATTATTACAAGCCCCTTTCATCATCATTACAAGCCCCCCTCACCATTGCAGCCCCTCACCATCATTACAAGCCCCCCCCACCATTATTACAAGCCCCCGTCACCATCATTACAAGCCCCCGTCACCATTGCAGCCCCCCACCATCATTACAAGCCCTCATCATCAATACAAGCCCCCACCATCATTACAAGCCTCCCACCATCATTAAAAGCCCCCCCCCACCATCATTACAAGCCCTCACCATCATTACAAGCCCTCATCATCAATACAAGCCCCCACCATCATTACAAGCCTCCCACCATCATTAAAAGCCCCCCCCACCATCATTACAAGCCCCCCACCATCATTACAAGCCCCCCACCATCATTACAAGCCCCCCTCACCATTACAAGCCCCCCACCATCATTACAAGCCCCCCACCATCATTTAACAGCCCCCACCATCATTTAACAGCCCCCCTCACCATTGCAGCCCCTCACCATTCCAGCCTCCCACCATTATTTAACAGCCCCCACCATCATAACAAGCCCCCTCACCATTGCAGCCCCCCACCATCATTACAAGCCCCCCTCACCAATCCAGCCTCCCACCATCATTACAAGCCCCCCTCACCATTGCAGCCCCCCCTCACCATTGCAGCCCCCCACCATCATTACAAGCCCTCACCATCATTACAAGCCCTCATCATCAATACAAGCCCCCACCATCATTACAAGCCCCCCCACCATCATTACAAGCCCCCCCCACCATCATTACAAGCCCCCCTCACCATTGCAGCCCCCCACCATCATTACAAGCCCCCCACCATCATTACAAGCCCCCCACCATCATTTAACAGCCCCCCTCACCATTGCAGCCCCTCACCATTCCAGCCTCCCACCATTATTTAACAGCCCCCACCATCATAACAAGCCCCCTCACCATTGCAGCCCCCCACCATCATTACAAGCCCCCCTCACCATTCCAGCCTCCCACCATCATTACAAGCCCCCCTCACCATTGCAGCCACCCTCACCATTGCAGCCCCCCTCACCATTTTCACAAGCCACCCCTAACCATTGAAGCCCCCCCACCATCATTACAAGCCCCACTCACAATTGCAGCCCCCCACCATCATTACAAGCCCCCACAATAATTACAAGCCCCCTCACCATTGCAGCCCCCCACCATCATTACAAGCCCCCCTCACCATTGCAGCCCCCCACCATCATCACAAGCCCCCCACCATCATCACAAGCCCCCTTCACTATTGCAGCCCCCCACCATCATTACAATCCCCCCTCACCATTCCAGCCTCCCACCATCATTACAAAGCCCCCCACCATTGCAGCCCCCCCACCATCATTACAAGCTCCTCTCACCATTGCAGCCCCCCCTCACCATTATCACAAGCCCCCCTCACCATTGCAGCCCCCCCACCATCATTACAAGCCCCCCTTACCATTGCAGCCTTACTGTGCCAAACAATGTCTCACCAGTCAGTGTGTGCATCGGGATCTCCTGCTCCTGCTGTGTCAGAAGCGCACTAAAAAGTTTGGGCGCACTGTGAAAGTAGTCCCGCCCTCCTCCTAGACTAGCTCATGTGATAGACAGAACACTGCGTCTATCACACAACCTGGTCTAAGAGGAGGGCGGGACTTTTATCACAGCGCGCCCAAACTTTTCAGTGAGCTCCTGACACAGCAGTCTACCGGCCCTGCGTGCAGTGAGTCAGATAAAGGTCCTCGGCGGACCCCTGCTTTAACATGTATTAGTAAATTCTTCAATCCACATAATATTGAAGCCAGTGGATCAGCACAACTGATAAATATCTGTTTCCATATTTATATACAGACACGTAACCTGCACATGACTGGGTGCATCAAGCAAACAGTTTTTTTTTCACCAAAAGTTCCTCAGGCTAGGTTCACAAAGAAAAAAGCACTTAGCACATGTGCTGCCCTAGCAAGTATTCAGAAAAATATTTTTTTTCTATGGCAAGTTTTCTATCTAAGAGTGGCATGGTTTGTTCATGGCCGTGGTTGGATGTGTGACCTATGAGCTCTGACACGTTTAGCCCTGCTCAGAGTGTACCAACCAAATGTATAACCAGCCTTAGATTGCGTACAATAAAGGGCAGATGTCACTGCGGGCATGTTCCCAGACATCATACTGAGATATTGAGTATTTTTTACCGGCACAGTCTGCAAGACTTTAGCCTACAATATGGTGTTGGGCCATGCGCACATGGGTTCTTCACCAGCTGCACATTTTAATGATTGCCAGGACACCTTCAACTCTGGAGGATACAGCTTTTAGGTATAAACAGTATCTACTTCACTCATTTCGAAGAAGCAAATTAAATCCATGTTTTCCCACCTTGAGGCTACTCATACTGTATGTGGCATACAGAAGAGCTTAGAGATGGCCTCTAGAACTTCAATCAACACCTGAAACCAATAGATTCGTTTTAACCTCGCTCCACAAAGCCAATGGAACTTCAACAAGTGGTCACTTCTCAGCAATAGTGATGATCCCGATGTTCGAGTCGAGCGTAAGTTCAACTAGAATATTGGGTGTTATGGGGAGTTCGCGGCAAATTCGAAAGCTGGGGAACACCCTTTAAAAGTCTATGGGAGAAATCAAAAGTGCTAATTTTAAAGGTTATTATGCAAGTTATTGTCATAAAAAGTGTTTGGGGACCTGGGTCCTTCCCCATGGGACATGTATCAATGCAAAAAGTAATTTAAAACTACTCGTGGCTGTAATGAATTCTCGGGTACCACAATACAGATAAAAGTCATTGAAAAAAACGGCACGGGTTCCCCCTCCCCAGTCAATTACCAGGTCCTTTGGGTCTGGTATGAATATTAAGGGGAACCCCAAACCAAGATTTAAAAAAAAATTGGGGGTCCCCCCAAATTCCATACCAGGCCCTTCAGGTCAAAGGGGACCCCCAGATCCCGCCCCCCATGTGAATTGGTAACGGGGTACAATGTACCCCTACCATTTCACAAAAAAAATGTAAACATTTTTTAAAAACACAGGAGACAGCTTGAAAAAGAAATTCCAGCGATGTACATTCATTCTCGAGAGGGGAATACGAAAAAAAAACAAAAAACACAGACACGATCTGCCTCCATGAGAGACTCCCGTCAAATGACACTACACCCGCCGTGACAGCTCTTAAATAGCTGAGAGCGGGGCCACCCGTCACGTGCGCGGTTGACCCCGTCCCCCTTTGACGCAACAGGGGTTTCCTGTGGTTTCCCAGTGCAACGGGAAACATCTGTTGTATGAGAGGGGGCGGGGTCACCCACACACGTGACATGTGGCTCCGCCCTCAGCTATTTAAGAGCCGTCATGGCTGGTGTAGTGTAATTAGACGGGAGTTTCCCACCATGTCTGCATTTTTTTCTCTCTATCCTCCGCTCGAGAATGGATGTACATCGCTGGAATTTATTTTTTAATAAAGGACTTGTCCCAAGCTGTCTCCTTAGTGGCCGCTTTGAGAGCCCGACGTATGGGGAGCCGACCTTCCAGTTATACGGCGGCTGGTCGGCAAGTAGTTAATTGTGCATTCTGAATTATTATCCAATTTCCTCTTATTGCTTTTTTTTCCATAAAATTAATAGTTAATTAAATCTCCCCCTACTTCTTTTGTGGATTGCGTCCCAGATTTGTAATGCATTTAAAGTCGGTGTGTGTGTATTGTCGCCTAATTTTCTAAATTGTGGAGGATTCCAAACTATACTTCTTAAGTGTGCCTCACTCATTGTGTTCTCCAACTTCACCCAGCTTTTTTCGCTTTGTCCACTAGTCCATTCCACGGATATCACCACCGCCTTATAGTATTCTTTAATGTCAGGAACCGCTAGCCCGCCTTGTTTTTTCCCTTGTTTAACCACTTCAATACCGCACATCGCCATATGACGTCCACAAATGACGTCCTCATATGACATCCTGGAATTTGTGCGGTGATATCTGAATGATGCCTGCAGCTTGCCGACCAGCCGCCGCACTTATACGGCGGCAGGTCAGGGGGAGAAATGCCTGATTGTCTGTTCATACAATGTATGAACAGCGATCAGTCATTTCCCCAAGTCAGTCCCTTCAGTTAGAACATACACAGGGAACATAATTAACCCCTTCCTTGCCCCCTAGTGTTAACCCCTTTCCTGCCAGTGTCATTTTTATAGTAATCAATGCATTTTTATAGCACTGATTAAAAAAAATGCCAATGGTCAAAAGTGTCTGAAATAAGGTCGCAGTACCGATAAAAATCGTTAATCGCCGCCATTACTAGTAAAAAAATAAAAATAATAAAAATGCCATAAAACTATGCCCTATTTTGTAGACGCTATAACTTTTGCGCAAACCAATCAATAAACGCTTATTGTGATTTTTTTTTTACGAAAAATATGTAGAAGAATATGTATCGGCCTAAACTGAAAAAATAATACATTTTTATATATTTTTGGGGATATTTATTATAGCAACAAGTAAAAAATATTAATTTTTTTCAAAATTGTTGCTCTATTTTTGTTTATAGCGCAAAAAATTAAAACCGCAGAGGTGATCAAATACCACCAAAAGAAAGCTCTATTTGTGGAAAAAAAAGGACACCAATTTTGTTTGGGAGCCACGTCGCACGACCGCGCAATTGTCAGTTAAAGCGATGCAGTGCCGAATCGCAAAAAGTGGCCCGGTCATTGACCAGCAATATGGTCCGGGGCTGAAGTGGTTAAAGAGGACCTGTCACACACTATTCCTATTACAAGGGATGTTTACATTCCTTGTAATAGAAATAAAAGCCATAAAAAAAATTAAAAAAAAATTAAAAACGCCCCTGTCCCCTGTAGCTCGCGCTCAGAAGCGAACGCACACGTAAGTCCCGCCCACGTATGTAAACGTCGTTCAAACCACACATGTGAGGTATCGCCACATGCGTTAGAGCGTGTGCAACAATTCTAGCTCTAGACCTGCTCTGTAACTCTAAACTGGTAACCTGTAAAAAATGTGTGCCATTCCATGAGTGTGCACAATTTTAAAGCAGGACATGTTGGGTATCTAATTACTCGGCGTAACATCATCTTTCATATTTTACAAAAAAATTGGGCTAACTTTATGGTTTTGTTTTTTTATTTATGAAACCATTTTTTTTACAAAAAAAAAAAGAAAAGGCGTTTGAAAAATGATTGCGCAAATACCGTAAAATAAAAAGTTGCAATGGCGCCATTTTATTCCCTAGGGTGTCTGCTAAAAAAAACATATATGTTTGGGGGTTCTGAGTAATTTTCTAGCAAAAGAATGATGATTTGTACATGTAGGAGAGAAGTGCCAGAATAGGTCCGGTATGGAGGTGGGTATAAAAGCCCTGTATTGAAGTGGTTAAGTACCGCAAGCAAGATTCTTGCTTTTTTATTTTGCCAGATGAATCTCCTAATCATGCTTATTAGTACCCTAAGAAAGGTTTGCGACAGAGCCATAGGTAAAATTTGGAACTTGTATGTAATCTTTGGTAGTAATACCATCTTCAAAGTGCTAATTCTCCCAATCCAAAATAGGGGTCTGTACGTTACTCTTTATTTCATTTTTAATTTCATCCAGTAGGGGGATGTAGTTGATTTTATATATTGTCTTCATTGTATTAGCTAGTTTTATTCCTAGGTACTTTAGCTCTTTTTTCCATGGGAATTGGAATTCATTCTGTAAGTCCGCTGCTTCCTGATTACGTATATTAATGTTCAAAATCTCAGACTTGGTTAAGTTTATTTTAAAATTCGCCAACTCACCATATTGTTTTAATGTTTTTAGTAGGTTAGGCATTGTAATCCTCGGATTTGTAATATAGAACACGTCGTCGGCAAAAGCTGCCAACTTATGTTCTTCCTCACCTGCCCTGATACCTCTTATATCAGGATTATTTCGAATCGTTGCGAGGAGTGGTTCCAGAGACGATTCAAATAGAAGGGGGGGGGGAGAGGGGGCACCCCTGTCTTGTCCTGTTTTTCATCTCCAAGGGGGAGGACGGCACACCAATAATTTTTATATTTGCCGTAGGGTAATGGTACAATACTTTGATCTTTGATCCACTGGATCATTCTTGGACCAACACTCATTATTTCCAACGTTTTTATCATGAGTACCCAGTCTACCCTGTCGAATGCTTTTTCAGCATCTATCAACAGGAATAGACCAGGGGACCCCTCATTTTTTATTGTTGTCCCTCCCCTCTCTTCCTGGGATGAATCCCACCTGGTCTGGGTGGACCAGGGTGGTCATCATGCCTTTCATCCGTCCTGCAAGGATTTTAGCATATAGTTTAGTGTCCGCATTGAGCAGCGATATCGGTCTGTAACTTGAAACAAAGCATGCCATCCTTTCCCTCCTTCGGGATTACTGTTATTGATGCCAGAAGGGCCTCCCTACTCATATCCTACTCTACCCCAATCCATTCATGTACTGGGACATCCTTAGTGTCAGGATATCTTTGTACTTTTTTAAGTAGCAAGTCGTGAACTCGTCGGGTCTAGGGCTTTTCCCCGGGGCCGATTCTTTTAACGTGTTGTTAATTTCGTCCTCCGTTATTGGTTTATCTAAAATTAACCTTTCGTTTTCGGATATTATAGGTAATCTGGCATTTTTTACAAATTCATTTATTTGTTCTATTTTATCATTTACCTGTTCTTCTTTCTGATTTACTGAACATAGAGCCTCATAATAGTTTTAAAACTTTCTGCTATCTCTTTAGTCGTGTATACCATTTCCCCATTCTTCTTTTGGATTTTTTTTCCATAAAGTTTCTAGATTTTTTTTTCTTTTGTAATATTCTAGCTAGGTGTTTGCTTGCTTTATTCCCCCACTGGTATCTTTCTTGTGCTATTCTATTGAAAGTCTTTTCTTGCTCCATTAAATCCTTTAATTCATCTCTCTTGATTACCAAAGATTGCCATAATTCCTGTTGTGCTCCCTGCTGGTTTTTATGGTCCTGTTCTATTGTATGTATTTCATCTATTAGCATTTGGATTTTGTTCTCTCTTTTTCTTTCCTGCCACTATGGCGATTAATATGCCCCTAATATAGGCTTTATGGGCCTCCCAGAGAGAGGCCCCCGATATGTCTTGGGTATCGTTTATTAAGAAATACTGCTTTATTTCTTTCCTTACTATTTCTACTACTTCCTGATCTTGAAAAAGTTTTTAATTTAGTCGCCATGTAAATGGTTGTTATTGCAATGCGGGTGCAGTCATTTTCATTCTCAAGGAGGCATGTCAGATAAAGTAGAGATTTCTATATTCGACTCAATAATATAGGGCCCTTCTGGAGCTCATCCTTACTCGGGATGCTGCCTACAGTCACAAACCTATGCTGAAGGTGTGACTCTAAAGTGGGTGCAGCACTTCATGTGTGGTTAGGTAGGCCACGTATTAAATCTTTTTGGTGACAGGTAAAATACACTGCCAGGTTACTCGAAATACTCCTAAACACACTTTGAAACCAGTGTGTCCATTATACCAGATCATTAACCCAAAAGACGTAACTATTTGGCTTTTTTTTTTTCTTTAAACCTTTCTGTGTTGAAAGCAGTTATTCCAAGACACTGAAGATCTTCAATGGCCCCTTCTAATGTGTAATGCTTCCTAGCCCAATAACTTGATGTCTTAACATATTTAATGGTATGTGGATTTCCTAGGTTCTCTTCATGGATTCAGCAGACTTCAAGAAATCTAAATTACACGATACCACTGTTCATCCAGCCGACTACTCATGGTACTGGTTGCTCCTGTGTATCCTCAAGAAAAATTCTCAAACTTATGTAAAAATCTGGGATCACACAAGTTCCAGATGGTTTGGTTTGCACATGCAACACTTGCTGACACTGGCCAAACTAAATGTAACTATTTCAGCAAATGGTTTATTAGGTCAGGAAATGCCAGCATGCATTAATACTTAGCCTAGGTTCACACTACTGCGATGAGATGTACTGCAAATTTGATCTGCTTTTTTTTGTGCTGTGTGAGGTGCGAATTTGCCTTGCATTTTGAGGTGGACAGCTGCAAATTTACAGCAAATTTCAGGAGGCAGACAGTGAACAGTTCGCAGAGATGTGAACTGTGTGCTACGAGTTTACTGCAAGTTCAATTGAAGCCTATGAAGATAAAATTCCCACTGCACCATACAAATTTGCATTGTACGCACTGGACTTATTTTATTTTTCTTGCACCAAATTCTCAACGCATAGATGTGAACCAAAGCCATGGAATACTATGCTTTTTACATGACCTGCAAATCTGTGTGCTCCTAAACGCAGCAAACCCACTGTAAATTCACATCAGTGTAAACTCAGGCTGATAGTTCATTTCAACATCTGGTAGTGCATTACTTTAAACTGACAATTGCGCGGGCGTGCAAGGGTGTACCCAAATAAAATGTGTGTAAACTTCCACTTTTAAGTCCTGTCAAAATCGGGCCAACATTTGTTGACAGTGCATTTATACCCAGATTAAACTCCAAGAAAGTTCCACATTTCCATCTCTGCTTTTGCAGCAAATGTTACCTGTGGAACTCATTCACTGCCTTAAAACTGAACTTGCGGCAAAGTTTTAAAACAGGTCGCAGCAATGCGAACCAAGGCTTAGGAGAATAATTGCCTAGTTGGATTTGCCTAGTTGGAATTGGATGCAGCTTTCTCTGCATCCAATTTGCATATCAGGACATTGTGACCGGCGGTCTATAAAGCCAGTTCACGTTTTTGGAGCCGCTTCTGTGCAAATTGAGGAGTCCTGTGCGTCTTCTGGTTTGCTTTCAGCTCTGAATTCAGCCAAAAATTCGATCTGAACCCGTTAAACAGGGACGAACCAGACCCCTGCTGTGCGCTGCTCCGTGCTGCAGTGTGAAACCAGCCTTTCTGCTCAGCGACAACCTGTGAGAGGGACAGGACCTGCCCTACCAGACATGGCTGTGATGTAGGATAGAGCTATGTATATACAAGAATTAAATACAAATCCTTTGACAGGTAAAACAGCTGTGTGGGGTTTATTTACTAAAGCCGGAGTGTGGAAAATCAGGTTCACTTCTGCATAGAATTCAATCAGCATCTGGGTTTTATTGCCAAACCCTAATTGAACAAGTTCAGAAGCCGATTGATTTTGCACTCTCCAGTTTTAGAGAATAAACCGCAGTGTTCGGCTATAAAAAGCAAGTTGCAAAAACACTACCAACGCCAGGAAAAAGCGTCAGTAAACAAAAAGAAAAACACGTTTAGTAGCTTTTTTTGCATTGGTATTAATGCACGTTTAACAGCATTTCTCTGCCTCTTCTATTTTCCACCTCCAAATACATTTACTACAGAGCACAAGTCCCATGAAATGTCAAAATCAATGGTTCCCTAGGAGGCTGGGTTCACACTATTGCGAAATGGATGAGTTTCCTTATTTCCTATTCGCATGACAGGAGAGTGTGACCGACTCCTCATTGGAGCTGGTTAAAAAATCTCCGGGGGTGGCCACCGAGCACACAGCAGAGGGTTGCATCTTAGGATCCATTTCAGGTCTGAATCCAGGCAAAAACTCAGACCTGATATGAACAGACACGCACCAGACCCTCTGCTGTGCCTTACGGCTGCACATGGTGTAAACTCAGCCTGGGAGCAGTCTTAACTGATCAAACTTCCATTCAAATCAATGAGCTGGAAGTCGCATCCAAGTCAGATCATCATGGGGGAGAAAAGGGGGCGCGGGGGGGGGGGGTAATTTGGCAGGTACCGATACTTTCGGTCAAGTACTCCCAGATACTGATACATTGCAGTATGATTTGCGTCAATATGAAAAAAAAAAATGTCCACATGACTTCCCTCACTGTGTGTGTGTGTGTGTGTGTGTGTGTAGAAAGCAAAAAAGCACCATCTAGTGGGCAGTTTATTTAAAACTCACAGTACAAATCTGGCCAATTGCAAAATCTGCATAGGTGTCCCGTACCCACCAATGATAGCAAATCGCAGCACTAGGTTGTGCTCACAGGGCTGAAGGAGAAGTTTCAAGGCCCCATGGGTATAGGGCAAATATGTCAGCTTGGGGACAGACCTATGCAGATTTTTCATTTGCATATATGTATTTTGAGTTCAAACACTTTTTATAAACTAACCACTAGATGGTGCTTTTCAATTTCTAAGCACACAGGAGCAGGGGGGAGAAGAAAAAAAAAAAATTGTACTGCAAAGAATCACTTGCGATTTGAACAGGAATGCAGTGCAATTCTTATCCAAATCGCATGCAATTCTTTGCAGTGTAATTTGTGCCCATTCTTTTTGTACTGATTCAAATTGCACTGCAAAGTATAGGGAGCATTTGTGGGAGTACTGATACTCACGCAATTGTTTGGCATCAGCACCGATGCCAGTATCAGTGCATCCCTAGTAAGGCTTAGCACAATTTAAGTTTTTGTGCCTAGTTGCCCCTGATGCATGAGTTTACACGTGCATGGAGAAGTGACACCAGGAACATTCAACATGCCGCTTTTGATCAGTAACAGAATGGTAGATTAGGGATCAGACATTTGCCAATCTCCTGCCTTTTACACGCACAGTAATAACGGTGGTGGTTGGGTGTGTAAGCGATACATTGGCTGCACAGCCACCAGATCACTTCCATCTGACAGCCGACTTGTCAGAATTACAGTGTAAAGCTCCCCAATAAGACATGGCATACATTGGTGGCAGTAAACAGGTTATACCTAAACTACAGGCAGATCTTAAACACACACACAACATTAATGCAATTTTGTAATTAGTACACACTTAAGGCAAGCAGCATAACTGCCTCAATTTGACCTGGTATCATACTCATCCAATCCTGGGGAAGAGAAGCGGCACATGTTCAGCGGTTTCTTTTTCCTAGCACTGACATGACTTCCTTTAACATTCTTTAGCAGCCCACACTTTTTTTTTTACATAGCCATACATCCTGTATAACATATCAAGTAAACAAGATCATTCAGAACAGGTTTGTTATCCAATGATGCAATACAGTGGTGGAAATATCTAGTTTAAAGTAATGCACGAAAGGATGCCAGGCTTGTATTACTGAAAAACTGATTAGTGCATTTAAAACAAATCTGTAAAAAGACACGTCTGCCAAACATCCGTGACGTGTCATTTTAAGAAGACACGGGTGTAGACACTAAAAGAATGTCCTGCTGAAAGTAGTTTGCTTTGTTTAGGAACCAGTTGTGTTTCATTTCTTGATGCTATAGCTTTGCCTAAAAAAGGTGTGGCATGTGTAATATTTTACTGTAATGTTTCTAGATTTCAGGTCTGCCAAACAGCAAGTTACACAATGGCTATAACTTACAGGCGCCACATAATCTATAAACTAACTTTATACTCACTGTACCAGTAAAACAACAGCTTCAGTATGGTTTTAGATTTAATGCAAAGCAAATATTACTGCTCAGTGCATAAAGAGGATGAAGTGTCCTGCTGAACAAACATCCCGAACACAGCGTCTAAGCTAACCTTAAGATTTGCATTGCAGCTTAAAAAGATGCACTAAAGTGGTTTAAATATGAACGCTTTTGTTCTGGGCTTGGTCATGACCGCCGGAAGGGATTACCCTTTACTGACCAGGTTATTTTTTTTTTTAACCGCCAATTGCATGGTCATGCAATGCTATTAAGCAAATTATATTTGTACCTTTTTTCCCCCCACACAAATGGAGATTTATTTTGGTGATATTTAATCAGAGTATTTTTTGCTATATAAAATGGAAAAACTGACGATAAGAAATTTTTCTAGGTTAGTTATACAATTTTGCAAATTATCTTTCTTCATACAAAAAAACAAAAAAAACAAAACTTAGTTTAAAATGTATTCTGCTAAATTTTTTGTTAAATAACCCACAGATTGTAAGCTCCCAGGAGCAGGGACCTCCTAAGCCTTTTGTACTGTTGCTCTATTGCAGGGATCCTCAAACTACGGCCCTCCAGCTGTTTTGGAACTACAGATCCCATGAGGCATTTCAAAACTCTGACATTCACAAACATGACTAGGCATGATGGGAATTGTATTTCCTGAACACCTGGAGGGCCGTAGTTTGAAGACCCCTGCTCTATTGTCTTAATATTGTAAAGAGCTGCACAAACTGTTGGTGCTATATAATGTGTATAGTTTGTGTGAAAGTTATAGAATCTACAAACAAGGCTATTGATTTATCAATCCAGATACTGACTGGTGACAGCATGAGGGGGGAACCTAAACATTTTCTCTTTTGCATACATTTAACATTATTTTTTTAACATACTTTCATCAGCGTAGTTTAGTGTCACCATAGTGCTACTGAGAGAGCATGATCAGTGGTTTACAGCTATTGCCTATAACTGTGATCATTCACTGTTATAAGCAATAGTTAACGGTCATGACTGGCTTTCCATTCTCGACAGCTTGCTTACTGTTGACATGCTGTGGTTAGCTACAGCTAAACACATGGTACAGGGTGTGGAGATTGGCCCAGGTACCATTTAATAGCTGTGGGGGAATCGCAGCATCACAATAGTAAACAAAACCAACATAAATGGAAGCAATTGATGAATGTTTTGTTGACATTATAATCATGTGATTATGACCAATCACGTAATCTCTCATCCACTCAGTGGGTACTGAGCACCGTGATCTGCTCTGTCCACCCAACACAGTGGCAAGTTTGTTTCGTTGCCCACCCCAGGGGCAAGCTAGTGTGCATGTGCTAGGCAATGTACCAGTATGTGGTCTAGCCATGCCACCCTTCTGCAATGAATCTACTGTAGGTGGGAGGCAAGCGTTTAATTTACAGCAGCTTTCTGTATGTGGATAAAAACAGCCAAGTACATTTTTCCAATTTGATATATAGCCGTCACATGACCCAGCTGATGCAAGTGCCAGGTGTTTTTTCACCTTAATGCATAGAATGCATTAGGTGAAAAAACATGAACCTTTACAACCCCTTTAATGCTACCAATCCATGTCTGGGTACTATAAACTAGGTCCCAGGACTACATCTTGGACTAGACATTGACTGCCTGGGCTTTATTGTTAAATGAGGCGGCAAATAAACTAGTTAGATAAAACTACATAAAGAATTGCAAACCGTATTACACATGTTCGATCTCTCAAGGTAGAGATTAAATATGAATAATTGACTTGAGTTTGTACTCAAAGTGCGGCAACAAACTTTTCATCAAGGTGTGCAAAATAAGGCAAAATAAAAATATTGAAAATGAGACCCCTACTGTGTAGTTTAGCCAAAAAACACCAGTGTGGCAAATAATGCAAATAGGCAAGAATTGATTAAACAATCAATATATTGATAAAGTGAAAAATAAAAAAAAATCCAATTTAGTGACTTGATTTGCATATAATAGTGTCCGTTAACCACTTAACGCCCGCCGCACGACTATTTACGTAAGCAAAATGGCACAGATGGGCGTATATATACGTCCTTGCCTTTCCGCGGGTCTGATCGGGACCCCCCCGCGGCGGGCGGATTCTTTTGGGGAGCGATTCCGGGATGACGGCGCGGCTATTCGTTTATAGCCGCTCCGTCGCGATCGCTCCCCGGAGCTGAAGAACGGGGAGAACAGTATGTAAACACGGCTTCCCCGTGCTTCACTGTGGCGGCGCATCGATCGTGTCATCCCCTTTATAGGGGAGACACAATCGATGACGTCAGACCTACAGCCACACCCCCCTACTGTTGTAAACACACACTAGGTGAAGCCTAACACGTTCAGCGCCCCCTGTGGTTAACTCCCAAACTGCAACTGTCATTTCCACAACAAACAATGCAATTTAAATGCATTTTTTGCTGTGAAAATGACAATGGTCCCAAAAATGTGTCAAAATTGTCCGAAGTGTCCGCCATAATGTCGCAGTCACAAAAAAAATCACTGATCGCTGCCATTAGTAGTAAAAAAAAAAAAAAAAAAAAAAAATGCAATAAAAGTATCCCCTATTTTGTAAACGCTATAAATTTTGCGCAAACCAATCGATAAACGCTTATTGCGATTTTTTTTTACCAAAAATAGGTAGAAGAATACGTATCGGCCTAAACCTAGGAATTTTTTTTTTTTTTATATGTGTTTTTGGGGGATATTTATTACAGCAAAAAGTAAAAAATATTGCATTTTTTTCAAAATTGTCGCTCTATTTATGTTTATAGCGCAAAAAATAAAAACCGCAGAGGTGATCAAATACCACCAAAAGAAAGCTCTATTTGTGAGGAAAAAAAGGACGCCAATTTTGTTTGGGAGCCACGTTGCACGAGCGCGCAATTGTCTGTTAAAGCAACGCAGTGCCGAATTGTAAAAACGCCTTTGGGCATTTAGCAGCATATTGGTCCGGGGCTTAAGTGGTTAAAGAAACAAAATTCACTGTTTATGGTGATTTCTGTTGTCAAATTCCTCAGTGATGTGATCACTTTCCCCTTGCACCTCAACTCATTCCCTAGACCAGAAGGTCTAAAAGCATTTAGGGTGCAAGCAATTCTTCTTAATGGGTGGCAGGATCATATACTTTCTTCCAATAAGTAATGCGATGGTTTATGGGTCTGTCCACACTTTCTCCCACTATCCACTCTCCTCCAGTGGGCAATACGTTTATACAAGAAAGAAAATTTGTTGTGAAACATAATTAAAAACGTATTTGGCTTTCAGCCAATCACAGAAGTTCATGATTTGATGTTGCAGCAATAGATTTTAATTTTTATTTTTTTATTTTTTTATACAATTACATTTTACTACTACACAATGAGGATTTTGTATAATCATATCGCCCACTGGAGGAGAGTGGGAGAGAGTGAGGACAGACCAATATACCATCACACTGCTGATTGGAAGCTAGGATAGGATACGATATACCAACCCATGGAGAGGCATTGCTTACACCCCAAATTTTTATGGTCTAGGGTAGTGATGGCAAAACTTGCCACCTTAGACGTTTTGGAACTATATTTCCCCATGATGCTCATCTACACTGCAGTTTCAAAAAAACATTTGGGGTGCCAAGGTTCGCCATCACTGGTCTAGGGAATGAGGTGAGCTGCTAGCCCTCACAGAAGAGTTCTACTCTCCCTTGCACCTCCATCCACAATTTTTAAAAATGAATACAGTGAAAAAAACAAATAAGCAAAAATGGATTAGTCATCATTTGCATGCACTGGTGATTTTTGGCTAAACTACCCAGGAGTCTCATTTTATGTCGGATTGTGAGAAGACAAGATCTGCATTTGCATTATTTTGCACACCTTGACGAAAAGCGTGTTGCAGAACTTACACATTCAGTAATTTTGTTATTCACCATCTACCTGGAGATCAGGACACATGTAATATTAATGTTTGCAATTCTTTATGTATTTTTTATCATGCTTTTAGTTTTGAAGCATAGTATAAATTCTAAAATTCAATTGTTTACAAAATTTGATGTGGGGACACATTGTTAAAAGGGGTTGTAAAGTTTTTGTTTTTTTTTCTAAATAGGTTCCTTTAAGCTAGTGCATTGTTGGTTCACTTACCCTTTCCTTAGATTTCCCTCCTAAATGTTTTTATCTTTGTCTGTCTGAATTTTTCACTTCCCGTTTCTCCTCAGTAAGCTTTCCACCATCTGAGCGGTGATTAGTCAGCCAGAACTGCTTACTGAAGAGGAACAGGAAGTGAGAAATTCAAAGAAAAAAAAAAATTTAGAAGGGAAATTGGAGGAAAAGGTAAATGAACCAACAATGTACTAGCTTAAAAAGGAACCTATTTAGAAAATAAAAAACGAAACCTTTACAACCTCTTTAAGCTGTGAGCAGTGGCTTCCTATTTCTTATAAGTGGTAGCGCATAGGATTCTATACCTACACAAACTGTAGTTAGAGCTGCCCTCAGTGATCAAAATTGGTACAGTCCTAAAAATGTGTGTAAATTAGCAGTTTTGACATCGTAACAAAATTTTCCCATCCATACAGGGCAAGGTCACCACAAGGCAGCTCATAAGTTATGCAAGCACAAAGCAATTCATAAGCAGCACCAGAAAAGATCCGAAGCAAAACCACCACACCATTTTATCCAAGGGATTTTCTCTGCAAAATTTACCATTTTACTTTTCAGTCCAAAAAAAAGACACATTTCCTCCTGGTGCAAGGTATACATTTATTTAATACTTTAGCAATATGAAAAACATTTCATAGAAATGATTAAAAACTACAGTTCAACATACATAGGTATACCATATAAACATTAGATGCAGAACAAGTCAGGTATCCAAAAATAATCCAACCCGTTTTGTAAGACTAGTGTTAAAGGTTATGGCGTAACTGATACATTATACAAATAAAAAAAAAAAAAAAAAACACAAAAATTCTCAAGGTATTGAATTTCTCACACAAGTCCTGAAAACACATTGGAGTTGACTTACTAAAACTGGGGAGTGCAAGATCTGGTGCAGCGCCGCATGGTAGCCAATCCGCTTTTAACTTCAGTTTGCTCAATTAAGCTTTGACAAAAAAATAAAAAAATATGGAAGCCAGTTGTTTGTATGCAGAGCGGTGCCAGATTTTGCACTCCAGTTGTAGTTTAAATTAACATCAATGACTAAAATTCAGTAACAGGGCAAAGACTTTCAAGCATAGGTACACACGTCAAAAACAATGCAAGCTACATAGACGACTGCTGCAAACGGTTCCACAAGTACTCTTTAGTCCAGCTCCAGCTCTGCTCTTTAGAAAATTCTGGCCAATATCAAGTAAAGTGTTAGTGACTGGTTCAAAGTATAAAACCTCCCACAAAAAGTAAAACCCACACAATAGACCCGATTAGCCAAATGGATTTGAATAAAATTAGCAACAGTGTCTTAAATGAAAACGCTAAAACGATCTTTCCTTGTATTAAGTTTATGATGTGAACCAAATTGAGGCGATGAAAGCCTGTATATCGGCTGGGGCTTCATTCAATAATTGTTATGATTTTGTGTGCCGATATATTCACCCAAGGATGATAATGCATGAGTCAAATCACGTGAGGGAATTAGATTATTAAAAAGCCATCACTTGTATGGGTTGGACAATGAAACAATTTAAAGTACCCATGTGTTGTTTCCATCAGTGCAATCACAAAGTGTTGACAGTAAACATCCATTTGCATTTTTATATAAAAAAGGAGCTCTGACCATACCAATGCTTTTATGCTTAGATGACTAAATAGTGTGGCCAGCACTTCTGACCATGTGAAAACATTCAGGTCAAGTAATCCTTTTAAAAGGCAGCGACTCAGGAAAGTTAAGCAAACCATACATTGATTGAAATGTGGTCAGTCCAACAGGGACGAATATTAAATTCATTAATGGGCTGGTCGATTGTCTACATGTCGCTTGACTTGGGTACAACCAGCCTGTGTGAACAATTGGTGCCAGCAGCTATAGCTGGCAACACCAATCATATTCTAGCAGAAGGAAAGACCCCCTGCTGTCAGAATACAATACCACAGTGGGAGCAATTCTCCTCACATCCACCTTGAATGTATGGATGGGAGAATCTGCATTTTTTTTCTCCCCCAATCCTCCCACTGGTTGGAAAAAAAAAAAAAAAAAAAAAAAATCATGTATAGCCAGCCTAATCTGTAGTTATCCATGTGTGCTTTGTGAGGACTTGAGTCTATAAAAAATGTACTCTATAAAGATGTACTCTTAAAACCAGTCGACCATTTTAGCCACATACAGATAAAAGATCAGCCGCAGAGCAGATGCTGCAAGGTGTTCATTACCTTTATTATCCAGAAAAACTATCCTCTGTGCACATTTCACTATTTGGCTAAAGACTAGACGTCTGACCTAAGCATTGGTCAGCTACCACCCCGCCCCCCCAAATGACAGTTCTTTGGTGGCCATCAAGGGCATACTTGTTGGACAAGGGGCACTCGAGGGTAAAGCTTGGTCAAGAATTCAGGCCCCTAATGAATTAAGAAAACCCAATCAAAACGACAGGAACAGAGAAGGGTTTTCAGGTTAATAAAGATGGCGGCTTAAGGGCCAACAAGGTCACTTTAAACATAACTGCCAACAACCATACCTGCATAAACTACTTTAACTTTTTTATCAAGACAAAACTGGTGTCCCTCCTAGCACCTCCAAAATTGTGCTGTCTGAGACTACTCCTGTTACAGGCACATCTCAGGAGGACAGGATGCAGCATCTGTACAATAGCACAAAGTTTATTCTTTATTATTGGCAAGGTAGCCTGGTTCCTGAACGATTACACAGTGGACAACATGGGCATTAAGGTTGCAAATTACTCCATAGTTCATTGGTCAGAAGGCCCCAATACCATTCTCATTATCACAGTAACTGGATTTAAAGTGGCAGCATTCTGTTGCAAACATCAAGTCTCCACCGGGCTGGTTTATGGTTCCAGCAAACAAAGCCCTTGACATAAATAAGACAGTAAAGAAAGGAGTGCTTCAAATATACATTTACAGAAACATGTGCAAAACAGTCTTTCACAGTGAAATGTAAGAATAATTCTCTTAAGTCAGAAGCAAGAAATGTGAGAAGGCTTTAACCACCACATTGCTCACGTTAGGGGAAAACAAGTAGAAAAGGACTAGAAAAAAAAAAAAGCGTTCCTGAGATGAAATTTCTGGCTTTCCGTGCAGTTCAGTGATTGATTCCACAATAAAATTCCTCTGTCCAGCAGAGAGCGGTGTACCATCAATGTAAACATGCGTTTTATTCTGCATCTTCCAGTAGCCTCTGCAAGCTTCTCTGAATCTGCAAGACACATTTAAAAACCTCACAGGTTGTGTAAAGACAGGAAAAAAAAAACACTAGATAAAAAAAATAAAAAAAGTTCCATTAAAAGTAAACGGCACTGAAAACTTTTAAAATTAGGGGTGCTTAATTAATGGACTGAATCATTGTAAGCTTGTATCAGACTCTAGCAAAATTCTGCCGTGTTAATTTTGACACCAAATTTCAACTTCATTTTAGTTATAGTCTTTTGACCAAGATGCCATTTTAGTCGTATTTAATTAGCCTAAAATATCCAGTACATTTTAGTCGACTAAAATGTAATGGGTTTAGTTAGATTTGAATGCATTTCCTTTAGAATTTACAAGCACTATATACAAATCTAACAGGTTTATTTCTTATGGTAGTAAGGTTAAAAAACATAAAATAAATTTTTAGCTGTTGATATTTTACCTCTTTATAAATACCAAGTTTCATAAAATAAAACAAATTTTGCTTTTTGGAGTAAAGCTTGGGGGGGGGGGGGGGGTTGGGTCTAACACACACACACACACCAGTAAACTCCATTGGCTGTAATGCCTCATTCTTATGCGGTAGTACAGTGTTCATTTTGATGTCAAATGTCAATTACATTTTAGCCATAGCAAAAATTATAGCTCAACTAAAATGCCATTTTAGTTAAAAAAAAATATATATATCTTCTAGTCTACGACATTAACACTACTGCCAACTCAACATGAATTACCAATATGGACGGAGACACACACACACACACACACACACACACACACACACACACACACACACACACCTAAGGAACCAGTGACAGCTGTGGGGGGAGGAACCATAAAAGCTTGTATTCCCAAAAAGTCAAAGGAGAATTTCTACTTAAAGCATCATTCTGGCAGAAAACTGAATTATTCAATCATCTTTTACTGGTATGCCTTTTTGAGGACCTATTTAATGGCAGGGTTATTCCATCTCTGCCATTCCACTGCCCACAAATAAACACTTCTGTGGCTGGATGGATATCAGGCTAAAGCCACCAATACATTTTTGACCAATGGTATGCAATAACTATGGGGAGGCACCATTTTCTTGTAGTCCCAGGTTGACTTTAAGGGTGCACGCTACACTGGCACGGTTGAACTGAACCCATGCCAGAGTTCGACTGTGAATCAGTCCTCCACTGGATTGCATTCACACTGGGCTTTAAGCAACTATTCCTGAGCACACACACACACACACACACACACACTTTGCCAACCAGACCAGTGATCCCAGCTTCTGTGCTATGACAAGTTTTGTGCTCAGGCGCAGTTTGCACCCACGCTGAAGGGAATTGTCTCCAGGACCATCTCTTCCAAATGATCCTGGGCACAATTCAGAGAATTTACATTACACCAATGAACAGGACCAAGGGGGTGAACCACGCCTTGGCTCAGTTAGAACTACCAGTGTGAACGCACCCCAAGGATGCCTAGAAACAAAACAGCAAGAGAGGCTACCTTGTCAAGTTTTTCCAGGTTGGCTGACAATTCCTCACATATTAGATTTGCATTAATGTGCCAACTGCTCATTCCTTGCTCTGTCGACCATCTGAAAGAGAAGGGGATTGTCAGCAATTGTACACAGACGTTTAGGCAAAAAAAGAAAGACAGACACCCAACTCCATTTACAAAATGTCATCTGCTAGGACTAAACTTCCTGCCATTCTTTCTGTAGGAGTAAAGTAGGCCTCACCCTCGATCCCCCCTATGAGGCAGCCTCAATAGCAGCTTTAGTTCTGGTAGGAGGGTTATTTGCAGTGGTAATCAGGTCTACAAAATAAACCATGCCACTGCTTCTGTGACTGTAGTAGTTTCAATATTCAGGAGATCGTACATTTGCAGTGAATTGAGGTCATCTATCCAAGGTCACTGTCCAGAAAAAGGGGAGATCTAATAGACTTCCACAACACATGGTGCGGTGCCAGAAAAGCTCATACTTCAGAGTAGGGCAGTGTTTCTCAATTCCAGTCCTCAGGCCCCCCCAACAGGTCAGGTTTTCAGGATTTCCCTCAGATGAAAAGGCTGTGGTGATTACTAAGGCAGTGAAACTGATCAAATCACCTGTGCAAAATAATGGAAATCCTGAAAACCTGACCTGTTGGGGGGGCCTGAGGACTGGAATTGAGAAACACTGGAGTAGGGCAACTGTGGTATTGGAATGGCTGACATTCAGGATTTGTATGAATATATCATCTCAGCGCAGATTGCAGGAATAAAAGACCATCTCATCTCCTGCCTGTACGCAATGCTTATATGCTTAAGGTGGCATCAGAATTGCATACTAGAAAATACTTTGTTAATTGCCCCTCCCTCCTGAAGCCAGAACAGCGTTGTTGCTGTTCTATACCTTATTTCAGAGCGCCGCTCACAAGATTGGCCGCCTCTCTCCTTTCTTGATCTGGGAGCTACAGTTGGAGGAGCCGAGAATCCCCCGCTGACATTAGTCAGGAGGAGTGAAGCAGGCAGTCATGTGAGGGCCACTCTGAAATAAGGTATAGAACAGTATATTTTTTATAAAAGCGCACACACTGGGGCACCCAACATTACCAAAACATTGTAAGAAAATGTAAAACTAATTTCAGCAGCAGGAGGGCAGGCACTGTCACAAGGGAGGGGGGAGGACAACATAGGAGAGCTGAGGATGGCAGAGACATGTAAACTGACCAGTGTCAGGGCTCAGCAGCCATGATAAACAGTGGTCAGTTTACAGAGGGAGGGAAGAACCGGGCAGGATCAACCAGGTATGTCAGGTGATACAAAAAGGCCAAATTGCACAAGCGCTGTAAAAAAATAGGATTTTTTGTACTCACCGTAAAATCCTTTTCTCTGAAGTCCATGGACGGACACAGCTCCTTAAATCTTGACAAGTGGGTTATGTTCCCTGTTTACAGGAGAGGACTAGGCAGAAACATGTTAAATACATGCTACATTAACAGAGTTGAACAGCCCCGCCCAGGGGGCGGTCCCTCCAGACATAACCCTCCTCACTGCAGCTAGCAGCCTCAGTTCGCAACAAGCAGTACAAACCTAAAAAGGAGGGGTGGGAGCCGTGTCCGTCCATGGACTTCAGAGAAAAGGATTTTATGGTGAGTACAAAAAATCCTATTTTCTCTCATCGTCCATGGACAGACACAGCTCCTTAAATCTTGACAAGTGGGACGTCCCCAAGCAGTGTCAAAAAACGAGGGGTGGGAAATATATATCAGTAAAACCAATTTTAACTTCACCCCAAAACAAGCAGAGCTCCTCAACGGAGGAGGTGCAACTTTAAACAGCCGCCGGCAAAAACTAGCGCCTGAAAAAAAAACATAAGATGCACTCACAGCAACCATGCTAATTCTGGAAAAAGCGTTAACGGACAAGCAAATCGCCACCTCGCAAACCTGTGAGACCGACGGATGATGTCGGAAAAAAAACCCAGGAAGCACCAATTGCCCTGGTCGAAAGTGCCGTGACCGGTAAGGGGGGCCTGCCCCTTAGGAGCATAGGCCTGTATGATGGCCTGCCTGATCCACCGAGAAATGGTGGTCGACGAGACCGCCAGGCCCTTTAGTGGACCAGACACCGACACAAAAGAGTCAGAAGCTCCGAAACTGAGCCGTAGTAGGCTGGTATACCCGCAAAGCGCGTAGCACGCCTAAAGTATGAAAGGCCGAAACCTCCTTTGGAAGAAGGGAAGGTCGCGTGCGCACCATCACCTAATCCTTATGGAGGATCAAGCATAGCGGCTTGCAAGACAAGACCGCCAACTCAGAAACCACTCTAAACAGGTAAAGGCCACTAAAGGGGCCACCTTCTGAGATAGTGTCAAGAGAAAATCTCTGATGTTTCCAAAAGGAAGGTTCCTGAAGAACCGAGAGCACCAGAGTCAAAACTCATGGGGAAAGAGATGGGCCAAGAGGAGAAAGTATATGACAAACCCCCTGCACACAAAAAAAAAAGGGGACCCACCAGGGAACGGGCCGCAAAAAGGCCACTAAAAACACAGCCAAGGCTGAAATCTGCCCATAAACGGTGCTTTAAGCAATTTTTAGATCCACTCCAAACTTTAAAAACAGCAGGACCCTGGACACCGAGAGCACGTCCGTGGACGTCACTCCATCCATTCGCACCAAGAGAGGTGCGACGGTACATCCTCCGGAAGAAGACTACGGTGCCCTGTTGAGATGACAGAGTCAGACAGACCCCGGTCACCTTAAGTCTGGCTTCCAATAACCATGTTGAGCAAGTCAGTGACTGTACAACAGGAGAAAGTATGGGACCTTGAGACAGAGGAACCTCCTGCCCTGGCAACCGCCAGGGTGCCTCCGCTACCAGGCGCCCGATATCAGCGTACCAAGGACCTTGAGGTCAATCTGGAGTGATTAGAATCATCGGGATCTCCTCAGCCTCCACACTGGAGCGGCCGAGGAAGCAACTACCATGGAGGAACGGCAAAAAAAAAACGATACAGACAAAACAGGGCCACCAGCGCGACTGACGCGTCTGTACGAGATCACTAGACATGGCCACTAACCTTGACACCCTTGCGGCGGGAGCAAGGGAGCCGAAACACCAAGCACAAAGACCAGTCGCCCTGGTCCAGCATCTGGCGACTCCAGTAGTCTACCTGATGGTAGACCGAAGCCACGGCCGTGGCGTTGTCCGGCTGAAACCAGATCGGTCGACCACAAGGAGAAGCATAGCCTGATCGCCTAAAATAGTAGGACAATGAACAGACGGTCTCCCACCAGGCACTAGCCAGGCCAGGCCTGACCCTGGGTAGCTACCGAGACCAGACACATTCAGGGAGGTGTGGCCGTAGGTCCACGCAAGTCCAGCGACTCAGGGCCGACTGGACCCCCCAGTTTTGTGAACCCCCCCGATTCACAACCCGTGAGCTGGCATCCGTCGTAAACACCGACCACTGGAAGGAAGAAATAACTTCCCGGACCGAAGAGTCGAGGATCTCGGTCACCAACTCAGACTGACTAGGTGGCGCACAGGAAACTAATGATTTGAGACAAGAGATTTTTACCACCTGGACAGTATTTCCCCTGGAAAACCAGGGTGTGGAACTGGGCATACAGTACCGGCTTGAAGGAGGCTACCCACAGGCCCCGAACCAGCAGGCGCCCGGAGAGAAGACCGATTGCGTGATGCCAATACCTTCCCCGCAGACTGAAGAGTCTGCAATTTCTCCAGGGGAAGAAGGACCTTTGCCACCGAGGAGTCTGGATCAACACTAGATACTCCAACCCCAAGTCGGAACCTAGCATGCCCAGAATTTGAACCCTGGGTCGCACACATGGAGGGCAGGCTTGCTGCCACTGAGCTACACTTTCTGGTCTAAACGTCCACCGGAATCTTCGGAGGGTCTGAATGGGAATAACCCATCCACTAGGTCGGAGACAGAAGCTGCTCTCAGAAGAAAGTCGTCCAAGTAGCCAATGAGGCAAAGCCTCGCTGTCCCAACAAAGTTAGGATAAGTGCAAGCTCCTAGCTGAAAACCCATGGAGCTGACGCCAGATCAAAAGGGAGGGCTACAGGCTGACAGAGACCCTTCTCTCATCACAGAAAAAAACACTGACATGTGCAAAACAGGACATGCATGTATGCGTCCCTGATGTCCGGAGACGTCAGGACATCCCCCGGATGGAGCGCAGCTACCACCGAACAAATGGATTCCATGCGGAACTACCTGACGTTCAAAGGTATTTAGGGCCTGAGGCCCATAGAAAACCCCCAAACTCTTGTCCTGCGGGAAAGGTAAAATTACCCCGCAGCTTAGCAAATCCCACACTGCCCAAGGCAGACCGACGGGCCGGGAGAGGAAGACACGAGGAAAGAACTTTGTTCTGTGGATAGGAGGAAACCCTATCTAGTACGCCGAAGAGACCACCTCGCAGACCCACTGGTCGGAGAGCAGGGAGGTTTCACCGAATTGTGAACCTGCAAGCCGCCCCACCCACCTAGAGACAGGGAGGGAAGGCTACATACATTAGCAGGATTTGGGTGCCAGGGTGATAGGCTTACGCACCCAGGCTTACGCACCCAGGGACAGATTAGTCCCCCAGCTGGGCCTTTGACGGCCTGGGAGGGTTGCCCCTAAATAATACACACACATAGTGTGTATGTATATTATGTAGGTGTATGCACACATGTCTTTGGAGGAAACCGGAGTACCTGGAGGAAACCCACGCAGACACAGGGAACGACAATGCAAGCTCCAGGCAGATCGGCGTCAGTGTCCGGATTCGAACCAATGACTCTCTTGCTGCCAAGTAATGGAGTTAAGCACTACACCACCGTGTGCATAAAACCATTCTGAAACACACGCCCTGGATAACAAGGGCACAGCATTCAATGAAGCATCACAGACCTATATGAGGCCCTGGACCAGCTGGTCCGCTAGCCTAATAACCTCAGGAGAGAGTCGGTGCTCCTCCACGGTCTGGTGCAAAATGCTCACTCCGAGTTGTATACAGCACTAGGGGTCAGGACTACTCCAAGATGGCCGCCGAGCGTTCAGAACGCGGCCACAGGAAAATGTCCGGAACAATGTAAGCTGCGCCATAGCGCGGCTACGACAAAATGGGTGCCAATGGGAGTTTAACGTAATTGAAAAACCTCCCAAAAAATGGCGCCAGCGCCGACTGAGACCCCAGTGTAGTGGCCACAATAGGCCGCAAGCCAGACCCCAGCATGGTAAACATAGAACGGGTCAGTACTTCGGATCTTCTATCAGTCAGATCCATAGAAGCGGGGGTTCCCGTCCGGCGGTGAGTGACTACAAAAGCCCTCACTGGCTTTTCTCATTCCGCATCTCAGGAATTATCAAAGAAGGGCACAGGAGGGAAAAAAAACCTACACAGCGGTCTGATTTGTGTGATCCAAAAAAGACCGAGCCCTCGGCGGAAACCCAGCTGCACTATGCAGCTTAGGAGAGTCCCTTGCAGCAGTAAAAAGCGCACCCATAAATGCCTTATTCTGCTTTTTTTTTTTTTTTTTTTAAACTAGGTACCTGGTCCATGGCTTCATAAGGCTGGGTTCACACTACTACACTACTTTCATCCTACTTTGCTCTGCTACATTGGTCCTACATGCATCCTACTTTCATGAACAGGATACTACTTTGGTCCGACTTCAATGATATTCAATGGGTTGAAGTAGGATCAATGTAGGACCAAAAGTAGTACAGGGAGCATTTTCAAAGTCGGACCGACTTGTGTAGGACCAGTTAAGACAGCTCTCATAGGGAAACATTGATTTTCACACGTCATGCTACATGAGGCTCCCAATGTAGGACCGTTTGTCGGACAAGTGTGAACCCAGCCTAACAGAGCATTCCCCAGGGGATAACGGGGGAAGGGGGCACTCTTACCGCCCGCCCGCAGTCCACCCCCACCCTGGCACAAACTGTGTCCAGGACTAACAATAAAAACTCTGTGGGAATCCCAGGTGCTAACACCTGCTGCCACCACCAGCATGTGGGGAAGGACCCAGATACTGACTCCAATATTTACATATAGTGTGTATTATAATATGCACACCTGTCCATACAAAAGCTCCTAGAGCCCTATTCTGGGCCTCTCACCCACTTGCTGCGCTGACCAGGAGTAACCAGGGGACTCCCTCAGGAGGAGACTGCCCAGCGCTGCCTGTGAGGAAAAGAACCGTGAGGTAACTTCTGCAGGGACCTGTGTTTAAACAGGAAAAGCCTCCTAGGGCTGTTTTATGTAAGGATAAGACACAGATACAGCATAAAAAGCAAACCTGTTACAGGTGTCACCAATCAGTCAGCGTCTGCTGAAGTATAATCATAAACATCTGTGCTCATCACAGGGCTTTTTAACAGTGAAAAATCCCTCACAGGAAAGCCCAATACAAAAAAGAAAAAAAAAAAAAAACAGGCCAGATAACAGTCCCCTCAGGAAGGCCCCCTGACAGCGGCAATGTTAGCAATGCAGCAAGGGAAAGGAGCAGGGAAGGAAGGGACCCCAGGAATGCCCAGCCGTACCAACCCACCGAAGCAGGAGGGACTGTACTTACCCGTCCTGTCAGGAATGTGTCAGCGAGTCCTCGCTTGAACTACAACCGAAATGGAGGTAGCTGTCGGCCCGGTCCACTGCGAGTGAGACAACACCACAGCCCAGTCATATGTGGACCTTGGAGCAAAGCTCACCGGCCACCCCAGGAGTCATGGGGTATGGCGTGGCAGACCAAGCCTCTTTGCAAAGGTGTGCCCACGCTTGCTGGTCGGACTGAGTAGACTACAAGAATCTATATTATGAAGCCTGTCTGTCAGCCAACAGTTGAAAGAAGATTCTTCAAGAAAAAGTAAAGTAAAATAACATTTCTCCTCAGGGCGCTGGGCCCAAAGGGAGCCATACGTCCTTCTCCTTGCTAGGCAGAACGAAACTGAGGCTGCAAGCTGCAGTGAGGAGGGTTATGTCTGGAGGGGCGGGGCTGTTCAACTCTGTTAATGTAACATGTATTTAACATGTTTCTGCCTAGTCCTCTCCTGTAAACAGGGAACATAACCCACTTGTCAAGATTTAAGGAGCTGTGTCCGTCCATGGACGATAAGAGAAAAAGGCTTTAAAAAGGAGTTGTAAAGAAAGAAAAAAAAAAAAAAAAAAAAAATTGTCACCTTAATGCAATCTATGTGAAACTGCCGGCCCCCCCCCAAGCCCCCGTTATACTTACCTGACCCCTCGAAAGTCCCGCGCGGTCCCAAAATCCTCTTCGCCGCTCAGCCTGGCCGCCGATTGGCTAAAGTGGATGGATTGAGAGCAGCGCAGCCATTGGCTGATGTCAATCACATCCAGTGGCGCAGCACGCCGAGTGATACAGCGGGAGCGCGCCTGCAATTACTGACCACCATGCGAGCTCTTGCAAAACTGTGGTGAGTAATTGCGGGGAGGACCAGAGACAGCCGCTGAGGGACCCCAGAAGACGTGGATCGGGGCCACTCTGTGCAAAACGATCTGCAAAGTGGAGGTAAGTATAACATGTTATTTTAAAGAAAAAAAAAAAAAAAAAAAAAAGCTTCCTTTAGTTACCCTTTAAGGGAACAGGATCCATTTTTTTTTTTTTTTTTAGGGTAACAAACGCTTTAACTTAGGAAGGCGACAGGTCATACAATACCTAGGTTCTTGAAGTCTGACATTTCTCTGTTCTGACCAAAACAAACAGCACAATAGCAATCTGAGCAGCAAAGATGGACTACTTAGGAGGGGGAGATAAATTCCCACTTTCTCATGCCTGACTGGCTCTTAAGTTCTCTGCAGATTATTTCACTGTTAACCAGAACCCTACCCTCCAGAATACATACTTACTGGAAAGAACCAAGCGTGGAAAGCCGTTCCTCTAGATACACAATCCTTGACTGCATATATAATGTGGAGACTATCAGCAGACAGACACTGTAAAGAGACAGGCATCATAAACATGTACACAATACAGCATATTTTCCACAAAAATAAAAACTTCAGCAGTGACAGATGCGCCATTGTTTTCCCCACTATGAGCCAAGGTTAATGCCACCATCTTAAGCTCATTGCATAGCTATAATCAGATTATCTGTCAAAAAGGAAAAAAAAAAAAAATTACAAAAAGATCGTCCCCATTTAAAGTAGACTATAGACAGGAAAGAACAGTCAGACTTGCATGCTTGATTTCTGGGGTTTGTGTGCCAGTTTGGCAAGTACTCTTGTTAAGCACAATAAAGGAGCAAGGACGAGCTGAACATATAATCTTGGCGCCGAGGATAACCGTAATTAAGCACAACTTCTGACTTGCCCGTTTCTTGAGAAGACTTTTT
This sequence comes from Rana temporaria, assembly GCF_905171775.1. Classification (NCBI taxonomy): domain Eukaryota; kingdom Metazoa; phylum Chordata; class Amphibia; order Anura; family Ranidae; genus Rana; species Rana temporaria. The sequence goes on along the minus strand of NC_053489.1, from coordinate 156,404,522 downwards.
GGGGCTGTTGCATGCTGCCATGACGCCACATTAAATACACATAATTGTTTTTAACCAATTGTTTGTATCTAAAGCCAAAATTTTAAAGCTTTAGATAGGGAAGGGTTGAAACCCCTGAGAATGTTTACTTTATCCTATTGGGGAGATCTTCCTTCACTTACTGTCTAAAGACAACAAATGAAAAGGAGATCTCTCTAAAATAAGGAATTCCTCTCAAACAGCTGTGATTGGAACACGTTACCCACTGAACGCTTTACCCTCTATTCCTGTTCCAATGACAACTGGTCACCAAGACAGACTTCAATTTAAGACAGACAGACTTCAATTTAAACAAACACACACACACACACACACACACACACACACACACACACACACTTAATCATCCAAAATAATGAATGGCTTTGACTACACAAAGCTCAATAACAATGTGCATATCATTATATTCGTGTAAGGTCCAGTATCAGAAGCACTTCAAATGGAGTGAAACTCAAACTTCAGCCTTTTTACAATTCCTTGGCTGCATAACAGCTTGACAGTGTAGCACCTCTTCCATCAGTGCAAATGAGGCAACTGTCCCCAGAAACTATGCATCAACACAAGAACTCATGTGCATACTTGTTACTGGGTCTAGTATTCAACCCTGGGTCGGTCACTTAACCCACTCACTTGTCCATGGCAGAAAAACAGAAGAGGCAGGGAAGCAGTTGCCAGTTAGTCCTGAAAGGAGTCTTCAGTGAATAAGCAGTTTTTCAGAGCTGACTTTTTCCCCATGGGACCAGCAGACTTAAGCATATTGTGCAAGTTGTTTTTTTTTTTACTCACACACGTTTAAATTTTACATGAGTTAGGAATTTGTGAAATCCTCAATAACCACTCATGTGTCATTGTCCAGCGGATCTTGATACATGCCGGGGGACCGGTGTATACCCCACCATCATTAGACAGCTGGGCACAGACACTGTACCCAGTTAATCTTTGTAGGTACCAGGTGATCGCTGTGACTGGTCGTCACAGCAATCACGTGTTCTTTACAGTGCTTATCCCTTCCCCTTACAATAGATAAAAAGGGAAGATCAGTACTTTTAAATGGGTACTAAATGAACGGATCAGCAGCTGCTGAGCCATCCAATTGCAGTGACAGGATTTTTTTATTTTTTTTTAGTTTCCGGTCCTCATTCTCACCTACACATAATGCGGTTTCTAGTGACCTATATAATTAACCCCTCACCTCTTATCCTGCCCATCTAAAGCCATGTAACCAGTTAATTATCCCTTTCACCGCATTCTCTGTGCGTGACCTGTACATTAATGTATCTAGTGCATCATTGCCATGCTCAACCGCCTTAATACCAGCAAGCTTCTCAATTTTCAAAAAAATTGTGGCAAAAGAGATCACCCTGGGGTGCCAGCTTTACGGGGGTTTCATAATATTCTAGCATTTTCATTGAAACCAAAAATATTTCTTCAAAACTTAGGTTTTTACTATAAAAAAAAAAAAAACACAAGTAATTTGGGTAATTGTTTCATGGCTGGCAATGAAGGGGTGTTACATGAAAAACATGGAAAGGAAAACTTAATTATATCTAAATTTTGCTTTTGGAGACGGTCTGGAAAAAGTAAAGTTGTGTTTCATATTTTGATCCAAATATGTGGGTTTCCATCAGATTCTATTAGACACGAGAAGCTAATGGAAAGCCCACCCAAGAACACACTGGTAGGTGACAGATGCCTGACTAACTGGCTCTAGAGTACATATTGTGGGCTCGAGCATTCGATTTTAAACATCTTCATGGGTGTCAACTGATGCACCCAATTTCATTGCTGTAAAGCACAGTGCAAGAGTAATAATGCACTAAAATCAACCTTCCAATATTACATTAATTTATACATATTCCAATGGCATAACAATAGGTGTAAAATTTAAAAGCAATCCTGAAAGTCCAATATGTGAACAGCTGCTTTTTCATTTTACACCTATTGTTTTTATGCCATTGGAATGTGTATAAATTAAGGCAATATTGGAAGGTTGATTTTAGCGCATTATTACTCTATTAATATAGCACATGTGGTGATACCATTACACTTTTAAAATATATGCAGCTTTAATCATTTATTCATCATCTTAATATTTTTGGTTCATATCAGCGCTTAACTACCCATTTTTTACACAATGTAATAAATGCATTGGAATTTTATTACAGCTCAGCTGAAGTACCAATAAATTAATGATACTATTTTTGCCATAGACGCATTATAAAAGTGATGCAAAAAATAGGATTTTTGTACTCACCGTAAAATCTTCCTTCAGGAGAGTTGGGCAGAAACAAAGCACTTAAGTGTCACTTTCCTCAGTGCAGCTCCTCCCAGGGGGCGTGGTTCCCCGGGTATAACCCACACCCTGCTCTAGCAGCTCCAGTTCGTAACAAGCAGTACAAACAAAAAAAGGAGGGGTGGGTGCTGTGTCCGTCCATGAACTCAGAGAAATGGATTTTACGGTGAGTACAAAAATCCTATTTTCTCTTCCGTTCATGGACGGACACAGCAGCCTTTGACCTTAGGGACGTCCCCAAGCAGTGTCAAAAAAATTCTGCGGCCGAAGGAGGCATCAGAAGGTGCACTCACATCCACCTTGTAAATCTTTGAAAAAGTGTGGACCGACGACCAGGTTGCTGCTTTACACACCTGTAACACAGAGGCTTGATGCCGGAAAGCCCAAGAGGCACTGATCGCCCTGGTCGAATGCGCCGTAACCCGAAAGGGAGGCGCCCACCCCTTTAGGGCATAGGCCTGAACCACAACCTGTTGGATCCACCTAGAAATGGTGGCCGACAAGACTGCCAGACCCTTTTTGGGACCAGCCACCGTCACGAACAGTGAGTCCGACTTCCGGAACGGAGCCGTAGCAGATAAGTACACTCATAGGGCCCGAACCACATCCAGTGAATGTAAAGGGGCCTCCTTCTGGTTTTTCGGCTGAGGACATAAGGATGGAAGAACAATGTCCTCATTAATGTGAAAAGCCGAAACCACTTCGAGAGAAAAAAACACGTCTGAGGTCGCAGTACCACCTTATCCTTATGGATGACCAAGTAGGGAGCCTTGCAAGACAAGGGCGCCAGTTCAGATACTCCTCTGATCGAGGTAATTGCTACCAGAAAAAAACACCTTCTGTGACAGAGTCAACAAAGGGATCTTTCAGATGTCCTCAAAGGAAGCATCCTGAAGCACCAAAAGGACTAAATTCAAGTACCATGGGGGCAGCGAATGGCGCACCAAGGAGTGCGCCGCCAAAGGGTCGCTGAAAGTAAACGGCCAGAGCCGAAATCTGACTCTTAACCGGACTCAAGGCGAGAGCCCGATTCACTCCCCGCTGTAAAAACAGCAGAATCCTGGACACTACGCAAGAACGAGGGTGCCACTTCATCTCCTCACAGAGATGTAGGCCTTCCACGTATGATGGTAAATCCTACGTGAGGTAGACTTCCGTGCACGCAGCATGGTAGAGACCATCAAGCCTGATAGGCCTTGGTCCTTCAATACCTGGCTCTCAACAGCCATGCCGTTAAAGCCAGTGACTGTAAAGCAGGGTGGAAGATTGGACCCTGCGACAGAAGATCTTCTCTCAGGGGTAGACACCAGGGAACGTCTGCCACCAGACGCACCAGGTCCGCGTACCAGGACCGGCGTGGCCAATCTGGGGCGATCAGGATTGTTGGAATCCCTTCGGCTTCCACTCTGCGCAGCAGGCGAGGAAGAAGCTTCAGGAGGGAAGGCGTAAATTAGGCGATAGTGACCCCAAGGTGCCACCAACGCGTCTGCCCACGGGTCCTTTGACCTGGCCACGAACCGTGGCACCTTTCGATTGAGACGGACGCTAGAAGGTCCACGTCTGGAGTGCCCCACTTTCGGCACAGTCTCTGAAACACCTCCGGGTGAAGTGACCACTCTCCTTGGTCTAGTGTTTGGCGACTTAGGAAGTCGGCTTGCCAATTCTGTACTCCAGGAATGTACACGGCCGACAAAGCCGAAACAGACCTTTCGGCCCACCGAAGGATGTGCGCGACCTCCGTCGCTGCAGCTGAACTCCTGTGTGCCTCCTTGATTGACGTACGCCATGGCCGTGGCGTCGTCGGGCTGGATACTGACCGGGTCGGCCCTGCAGCTCCAGGGACCACCTGGCAAGGCACAGCTTGATTGCTCGGAGCTCCAGAACATTGATTGAAAGGCGGGACTCCTCCTGAGTCCGGCGCCCCAAACGCCCCCCCCAGCCGGAGAGGCTGGCATCCGTCGTGACCACTGTCCATTGGCACGGCAGAAAAGACTTCCCAGTCTGAAGCACCAGTTGACTCAACTGAATCTGGTAATCCAGAGAAGACGGGAGCTTGTCCCACGTGACAGAATCTCCTTCTGTAGTTCCCTGGTGTGGAATTGGGCATAAGGAACAGCCTCGAAAGAGGCCACCATCAGACCCAGAACCCTCATGCAGAATCGAAGAGACGACCACTTCTGGGTCAACAATTGCTGTACCGCAGAATGCAGTGTCTGGAGTTTCTCTGTTGGGAGAAAAACTCTCGCCTCCGCGGAATCCAGGACTAGTCCTAGGTCTTCCAGACACAGAGATGGAACCAACACCGACTTCTGGATATTCAGAAGCCAGCCGAACTCTTGGAGTCTGACACGTGTCAGACACGTCCTCTTCTAACTCTGAGCCTGAGGAAGCTCTCAGGAGAAGGTCGTCCAGATATCCCACGATATCGATCCCTTGCTGTCTCAGCAGGGCCAGTATCGGGGCGAGCACCTTGGTGAAAACCCGTGGTGCCGAGGCCAGGCCGAACAGGAGGGCCATGAATTGAAAGTGGTCCTCTCTGATCGCAAAGCGCAGAAACCTCTGGTGCTTCGTGCATATGGGAACATGTAGGTATGCGTCCATGATATCCAAGGACGCCATGAAGTCCCCCTGATGGAGTGCTGCTATTAACGAGCGAATCGACTATCCGGAATTTTTGCACCTTGACAAAGCAATTGAGGGCCTTGAGGTTCAGGATTGGACGGACCCCTTCCTTCTTGGGTACTACGAACAGATTGGAGTAAAACCCCTGAAACCGTTCCAAACGAGGGAACTGGTACAATCACACCCCTGACCAGAAGATCCTGGACAGAGCCTGCCGGCGAACCGGAGGAAGCTGGAGGTTGGAAGGAAAGAATCTGTTTGGTGGACAAGAGAGAAACTATCTTGTACCCCGAGGAAACTACTTCGCAAACCCAACGGTCGGAGAGAAGAGACCTCCGAGCCGCAAATTTGCGAAGCCGGCCCCCCACCCGAGACACGGGCGGGGCAGACCTTCATGCGGAAGCAGGTTTGTCCGCAGGCTTGCGGAACCAGGGGCGCTTCTGCCCTGCAGCGGGCGCCTTAGAACCTTGCAAATGTTTTCCCGCCGCACAAAAAAACAAAAACAAAAAACGCTTTGGGCTAGTAAAAGAGGGCCCTTGCCTACGGCGAGGCTCCTTGCCCTTCCCAGACTGTGGGAGCAGTGTGCTCTTACCACCTGTGGCATCCTTAATGATGTCATCCAGGGACGCCCCAAAAAGCCGCTCACCCTTAAAGGGCAAATCCACCAAGGCCTTCTTGGAGGATTGGTCCGCAGACCAGCATGTCAGCCACACAAGGCGGCGTAGTACCACCGCGGAGGCTCTGGAAAGCAAGGGAAGCGTATCCAGGGCCGACTCGGACACATTTTAGACCCTGAACCAATTGTTCAGCCAGGTCCTTGCAGGTCTCGGAAGCATCCTGCTCCTCCAGCTTCTGCAGCAACAACTTTGCCCGTTCAGCCAGTGTCTGCGACACCAGAGACCCGGCCACAACCGGTCTCACAGCCGAACCCACAACCGTAAACATAGAGTGGGCCACAGCCTCCACTCTCCTATCAGTGGGGTCCGTAAAAGCGGGAGCCCCTTCCACAGGCAATGTGGTGGCTTTACTCAGTCTGGACACGGGAGGGTCCACTGATGGAGGAGAGACCCACTTTTTCAAAAAGTCCTCCTCAAAGAGATAACGGACCGCAAAGTTTTTAGGAACAGCAAAAACTTTGTGGCATGTCCCATTCCTTACATAGCAATTGTTCCAAATATGGAATACAGGGAAATACTTTTGCGGTGCTGGGCAGTTTTCGGGAACCCAAAAGGGACCGGCACATCCGGTGCCCCCGCCAAATCCTCAAGTTTATGAGTATCACGCACCGCAGAAATAAGAGCTCCAACAAATTCTCTATCATTTACTGACCCTGAGGCAGAGTCATCCTCACAGTCCGTGTGGGTTAAGCCTGCATCATCTGACATGACCAGATCCTGAAGCAACAGCAGGCAATGAGTCTGTGTCAGAGATATCCCCAGAAGCAGGCTCAGGGAGGGGGCGATTTGTACCCCCCTTCTGGGCACTAGCCGCTTCAAACCTGGCGAGAAACGCCTCAAGGACAGCCGACATTGCCTCAACAGATGCGGCAGGGGGATTAAAGTATAACTTAGGCATTGCTGGGGCAGAAACACCAGGTTTAGGTTCCATGTTGCCCCACCGCTGTGTACTGCAAGATAGAACAACCCACCGGTCACCTCCTGGCTGCAAAAATAGAAGCAGAGGCCTCCCAGGGACTCACCACCCCACCCGGCTGCAGAGAGCTGAAAACCTGAGGTGTGCTCTGATGTGCTGGCTGTGTTGCGTCTGTCACCTTAGGGAAGATTTGCGGCGTTTTGCAGCGCTAAAACAGACACAAGAGGCCAAGACATTTCCAAGATGGCCGCTGTCTGAGGTAAAAATCACCAGGAGGCTACAGGAAAATGGCCGCCGAGCTATGTAAACTGTGACCACGGCAAAATGGCGGCCATGGTGCAGTTTAAAATCCCCAGTGATGCACCAAACACCTAACACTACACAGCAGCACCTCCCAGAGTAAAAACACAGTCCCCCACAACACACGGGCCCCCGGTGGTAATAAAGAAACCCCAGGAGGCCCCTCCTCACAGCCGCTACCCAGTCTGTGGAAGGAGGGAGAGTGAAAGGGAGAGAGGAAAGCAGGGCAGACCCTCGGTTGACCTCCCCAGGGAAAACACCAGCCACACCACCTTGCCAGGGCAAGGGGCCACTACTTACCCATCCTGCGACGAACGGCTGGAGGTATCCCGGACAGAACCAACGTCCACCAACGGCATGGCTGTGGGCCAGACACACTGTGACAAGGCCATAGAGACGGGTCATATGTGTGTCCTGGAACATGTTGTTCCCCGGCCTCCCCTGGAGCAATGGGGCCTGTCGTGGACGACCCAGAGCCGAGCTGAGGGCCGGCACACGCTCGATGGCCGAACATGGGGGGACTACAAGAGTCAAGACCCAGCCTGTCACCCAGTCGGCTGTTGATAGAAGAATCACAGGATTCAAAATGCAGGAACAAAATGATAAAAAAAAAAATTCTCCAGAGTACAGGGACTCCAGAGTGCCTGTCCTCTCCTGACGTTACGCAGAAAGAAACTGGAGCTGCTAGAGCAGGGTGTGGGTTATACCCAGGGAACCACGCCCCCTGGGAGAAGCTGCACTAAGGAAAGTGTTGTTGACACTTAAAGTGCTTTGTTTCTGCCCAACTCTCCTGAAGGAAGCGGATATAACCCTAAGGTCAAAGGCTGCCGTGTCCGTCCATGAACGGAAGAGAAATTCGTTTTATAGGGTTCAGGAATGTTTGGCATCTTACACTGCAACTACAGCTTTAAAAACACAAGCATGGCTATAAATGTATGATATGAAAAGGTCAACTTACAGAATTGCATAGAAGAAAAGCAAGCCATTCAAGGAGGTAATCTGTGAAATGTTTGGTCTCTTAAACAAGCTTTTGTGATCTGTAAGATAAGAACATGCAGTAAACATTATACTTTGCTCAGATGTAGGCTCGCATTTAAAAAAAAAAAAAAAAAAAAAAAAAAGAGAAGGATAAAATGACTTGCCTGTCTTTTGTTGAATCAATTTACTTCTCTCAGGGCTCTTCTGACTCTCCACAACTACAGGGTTGTGAGACTTTGTGGTGACGTTTTTGTCTTGATCCTGGAATTCTAGACGTAAAACAAATGTTAAGGTCAGTGGATGTAGTTATACTCAATGGACCAAAGAAAACTAAAATTAGTAGCAGAAGCAAAGGTCTGCAACCGCAATGCTGTTTTTTTACACAATTTTCTGCCATTTAAAAAAAAAAGCTTTCAATTGCAAAAACAGTTCATTTATATGATAGGAAGGGTGATGGGTTTTACCAATCTGGTTGTACCGATCTGTTTGATAACTTGTTGACGCCACGCTAAATTGAAATTTATTTAAAATGGTTGTTTATCAATGGCAACACATTGGGGGTTATTTACAAAAGCCAAATCCACGTCGCACTACAAGTGCAAAGTGCACTTGAAATTGCACTTGGAAGTGCAGTCACTGTAGATCGGAGGGGGACATGCAATGAAAATAAAACAGTATTTTAGCTTGCACATGATTAAATAAAATCAGCAGAGCTTCCCCTCATTTCAAATCTACCCCTCAGATTTACAGTGGCCGCACTTCCAAGTGCACGTTCAGTGCAATTTCAAGTGCACTTCGCACTTGTAGCGCAAAGTTTATTTGCCTTTCGTAAAAATAACCCCCATTGTGCAAGGAAAAAAAATAAAAAAAATAACCACTACACACGTTTTATATCAAATGGAAACTCCACTTCCATTATATTTTAACAATTCAACCTTAAGCATGGGTGCTCAACCTGTGGCCCTCCTTAACACTAGTGGTGGTCAACCGTGTGTTTTAACTGTAGGGGGGTGGGACCGACTAGGAGCTGGGAGATTGCTGTTCTTAGCTAGTAGGAACTCACGATCTGCCTCTCCTCACAGAAAAGGGATCCGCACGTTCTGGCTCTCTTGCCCACAACCATCGGCTGGTCGGCAAGCCGTTAAAGCATTATTCAAGCCAAAACCAAAAATGTAATGCATGTGCAGTGGGGTGGTGATACTGCCGAGGGACCCAAAGACCAGCGAAGAACCGGCCCTGGTGAAGACACTGCTGGCAAGTGTCTTTATTAAAAGACAGCTGCATCAGTATTTGTAGATGCTGACTTAAAATTTTTCAAACCTAAATAAGGCTCCTCATCCATTTAAAAACAACATGCCCACCTAAGATTATACTATCCCAAAGACAGATAATGCCTTTTGATGCAAAAAAAAAAATAAAAAATAAAAAAAACCACAACACACACACACACACACACACACACACACACACACACACACACACACACAGAGCAAGTGGAAGAATTAGGATCAAAAGGCAATAAAATGGTTACTGGGAAGGGGGTAGGTAGTTACACTTTCATTTTGCGGCTTTATTAAGAGAACAGAACATGGGCTAACCTTGAGAGTTTTCAGATTCTGGTGTTTGAGAGCCCGTGCTACTGTATTCTTCTATGTCCTTTCTTCGTTGTCGGACCAAACCGTCAATCTCTGAAAAGTCTACACTGAAATCCTACGCCAAAAAAATAAAACAATCAAATATACCAGGATCTCAAAGCATTATGACAGCTTTTACTGGACTGGCTTTTAAAGACTATTGGAGTCCTAAAATTCTAATAATCAGGGTACATTAAAATGCCCACAACTGCAGAGGCCAATATAACCTCTGATACTGAAAGTTAATGATATCCACAAACACTTCATGCACCACCAATGTTTTTACCCAAAATGCAAAAAATAGCAGCAAACATGGATGTAACAGTAGGGCTAGCAATAGTGATTTTTTTTACGCGATACATGATCCTGTGCTGAATATCTAGTCAGATATAATGAACATTTTGTGTTTCACTTACAAGTGGAAATGAGGTAGCATGTTCGGCTCTGTCAAGGTGTTCTGCAGAAGGGTTGGGACTGTTTCCAACACTTATGTTCTAGAAGAAGATGAAACACAAAAAAACACACATGATTATGACAGACAACCAAAAACACGCAAAAAAAATAAAAAAAAATAAAAATAAAAAAAAAGACTGCAGACAGACAATTTTGTTTTGCTTGCACATTATACAGAGAATTACAGAGTACACCAATCCCTGCTTCTGAGGGAGCTTACGATAATGTTCTTAAAACAATTGTACAACAATCTAGGGCAGTGGAACTCCAGATGTAAAGGAAAAAAAAAATGTTGCCTAAAATTAATGTCTGCAAGGTAGACAGAATTGTGCAACGATTCTGTTAAAAAAACAAAGTAAATATCTATTAAATTCCTTCATCTATATCACCTCCGGCATCCTAGTTTCTGTTCTCTCATTCACTTCCTGGTTTGCATCGTTCGTTCATGTAAGAACTACATTTCCCAGTATGAACTGTGGCACGCCCAGTAATTCACACCTCCTTGAAGTCTAACACGTAGAGAGTGTCCTGCCACACAGCTGTAGTTCCCAGGAGGGGGCGAGCACGTTGCTGACCACCGCAGTAAAGCCTCCCTTCACGGTGGTCAGTAAAATCAGACAAGAAGGAAGTGAACAGAGCAACTTCTGAGCAAAAACGAACAATGAGGAAGTGGAAAGAGGAATGTCTGCAGGTAAAAGGATGCTTAAGGAAAAAAAATTCCTTTACAACCCCTTTAAGGCCTTCCCCACCAACCCCCCTTTCCACACTGGTGCATGTTTTTCAGCTCCCTTCAGATTTAGATGCAAGAGAATTATTCTCCTATGTAGGTCACTAACAATTGTTATTGTACCAGACAGCTGGGAAAATATACATTTGCTTTTGCTGGCCTGAAGAACTGGGGTTGTGCACCACTGCTCTATGGTCAATTAAGCCAATTAAAGTGCTATTAAAAAGGAAAAAGTTCACCTTTTGACAAAAATTATACATTTTAACCTGCAAAAGTGCATTTATTTGTTGCAGGAGTCTGTAAAGCATTGCACTAGTCATCAGCAGATTGCTAATGCCATGCAGGTCTCCTGCAGATCAGTCAGTGTATCTGCTTGCACCTCACATGAGCAAGCAGATACACGCCAACAGGAAGAATCAATGAACTACCACATCGCTCACAGCACCATGGTAGTTAGTTGAGAACTACAAGCAGACAGCTGCCAAGTCTGTCAGAGCTTGTAGTTTTACTATTCACAGAACACTGAATGAGTGATATGGCTGGAGTCATAAATCGTCAGATGAACATAAAGGAAAGTCTAAAAAACAATGTATGAAGCCACCACATCCAAGAACTAGTAAGCTGCAATATAAATAAAAAAAAGTGTTTGCCTTTAGGTTTATTACTGCCTTAATCCCCCACTTCCATATTGTATTTGGGAGAAAACAAAAGCTCTTGGCTAGAGCTAAAATAGTGGGTCACTAATGTAAAAGTGAATTCATGACCCCAGTGCTATAGTAATGAGTGCTAGCCACCCAGACTATACCTACAGCTACAAGTTGACATTCAACTGAAAGCAGGTTAGCCTTCATCGGCAAAAGGGAACAGTGACACCAAAAATCCCCCCCACTACTACTAAATGGACCTGTAATCTATTTTACAAGAAATAAAATCGGAGCTTCCCTTCCCCCCCCATTCCCTTATAAGTGAACTCTTTCCTCCTCACATTTGGAATGATCAGTCTTGCATGGTAATTGTGGTTACATTCACTGCTTTGCACACTAAAAGTCTCATAGTCCATCTCAGGAGTAAGCAAGAGGGTGGCTACAGTCCTAAATACAGTGGGACAATGGAGAATGAATTTAGCTAACCACTAACAGTAAGGCTCCATTCACACTTGGCGTTTTGAAATCTCAGACAGAATCATGTTCTTTTTGGGCAACAAGCTTCACTATGCGATTTGCTGTGTGAAAAATCGTGTGAAAATAGCATTGGTCGGTGCCATTGAAAAGAATGGCATCTGAACCTGCATTTTGTGATTGTAGTGAATTTTGCCATCATGGACAGAATTGCAGCAATTCTGCCTGAGATCTTAACCTGTTTCTGCCTAGTCCTCTCCTAGTTAACTGTTTAAACACATAACTGTACAACCCCTCTCCCTGCACCATTCAGCTCAGTTCATCAAAAAGCAGTACAAACACATAAAAGGAGGGGTGGGTGCCGTGTCCATCCATGAACTTAGAGAAAACGATTTTACGGTGAGTACAAAAATCCTATTTTCTCTTTCGTTCATGGACGGACACAGCACTCTTGACAGAGTGAGACTTCCCAAAGCAGTGTCGAAAGAAAAAAAAAAAAAACACCACACACACACACGTGGAAACAGCATTAAACCTTGCGGCCGAAGGAAGCATCCGAAGATTCACAACATTTTACAAGGTTGATGTGTGTGCAAGTGTGAACGGACGACCAAGTCGCCCCCTTACACACCTGGGAAACGGACGCTTGGTGTCGGAAAGCCCAAGAGGCACCAATTGCCCTGGTTGAATGCGCCGTGACAGGAAAGGGGGGCACCCGCCTCTTCAAAGCATAAGCCTGGATCACGACCTGCCTGATCCACCTAGAAATGGTGGACGACAAGACCGCCAGGCCCTTCTTCGGACCAGCCACCGAGACAAACAGTGAGTCGGACCTCCGGAATGGAGCAGTAGCCGAAAGGTACACCAGCAGAACGCGAACAACGTCCAAGGAGTGCAACGCAAATCTGCTTTGGATGAGACGGGCGAGGACACAAGGTCGCGGGAGGACAATATCCTCATTGAGGTGAAAGGCCGAAACGACCTTAGGAAGAAAAAAAAGTTGTGACGCAGCACAACCTTATCCTTGTGAAAGATCAGAAATGGAGCCTTGCAGGACAAGGCCGCCAGCTCAGAAACACGCCTGACAGACGTAATCGCCACCAAGAAGACCACCTTCTGAGACAACGTCTGCAAGGGAATCTCCCTAATGTTCTCAAACGGAGGCTTTTGAAGAGCCGAGAGAACCAGGTTTAAATCCCATGGCGGCAGCGGAGGGCAGACCGAAGGGGCCACATGCCGAACCCCCTGCACGAATGTCCGCACTAGAAAAAAAAAGCCATGGCAGAAATCTGCCCATTGACCATACTCAAAGCCATCCTCTGGTCCACCCCACGCTGTAAGAACAGCAGGACCCTTGACAACGAATAGGTGCATGGACACAACCCCATTTCTTCACAGAGAAAAGTAAGCCTTCCAAGTGTGAAATCTTCCTGGAAGCCGATTTACGTGCCCTCAACATGGTAGAAATTACAGAATCTGACAGGCCACGATCCCTCAACACCTGGCTTTCAACAGCCAGGCTGGTAAAACCAGAGACCGCAAAGCAGGATGGAGTATGGGACCTTGCGACAGAAGGTCCTCTTGTAGCGGCAGATGCCAGGGCGCGTCCGCCACTAAACGCACCAGGTCGGCGTACCAGGGACGCAGAGGCCAATCCGAAGTGACAAGGATCATTTGGATCCCTTCAGCCTCCACCCGGCAAAGCAGACGAGGAAGAAGCTTTAGAGGAGGAAACGCATAAAGCAGCAGATACCGACCCCACCAACACGTCCGTCGCGTCCGCCCAGGGGTCCCTTGATCTGGCCACGAACCTCAAAACCTTCAGATTGAGACAAGACGCAATACATGTCCAGTGTGCCCCATCTGACAGACGAGGAGAAACATCTGGGTGCAGGGACCAGTCTCCCTGGTCCAGCATCTGACGACTCAGGTAGTCCGCCTGCCAGTTTTCCATGCACGGAATGTATATGGCCGACAGAGCGAGCATGCTCCAGTCTGCCCACCTCAGGATGCGAGTGACCTCTGAAGATGCCGCCGCGCTTCTCGTTCCTCCTTGATTGACATATGCCACCAACATGGCGTTGTCCGACTATCCTGACCGGTCGCCCCTGCAGTCTGAGACCACTCGAGGAGGCAAAGCTTGATCGGCAAGCAGGATTCCTCCGAAGCCCAGGGACCCTGGGCCGACTGGACCCCCCAGCCGGTAAGACGGTGTCCCTCCCTTGTCACTGGATGGTAATCACGACGAACGACTTCCCTGACCGAAGAGCCGGTGATGTCAGCCACCACACCAGGGAAGACCTGACCCGGTGGCTCACTCGGATCTGATGATCCAGAGACGAAGGACTCCTGTCCCATCTGAGCAGAATCTCCCTCTGCAGCACTCGAGTGTGAGATTTAGCATACGGCACCGCCTCGAAGGAGGCTACCATGAGATCCAGGACCCGCATGCAAAAACGGAGACACAACCAGCTTTGGGATATCAACTGCTGCACCGCCGTTCAGAGACTGCAGCTTTTCCACTGGAAGAAACACCCTCGCCACCGAGGAGTCCAGAATCAACCCCAGGTATTCCAGGTGTTGAGAGGGAACCAAGACCGACTTCTGGGTGTTTATAGCCTGTCGGACCCTCGAATTTTGTTGGGTGCTAGACACTCCCTCAAATTCTGAGCTTGAAGAGGCCCTCAGAGGAAGAAGGTCATCCAAGTAGCCCGCGATAGCGATGCCAGAATCGGGAACAGCACCTTGGTAAACACCCTTGGTGCAGATGCCAAGCCGAAGGGGGAGAGCCACAAACTGATAGTGAGCTTCCCCGACTGCAAATTGCAGAAATCTGATGACCGGAGTAGATGGGGATATGCAGGTATGCGTCCTTGAGGTCCAAGGATGCCAGAAAGTCCCCCAGATAGAGAGCCGCAACAGAGCGAACCGACTCCATCCTGAATCTTTGCACCCTCACAAAGCAATTGGTCCAGGATCGGACGGACTCCGTCCTTCTTCGGCACAACCAACAGGTTCGAGTAGAACCCCTGAAACCGCTCCTGCGAAGGAACCGAACAATTGCTCCACGAGCCAGCAGATCCTGAACCACCCCGAAAAGGGCTGTCAGACACTTCGGCTGCAGCTGGAGGAAAAAAAAAAAAATCTGCTCGGACGACGAGAAAAACACCATCTTGTACCGTGAAGAAACCACTACGCAAACCCAGCGGTCAGAGATCAGAGACGACCAGAGTCGCAAATTCACAAAGACGTCCCCACATCCGAGAGATAGGCGGGGGCAAACCTTCATGCAGACTGTGGTTTTGCGAAACCAAGGTCGCTTCTGACCCTCTGCAGACGCTTTGTCAGCCTGGAGCGTTTACCTGCAGCACTAAGCGGACAAAAAAAAAAAAAAAAAAAAAAAAAAAAAAAAAAAATTGTTCACAGTGAAAGAGGGGCCTTGCCTGCGGTGTGGCTTCTGACTCTTTTTTGGATTGCAGGAGGAGGGTGCTCTTGCCCCCATAGCATCCTTGATCAAGAGAAGCACCGAACAGTCTGTCGCCCTTAAAAGGGCAAATCCATCAGAGCCTTCTTAGAAGATTGGTCTGCCGACCAACACTTAAAGCAACACTAAAAGGCAAAACATTTTCCTTTATTTTATAAATAACAAACATGTTATACTTACCTCGACTGTGCAGCTCGTTTTGCACAGAGTGTCCCCGAATCCGGTCTTCTGGGGTCCCTTGGCGGCTGTCTCGGCTCCTCCTCGCAAAAGCTTTCCACCTTCATGCGAGTGAGCTCGCATGGTGGAAAGCTTTTGCCAGAGCGCTCCCGTGATACAGCGGCGGGCATAGCCGCCAGCTGTATCACTCGGCCCCGCCCCCCGGCGCGCCGCGTCATCCGCTGTGATTGACAGCAGCGCCAGCCAATGGCTGCGCTGCTATCAATCCGTCTAGCCTAGCCAATCAACGGCCAGGCTGGGAACCGAAGAGGATCATGTGGATGCGTGCGGGACTTTCGAGGGGTCAGATAAGCAAAACAAGGGTTTGGGGGGGGGGGGATGCATTAAGATGAAAAAAACATTTACCTTTACAACCCCTTTAAGCCAGATCAGGTGGCGCAACACCACCGCACAGACCGAGGCCCTGGACAGCAAGGGAATAGTATCCAGATCTGACTCGCAGACAAACTTAAGGCCCTGCACTAATTGGTCGGCAAAAGCCACCTCATCCAGAGGTGCCCGACGAGTCTTAAGCCCCTGGAGCAGTATCTTTACCCATTCCGTCAGCGTTTGAGACACTTGGGGCAGCAAAAACCTTCTGTGGTTTTTCCCAATCCTTGTAAAAAAAAAAGCTTATCAAGATAAGAAACACAAGGAAACACATTTGCGGTGCGGGACGGCTTACGGAACCCAAATGGGAACGATTCCTCCGCTGCTTCGGCAGAATCCTCCATATTCAATGTATCCCGCACTGTGGTGATCAGTTGAATGACCAGAGCCTTTTCATGTGCTGATCCAGACCCAGAGTCCTCCCCATTATCCGAATGGCCGCGGTCCGCGGCCTCTAAAGCATCAGAATCCTGATCAGGAGCCGTAGCCGGGCCAGACTCAGCATCAGAATTGTCCCCGGAAGATGGGGGGAGGGGGTGCTTTTTACCCCCCCCCCCGGCCTTACACGCTGCTTCCACCCTGGCAACAAAGGCCTCCAGGACTGCTGACATAGCATCCACTGACACATCAGGAGCAGGGGCCCCAGCCGCTAGCTCAGGTGTTTCTGGGGAGGAGGCGCCGGCTTCCGACATCATGCTGACCCACACGTGCGACACAGGACCAAGGCCCAGCACGCTGTCCCCCCTCCTAGCTGCTGCAAAGAACGAGAGATCCCCAGAGGACTCACCACCCAGCAACGGAGCCACACAGTTGCCATCCGCCTCCCGCCTGAAAAGTCACCCAGCGCTCGCGCCAAATAAACTGTCACAAGAGGTCAAAAGCTCAGCCGAACGGCAAGCCGACGAAAAGGAGCGCGGCCACAAGAAAATGGCCGAACACACTAGAGGCCAAAATGGCGGCCGGCCGCGTGAACGCAAGACAGAGGCAGGTAGTGAAAAAAATGCGCAGTAGGCTGCAAAACATTTAGGGACCCTAGGGCCTCCCCCTATGCACAGCCGAACAACCGCCCGTGGAAAAACGGACATCGCAGCCCCCCGTGCCGGATGATGCCCCCCCTATCCACGCAGCAGCTAATCCAGAGCAGGTAGGAGGGAAGGAGAGGAGGCAAAGTGATGTACAATCCCTCAAAAACAACCTCCCCAGGAATGGAAGAGAAAAAAAAGAATAAAAAAAAAAAAAAAAAAGCTACTTACCTGTCCCATGCGGACTTGCTGGAAGCATTCCTGACAGGCGATCTTCCGCATGGCAATGAAGATGGCCATCAGCCCGGCACACTGAATCAGGCCTGGAACCCGAAGCTCACAGGCCACCCCTGGAACGTCGGGGCATGTTGTGGACAACCCAGTGCGTAGCTACGGTAAGCACACTCGCTGGCCAAAGATAGAGACTCCAAGGATTTAGGATCCAGCCTGTCGCCCAGTCAGCAGTTGCTAGTAGGTGGTCACAGGAACAAAAAGTAAAAAAAAACACCTGAAAAAATTCCAGGGGAAGCCATATATAGGGGGAAGCCATGTCCTTCCCCCTATACTAGGCAGAAGAAAAAATAAATAAAAAAAAACTGGGCCGCATGGTGCAGAGAGAGGGGTTGTACTAGAGGGACCGCTCCCGGGGCGGTGCTGTACAGTTTGTTTGATGTGTTTAAACAGTAACCTGTTTCTGCCTAGTCCTCTCCTAGTTGAAGGCTAAATACCCACTTTTGTCGAGAGTGCCTTTTCCGTCCATAAAAAAAAAAAAAAAAAAAAAAAAAAAAAAGGCTACGATAACTAAAAAATAAAAACCCACAAACAAATTTCCCTTTCAAGCAGTAAATGTCAGATTCAGCACTTTATAAATATGCCTCTTGGTGTGTTTACCAGATGCAGCGAACACATGGACATGGTTGGCTGAATACTTACATCAAGGTGGCTGCAGACAGACCTCAATAACTTGTAGGTGGAATCACGTGATAATAAGGACACAAATATGAACTGTATGAAGACAGAAAGGTTGTTATTTAAACAGGAGAGAAGAGAAAATGTGCATTGCGCTTTTACTTATATTCAGTAGTGATGTCACAGGCAGAGCATGGAGTGTGGCTGTTTGTAGAATAGGACGCTGGGCAAAAAAATTAAAATATATATCTAAAAAAGGCCCGTACACACAATCAGTAAAGCAAATAAAAAATATTGATTTCAAAGCGATCGTACGATAATCTGATCGTTAGTACAGAGCTTTCGAGAGCCCATCACAACAATTCATGCGATTTAATCCGATTGGACAAGCAAATTTTTTCCCCTCGTACGATACCAGATCATGCAAATTTTGTTTAATATCAGTACAGTTGTCCAAAAAAACACAAGACATTGTTTCACTTATGCAATTTCTCATACTACAGCATAAAAATTCAGAACTTAGGTAAAAATAGGATTTTTTGTACTCACCGTAAAATCCTTTTCTCTGAAGTCCATGGACGGACACAGCTCCTTAAATCTTGACATGTGTAAACAGGTTATGTTCCCTGTTTACAGGAGAGGACTAGGCAGAAACATGTTAAATACATGTTACATTAACAGAGTTGACCAGCCCCACCCAGGGGGCGATCCCTCCAGACATAACCCTCCTCACTGTAGCATGCAGCCTCAGTTCATAACAAGCAGTACAAACCTAAAAAAGGAGGGGTGGGAGCTGTGTCCATCCATGGACTTCAGAGAAAAGGATTTTACCGTGAGTACAAAAAAAAGGATTTTTGTACTCACCGTAAAATCCATTTCTCTGAGTTCATAGACGGACACAGCCTTCATTGACCTTAGGGTTATGCTTCTTCCTACCAGGAGATTTAGGCAGAATTCTACAGCACTTAAGGTGTTAAAAACTTCCCTTCATGCCGCTCCTCCCAGGGGGCGTGGCTCCCCCAGGCATAACCCACACCCTGCTCTAGCAGCTTCAGTTCGTAACAAGCAGTACAAACAAAAGAGGGGTGGGTGCTGTGTCCGTCTATGAACTCAGAGAAATGGATTTTACGGTGAGTACAAAAATCCTTTTTTCTCTTTCGTTCATAGACGGACACAGCCTTCATTGACCTTAGGGACGTCCCCAAGCAGTGTCAAAAAATTCGAGGGGTGGGAAAAACACCAAAAACAGGTTACACCCCAAACAAAACCGGAGTCACTCAACGGAGGAACTCCAACCTTAAACTGCCGCCTGAAACACCTGCGGCCGAAGGAGGCATCAGAAGATGCACTCACATCCACCTTATAATACTTTGAAAAAGTGTGGACCGACGACCAGGTCGCAGCCTTACACACCTGTAACACAGAGGCTTGGTGTCGGAAAGCCCAAGATACCCTGATCGCCCTGGTCTAATGCGCCATGACCCGAAAGGGGGGCGCCCGCCCCTTCAGGGCATAGGCCTGAAGCACAACCTGTCGGATCCACCTGGAAATGGTGGCCGACGAGACTGCCAGGCCCTCACTGGGACCGGACACAGACACGAACAGCAAGTCCGACTTCCGGAACGGAGCTGTCGCAGACAAGTAAACTCGAAGGGCCCGAACCACATCCAGAGAATGTAAAACGGCCTCCTTCGGCTTAGGACATAAGGATGGAAGAACAATGTCCTCGTTGATGTGAAAAGCCGAAACGACCTTCGGAAGAAAAGAGGGCTGCGGGCGCAGCACCGCCTTATCCTGATGGATAACCAAGTAGGGGGCCTTGCAGGACAAGGCCGCCAGTTCAGACACTCGTCTGATAGAGGTAATAGCTACCAGAAAAAACACCTTCCACGACAGAGTCAGCAAAGGGATCTCCTGAATGTTCTCAAAGGGAGCATGCTGAAGCGCCGAGAGGACCAAATTCAAGTCCCATGAAGGCAGTGGAGGGCGCACCGGAGGGGCCACATGGCGGACCCCCTGCACAAACATGCGAATCAAGGAGTGCGCCGCCAAGGGACGCTGAAAGTAAACAGCCAGAGCAGAAAGCCGACTCTTGCTCGTGCTCAAGGCAAAAGTCTAGTCCACTCCCCGCTGCAGGAACAGCAGGATCCGGGACACTACGCAAGTACGGGGGTGCCAGTTCATCTCCCCACACACAGATGTAGGCCTTCCATGTATGAGGAAAAAAAAACCTACGTGAGGTAGACCTCCGTGCACGCAGCACGGTAGAGACCACCGAGCCCAATAGGCCTCGGTCCTTAAGCCCCTGGCTCTCAACAGCCGCGCCGCTAAGGCCGGTGGCTGTGAAACAGGGTGGAAGATCGGACCCTGTATCAGAAGATCATTTTCCAGGGGAAGACGCTAGGGGGCATCTGCCACCAGATGCAGTAGGTCCGCGTACCAGAAGCGACGCGGCCAAACCGGAGCAATCAGAACTGATAGAATCCCCACAGCTTCCACTCAGCGCAGCAGGCGAGGAAGAAGCTTCCGAGGAGGGAAGGTGTAAAGTAGGCGATAGTGACCCCAAGGAGCCACCAACGTGTCTGACGCGTCCGCCCACAGGTCCTTAAACCTGGCCACGAACCGTGGCAATTACCGATAGAGACGCTAGAAGGTCCACGCCCAGAGTGCCCCGCTTTCGGCACAGAACCCCGAAAGACCTGCGGGTGGAGAGACCACTCTCCTTGGGCCCCGTGCAGTGCGACTTAGGTAGTCGGCTAGCCAATTCCGTATTCCCGGAATGTACCCGGCCGATAGAGCCGGAACAGACCCTTCGGCCCACCGAAGGATGTGCACGACCCCCGTCGCTGCAACAGAACTCCGTGTGCCTCCCTGATGATCGACCTACGCCAAGGCCGTGGCATCATCGGACAGGATCCTGACCTGTCGGCCCTGAAGATCCAGGGACCACCTGGCAAGGCAAAGCTTGATTGCTCGGAGCTCCAGAACGTTGATCAGTAGGCAGGACTCCACCTGAGTCCAGTGCCCCTGGGCTGACTGGGTGCCCCAAGCGCCCCTCCCTAACCGGAGAGGCTGGCATCCGTCGTGACCACTGTCCATCCAGTGGCCAGCAGAAAAAGGACTTTCCGGCCCGAAGCACCGGAAACGCCAACCACACCAGGGGAGACATGATCAGATGACTCAATTGAATCTGGTAATCCAGAGATGACGGAAGCTAGTCCCATCGTGACAGCAGTTCCCTCCGTAGAACCCTGGCGTGGAATTGGGCATACGGAACCGCCTGGAAAAAGGCTACCAACTGACCCAGAACCTTCCTGCAGAATCGCAGAGATGACCGCTTCTGGGTCAGCAACTGCTGCACAGCAGATAGCAGAGTCTGAAGTTTTTCCGTTAGGAGAAAAACACTCCCGCCCTGGCGGAATCCAGGACTAGTCCCAGGTATTCCAGTCCCTGAGACGGAATCAACCCTGATTTCAGGACAATCCAGAAACCAGCCGAACACTCGGAGAGCCTGACACGTGATGGACACGGCTCCACCAATGCAGAGCTCGAAGAAGCTCGTAGGAGAATGTCGTCCAGACATCCCATGATAACAAACCCCCGCTGTCACAGCCGGGCCAGTATCGGGACGAGCACCTTGGCGAAAACCTGCCGAATGGGAAGGACACTATTGAAAATGGTCCCCCCCGACCGCAAAGCACAGAATCTCCGGTGGTTTGAGGATATGCAGGTACACGTTCATGACATCCAAGGATGCCAGAAAATCCCCCTGATGGAGTGCCGCTATTACCAAGCGAATCGACACCACCAAAAGTTTGCACCTTGACAAAACAAACGAGGGACTTGAGGCCCAGGATTGACCGGGCCCCATCCTCCGTGGGGACACAAACAGAATGGAGTAAAAACCCCGAGACCGTTCCAACGAGGGAACTGGCACAATCACTCCCCTGACCAGAAGATCCTGGACAGCCCCTGACAGTCAACCGGCGAACCGGAGGATGCCAGAAGCCGGAGGAAAAAAACCTGTTTGGCAGACAAGAGAGAAACTCAATCTTGTACCCCAAGGAAAACGCTTCGCAATGCGAAGCCAGTCTCCCACCCGAGACACGGGCGGGAGCAGACCTTCAGGCGGAAGCAGGTATGTCCGCAGACTCGTTAGGCATGCGGTATCAGGTGCGCTGCTACCCCGCAGCGGGGATTCAAGCACCATGTAGACCTACCCCCACCGCACAGGGCGAGCGAAAAAACGCTCGGAGGTAGGCAAGGAGGGTCCTTGCACAGGGCGAGGTCCCTAGCCCTTCCCAGACTGTGGGAACAGCATGCGCTTACCACCCGTGGCATCCTCAATGATGCCATTCAGGGAAGTCCCAAAAGGACCGTTCACCCTTAACGGCCATCACCAAGGCCACCTTAGAGGTCCTTCTTCCAGCTCCTGCAGCAGGAGCTTCGCCCTTTTAGTCGGGGCCTGACCAGGGCCCTGGCCAGAGCCGGCCTCACCGCCGAACCCACCACCGTGAATAGGGAGCGGGCCACGGCCTCCACTCTCCCATCAGCTGGATCCTGAAATGCAGGAGCCCCTTCCACATCTGGACACAGGGGGGTCCACTGGCGGAGGAGAGCCCTACTTTTTTTTTTTTTTAAAGCCCCCCTCAAGGGGGTAACGGGTTGCAAAGTTTTTTGACAAACTTTTTGCGGTGCATCCCATTCCTTGTATAACATATAGTTCAAATAAGGAGCACAAGGAAACCCTTCAGCGGTGCGTGGTAGTCTGCTGGTACTGACATGGAGGCGTCTCCGCCACATCCTCAATTTTTAGAGTCTCACGCACCGCAGAAAACAAGAGCTCAAACAAATTCTTGCCAGCAACTGACTGCAGCAGAGTCATCCTCACTATCCATAAGGGTTAAACCCGCAGCCTCTGACATAACAGAACTAGAAAAAAAAACAGCGATTCTGTGTCATCCCCAGAAGCAGGCTCAGGGAGGGGGCGCTTTTTTACCCCCCATCCGGGCACCAGCTGCTTCAAACCTGGCAAGAAACCCAGGACAGCTAACATAACAGATGTGGCAGGGGAAGGGGTGTTAAGGGTTAACTCAGGCATAGCTTGAGAGGGAGACCTGGCTCAGGTTCCATAGTGTCAGCGCTGAGTCACCCACCCTGCAAGGCAGGACAAAAAAAACCCCCCACTGGTCACCTCCTTGCTGCTATTGCAGAGCATGGGGGCCCCTGGTATTCACCACCCCACCCAGCTGCAGAGGGAGCTGAAAACCTGAGGTGTGCTCTGATGTGCTGGCTGTGATGTTTTCTGTCACCTCAAGGAAGATTCACAGCGTTTCACAGCACTAAAACTGGTAGAAGAGACCAGAGGCTGTGCCGAGTCACCTCAGGGAAGAATCACAGCGTTACCAAGGAGATTTCCAAGATGGCCACCGTCTGAGGTAAAAATCAACTCATAGAACACAGCAGCACACAGCAGCACCCCCCAGAGTAACAACACAGTCCCCCAACACCACAAGGGCCCCGGTGGTAATAAAGAAAACCCAGGAGGCCCCCCCTTCACAGCCACTACCCAGTCAGGGGAAGGAGGGAGAGGAAGGGGAGAGAGGAAAGCAGGGCGGACCCTCAGTCGACCTCCCAAGGGAAGCATTCCAGCCAGACCACTTACCTGAGTAAGGGGCCACTACTTACCTGTCCTGCGACTACCCGGCTGGAGGTATCCCAGACAGAACCAACGTCCGCGAACGGCATGGCTGTCGGCCAGACATACTGTGACAAGGCCATAAAAGACCGGTCATATGTGTGCCCTAGAACCGAAGTTCCCCGGCCGCCCCTGGAGCAACGGGGCCTGTTGTGGACGTCCCAAAGCTGAGCTGAGGGCCGGCACACGCTCGAAGGCCGAAGATGGGGGGACTACAAGGGTCGAGGACCCAGCCCGTCACCCAGTCGTCTGTTGATAGAAGAATCACAGGATTCAAAAAATGCAGGAACAAAATAAAAAGCGATAAAAATTGCAAGAAAAAAACTCCAGAGTCCAGGAACTCCAGAGAGCCTGACCTCCTGTCGTTAGGCAGAAAACAAACTGAAGCTGCTAGAGCAGGGTGTGGGTTATGCCTGGGGGAGCCACGCCCCCTGGGAGGAGCGGCATGAAGGGAAGTTTTTAACACCTTAAGTGCTGTAGAATTCTGCCTAAATCTCCTGGTAGGAAGAAGCATAACCCTAAGGTCAATGAAGGCTGTGTCAGTCTATGAACGAAAGAGAAAATCCTATTTTCTCTTATCGTCAATGGACAGACACAGCTCCTTAAATCTTGACAAGTGGGACGTCCCCAAGCAGTGTCAAAAAACGAGGGGTGGGAAAAATATCAGTAAAACCAATTTTAACTTCACGCCAAAACAAGCAGAGCTCCTCAACGGAGGAGGTGCAACTTTAAACAGCCCCCGGCAAAAACTAGCTGCTAAAAAAAACATAAGATGCACTCACAGCAACCATGTAAATTCTGGAAAAAGCGTTAACAGACGAGCAAGTTGCCACATCGCACACCTGCGAAACCGACGCATGATGTCGGGCCAGGAGATCCATGCCCTGTGAGGCTCACCTCCTGCAAGGGAGCCAAAACACCCCAAGCACAAAGACCAGTCGCCCTGGTCCAGCATCTGGCGACTCCAGTAGTCCGCCTGCCAGTATACCTGATGGTAGACCGAAGCCACGGCCATGGTGTTGGCCGGCTGAAACCAGATCAGTCGACCACAAGGAGAAGCATAGCCTGATCGCCTTAAATAGTATGACAATGAACAGTAGACAGCACCTGGTATTCCCAGGCGGTCTCTCACCCAGGCACTAGCCAGGCCCGACCCTGGGTAGCTACCGAGACCAGACACATTCAGGGAGGTGTGGCCGTAGGTCCACGCAAGTCTAGCCACTCAGGGCCGACTGGACCCCCCCCCCCCCGGTTTTGTGAACCCCCCCCCCCCCCCCAGGACCACTAGAAGGAAGAAAACTTCCCGGACCAAAGAGTCAGGGGATCTCTGTCACCAACTCAGAGAGACTGACTAGGTGGCGCACCGGAATCCGATGATTTCAGAGACAAGAGATTTTTACCACCTGGACAGCATTTCCCCTGGAAAACCAGGGTGTGGAACTGGGCATACAGTACCGCCTTGGAGGCTACCCACAGGCCCCGAACCAGCAGGCGCCAGGAGAGAAGACCGATTGCGTGATGCCAATACCTTCATCGCAGACTGAAGAGTCTGCAATTTCTCCAGGGGAAGAAGGACCTTTGCCCCCGAGGAGTCTGGATCAACACTAGATACTTCAACACCGAGTCGGAACCTAGCATGCCCAGGATTTGAACCCTGGGTCGCACACATGGAGGGCAGGCTTGCTGCCACTGAGCCTAAACATTTAACACCCACCTGAATCTTCGGAGGGTCTGAATGGGAATAACCCATCCACTAGGTCGGAGACAGAAGCTGCTCTCAGAAGAAAGTCGTCCAAGTAGCCAATAAGGCAAAGCCTCGCTGTCCCAACAAAGTTAGGATAAGTGCGAGCTCCTAGCTGAAAACCCATGGTGCTGATGCAGATCAAAAGGGAGGGCCACAGGCTGACAGACCCTCTCTCATCACGAAGCACAGAAAAAAAAACAAAAAAACACTGACATGCACAAAACGGGACATGCATGTATGTGTCCCTGATGTCCGAGGACATCCCCCGGATGGAGCGCAGCTACCACCGAACAAATGGATTCCATGCGGAACTACCTGACGTTCACAAAGGTATTTATGGCCTGAGGCCCGTAGAAAACCCTTAAACTCTCGTCCTGCAGGAAAGGTAAAATTACCCTGCAGCTTAGCAAATCCCACACTGCCCAAGGCAGACAAACGGGCCGGGAGAGGAAGACACAAGGAAAGAACTTTGTTCTGTGGATAGGAGGAAACCCTATCTAGTACTCCGAAGAGACCACCTCGCAGACCCACTGGTCAAAGAGCAGGGAGGTTTCACCGAATTGTGAACCTGCAAGCAGCCCCTCCCATCTAGAGACAGGGAGGGAAGGCTACATGCATGGCAGGATTTGGGTGCCGGCGTGATCGGCTTACGCACCCAGGGACGGATTAGTCCCCCAGCTGGGCCTTTGACGGCCTAGGAGGGTTGCCCCTAAATAATACACACACACACACACACACACATAGTGTGTATGTATATTATGTAGGTGTATGCACACATGCCTTTGGAGGAAACCGGAGTACCCGGAGGAAACCCACGCAGACACGGGGAGCGACAATGCAAGCTCCAGGCAGATTGGCATCAGTGTCTGGATTCGAACCAATGACTCTTGCTGCCAAGTAATGGAGTTAAGCACTACACCACCGTGTGCATAAAACCATTCTGAAACAGAAGCCCTGGATAACAAGGGCGCAGCATTCAATGAAGCATCACAGACCTATACAAAAGCCCTCAGTGGCTTTTCTCATTCCACATCTCAGAAATTATCAAAGAAGGGCACAGAAGGAAAAAACCTACACAGTGGTCTGATTTGTGTGATCCAAAAAAGACAGAGCCCTCGGCGGAAACCCAGCTGCACTATCCAGCTTAAGAGAGTCCCTTGCAGCAGTAAAAAGCGCACCCATAAATGCCTTATTCTGCTTCTTTTTTTTTTTTTAACTAGGTACCTGGTCCATGGCTTCATAACAGAGCAGTCCACCCCCACCCTGGCACAAACGTGTCCAGGACTAACAATAAAAACTCTGTGGGAATCCCAGGTGCTAACACCTGCTGCCACCACCAGCATGTGGAGAAGGACCCAGATACTGACTCCAAATATTAATTAATATTTACATAGTGTGTATTATAATATGCACACCTGTCCTTACAAACAAAAGCTCCTAGAGCCCTATTCAGGGCCTCTCACCCACTTGCTGCGCTGACCAGGGGACTCACCTCAGGAGAAGACTGCCCAGCGCTGCCGTCCGCTCTCAGCACACAGCGTGTGAGGAAAAGAACGGTGAGGTAACTGTGCGGCATCTGAAGGCATGTTTAAACAGGAAAAGCCTCCTAGGGCTTTTTTATCTAAAAATAAGACACAGATACAGCATAAAAAGCAAAACCGTTACAGGTGTCACCAATCAGTCAGCGTTTAACTACTCGCTGAAGTATAATCATAAACATCTGTGCTCATCACAGGGCTTTTTAACAGTGAAAAAAAAAAAAAACAGGCCAGATAACACAGTCCCCTCAGGAAGGCCCCCTCCCCCCTGACAGCGGCAATGTTAGCAATGCAGCAAGGGAAAAGGAGCAGGGTAGGGAGGAGAAGAGGGCCGCCGAACCCCAGCCATACCAACCCACCGAAGCAGGAGGGACTGTACTTACCCGTCCAATCGAGGACTCGCTGACGCATTCCTGACAGAACTGCAATGGAGGTAGCTGTCGGCCCGGTCCACTGTGAGTGGAACACCACAGCCCAGTCATATGTGGACCTCGGAGCAAAGCTCACCGGCCACCCCAGGAGTCATGGGGTATGGTGTGGCAGACCCAGCCTCTTTGCAAAGGTGTGTCCACGCTTGCTGGTCGGACCGAATAGACTACAAGGATATATATGATCCAGCCTGTCTCAGCCGACAGTTGAAAGAAGATTCAAGTAAAATAAAATTTCTCCTCAGGGCGCTGGGCCATACGTCCTCCTTGCTAGGCAGAACGAAACTAAGGCTGCATGCTACAGTGAGGAGGGTTATGTCTGGAGGGACCGCCCCTGGGCGGGGCAGTTCAACTCTGGTAATGCAACATGTACCGCATGTATCGGCATATACCGCGCACTTTTTTGCCGGGTGCGCGATATACGCCGATACGCGATATCGTGGGTGCGCGATATACGCCGATACCCGCGCTGAGCTTGAACCACTGCGCCGGCATATATCGAGCGCAGTACACTAGGGTATAGTCAGGCACGCTCGGCTCCTCTCGCGGTCACGTCCTGCATGTCCTTTACGCGAGAGGAGCGGAGCCTGCCCGACTATACCCGAGTGTACTGCGCTCGGTATATGCCGGCGCAGTGGTTCAAACTCAGCGCGGGAAGCGGGGATCGAGCGGGGGGGGACACCACGATAGCCGCAGAAGGACGCCAGACCGGACGAGGCCGCCGATGGGCAAGACACCGACAAGGGGCATCCAAACTAAGTATTTTTTTTTTCCCCCAGGAATTTTTCTTCAAGTTTAGGGGTGCGCGCTATACGCCGGGGCGTGCAATAGGTCGATAAATACGGTATTTAACTATTACAGGAGAGGACTAAGCAGAAACATGTTAAACAGGGAACATAACCCACTTGTCAAGATTTAGGAGCTGTGTCCGTCCATCGACGATAAGAGAAACTCAATTTTCAATGTGGATATGGCATGCAAAAAAAAAAAAAAAAGATCCTTTGATAATCTTCATCGTGTGTGCCAGGCATTGAGGCAGTTGCAGGAAAAAAAAAAAAAAGCTATGTTCACAAGGCCATAACATAGCTGTAAAAATGTTACCGATAAAAAAAAAAAAAAAAAATAATAATATTCCGAAATAAATGTGTTAAATGCTCTAAAATTGTCCTTTTTCCAGTGGTATACGTGTACAAGCATACCTTTGGAGGATTTTTGGATCCAGTGTTACAGATCTGATCGTGTTTTTGCACTTGTGTGAATTTCTTTATTGAAACAATGCAGTTGCATTTGGATTCATAAATAAAAACTGCTTGTACACGAGTTTTGTTTTTAAACTGCCATGTGTATAGGGCCCAACTACACACACACGTTGAATTACTAAAACTAGGGTGCAGAAACCTTGTGCAGCATAGAAACAAATCAGCTTTCAGGTTATTTTTTTTGGTCAAAGCTTAAAAAAAAGGGATTGTAAAGTTTTTTTTTTTTTTTTAAAACATGTCATATTTACCCTGCTCTGTGCAAGGGTTTAGCACAGAGCTGCCCAATCCCCCCGTTTCTGGGGTGTCCTGGTGGCGCTACATCAGGTGCCCCCGTGAAGAGATGCTATCCATGGGGGCACGCTCGAGTCCTGCTGCTGCATCCATTGACACAGACAGCAGAACTCAGCCACACCCTCGTGTCACGGAGTTTGATGGAAATCAGCGGGAGCCGTCAAAAATTGCAATACGTGTATATTAAAGTTGGTTTGTGCAAAACTTTGAACATCTACAAACTATGGGAAAGATTTGGCATTTTTTTTAAATTTTTTCATTAGCAATGGCGATGATGTGCGATAATTAGCGGTACTGCGACATTGTGGCAGACAGATCGGACACTTGACACATTTTTTGGACCATTGACAATTATACAGCGATCAGTGCTATAAAAATGCACAGATTACTGTATGTCACCGAAAGGGAAGGGGCTAACACTAAGGGGCGATCAAGGGGTTAAATGTGTTCCACTGTATGGGAATAGGACTGACTGGGAGAGGAGACCTATTGTTTCTACTTCGTAGGAACAAACAATATAGCTCCTGACAGAACAGGAAAGACACACACACACACACACACACACACACACACACACAGACACACACACACACACAGACAGAGACACACACACACACAGACAGAGACACACACACACACAGACAGAGACACACACACACACACAGACAGAGACACACACACACACAGACAGAGACACACACACACAGACAGAGACACACACACACAGACAGAGACACACACACACAGACAGAGACACACACACACAGAGACACACACACACAGACAGACACACACACACAGAGACACACACACACACACAGAGACACACACACACACAGAGACACACACACAGACAGAGACACACAGAGACACACACACACAGAGACACACACACACAGACAGACACACACACACAGAGACACACACACACACACAGAGACACACACACACACACAGAGACACACACACACAGACAGAGACACACACACACACACACAGAGACACACACACACACACAGAGACACACACACACACACAGAGACACACACACACACAGACAGAGACACACACACACACACACAGAGACACACACACACACACACAGAGACACACACACACACACACAGAGACACACACACACAGACAGAGACACACACACACACACACAGAGACACACACACACACACAGAGACACACACACACACACACACACAGAGACACACACACACACACACACAGAGACACACACACACACACACAGAGACACACAGACACAGACACAGAGACACAGACACAGACACAGAGACACACAGACACACACAGACACACAGACACACACAGACACACACAGACACACACAGACACACACAGACACACACAGACACACACAGACACACAGACACACAGAGACACACAGAGACACACAGACCCGTCAGGTGGGGGGTGGAAAGCACAGACATACTCATACAGCGATTCACGATCGCGAACCACGTTGCCGACGTATATTGGCGCGAGATGGTTAATTAAAACAAGCTGAAGTTAGAAGCCGCTTAGCTACCATGCAGAGCTGCACCAGATCTTACACTTTCCAGTTTTAGTAAATCAACCTCACTGAGTAGGTTTCAGTGTCTAGTTGTTCGGCAATGGAGCCGCATTTGTTTGATGCTCCTTAGTCCTAGAATACTAAATATACATACAAATATTTTTCAAGGATTTACTCACCCGATCGGTGACTGTAGCAATAACAAGGGCATTTGGCACAAGTAAGGCAGTTTTGGTTTTCTTTAACACAGTTACTGCGATTGCTGGAATTACAATCTGCAAAATAATCACATTTGGATCGGTTTATAAACCACAAGTTTAGAGATAATGCATATCTAAAGGGCAAATTCACACAGTGCAGGGACATGCGTTTGACTGCTTTGTAAAATACCTATCACAGGGACACAGAAAAGAATAGTTTTATCTGTCCCATTTACACTGCAATGCAGCCTGAAGCAACACTACAGAACTAGATGGTGCTGCATAGCACCATGAAGTGTACATTTATAATCAAATTTGTACAAAAGTGTAATGTGCTGAATTGTGCACAAAACTGCAGCCAGGAACGGACAGCTGTTGGGAGGTGAAATGCTCCAGCAGCTGTACGTTCTTATTTAAACAATTTTTGTGTGTGAATTTTACACCAAGATAAGATTTTATCCAGCATAAAAACAAAAATACTGCACATGTAAAGGCACAATCTTCCCAATCCACATCTGTGTTGAACTGTGTTGGCCCATCAAAAGGCTTTAAAGTTGATCATTAGTCCTTTTTCAGTGGCTCCATCCCCCTCTAGCACAATTGTTGTGGTGCGGACAGAGATGTGCCAAACGCCTGTGCTCGGCCTGTGGGTCCTGGCAAAAACCTTCGGCACATCTTGGCACACAAGAGACTTCCCTGTGCAAGGCCAGTAGCACATCTACACATGCAGAGGCTAGGAGGCGGGGGGGGCACAACATTCTTGCCTGGGCAAAAAAAGGTATATGTGCATAATAAAATGCTGCCTAGTTTGGGGGAAGGTCCACCTTAACCACACACCTTCCTAGTAATTGCTCTACTAAAAGACAATCATACAAAATGGATTTTCCACCAACCTTTGTGTCTTTCCCAAACACCTTTGAGTGGAAACAAATCCAGTTTTCTGAAATGTATAACTTTCCTTGGTATAAAATCTCTTTCTGTAATGCACACGTGAAACCTAAAAAATAAAAAAAAAATAAAAAAAAAAAGTTCAGCAAGATTTCAACGGGATTATATACTATACATTTTTTATATTTGTTCATGGCTTTGAATGTCAGCTGCAACACCAGCAGCCCTATACTAGAGAAAGGAAGGACTTTAGTTCAAAGGGTCTGTCAAAAAGCAACAAATCAAAGTGAGAAGAATCAATGGGCATGCTCTCTCCACCCCGAGCTGTAGTCTAGTTTTG
The DNA here is from genome assembly GCF_905171775.1 of Rana temporaria. NCBI lineage: Eukaryota > Metazoa > Chordata > Amphibia > Anura > Ranidae > Rana > Rana temporaria. The sequence goes on along the minus strand of NC_053489.1, from coordinate 156,372,815 downwards.
GGCAGTGACACCACTCATTGAAGCAGCCCCTGATGATGTCTCAAACGAAACACGTGTAGGGCGGAGTTTGTGCCTGTAAGTGTATTGCTGGCTTTTGTATGTTTTATTGATTTGGTTTTAAAAGCTTTTACATACACCAAGCTTCTTTTCCCCATCCTGCAGACCCAGCAGAATGAAGGGGGGGGGAGTGTCTCAGTGCAAGGGTCAGTGCGTTTTAGGTAGGATTAAATATAAAATTATGCGCTTGTGTTATTTCATGTCCATGTACACTATTGTTTTTGACCTTCTATGGGTTCAAAACATAATGTACACTTTAGTGGCATTACCATGGCATAATAAAAATTACTGTTAAAGCGGATGTTCCGCCAAAAAAAAATATTAAAAGCCAGCAGCTACAAATACTGCAGCTGCTGACTTTTAATATTAGGACACTTACCTGTCCTGGAGTCCAGCGCCGTCCGCAGCAGATGACGAGCGATCGCTCGTCACCCTGCTGCTCCCCCCTCCATCCACGCTGAGGGAACCAGAAAGTGAAGCGCTGCGGCTTCACTGCCCGGTTCCCTACGGCGCATGCCGATCGGCTCCCGCTATGTGCTGGGAGCCGAGTGTTCCCAGCACACAACGGGGGACGGGATGTGACGCAATGCCCGTCTTTTGCCCGTGAATGCCGGGCCGGAAGTGGGTGCAAATACCCACTTCTTTAGAGAGGTATCTGCACCTCCCTGAAAGGTGTCAAATGTGACACCGGAGGGGGGGAGGGTTCCGATCAGCGGGACTCCACTTTAGGGTGGAGAACCGCTTTAAAGTGGTATTTACTACCAAATAAGTGTCTGGATTGGTATAATTCACCATGATACACTGGGTATGTACAGTTAACCCAACTTTCCAAAGTGTCATAACTCTGTCCAGACACTAAAGGCTTGTTTTTAAACATAAACCAATACTTTAGGCCCCTTTTACACCGGGGCTTCAATCAGGTCCACCCGTCAGTTTTTTCAGGTGGACCTGATCGAACCCTCTATTCACCTCTATGGAGCAGCAGATGTCAGCGTTGACATATATGCCGACAAGCTGCTATTCGATCCTGTACTCGAAATCCAGACCGATGGTGGTCCCATTTTCCATCCGCCTGGCGGATCGGATATGTTCGGGTGAAAAACAGACATTCGGTCAGATTTTCCCATACAGGAGAGTGGGATTGGATCTGTGTCCACTCAGCACAGTGAGCAGAGACAGACCTGTCATCTGCCTGCTCAGTGGGAATCAGCAAAGCTATCCCCTACTAAGCAGTCTGTCAGGCGGAGGTGCCTATGTGAAAGGGGCCTTAGGTTTTTATGATCTAAACTACATTTTTTTTATTGCATGCAGATAAGATATTTGTGTTTATTTGCTTACTTTCTTTTATTAACTCATCCTTTGGAACATCCTTGAACAGCTTGTGGAAATGTGCATTTGCCTTCATGAACTAAAAAGGAAAAGAAATTAATTAAAATAGTTAAGTATTGGATATATATGCAGTTGAGATTAAACCATCATGTCCAGGGGAAAAGCAAAACCATTGTGATCAGACAAAAGAACTGTACACAGGGGCCGAATATGGACTGGCATTGTGTGTATGGGCAACGATCCGACAGTAAGGCCCCATGCACACGAGACACTATTACAAACGCCTCTAATCTCAGCTTTTCAAAGGCAAAAACCGGCATTTAAAACGCGCGGCGTTTTGCGGCAAAATGCGCGGCGTTTTACCGCGATTTGCGGCTGTCAGCGTTTATCCCCAAAACACTGTAGACCCTCCCCAAGCTCAGAATCAAACTATTTGTGCCGTGTTTTGCCGCGTTTAGCGGCGATTTGCATCTAAAACGCAAAAGCTGAAAGCTTCTGAACCCAAAATTTTGGGTTTGGAAAAACGGCCCTAAACCCAACTGCTTTGAAACGCCAAAAAACGTGATCGTGTGCATGGACACATAGGATAACATTAAATGTGTTCAGGGGCAGTTGAAAAAAATGCCCAAATGCCTCTGAACTCGAGTTTAGCAGCGTCTCGTGTGCATGGGGCCTTACTGTCAAAAAAGCATGACCGCAAAAGGTTTGCCAATTGACACCCAATCGGTGCTCTCAGCCAATGGCTGAGAGCACTGGCTGGTGTGTTCTGGTGAAAAATCGCTGCACCAACATTAGTTAAAACACAAGCTTATCTTGAGCCCTTTTCTTTTGGTTCAGCCTGATGGGTTTTAAAAGGACAATTTGCACTAATGTGCTGCAAAAAACACATTACATGTGTTGACATACTGTGCCTTCAATCATTTTCAACAACAACATTTCAACACACTAACTAAGGCAAAGTACATGTTACAAACCAAGTCCATTTTACAACATTGTAACTTACTTCTTGGATCAAATGAATGAACTTCGGTCTGGAAGTGTAACGACTTAGACACTTTTTCCGACACCCGTTTCTTAAAATCAGTATTTGATAGAAAAAATTACTTGGAACACACACACACACACACACACAATTATAGCCAGAATCATGCATACATACACTGGTCACTTATTAGGTACACCTGGCATGTATTCAAAAAGGTGTTGGAAACATTCCTTAGAGTCTTTGCACCAGAGTGACATGATGGCATCACACAAATGCAAATCTCCTGTTCCGCCACATCCCAAAGGTGCTATATTGGATTGAGATCTGGTCACTGTGGAGGCCATTGAACTCATTGTCATGTTCTAGAAACCAGTGGCGAGATAATTTGAACTTTGTGACATGGTGCAATATCCTGCTGGAAGTAGCCATCAAAAGCTAGGGACACCCAAGATATAAACGGGATGGACATGGTCAGCAACAATACTCAGGTTGGCCTTTTTTTTTTTTTTTTTTTAAATAAAATGCCTAGTACTAAAGGGACCCAAAGTGTGCAAAGAAAATCTCCCTCGCACCATTACACCACTCTGAACTGTTGATACAAGGCCATTCGTTTATGTTGACCCCAAAATCTTACCCTACCATCTGAATGTCACAGCTGAAATTGAGACTCAGACAAGGCAACGTGTCTCCAATCTATTGTCCAATTTTGGGGGGCCTGTGGAAATTGTTGCCTTGGTTAACCGTTCTTAGCTGACAGGCTTGGCACTCGGTGTGGCCTTCTGCTGCTACAGCCCATCTGCTTCAAGGTTTGATGCGTTGTGGGTTTAAAGATGATATTCTGCATACCTTGGTTGTAACGAGTGGTTATTTGCATTACTGTTGCCTTTCTATCATAGCTAACCAGTCTGCTCATTCTCTTTTGACCTTTGACATCAACAAGGCATTTTTATCCACATAACTGCCACTCACTGGATATTTTCTCTTTCAGACCATTCTCTGATTAAAAAAAAACTCTAGAGATGGTGGTGCGTGCAAATCCCAGTAGATCAGCAGTTCTTGAAATACTAAGACCAGCCCGTCTGGCACCAACAACCACGCTATGAATAAGCACTGTATGAGTGTGAAACGCGTTGGCTCTTTTCCTGTTTTTTTGCTGTGACATATCCATGTTCTGACCAGTTTTTATTAAAAGGAACACATTTTTATTTTTGGAGTGCGGCCGTCCCGGTTTTTCCATACACATTTTCGCAACAACCACGCCATGTTTAAAGTCACTTAAAGCAGAGGTTCACCCTAAAAAACATCTATTCACCATTACATCCAGCATAATTCGGATATGTAAAGTATGCTGGACTTTTTTTTTTCGGGGCACATACCGTTTAAAAGTTCTGTTTCACTCAGTTCGGGTTCTCTCTGCCGCGGGGAATAGGCGTTCCTAGGCAGCGGTGTAGGTGATTGATGTGCTGTTATGGCGCGTCACGTTTTCCGAAAATATCAGAGCTGGACTCGGCTCTGTACGGCGCCTGCTGTGTAGAGCTGACTGTGCAGGCGCCGTACAGAGCCGAGTCCAGCTCGGATATTTTCGGAAAGCGTGACGCGCCATAACAGCACATCAATCATCTACACCACTGCCTAGGAACGCCTATTCCCCCGCAACAGAGCGAACCCGGATGAAAAATAACTTTTAAACGGTATGTGCCCCGGAAAAAAAAAAAAAAAAAAAAAAAAGTCCAGCATACTTTACATATCCGAAGTATGCTAGATGTAATTGTATATAATTCTTTAAGGGTAAACCCCCGCTTTAAGTGTTCGCCATTCTGATGCTCAGTTTGAACTTCAATCAATGAAACAATTGAACAGGTGTACCAAAGTGGCGATAGAGATATCCATCTATCTGCTTTTTATCTTTTGGCTTCAGAAGGTGCTTAGCAGTCCAGTTTTGTTCATTTTAAAGATGTACAAATCCAGTCTTCACAGGAAGGATGACACTAAAATCAGTTCAGAGTGGAGTTTGTGAAGTATCACAAGCACACAATTTCCTTCACGTTGCAACATTTTACCTCTTCCCTAAAGCTGAAAGTTAACCTTTGATAACAATGTACAGCATGAAATTCAGACAGCATGTCTATTATATCAGCCCACTTGGCACTGAGAAACAACCTAGCAGTAATAAATGGACAAGGCTTGTCTGCCTTACAAAATTAGACTAGCGTCACAAAAGATCACCAAGACCGTACTATTGCCAGTTACACATTTAGCATATGTAAAATTTCAACACTAAAATATTCCACCTGTGTGTACATTTACATCAAGGCACATCAAGGCTCATTTACACTAGTGTCACCCTTTGAAGAGCGTTCTGCAGTAGATGCTCAGAGGGCATTTTACAGGCAGTGAGGCAACAGGTCGCCTCTTCACCACCTGCTAACCCCTAAAAGTCCACAACCCATTCATGCAACAAAACAGCTTGCCAGTACTGCCCTCTTAAGACAGGGGGCATAATTTTTGCCTGGTTGAGTGGTATAAATGCAACCATTCTAAGCCTATTCCATCTACTCTGTAAAAAAGGAAAAAGATGCTTATACTCATTCTGAAGTCAATCCATTCTGGTCATAGGATCAGGTCCCAGCAGTGGTTTCAGTGAAAAACGAGGAACAGCCAACAAATGCCCAATAGTAAGCCTCACTATACCATCTATTGACCGAAACAGCAGAACTCGCCCCCCACCCCAATGCTCTTCTTAAATATTTTGACTGACAGCAGCACATACCATTTAAAAAAAAAAAAAAAAAAAAAAACACACAGTCACTTTAATGCATAAGACAGTGGCTCAATCTTTTGCAAGTCAAAATTCATTCAGCAGCTTTCAATAAAAAACAAAAACCACTTAGGAAGGATTGTCAAATATAAAGAAATGGTAAAGAGACAAGAATAGTCACTGACAAAAGGATAAATCTTTAAGATGAGCTTCGCTTTACAACAGAGCATAACATGTCTGACAGGAGGGGAACCAACAGCGAACAAGAAGACAAACATTTGCTCTTGCCACCTGACATTTCATTAGTTTTTCCATTGTGTCAACACATGTCCATTGCCGAGTGAGGAATCTTAGAATCAAGCCAAGCCTTACCTGATTTGAAGCAGATTTTTTCCGTTCAATTTTCATATCATTCTTCATGTCGAGAGCCAACGTGGAATCATAAGTCTTTGACCTTTAACAGAGGAAAACATTCAGATCCTTAAGCCCATCAATATTTCATAAACAAATGGATTGTACAGCATATTAGACCAGTCCATGTGAGCCATTTAGAAAACAGCTGGCCCAGAGGGGGTGGATCTGCAAGAGGATATCCCTTGAGACTTTATTTCTTTGCTTGCAATAGACACTCAGACACCTGCCTTTTTTGTAACCAAGTGTCTGATTTGTGGCCAGTGATTACCGTATATAAACTGACCGTTCCAGCCGTCTTGCCCCAAGAACACAAGACACCAATGACATCGACCACATGCGACACTTAAGCGAGAACTAGAACAGGGTCAATGACATCAAGCAGCCAACCACACTAAAGGTAGTCTATGGATCAAAGATTTAGTGACAAATGGGTAAAAAGGGTCAATAGGGACATTGGCCACATTAAGACCTTAAGACCTTAATCAAATTTGTAGGTTTGCATTTTTTTACAAAAAGGGAATCCAATTGCAACTGTACAAAATCCGCCCGGCACGCAAAGCAAGCATATACTACCTTTAGAGCAGTGCAGAATGTGGATGCAAGTGTGCTTACTTCTGGAGAAAGCTGAAAAGACAGCTGTGCATGTTTGCGATCTGCAGATCCAAAAAGGTGTGCAATTTTTCAGCTAACTAGATTGTGATCTGCAGCAAATGGAAGAAGTGTCAGTTTGTTCAAAAGGACCAAAATAGTTACGTAAAACAGTTTAAATAATGAAGCTTTTAGCAACACACACACACACACACACACACACACACACCTCTCAAATGTGGCCAGTTAAAAACCCAAGTATACAACACACATACATTGCATGTTCCAGGATTAGAAAAAGGAGCCCAGTCCTGGGGGATGTCAAACGCTAGCAATGAATCAAAGTCACAAGGGACACAAAATAATTAAAGTCTGAAACTGCTATAATGGCCTTCTCAAAATCAATCTTACTTCAAATGTGTAATTAACCACTTTGCTACCCAAAGCCTTAACATGCACATGCATTTATGGTGAATTGTTTAAAAAAGTTGCATCCATGCGTGGCTCAGATCACATGCATTATGTACAGAATCGATCAGAGCAGCTCAGTACCTTATAATTGCTGAGGTGACCCATCACAAATGTAAACACAATGTTTACAAAAGCCTTAGAGCCAGTTCACACTTCCGCGGCACGACTTTGGGGGTGGCTCTGCAAGTCGTCCTGCAAAACGACTTCAAGGCAGGTCGCCCCAAGCCACCCACCGAATGTCGTGCAAGAACCTTTTTACAAGTCGGAGCGACTTGCGTCGCTCATAGGAGGGTTCCATTGCATAGAACAGTTCCATTGCATTGAATGGGACGCCACCGGACGAGTCGCCCCAGTGTGAACCGGCTCTTAGAGCCGGTTCACACAGGGGCAACACGACTCTGGCCGCGACTTTGCGAGGTGACCCGAGTGCGCACCACAGCGCGACTTAAAAAGGCGACATCAAGTCGCCTCCGGGACAGGCGACTTTCCAGTGGCCAAGCAAACAAATCAGCTCTGAGGGAGGGGTTTGCCTGAGAAAACAATTTTCTCTTCCTGTATTGTTGCTTCAGTTAAGACACGATCTGACTTTGGAGGCGACTTCCATTGAAATCAATGGGTACAAGTCGCCTAGAAGTCGGAATGAAGTAGTACAGGAACCCTTTCTGAAGTCGGAGCGACTTCAGTAGTGTACATTAGGATGGGTCTCATTGACCTACATGGAATTTGACATGTTACGAGACTTAAAGTCGGATCCCAAGTCGCCCCTGTGTGAACCGGCTCTTAATCTTCCTCTCCAACCAAGACAGGAAGTGAGGTTTTATGAAGGAGGGCAGATGAAAGGCATTATCAGCAGATTGATATTGAGGGGGGATGCAGGAGTGCTGGATTTTTTTAACCCCTTCACAACTATTGTGTACATCTCAATGCAGTCTCTGACCTGGCTATTAACTCCTTCAACCCCTCTGTGCATGACCTATACATAACGTTCTGTATCTAGTGCACCATCACCAAGCTCCATGTTTTAATGGTCAATAAAGCCATGGTAGGTCACAAAAAAAAAGAATGGGGGGGGGGGACTTTTAGTATCTACTTTCCAAAAAGGAGTACGTTTGGGGGTGTTTAACGCTCCTGGCATCCCCCCCCCAGCATGTTTTATAACCAAGATTACTTTTTTGGGAAAAAAATAAAAAAAATCTTTATATAGTAAAAAAAATAAAGCCAAAATGGTTTTAAAAAGTCACCGAAATAAAGTTCTATCCCAGAGGAAACACCTTTATTTGGGTAGTGTTGCATATACATTAGTCAAATCAAACCATCACAGTACTTTAAAACTTGGTAATGCAGTGGTATTACAGGCTATTTCTTGAGCAGGTAATCAACTCGCAGCATGTGTGAACAGCATAACACCCAATTAAACACTTTCCAAAGCATATGCAACAGAGTTCGCAACAGCATCTAGGAATGTTCACTTTGGCGAGCACGACACTTGAGTGACTTATCAAGCAAATTAGTAAAAAGTTTAGCAAAATCTATTCTGTGTATTTGCTACCCCTGTGCCTGTAATCTCTGGCTGCCATCTGAGAGACTACACAAGTCTGAGTTGAGGAAGACAGGTAATCTCTTTAAACAGAAGCACAAATTTGGCTACATGCATGCTGTGCATCAATTTTGCATTTGTGAGCCTGGCACTCTCAGTTGCAGTGTTGCCTGTAGCCCATCAGTCTACGACAAACTGAAATAAAAACTGTAGCTGGGAAATTATACATGAATAAGGATGTATAATTTCTGACTTCTGGTTCCTGTTCAGCGATGACTTCCTGTGGCACAGAACAAAATGTTCCCCTTTGTATAGCGAAGGTAACTTTACTAGTTTTTTTTTTACGACTCAAATCAAAGTATATTCAGGTTAGTAGCAGGTAGTTATGATAGCAGGTTGGCATCCAAGTTTATGCTTAGCAAATGTCATAATTAACAGGAGAACTGAATAAAACTAGCAGTAGTTTACCTGGTGAGGGGAGGTTTTTGCCGGATTTCAATCTCTTCAGCCTCACTGATCAGGACTTGAGGGGTGGCATATGGCTTGGCTTTCTTTTCCTCAGCCCCATTCTCCGTTTCAGAGCTACAAAACAAGAATTGAAAATCTTAGTTGTTAACATGACCAAGCAATGCTCTGTTACACATGAAATCCTAATCTCAAATGTGACAGTTTGGGGATTTTACAAGGTTTAGAACCCATGTCAGGTGTTCATTGCTCTATGTCCCCGATATGTAGTCACACCCTCTCCAATTGTCTCAATACAAAGAAAGTGATGGGAGATCCAAATTTGTATAGCCATCATCAGAACAAGGAGGCAATTACCTTACCTCTTTTTTTGTCACCAGAACAAAAGTACAAATGTGGTCCTTGCATTACCATTTCCAGTGGGGACAACTGTCCAAAAAGAAACATTTACTTTGCAGAGATTTTTTTCCAAAGTCTCTCACATATCTGAAGAGGAATTGGAGAAATCTCTCCAAATATGCACAGACAAGGTTTTTACCCGTTTCCAAAAAAAAAAAAAAAAAAAAAAAGTGGCTATAAAAAAAATAACACTGTAAACCTGTCATGAGATTGGCATGAAGGGTAACATTTCTGACCTCTTAAAAATGGAGTTGCTGGGTTGAGCTCCTAGAGTCAACACGTTGTCTGCAACTCAATCCAAAATATGCAGAAAAAGTCAAGTTTGACTTTTTACATGCACATTTACAGGTCAGTCAAAAGTCTGTCTTGAGGTCACAGACATTGTGTCTCCCCCCCCCCCCCCCCCCCAACAACTGAAATCACCAATTTCCCGAGGGTAAATACATTTTGATGGATGCACAAAACCGTGCCAGCCAACCAGCAGTGAATCAATGATTTTAGTCTCTTTTCTGTTGCCCGAGACAAGGTTGATTATGAAAGGCAAAATAGGCTGCCCATTCACTTTGCAAGGAAACTGCACCAGAGCTTAGTGAATGAGGTGATGCTCTGCTGACTTCCATCATACAAATTATGTGCACACAAAAATGCAGTCATTGTAATATTTTGCCTTCCATCTAAATTCAAAAACTCCAATTTCATATAGGACCAGTTCACAAAAAAAAAAAAAAAAAAAAGCCCCATGTTCTGGATGTGCTTTAACATGTTTGTTTGATTCGTTTACGTATTTCCCCCCCTTTTTTTCACTGTACTGTTGTCCGGTGCTTTTTACTGCGTTCTAGTACATTTCTGTGCTGGAAAAAAAAACAGCATGTTGTACTTTTTCCTGGAACTGAAAAAGCACTGCGCTGCTGTGAACTTTGCCACTGGAACCGACATAACCTACTTTTCATGCTTTGATGCAGAAAAAGCACTGCAACTGCATGTGGAGTGAACTGACCCATAGGCCACATACATATCAGGATATGATATAGTGACCCAAAAATGAATTGTCAGTCAATATAAAAAATAAAAAAACAAAAACCACACAACACCTTGCCCTAGGACCCCTGGTCTTGAATACAGGAATTGTTTGCCACTAGGTCTGCCAAGTAGATTGTGTGGTATGCATATCCCATCAGAAGACCAACACTACACCATTAAACACTTATCCACAGTATAGTGTTCTTTGATCTTATCTTTGAATTGGAGCCATACCATTAGCAGCATTATAAGTATCCTTCAATTATATAAAAAAAAAAAAAAAAAAAAAAAAAAAAAAAAACCACACTACCGATTCTAGAATCTGCAGACCTTACAGTTTATTGAATAGCTGTAACAGACTTTAGATGCAATCCTATCAGAAAAGGGGGTGGGGGTGAGGAAAGAGGGAAGGGAAGAATAAAAATAAAACAAACAGAACCAAAAACACAAAAAAACAAAAACAAAAAAAAAACCCACACTTTCAAATTGTTGATAGAAGATATTTCAGCATGTACCCACCGGGTGTTGGTGGCAGTCCATTACAATTGCTCCACATTTGCAGTATGGACAGCGAAGGTTGGGAGTACGGATGGTTGATATGCTTCAGAGAACAGCTGTACACCCAAGTACAAATTTAATGGCTTTCAGAAGTTTCTCACCTACGGACAACCACTTATTACTTCATTACAACATCCAGCCATAAAAATAAAACACCCCATACAAATCCAAAAACAAACCTACACTAAATTCTCATCAAACACCTGTTCCAAACTAAAGAGCATCTATGAACCAAATATAAAAACACTAGTATGTAAATGGTTAAAATCTGAAAAAAAAAAAAAAAAAAAATTTAGATATCAATATTTTTTTGCTTCCAAGCAAGACACGTTTAGATTCAGCTAGCAAGATGCATGTACTGTCTAGTTAGGACCAAAAGTGGAAGAATTAAAAAGACTAAAAGCTTCACACTTAAAATGAAGAAATGCATAAACAGATCAGTGTTGCTTTTACTTGACAAAAAATAAAGTTCTGACTATGCCTGCTAAATACAAAGATCACCAGAATACACGAAGCAGCAGCTGCCGCCTTACCTTCAGCCTGGCTCGCCTTACAGAAATGAAGTACCTGATGTCTGTCAGCTATATCCACAAGAGATGACATAAGAGGAAGTTGGCGTACAGTAAATGACTCAAGATCCCAACGCCTTTTTTTTTTTCACGTGTTTGCAAATCACCTGACAAAAATGTTGTCTGGCATACAGAGGTAAGTTCGAGTACAAATTGAACCCATGATGCATTCACCTCAGAACCTTTACAAGAATATAATGTCTAGTACATTACAATATAGCCAGGACAGTCAGGTATGCTAATGCTATACACTCATAATACAGCTACACTATAGGTTTCCACTGGAAAAACATTTGAAGGGACATTTTGTGCCGAAATAGAATATTTTTATACACACACTAAGTCTAACCAGTCGACAATTAGAAGAGCATGAGAAGAGAACCTCGTCTGTTCTGTGGTTAAGGTCTCCATGCAATATACAGTATAAAGGGTAGCCCCATCATGCACCGTCTACTGGGCCTGGGAGAAGGGGTGGCTGCCATGAACACCGACATCATGCGAGCATACCTCCCAACCTTTTGAGATGGGAATGAGGGACACCCATTAGCAAAAGTATGTAGGCACAAGACACATCCCTGCCACGCCGTCTTATAGGAAAATTATACAAAAAAAAAAAAAAAAAAAAAAAAATTATAATATATATATATATATATATATATTAAACCTGCAAGCCTTTTCTTTACTATTACTAATCCTTTATACTGGCTTTTGACATTTACAAATGCAGGAACTTAAATTGGATGAAAGGTTTAGCACTGGGAAACTTTGAAAGATAGAGCTTTTTTATATACAACTATACAAATCAGACCAAAAATGAGGGACAAATGAGGAAAAGAGGGACTTTGTTCCAAATCAGGGACAGTTTGGAGGGCACTGAAGAGATTGGGGCAAGGAAATTTGTGCTGGAAGAGGGAATTTTGGGGGGGGGGGGGGGGGGGGGGGCAGCAGCGGAAATTTGGTAGGAGCTGCGATTTGGGGAAATCTGTTAAAAGAGGGGGTGGTGGTGGGGGAAAAGGATTCGAGCTAGATGATGTGGTGGGAGAGAATTGTGCTAGGAGGGATGTTTGTGCTAGGTGGGGAAATTGGGGCAGTTTAGCAGGTTTGCCCTGGGCTCTAGATGACCTTGTCCTGACACGAAATGTTTTCTTCATTCCTGAACAGCTTCAGGTTTGTAATAATTTCATATGGTCAAATTTTATATAGAACACAGACCACATCTTAACTGCAATGTGTTCCTTTCTCTTGATCGTATTATGATGGGAGTAGTTTAACCACTTCAGCCCCAGAAGATTTTATCACCTTCCTGACCAGAGAACTTTACAATTTGGCACTGCGTTGCTTTAACCGACAATTGCGCAGTAATGCAATGCTGTACCCAAATGAAATTTGCATCTTTTTACCCCACAAATAGAGCTTTTTGATCACCTCTGCGATTTTTATTTTTTGCGCAAAAAAATAAAATGTTGCTATAATAAATATCCTCAAAAAAATAAATTTCTTCATCAGTTTAGGCCAATATGCAGTCTACATTTTTTTTACCAAAAATATCACAAGCAGCGTATATTGATTGGTTTGCGCAGAAGTTATAGCGTCTACAAACTGGGAAAGATGTATTTTTTTATTAGTAATGGCAGTGATCTGCGATTTTTAGCAGTAATGCGACATTGCGGTCAACAGATCAGACACTTGTGACATTTTTGGGTCCATTGATATTTTTACAGTGATCAGTGCTCTTAAAAATGTACTGATTACTGTGTAAATGTCACTGGAAGGGGGTTAACACTAGGGGTTAAGTGTGTTTCCTGGATGTGTTCTGACTGTATGGGGATTGGACTGACTGGGGGGAGAACACATAGCCATATTCCCCCAGCGGTTCTTAAAGGGAACATACCCACACATTGTTTTGCCCAGCCGTGCCATTTTCCCGGCATATATCAGGGTGAGCCAGTCAGGAAACAGTTAAGAATTTATCTCAGGGTGGATTTGATTTAAATCAAGTCGATTTAACCAGCGCTGAAATCAGAAAATTGTCCTGGGCAGGAAGGGGAGAAAGTGTCCTGTATTAAAATGGTTAATGACAGGCCATTTTTTGTGATACAGCACTGTCGCTTTGACAATTGCGATGCTGTACCCAAACAAAATTGACCTCCTTTCACCCAAAAAGTTTTCATTTAGTGCCATCTGATCACCTCTGAAGTTTATATTTGTTGCGCTATAAACACAGCGACAAAAAAAATAAGGGACGTTTAATTGCCATTTTATTGCTTTACCAATTCACAAGTTTCCGGTCATATGGTTAAATGAAATAAAAAAGGTTCCATGAACAGAGATTAGTTTGTGATCAGGTTTCCACCCACCTCACCAACATTCTTAGCGTCTGTGTATGGTTCAAACAAATATATAAATATATAACTGTAGTGTAGTTCAATATATTACACAAGGCGTTGTGATTACTTCATACCAAGGAGTTGTAGTAATCCAATTACACACAATAACAAGGCTAATAGAACACTGACTTGGCATAATGAGGAGCACTGCACAAGTCATTTGGAGTACCAAGCACTATTCTTTTAGAGCCCTTTCACACTGGTGCGTTTTTGCGGTAAAAATAGCGCTATTAAAAACACTCATCATGCATATCAATGGACCCTTTCACACTGAGGCGTGGCGCTGGAGGAGCGTTAGTCCTGCAAGCAGCATCTTTGGAGCAGCCCCTCTCCATTGAAATGAATTTAAAACACGGTAAAAACGCTGTGTTTTACCGCCATTTTAATGCTCCGCTATAGGCGTTTCCAGTGTGAAAGGGCTCTTAGGATACACAAAAATAAAAATCAACTTAAGACTTAAACACAAGCAATTCTTTATCCTAATTGCCTGTCTGACTTTTTCCGCAAGAAGAAATTGAATAGGTTGCTAAAGTCACAAAAATTTTAGAAAAAAAAATAAAAAATGAAAAAGTAAAGTCAGAAGGTTTAGAATGCCTCTAAGGCCCCTTTCACATTGACACGTTTTTCAGGCGGTTTAGCACCAATAGCACTGCTATACCGGCAGAAAAAAAAATGTGCCCTGCAGTCTTCAGCGTGAAAGCCCGAAGGCTTTCACACTGAAGCGGTGCGCTAGCAGGACCACTCCAAAAGTCCTGCTAGCTGCATCTTTGGAGCGGTATAGGAGCGGGGCGTTTACTGCTCCTTCACATTGAAATCAATGAGAAACTGCGGTAATACCGCCAGCAATGTGCCTCTGCAGAGGTGCTTTGCGGGCGGTATTCACCCTTTTTTGGCCACTAGTGGGGGTTAAAACCGCACTGCTAGCGGCCAGATAGCGCAGTAAATACAACGCTTAAAATTGCGCTGCTATACTGCAACCGCACCTCCACTGCCCTGTGTGAAAGGGGCCTTATACTTACCTGAGCCCCATCTTGAACCAGCAATGTTGCAGAAGAGGCTCAGCTGCCCTCAACTCTCCCGCCTCATTTGCTGAGACAGCTATCAAAAATCAGTGCGCCAATGAGGGGGAGACACGGATTTACATTTGTATGGATACATGGAGCTGCGGCTTGGATGCCCCCATAGTAAGACGCTTCCTGTGTGAGCACTCGTCAGGAGGGAAGGACCAGAAGCACTGAAGAGGCATGCAAGTAGTGGAGAATCTGTGTGACTGAGGTGCACACTACAAAACTGACAGCTTATTAGTTCAAATGGGAAACCTTCATTTTGTTTGCAAATAATTAAGAATCTAACTACCAACAAGAATGAGTCCTTATATTTAAAGAGCACCTTTCATTTCAGATCCAATATTAGCAGCGCATGTTAGCAGGCATCCACTCACCTGCTGCCATCATGTCCCTCACCTTGTTGTGTCACTGCCGCATTACCAGTTGTCCCATTAAAGTGAACGGGACCATCGGTGAGTCAACAGCGAGACAGTTGCACAGTGTGTGCAGTCTTGGTCGGACCATGCAGGCAAGAGTGGCTTTGACAAAAGGAGTTTCACTTCATAGGGGCCCTGAAAGGAAACCTAGCCACCCTATGGATGGAAATGCAGGAATTAAAAAATGCATGCCCAATTTGACAGAAGTTAAACTGAGCAGAAAAACAGGGGACAGTTAGGGGGAAAAGCATACATATTTTTTAACAGGAATTTAAACAAAGTGACAAAATAAGGGAGATTTACTAAAACTGGAGCACAGAGAATCTGGCGCAGCTGTGCCTAACAAACCAGATACTAGGCGTTACTGGCAAAGATTCATTGAACAAGCTGGATTTAGAAGCCGATGGGTTACTATGAACAGCTGCACTAAATTTTCTGGGTTCCAGTTTTAGTAAATCTCCAATGTGTCAATTCTAAAAGGTGGTATCACACACACACACAACCTTGTCCTAGCACAAATTTAGCAGAGTGAATTCTGGTTGAACTTAAGCGATATTAAATGCCAAGCAGGCCCCAGGTGGTTGATGTCATAATATGCTAGTATGCACCACATTACGGATTTGCCAGATAAAATGCTCCAGCACTGAGCTTTCACCGCTCCTGGCACTTCCATTTTGTCCAGTATTCCTTCCTGGTTCAGGCTCTCAAGCCACTTGAATGGCTGCGCCATGCGAACC
This sequence comes from Rana temporaria, assembly GCF_905171775.1. Taxonomy (NCBI): domain Eukaryota; kingdom Metazoa; phylum Chordata; class Amphibia; order Anura; family Ranidae; genus Rana; species Rana temporaria. The sequence continues at coordinate 156,357,058 of NC_053489.1, read as the reverse complement.
TCAAGCCAACATGGCACAGACAACATGCCACATACGCAGCGGTAACTGGGCATCTGCCAGAGCCGATATCTCCGATTACTAAAAGGTGCTGCTTTATAGGATTTCTAGAAGACTTATAAGCTTACCTTTATGTACAAAGTAAAGCAGTAACCACACAGAATATGAGATTTTAACGTCCATTTCAAGTCCGATTGTGAGAAGATCCAACATACATTTTTTGAAAATTGTTTGTATAGGTGGAGAAGGAAGAAAATCTAGTGTGACTGCACTGACATCTTTTACAAGTAACATTTTGCCTACATATCATATCTTCTTTGAAGGCACTAGGAAATGATTAGACACAGCCTAGCAAAGTAACCATTCATGCAAGAATTTCAGGATTGTCCACATTGCTAGTATGCATGTAAAAGTTAAATAAAAAAATTCAATAAAAAAAAAAAAAAAAAAACGGAGATATGCTCAAGACACATCTGTGCATTTATTCTGCCGATTGTGGTTGTGCTTTTGCAGAATATCAAAGCTTGTGTTCTTTATTAATTCAGTCATATTACAAACTGTGTCATGTGACTAGTTTTCAGATCTTATTGGACTGAAAGAATGATCTTCATCCTGTGTTACCAGGATGTGCATTAAAAAAAAAAAAAAAAAAAAACACACACACAATACTTATCGAAATGGCTGCAGCCAGCCACCCCAATGCCTGTTTATACAGGTGCAGTAATCACACGTTGAGAGAACAAGTCGCAGGACATGACAAGTAAAAATCAATGGTTTTCCTATCAGAGCAGTCTTAAAAGCGGAGTTCCACCTAGAATAGGAACTTCCGTGGACCGATTCCCCCCCTCTGGTGCCACATTTGGCACCTATCTGGGGGAGGAGCAGATATCTGTCAAATCCAGGTATCTGACCCAACTTCTGGGGAAAGATCGCTGCAATATTGTGCGGGAAAACTACGCAATTCTTGCAAACACATGTCCCAGAAGACCATTCTGGAAGTGCAGCACAACTCAAGCATACACAGTAGGAAACAGGCTGCAAAGCCACAAGGCGTCCCTTCCCGTTTTCCTTAGTAAGGATGCCTGCACCCGGGGCTGAGGGACAAGTTGGCTTCTGACATCATGGGCTCCCTGGACAAGCAAGTGTTTATATATCAACAGTCAGCAGCTGCAGACTTAAATTTTCTCTTCTTTTACCCAGACGCAACTCAGCTTTAACTGGTCCAATTTTAGAAAAGGTTTCTGCACTACCTGGGGCCGGTTTCAGCCCACTGAATTTAATTGGGGACAAGAGCCTCTTCCCCCCCCACAACCCTGGGCTGTAGAAGGGTTGTGGGGCCTCCAATCCACAGCAAACGGTCCATGGCCATCTGGTGATGTCATCCGGAGACCCCCACCCCAGGCATGATGGGTCCTTGATGTCACTAGATGGCCATGCCCCAAGAGTACTATCAGACACAGGAGCGGTAATGGAGGAAGACAGCGATTGATGTTGGAGCTACCATGATGGGGGAGAATACATTTTTTAATAAAAGGACACACACACACACACACACACACACACACACACACAGTGTGGGGTCCCCTTTCAAGATACATACCAGGCCCTTTGGATTTAAGGGGGGAGCCCACACTTTTTTTTTTTTTTATAAAATTTGCAATGAGGTTTCATCCATTCCAGAGCAAAAAGAATTGTTTTGATTGGTCATGGGAAAAGTCACACTCTTCTCAAAGTTGGCTGTCAATCACCAGCTCTCTGCTCTGCACCTCCAGCACTGGGCTGTTAAGGGGGGGGAAGAGGGCAGAAGCGGCTGGCTCTCAGTGACTTGCCTAGAGGCTGAGCTAGCTGTCGGTCCAGGCTTCTGGTCAAATCCTGAACATATGGTTGGGTTCTTGTCAGAGCCTGGACTAGGTCTGACGTCAACCGATTGACTAGAATACCGCACCAAGCCTAACAAACTGTTTGGTGGTCAAAGGTTAAATAAAAAAAATAAAAAAAAGCGAGCAGCGTTCATGACCGTTCAAAGGCATTTGAAATGCCAAATGCCTGCAAGAGCTTGTAAACACTGCTAAACGTGGCAACTCTAGTTTAGCAGCGTTTTTAGACGTTTCCATAAAAAAAAAAAAAGCCCCTAAATGCAAACACCGGCATGTAGATGTGGCTAAACTGAAGTTTTAAACATTGAATTCTAGCTGTCAAGTTCAGTTGAGGTTAAAGGGGTTGTAAAAGGTTCGTCTTTTATTTTCTAAATAAACAAAACTTTACAACCCCCTTTAAACAACGTCCCGTGCATAGAAGCAATCCATTGCAGATCATTCTTTGGAGTGATGCAAGTGTAAGGCTTAGGTGTATGTTTAACTACTTGCCAACCGCCCACCGTCCTTTTACGGCGGCAAGTCGGCTCCCCTGCGCGAGAGCCCGGGCACACGAAATCGCTCGTTACAGAGCGGGGACCGGGAGCTGTGTGTGTAGACACACAGCTCCCGGTCCTGTCAGGGGGGGGAATGCTGATCCTCTGTTCATACAATGTATGAACAGAAGATCAGTGATTTCCCCTAGTGAGGCCACCCCCCCCCCCACAGTTAGAACACACCCAGGGAACATACTTAACCACTTCCCCGCCCCCTAGTGTTAACCCCTTCACTGCCATTTTTATAGTAATCCAATGCATTTTTATAGCACTGATCGCTATAAAAATGCAAATGGTCCCAAAAATGTGTCAAAAGTGTCCGCCATAATGTCGCAGTACCGAAAAAAAATGCTGATCGCCGCCATTACTAGTAAAAAAATAAAAATGCCTTAAAAATACCCCCTATTAATTGTAAACGCTATAACTTTTGCGCAAACCAATAAACTCTTATTGCGATTTTTTTACGAAAAATATATAGAAGAATACGCATTGGCCTAAACCGAGGAAAAAAAAATGTTATATATATATTATATATATATATATATATATATATATATATATATATATATATATATATATATATATATATATATATATATATATATATATATATATATATATTTTGGGGGATATTTATTATAGCAAAAAGTAAAAAATATTAATTTTTTTCAAAATTGTCTATTTTTGTTTATAGCGCAAAAACTAAAAACCGCAGAGGTAATCAAATACCACCAAAAGAAAGCTCTATTTGTGGGAAAAAAAAGGACGCCAATTTTTGTTTGGGAGCCACGTCGCACGACCGTGCAATTGTCAGTTAAAGTGACACAGTGCCGAATCACATAAAGTGCTCTGGTCTTTGGGCAGCAATATGGTCCGGGGGTTAAGTGGTTAATAAACCGTGATAAGCCGAGATCATGATGATCACTGCTTATCTCAGAGCATTTCCGGTTTAATAAACTGAGATAAGGAGCAGAGAACATGTTCTCTGCTTCTCATCACAGCACATGGCTGTTTTGTCACAAAACGGCCAGTTTAATAATCTGAGACCTGAAGATCTCACAGCTCTTCCACTGAAATATCTCCCTTCTGAGATTCACCAACCAGCTCAGAAGTGGAGAATCTGTTGTGATAAGAGGAAGAAGGCTTATTTCTTACCAATAGCAGCACCAGTGGGTTAAAAAATAAAATTTAACAAGTTATCACGTCTGAAAACATGTAATTACATGTTCTTAGTTTCACTTTTTGAGCTCGGCTGCGCTGTAATTTCACGAGATTACAGGCAGCCCACCCACTTTTACACAGATCCTGGCCGTTTTCAGAGGAAACACTTCTCCTCTGTTCTCCCATTGAGAACTTCAGTTCTCAGTTTATTAAACTGGCTGTAGAGGAGATAATTTTCCTCTGAGAACTGAACTGAGAAAAAAAACTTCTCAGTTTACTAAAACGGACACCTTTATGTACACGGGACGTTTTTACCATCTCCCCTGAATGATTTAACAGATGTAAACAACGTTTAGCCTAGGTTCACACTGCTGCGAATTCAAAATCGCGGTAAAATGCGCGATTTTGCCGCAATTTAATGTAAATCGCGGCCCGAAATCGCAAAAAGTAGTACAGGAACTACTTTTTGAAATCGCAGATGCGGCGTAGCACTGATTAGGACAGTGCCATTGCCGTCGATTTGAGATGCGATTTGACATGTCAAATCGCATCCCAAATCGTACCCAGTGTGAACCAGGGCTCAAAGACGTCAGTTTCGCCACGTTTGCATTTAGAAGCAATTTTTCTCTTCAAATAGTCAATTAAAAACACCTGTAAAACCGAAACAGGGTGTTACTAGCAAGTTACCGCATTTACAAGCCGTTACAGACGGTTGGTGTTTCAAATGCCTCTGAACATCCGTCCTGAACTCTTGTTTGCTTTCCAAAAAATGCTTCTAAATGCAACTGCCTAGAAACTACTATAAGGCCCCTTTCACACTGGGGCGGGAGCTAAAATAGCGGCGCTATACTGTCGGATTTGGCGTGGGATTCGACCGCTAGCGGTGCGGTATTAACCCCTGCTAGCAGCTGATAAAGGGTCAATACCGCCCGCAATGCGCCTCTGCAGAGGCACATTGCGGGCGGTATTGCCGCGGTTTCCCATTGTTTTAAATGGGAAGGAGCGGTGAAGGAGCAGTGTACATACAGCTTCTCTCACCGCTCCAAAGATGCTGCTTGCAGTAGATTTTTTTTATCTCCTGCCAGCGCATCGCCTCAGTGTGAAAGCCCTCCGGCTTTCACATTGAGGTTGCTGGGCAGGAGTTTTTCAGGTGGTATAGCAGCGCTGTACCGCCTAAAAAAACTCCAGTGTGAAAGGGGTCTAAGGTTGGGTTCACACTATACTACACGACAGCAGTACAACTTTCATCCTACTTTGCTCTGCGAAATCTGTCCTATATTGGTCCTACATCTATCCGACTTTCATGAACAGGATACTACTTTGATCCGACTTTGTGATAGCCTGACTTGTTCTTTGACCAATCAAAACAATCCCAGAGTGAGATAAGCTTCCTTTTACTGCTGCTGTAATCACATGTCGGATGTCTGGTAAGGACAAGGCTCCTACTTTGGTCCGACTTCAATGATATTCAATGGGCTGAAGTAGGATCAATGTCGGACCAAAGTAGTACAGGGAGCATTTTCAAAGTCTGACCGACTTGTGTCGGACCAGTTAAGACTGCTCTCATAGCCAAACATTGATTTTCACACGTCATGCGACATGTGCTCCTAATGTCAGAGCGTTTGTAGGACAAGTGTGAACCCGGCCTAAGGCTAGAAAAAAAAAAATTTCAGGCTTCCCAGCCTAGAGGTGAGATGTGGGGTCTTATTGACCCCATATCTCACTGTAAAGAGGACCGGTCATGCTATATTCCTATTACAAGGGATGTTTACATTCCTTGTAATAGGAATAAAAGTGATCAAAACATTTATTTTTGGGGAAAAAACGTGTCAAACTAAAAGATACACAAAAAAATAAAATAAAATTTTTAGCGCCCCCTGTTCCCTGGTGCGCATATACAGAAGCGAACGCACACGCAAGTCCCGACCCACATATGAAAACTGTGTTCAAACCACACATGTGAGGTATCGCTGCGAACGTTAGAGCGAGAGCAATAATATTGGCCCTAGACCTCTTCTCCAGCTAAAAAGATGTAACCAGTAAAAATATTTAAAGCGTCACCTATGGGGATTTTTAAGTAGCGAAGTTTGGCGCCATTCCACAAGCGTGTGCAATTTTGAAGGGTGACATGTTGGGTATGCATTTACTCGGCGCAACTTCCTCTTTCATTTTATGCAAAAACATTGGGCTAAATTTAATGCATTTTTTTTTTAAAAGAACAAAACAGTTTTATTTAGAAAAAAACCCGTTCGAAAAATTGCTGTGCAAATACCGTGCACGATAAAAAGTTGCAACGACCGCCATTGTATTCTCTAGTGTCTTTGCTAAAAAATCATATATAAATGTTTTGGGGTTCTATGTAATTTACTAGCAAATAAATGATGATTTTTAGAGGAATGTCAGAATTGGTCTGGGTGCTCCAGAACGCCTGATGGTGTTCTCTGCATGTTGTTCCTCTGTATGTGGCCACGCTGTGTAAAAGTCTCACACATGGTATCGCCATACTCGGGAGGAATAGCAGAATGTGTTTTGGGGTGTATTTTGCGGTATGCATATGCTGTGTGAGAAATAACTAGGGTTGTCCCGATACCAAGCATTTGCCCGAGTACTTTTACTCGGGCAAATGCTCCCGATGCTTCACCCGATACTTGTACTTTCAGGGGTGATCAGTGCATGGGGAAGTTACAGGCACCAATCACCGCTATATACCGTTTTCCGGCGTGTATCCCGCCCCTTCCGTGCTCCTCCTCCACCCCCTGGAACTGTCAGGATGGAGAGCGGGTAGGAGCCGGTAAATCTGGCTCCTTAGTGCTCCGAATGGACAGAGTCAGTGATCACTGACTCGGTCCATTCACATAACTGAAACATCGTAAACTGATTACAATGTTTCAGTTTATGAATGAAGAGAAGACGCTGTCTTCACTCCATTCATTTTCAGCGCAGCTGATGCTGATGAGAAAGGGACAGGGGAACATGTGTCCCTAGTCCCTTTCTCTGTCTCAAAGGGGAGATGTCAGAGGTATGTTAAGACCCCTGATATCTCACCAAAGCCCCCCAACAGGGCTGAAATAAAATTTTATATATATATTAAATATATATATTTTAAAAAAATAAGATAACAAACAACACACACACACACACACACACACACACACACACACACACACACACACACACTGACACGATCCACCCCCCCCCTTAAAAAAAATTAAATATTGTAAAAAATTTAAAACAAATTGTTAAAGATAAAAAAAAAAAAAAAAAAAAAAAACCTACTGACACATGTGCTGCTGTCAGTATTTTTTCTTTTATAGGGCAAAAAAAAAAATAAAAAAACGGTGACTAAATACCACGAAAAGAAAGCTCTATTTGTGGAAAAAAATGTTTTATTTAATTTGGGTACAGTGTTGTATGACTGAGTAATTGTCATTCAAAATGTGAGAGCACCGAAAGCTGAAAATTGGTCTGGTTATTAAGTGGGTTTAAGTGCCCAGTTGTCAAGTGGTTAATAAGCGTTTTTCAGTGTAGCTTTTTTTCCCCCCCCCCCCCTTTTACTTTTTTTTTTTCAATGGATAAAAAAATAAACAAAGCGTTTTTTCCCCACGGAAAACAGCACTTTGAACACAAATTTTGGGCGTTCAGAAAAAAATAAAATAATAAACTCCAAAGCTCATTAACACAAAAAACGCCCATGTGTGCATAGGCTAACAGAGTTCAGTTTATGGGCTTTTTAACCACTTCTCTACTTTGGGCGTTTTTCAGATTTGGTGTTTACAAGACTAAACCATTTTTTTTTGCTAAAAAAATTACTTAAAACCCCCAAACATTAGAAAAAAAAATATATATATATATATATATATATATATATATATATATATATATATTTTTTTTTTTTTTCTAACAGCCTAGAGAATAAAATGGCGATCATTGCAATACTTTGTCACACCATATTTGCGCAGCGGTCTTACAAGCGCATTTTTTTTTGGAAAAAAATCACTTTTTTGAATTAAAATAAGACAGCAATAAATTTATATATTGTGAAAGATAATGTTACGCCGAGTAAAATGATACCAAACATGTCACGCTTAAAAATTGCGCCCGCTCGTGGCATCGCGTCAAACTTTTACCCTTAAAAATCTCGATAGGCAACGTTTAAAAAAATTCTATAGGTTGCATTTTTTGAGCTACAGAAGAGGTCTAGGGCTAGAATTATTGCTCTCGCTCTAACGATCGCGGCGATACCTCACTTGTGTGGTTTGAACACCGTTTTCATATGCGGAAGCTACTCACGTATGCGTTCGCTTCTGCTGTCAAGCGCGTCGGGACAGGGCGCTTTAAAACATTTTTTTTTTTCTTATTTATTTTTATTTATTTTATTTTTTACACTGAAAAAAAAAAATAATATGGATCACTTTTATTCCTATTACAAGGAATGTAAACATCCCTTGTAATAGAAAAAAAATCATGACAGGTCCTCTTAATATGAGATCTGGGGTCAAAAAGACCTCAGATCTAATATTTAGACTTGAATGCAAAAAAAAAAAAAAAAAAAAAAATTGTCATTTGAAATAACAAAAAAAGGCTCTAAGACGCTGGCGGGACTGACGTTTTGACGTCACTTCCGCCCAGCAATGCTATGGGGACCATCTTGCCCTCACTCGTATCCCCACAGAGCAGGCTGAAGCACCCGATCGCCTCCGCCGCTACCGACGGCTCCGGTAAGCGGCGGAGGGCACGGGAGAGCCGCGAGAAGGGCCCCCTCCTGCCGCCGATAATGGTGATCTCGGGCCTAATCCGCCGCGGAGAGCACCGTTATCTTTTACAGGACCGCTCACACTAAAGATGGATACCTCGGTTGTGGCAGCAGTTGCTGCCGTTACCGAGATATCCATCTTTAAAGTGCCGCCGTATATAGTCGTAAGGTGGTCGAAAAGTGGTTAAAAAAAGCCCATAACACCAATAAACTGCAATTTATCAGCTTCAGAGTTCAGGGGCAGCTGAAAAAAATGCCCTACTGCTCTTAAGGCCTCATGCACACTGGATGTTAAAATAATGTTATAAAACCGCCAGTAGCTTTGCAGTGAGTTTTTCAATGTTTTTGCAATAGTGTTTTTCCATGTTAGCGTTTTTTTTTTTTGTTTGTTTTTTATAAACAAAGTGAAGATTTTAGCGTTTATACAGCTGAAAACTGTCTCTCAGAATCCACTAGTTGAGTTTTTTTTTTCTTTACTGCTGAAAAACACCAACTCCCCAAAACTGCTGATAACAGCCCATGTGTGCATGGACACATAGGATAACATGGAGAGTTTAATGTGTATGTGTATGTGTATGTGTATGTGTATGTGTATGTGTATGTGTATGTGTATATATATATATATATATATATATATATATAAAAAAACACCACACACTGTAAAAATGTCCAAAAACTTCCAGTGTGCATGGGGCCTAAACCTCAGTTAGGCTGGGTTCACACTACGGTTTTCCCGTCCGTCAGCCGCATACGATTTCAGTATTGAAAACGTACGGGCCCGGACGGGAAAACATAGATAGACAATGCATTGCAAATCGTATGCACTCAGATGCATCCGGGTGCGTACGATTTGCTGGCAAAACGTTTTTTAAACGTACGCAAAACCGTGTTCAACCACGGTTTTGCGGCCGTTTTTAAAACAGTATGGCAAACGCATACGTTTTCCTTTAACATTAACGTCAATGGAAAACGCACATATGTGCGGTTCCATACGTTCCCGTCCGTTTCAGCCGCATACGGTTTTTCATATAAATCGTATGCGGCTGACGGACGGGAAAACCGTAGTGTGAACCCAGCCTTACCAGCAGCAGTGCACATGAGGCCTATAATTAACCCTAATTGTACCAGCTGAAGATGGCAGCTAGTCTGCTCTAGTTTTGATAACTCCCCCAATTGATATTTTTCAGATGATCAAACTGCAAACATGTTAAGTTAATCTTCAGGATTTGCACAACACATTAATATTATGAATTGTGCTTAGCAAGAGAGATATGGAAGAGTATTGGTGTTCAGCACACTGGTCCCCAGCCATTATGAAGACAAAATATTTTTTAGCACCGATATCCACAGATCTAAATAGATTTGCTCTGCAAATAAAATAAATAGCTTATCCAAACCTGTATTACAATCCTAATTATTCTCATATGTGGAATGCAAATAACCATCTCCTTCCCAATCAATATTTACTCTGATAAGACGAGATGGACACCTTCCTACTTGTGCCCACGAATGCTGCTGTATTACTATAGTCACCTGTCATTTATTAAAACTTGTCTGATTTTGGCAGATGCATTTTTTTTTTTACAGAATCAGTGGAAACGCAAGTGTATAAAAGCTCATATGCACTGATGCAAAGTATGAAGCACATTTTGATGCCTTCTATTGATTTCAGTGTAAAAATGCATCTGTCAAAAACTGAATGAGCCCTTAAAACTTTGACTACTGATGGGGTCAAGCACCCTACTATTACAGATTTAAAAGATGACCACAATTTTCTAGACGGGGAGAAGCGGCTGTCAGGCTTTAGTGAAATCCCCCCCCAGAAGACCTTCACTCTGATGCCATCAGCCGACTTCATGAGCGCCACTTGCCATTCAATATTCCACTATCTGAAGCAGGCTGAAGACAGCAAAAAAAAAAAAAAAAAAAAAAAAAGAAGGAGATAGATACCAGCTGCCATTGTCCCCAGTATCCCTCCCTTTAGCCTTTGCATTGGTGAATGCTTCCAACTTTATCATACAACTTTAAAAATATTAGCCCATACCTTATCACCTTCAGTGGGAGGCTGAGCTTGGGAAGCAACTCGATCCGGAAGATTGGCAAGCTTTGACTTTAGCATTGTCTAAATGCTCTACAAATGTTCTCTTTCAGGAGAACGCTTATAAAGTGTTCTATAGGTGGTATTATACCCCGGCTAGGCTGGCAAGTTTTATACCTTCCTACTCCCCTTTGTGCTTCCGTGGATGCTCTCAGGAGGGTACAATGGCACATATCTGGTGGACCTGCCCCAGGGTATGCAGATTGTGGGTTAGAGTGTATGCGTTGCTCCGCAACCTCTTTGATACCAACTTAAAGAGGGACCCTTTTGAGGCCCTTTTATGGAAACCGATCACAGAGCTTCTCCACCCTGAACGCCAGCTGGCGGCGCATGTTTTTACTGCAACTAAATTGACCATTGCAAGGGCCTGGAAGACCCCGGTCCTCAGCTTCGAAGCAGTTAAAAACTGCATTAATGATATTATGGTTAATGAGAAACTTACTGCTGTGTTAGCGGATACCCACGATAAATTCCTCCGGGTATGGCAACCCTGGGTGGCCTACAATCACCCTTCACGATTTGACCCCACGCTACTTTCTCTTTGATGAGCCTCTGTTCCCCCCCCCGCCCCGTGGACCCTTTTCTTTCTTTTATTTTAATTTTCTTCTTGTCTTTTCTTTTCTCTCTCTTTCTTTTCAATGCCATTTGTTCATGTTATTTTTCTAGCTGGTTCTCTTTCTCCTCATCCTCCCTTTCTTCATTCTTTGTGGCTTGGGCCCACAGGCTTGGTCCTGTTGGTCTTGGACACATGATGCATTGTTTATTTTACATTTTGGATAATGATATCCTCTGCTATGAGCTTGTTTGAATTTTATTTTTTTCATTATTTTTTTTATTATTGTAATGTTGTGCATCGTATAGCTATTGTGCTTTTAAGTTATACATTTACTCCGGTGTGTTAACAGGTATGTTACCTAAGCCAGCATTAGGTCGACTTAGCAGGCCACTTGAGTTGGGGACATTCTTTTGCCAGTCTTCTGGATTCGCTTCTGGATTCCTAGGGGCTGGATCAATCTCAGGTCTACGGACTAACTTTTTTGATGCCTCCAGTTCTCTGTATGATAATCGCTCATGGCGTGTCCACCACTGCTTTTTCTTTTGTATTCTTTTTTCTGTTGATGTGCTTTTTCAATAAAACTCTTTGTACAAGAAAAATATTAGCCCATATTTTTAACCATTCCATCATCTGTGCTGACCATTTTCCATGCTTCCCCAAATAACCATGCCACTGCCTTCCACGTGAACTGACCCTGGCTATACTTTTGCCTACCACTTGGACTCATCTGTTGCCCTGCTACACAGGGGTCTCACATATGTAGATATGAAGATTTTAAAGGGTAAAAGTTTGTCGGCATTCCACGAGCGGACGCAATTTTGAAGCGTGACATGTTGGGTATGAATTTACTCGGCGTAACAATCTTTCATAATAAAAAAAAAATATAGGGATAACTTTACAGTTGTCTTATTTTTTTTATTAAAAAAGTGTAATTTTTTCACAAAAAAAAGTGCGCTTGTAAGACCGCTGCGCAAATACGGCGTGACAGAAAGTATTGCAACGATCGCCATTTTATTCTCTAGGGTGTTTATATAAAAAAAATTTTTTATCTATATCTATATCTATATCTATATCTATATCTATATCTATATCTATATCTATATCTATATCTATATCTATATCTATATCTATATCTATATCTATATCTATATCGTTTGGTGGTTCCAATTAGAGGGAAGAAGATGGCAGTGAAAATGGTGAACAACATTACAATTGCTGTTTAACTTGTAATACCAACGGCCACCACCAGATGGCGCCAGCTTACACATTTGGTGGTAATAACTTGTAATACCAACGGCTCACCACCAGATAGCGCCTGCCCCCTTCCAAGCCAAGTCGCCAGGATCCTATTTCTAGTCGCCATGGTGACCGGGATTTGTCGAGCCCAGTAGTAACGGCTATAGTTCTAGTTAATAACTAGAACACATACAAGCCATGCTTTGCGCTGCCCCATCGTTTTAGGTCATCCTTACAGTATAATCAAGTTTTCTACTTGAGATTTGTTCAGACTCCTATGACCTTTACCCCGCTTATACAGGTGCGATTCAACTCAGCTGAACTCTGCCTGCCCTAGCTATAAAACCTGTACACTAGAGAACTTGGAAATGTTACACATTTAGTCAGAATCCATATTAGACACTCCTCAAAATGGGTGAACAAGGGGACTTTTCTATTCTTTGACCAATTACCATTCTTGAGATAGCCATTATTGCTGCAGCTTGTCCTTTCAACTACATGGTCCTCTACAGCTGCACCATCCAGGTGGTGGAGCCTACTCTGTGTCCCTGGTTTTACAGGCCTTGGGGCAAACAAGGTTCACCAGCATCTGCATAAAGACAGGTTTTAAGAGCTAAACTCCAGGAAATGTTTATTATTAGTTACATAGTTCTAGCTTTGTTACAGCCAATTCTTTATAGCTTACATCGGGAGGGATGTAGAAGTTCACTGTAATAGTCAGTACTACATACACTCAGTGGTGAGGTGGGGAAGGGATGTTTTGTTTGCGTGGCCCCTTTTTTTCCCCCCTATGAATACCGGAGTCTCTGAAAGGCGGGAGGTTCCAGGCGAGTGACAACAAGTTCAGTACAGACAGCAAGTCGCTCAAGCAACATACAGAAAACCAGCTCTCATTGTAACAGACTAGTATAGGGAATATATGTATCTCCATATGCAAGATATAAAGAATTTGATTTAAAGAAAGCTGGACCAATGTCAATTCCTGGAGTTCAGCTTTAGACCTCATGAACACTGGACATTTGGGTGCAAGTGAAGGTAAAGGTGCACTATCCAGCCCTGCTGACAGCCTGGCAAACTGGCTGTCAGCTGCAATGCGGGATGATGAACCAAGTAGTACTTCTGGACAGTCATCCCTGGGCGCATACTGCACCAAATATAAGTACTGTTCAGTGCACTGTCCAGCCACAGCGTTCAACCTCTCAGAATGACAGGCTGCCAGCAGCGGGGCCGGACAGTACACCTAATCCTTGGAGCCTCATGCATCAGAGCTAAACGCTCCAAAGAAGCTGCTGGCAGGACTTTTGACACCCTGCCAGCGCACTGGAGTGTGAGGAGCAGCTGTTAAAACACTTGCCGAAAAAAAATTGGTAATCGCCCCCATTACTAGTAAAAAAAAAAAAAAAAAACCAATTGCGCAAACCAAACGCTTATTGCAATATTTCTTTACGAAAAATATGTAGAAGAATACGTATCAGCCTAAACTGAGGAAAAGAAATGTTTTTTTTATATATTTTTGGGGGATATTATAGCAAAAAGTAAAAAATTATTAATTTTTTCCAAAATTGTCGCTCTATTTTTGTTTATAGCGCAAAAACGAAAAACCGCAGAGGTGATCAAATACCACCAAAAGAAACTCTATTTGTGGGAAAAAAAATAAAAAAAGGACGCCAATTTTGTTTGGGAGCCACGTCGCACGACCGCGCAATTGTCAGTTAAAGCGACGCAGTGCCGAATCGCAAAAAGTGGCCTGGTCTTTGACCAGCAATATGGTCCGAGGCTTCAGTGGTTAAGGACAGATTGCAGGCGCTATTTTTAACACTATAGCGCCTGCAAAAACGCCCTCAATGTGAAGGGGGTTTAAAATTGAATTTTTTGGCCATCAAAGAAAACGCATGTCTGGCGCAAACCCAACACATCACCCGAAGAACACCATACGCACAGTGAAACATGGTGGTGGCAGCATCATGATGTGGGGATGTTTTTCAACAGTCAGGACTGGGAAACTGATCGGAGTTGAGGGAAAGATGGATGGTGCTAAATACAGGGATATTCTTGGGCAAAACCTGTACCACTCTGTGTGTGATTTGAGGCTAGGACAGAGGTTCACCTTCCAGCAGGACAATAACCCCAAACATACTGCTAAAGCAACACTTGAGTGGTTTAAGGAGAAACATGTAAATGTGCTGGAATGGCCTAGTCAAGCCCAGACCTCAATCCAATAGAATGGTCAGACTTAAAGTGCTATTCACAAGCACAAACCATCTAACTTGGAGCTGAAGGAGTTTTGCAAGGAGGAATGGGAAAAAAAATCCCAGGGGTAAAATGTGGCAAGCTCAGAGACTTACCCAAAGCGATTTGGAGCTGTGATAGCCGCAAAAAAGTTCCTCTACAAAAGTATTGACTTTAGGGGGTGAATAGTTATGCACATGAACTTTGTTATTTTGTCCCATTTGTTTGCTTCATAATAAAATAAACACAAAATAAACCTTCCCATCTTCAAAGTTGTGGGCATGTTCTGTAAATTAAATGATGCAAATCCTCAAACAAGCCATGTTAATTCCAGGCTGTGAGGCAACAAAACATGCTAAATACTTTTGCAAGGCACTGTACAATTTCCCTAGAACACACAAGTTTGAAGATGGACAGGTAAAGTTCAACTGAGTTGTGTCTCATGCGAGAGTCAACTCAACTTTGTGCAAGATCACACTTCTGTATCAAAATACATGACAAGTCTTTAGAAGCTCCTAAAGAGTTGAACATGGTTTGTGATCATTTCCTATACAAATAGACACTGAAAAATGCAACACATACAGTGTATGTATTGCATTTTTTTGGGGTCTATTTGTATAGGAAATGATCACAAACCATGTTCAACTCTTTAGGAGCTTCTGAAGATTTGCCATTTGTTACAGAAGTGCGATCTTGCACAAAGTGACTCTCACATGATCCTTGTTCAGCCACCTGCTTACAGGTGAGACACAACTCAGTTGAACTTTGCCTTTCCATCTTCAAACTTGTGTGTTCAAGGGAACTTGTAACTGTTAACATATCTAGTCAGATTCCACACAAGGTTATCAAGAGGTAAATAAGGTTTGAGACTTTTAAGTTGTAGCTCCCTAAACTTTAGACGTATGGTACAGGCAAACACCAACGAATTTATGACAAAAAAACACCCCACAAAGAAAACATTTCGAAGGGAAATCGAAGGAAAAAGGTAAGTGAACCAACAATGAACTAGCTTAAAAAGGAACCCATTTAGAAAAAAAAAAAAAAAAAAAAAAAACCCACCACGAACCTTTACAAACCCCTTTAATGCAGGGATCACACTCTCTGTTCTATTGTCTGCAAGCAATGTTCGAATGCTGGTTTTCCAGCATGATCATACAACAGAGCTTGCCAAAGCAGTCCACACCACATACCAAAAAGTCCTGCTAAACCAGCTGACGTTCGGTGTCTATGCATAGCCTTAGCAATAAAGCTTAAAGCACTAGTATGACTATGAAACCTTTAACATGGTGGCTTCATGCCTTAAAAAAATTTAACATAAAAAAAAAGTGGCTGAGCCATGGTATATCCCCCCCCCCCCCCCAAAAAAAATAAAAATAAAATAAAACATTCCCTGCAAAGGCAGTAGAGTGGTGGATATATATGTCACAATGCTTTGCATTGTGACACAGCAAAAACGATCCTTGCTGAATGGGGGTGGCACACTAGTCCTGGGTTTAAGGTGTTAAAGCAAGCGATACACCACCTCTCAAATGCATCCAATTCAAAAACAACATGTATGTACCGTATGCAAGTTAATGCAAATACGTGCATTTCAGTCAAGGCTATATTCTCACCTGTGTGGCTCTGCGAGCCGTGTTTGCTTGGGCACGGCAGCCCATTCATTTGAATCTGCTGCTGGGACTGCATTTCCCACAGGAAAGGGTTCCTGCACCTTCCAAAATGTAGCCTGGAGGGAAACCGCATGGTGATTTTGCACCATGCAATTTCCCACAACTGAAAACATGCTGCAGTTTCAGATGCATTGGGGGTGCCATTATGAATGAACCAGGAGCTTCCTCTGTGTGAGATCTAACGCAAACAACGATTGATCCAACCTAATCTAACAAACTGCATAAAAAAATAAATAAAAAAAAAGTCACATTCTTTTTATATGGGGGGGGGGGGGGGGGGGAACCCGGCAGAGGTCCATGATTAAGCTCCGAGTGGCAGAGTGGAACATGACCTGCCTGGAGCCCAGGCTGAGAATGCCATTCATTCCAATACCAGTGGGTCAGCATTGTCATGTGGCTTCATCCTTTGCTCGATGCTTTATAAGCCTTTACAGGTCACCAATTTAGAGTTAAACATGAGCTAAGGTGCTAGAATTATTGCTCCCAATCTGATGTTCGGGGGAATCTCACATTTGTGGCGCAGTCACCATATACACATGCAGGCGGGACCTAAGCGTGCATTTGCATGCAAGGAGGGATTTGGGGGGGGGGGGGTCTTAATTTTTATTTTTTTGTTATTAATGTCCTTGTAACACTGTCTTAATTTATTTTTTTCTACTTAACTTTATTGCTTTTGATAGCTGGGACAGTGACAGGTCCTCTTGATGCAGAGATCTGGGGTCCAATTATAACCCGATCCCTCCTCTGCCTCCAAGGCAGCCAATCAAACTGAGATCAGTCTGATCAATTGCTTCACTGGCTGAAATTGGCCAGTAAACAAATTCTCAATTTTTGAAATGATGATGATTGGGTAAGTGTTAACTTTAGAAATAAAAATAAAGTCTCAAGTGTCCATGTAAAGCCATATTCACCAGCCTGCAGGAGTCAAATACAGGCTAGCAGACATCTCTGCTATAAACTTGTACCCACACATCCATTCCTGTACATGTGTAACCACTCAGAGGAACAGCCCTGGCCACACAGTTTGCATCCAGGGCCACCCAGCTGTCCCAGTACACACGCAACAGCTGTCCCGGTTAAAAGTGTATGTCCATGGCAGCCTACCACCGATTAGTACAGCCTGCTGGCCACAACACCTGTGACTTCAGGGCATGGAAACACACCGAATTTGAGGAGTATGCCTGAAGGAGTCCATGTGCATGATCCCTAAGAAGTTGAGAAACACTAGTCTAAGTTTAGCATACAGACAATTAGGATGACAGATAGTATTTATAGTTGAAATCTCAGCCATGGATTATACATGCACCAACTCCAAACACAATCATCTCACAGTAATGCCAGGAATGCCAACAACCTGACCTCATTCCTTAATACAGTGATAAGCTGGAGTCACAGTCCAGTGTTTGAATAGAGAACATTGCTGTACAGCCTGGTGTAACAGTTTGTACCTGCAATGAGCTGCATGCAGGCAGCTTATATAAGTGAATAGATACATCAAATGTCCACTTGCCACCATTCGACGTACCCATACTTTGCTTGACTTCAAGTGGTTGTACTGTGATGATGCCTGCATTTGCAGGCATTACCCCAGTATAGGTTTTTTTTTTGTTTTTTTTAGAGCCGGAGGTTGGCTTGTTGGCAAGAGCAATCAGGGCAGCCAACTAGCCACTTGACTGCTGTGCCCTCCTCCAGAAGCTTGCCCAGGCTCTCCCATCGAGAGCAGAGCAACCTGGCACGTCTGCCAGCTGGCCGGACAGCCGATCAAAGCCAGGATCAGCTTTGATCTGGTCTCCATAGCAGTAACTTGGAAGCGATTAACTGGCATCACTTCCAGTTCACACAGATGCCATCAACGCCATGTTCAAAATAAATAAAAGCATTTAAAAAGGCCGATTTTAGTGTTTTGAATGCTTTTGGCCCCAGGTCCTTTCATAAATAGTACCCGTCACTGCCTATTGCTGTGTCACAAGGGATGTTTACATTCCTTGTTGCACCAAATGATACAATTTTTTTGTAAAGCAAGATTAAAATAAAAATGCCCCGGTCCCCCCTGTGCTTGTTAAAATGTCACCTATAGATAGTAAAATGTATGTAGTTTGTTGCCGTGGCATGGGTTATATATTTTTCTTAATTTCAATGCAAAAATAAAAAAAAAAGTATTTTCTCTCTAAAAATTAAGTTTGAAAAACCGCCGCCCAAATATTGTGCAACGAAAAAAAAAAAAATTGCAAAACCCACCAATTTATGCTCGGGCCTTCGCTTTAAAATTTCATATACATGTTCCAAGTCATTTTCTAGCGATAAATACTGATTGTAAACAAAAAGTGCCAGAAATGGCCTGGAGCTGAAATGGCTATATAGAACCACCCACAGGGTCGAGTTTGACAGGTATGCAGGGATGGGTGCATAGCCTGGATGCATAGGCTCTGAGTCAGGATCTACGTACCCATCCTTGTCAAACTCAGCTGTGTAAGGCTAGGGTCACACTGCTGTGAATTCAAAATCACGCGATTTTACCGTGATTTCAGGGAATGCCAGTCTATAGAATGCGCATCGCACACGGATCAAACTCGCACAGGACCCTTCCCCCCCCGCAGTTTAGATTTTGCAGTGCACTAATTGAAAACACTGTTATTTTAATGACTTGCGAATTTGAGAAATCGCAACAGCTCAAATTCACAATAGAATTCGCAGCAGTGTGAAGTGGGCCAGAGTCCATACAGTCAATGTATATCTAGTCACTTAGGCCTCATTCACATTTGGGCAACATCTGATGTTTCAGTGTCACGTTTTTGGAGTGGCACCATTTTGAATGCGTCTCCCTCTGCTCGACGAAACTCCTGTACCAAATTTTAGCACTGAGCCAGGTGTGTTTTTTCCTCTTGCCATCTACGCAACCCATCATGCGTTTGCAGCAGCCTGAGGCTGCGTGCTGAGAGTGCACTCAAGAAAACTGACAGATCTGTCAGTGACAGCTATCAGTTTCTCACTAGAATCCAGCGAGACAGGCTCCCGACCGTGACCACAGTGAAAGCTAATCACAGCATTCACTTGATAGACGAGTCTTGTGGGCATTAAAAGATGTATGGGAAAACTATTTTAATCATACTTACCTAAGTGGTTGCAGCATCGGTCCAATGCTGCATCTGTCCCGTGCCAGCTCCAACACTGAAATCCAAGCTAACACTGCCAATGGCTCGGTTCTCCCAGCTCCCTGAGCAGAGAACTGCTGACAGTCAGTAGCTCTGCCCCCCCCCCCCCCTACACTCACTGGAGTGCTGAGCTGTGGAGGGGGCAGAAGCGGCCGGCTCAGGCTCAGCAGCTCGCCAAGAGGCTGGGCCAGGTGCTTGTCCAAGCATGTGGGTGGATCCCAACCATATGGATGCGATCTTGCCCATGTCTGGACCGGCTCGGTGGAGGTTAGCCCACTGTCTGCTGAAAACACAGGTCACAGAACAAACTGCAAAGCCACAGGAGAAGTACAGTCAAATGAGCTTTGGCTGTACTTCAAAGCCCACTTAAAGTGAATGTAAAGTTCATTTACACCCCCCACCCCCCCCCCATTAAAATACTTAACATGTCACTCTTATCTGCACAATGCAGCCCAATCCTCTTTTGGGGGTCCTCTGCCAGAGCTCCTCCCCCCTACCAAGTGCCCCCATAGCTTCTTATGAGGGCACTTGTGCATGCTCAATTCCAAGACGGGTTGTGTGAATCTATTCAGAGGTTTTGACTGACAGCAGCAGGAGCCAATGGCTCCCACTGCTCATAGCCAAGCGTGCAAGAGCCAGGGGAAGGGAGAAGAGCTGCTGCAGATATGCAGAGGCTCAGGCAAGTTTTTTTTGCTGTGCCAGAATGACCAACTCCTGTGCGCAAATGTGGGACGACATAATTCCACCACCGGCCAATCAAGGAGTTGATAGCCCAGCCCCCAGAAGTAGCTGGGGAGAAGAGAGCCAAGGCCAATGAGAGTTGGAACTGCTGTATTCCTGGAAGGTGTTAAATGCCACCTTAAAAGGCCATCTGGAGGCTGTGGGAAGGCATTGGTTGCTGTACAACCTGGAGTCAGTGGTGTTGGTTGACTAAAACCAATAAGAGTAGATCTACTGTAGATGTGCATCCAATTCAGAGATTGACTGATATGGGTTTCTCTCTGGCCCATATTTAGAAATTGAGGCAGCCAATGATACAATTCTGATTTTTGGAGATATTTTAGGCCGATTTTATCCCCCCCCCCCCTTCATCTCAAACTCACCCACTCTACTCCCCCCGCTTGCACCCATCGCTCTAACACACACACACACACACACACACACTTGATGTCCTTAGTACAGATGACACCGATTGGCAGGTGGCACCGATTGGCGTGGCATGTTTCGCACTGGGCCAATATAGTGTAACTGCGTGTGAAACTGGCATGTAACTGAATGCAGAGCAAGGAGCTGTCAAAATTCAGCGGTGATGGACGGGACCCAGCAGCTATCAAAACACCAGCCAATGATTGGACTGCTTAAAGGGGGAATATACATACATGTAGCAGCTCGCCCAGATCCCATCCTATTGGCTGGTGTTTGATAGCTGCTGGGTCCTGCCCACCCCTGACATCAACCCTCAATTTTGACAGCTCCTCTCTCTGCATTGTTATATGTGTCAGTTTCACACACTCAGTGGCTCTGACAAGCGTCAAGTGCCAATGAAGTGTGGAGAAGGGAGGTGGAACACCAATGTCGATTTTTCAAAAATGGCCAAATATCAGCCAGCATATCGGTCAACCTCTAATCTAAATCTAGCTTTTCCTCCGAAGCACAATCCACATTTTGACCGGGATCACACATATGCAGCCACAGTTTTGTGCCTGGGGTCCGGTGTGTCCCTGTTCACTGGCTCAAGTGCAATTCGGGTCTGAATTTACACCTGAACCCTTTTTCAATCCGGACCGCAATGGCCCTAGACATTTGTAAACTGGCACCATTGAGAGCTGGTCACAGTTTCCCATCATGTGCATTGGATGCAGGGAAGCTGCATCCAATTTGCATACGTGTGAACCCAGCCTCAAACTGCACCTCAGAGGAGATTGACAGGTGGCAAGTAGGTGATTACACCCCTTTTTTGCCAGGTTCTGTACAACAACTGCACAGTGTTTGTGGCACTTCCCTGGTCACCTGAATGTATTGCATTTGGCAGACTTGCTGCCTGCCAGATTTTGCTGCGGGTGTGAAGCGAAGCATTGCAACTGCAGCAAGTAAATTTTAGAGATGCACCGACACTGAGGTTTTCTTTTAAGTCTTGAAAATACTTCTGATACCGATACTTTGTGGTGCGATTTGCATCCATAAACATTAGGGTTGTCCCGATACCACTTTTTTAAGACCGAGTACAAGTACCGATACTTCTTTTCAAGTACTCGCCGATACAGAATACCGATACTTTTTTTTAATCTCATGTGACAGCAGCACATGTGTCAGTTTTTTATTTTTTTTTTTACAATTTTTTTTATTTATAATGCTTTCCTTTTTTTAAGGGGGGGGGGGGCGGGACCGTGTCAGCGTGTTTTTTCTTTTGTTTTTTTTATTATTTTCTACAATCATTTTTGTATTCCTTTTTTTTTTTTATTCTGTATTTTTTTTTCAGCCCTGTTGGGGGGCTTTGGTGAGATATCAGGGGTCTTAACAGACCTCTGACATCTCCCCTTTGAGACAGAGAATGGGACTAGGGACACATGTTCCCCAGTCCCTTTCTCAGCAGCATCAGCTGCGCTGAAAATGAATGGAGTGAAGACAGCGTACGATGTTTCAGTTATGTGAATGGACAGTCAGTCATCACCGACTCTGTCCATTTGGAGCAGTAAGGAGCTGGATTTACCGGCTCCTACCCCGCTCTCCATCCTGACAGTTCCAGGGGGTGGAGGAGGAGCACGGAAGGGGAGAGGAACACGGTGGGATACACAGAGGAATACACGGCGGGAATACACAGCGGGAATACACTATAGCGGTGATTGGTGCCTGTAACTTCCCCATGCACCGATCACCCCTGACAGTACAAGTATCGGGTGAAGCATCGGGAGCATTGGCCCGAGTACAAGTACTCGGGCAAATGCTTGGTATCGGGACAACCCTAATAAACAAACTAGCGCAAATCCCACTGCAAAGAATCACATGCGATTTGTACAGGAATGCAGTGCAATTCCTGTCCGAATTGCATGCGGGTTTCCCCACTGCTCCTGTGTAAACCCACACTGACAAGCCTGGGTTCACACAGAGGCCGTGAGGAAACTGCATGCGATTTGAACAGGAATAGCACCACATTCCTGTTCAAATTGCATGCGATTCTTTGCAGTGCGATTTGCCCATATTGATGTCATAAGGATGCAAATCGCACAGCAGAGTGTACTCAGTATCAGCAAGTACTTGACCAAAAGCAACAGTACTAGTTGATAAAATAAAGGGTATCCCTAGCAAATATGTAATCCCCAGTAAATATGTAAACAGCTCTGTCCACCGCCTAGTACGGCTTAAAGGGGGAGTAGGAGGTTAAGACGCAGCGTAACTGCGTATTTTAACCACTCCCCCCCCCCCCCCCCCCAAATGCACATTTAGATCTTCACACTTGTGCGACTTTGGGTTTGACAAATGATAATAGACAGCTGTTGCACAACTGAATAACATTCAGATGCGACTTAAGGGTTTACATTGCAGTCTATGACACTCAAGACGCATGGAAGTCAGACCAAAGTAGCGCAGGAACCTTTTTAAAGTTGCTGCAACCAAGTCGCACATATTTGAACAGAGGTCATTGAAAAACATGGAGTGCAACATGTCACGTGACTTTAGCATCCAGAATTGCATGACAAGTCGCACAAAGTGTGTAGGGAGCCTAAAGGCTGCATTCACACCTGAGTGTTTCAAAGTCGCGTGTTTTTAACTTGATTTTGTTCAGGTCACCAATGTAAAAAATGCAGAAAACAGCCTGTAATCTGCCCCAAAGAAGCGCACGTTCTTTTTTTGAGCTTAGGGCATTTTTCTTCAGGTGACAAAACGCTCAGATGTGAAAAGTTGCCATTGAAATTATATATATATATATATATATATATATATATATATATATATATATATATATATATATATATATATATATATATATATATATATATATATATATATATATATATATATATATATATAAATAATTTTCCCCCATTTTGGCAAGGATGTTTACAGTTTAGGGAATGAGGTGAAACTCTGCTGACTTCCATCATCCAATCAGGTGCGAGCAACAAAAACTTTTTTTAATTTCTCTTGCATGCGATTGGGTACTCTCTATAAAGGTAAACGCCACCTCATTCACTTCTGAGTGAAGAAAAACTTCCCTGGCAAAGCGAGCAGCTTGTCTGTGTGTCTTCATTATATCCATTCCATGGGCCAGCAGGAGACATGGCTGTGGGAGCTGGAGTCCCCCTCCAGTGTAATAGAAGACATGGCTATAGAACAGAGCAATACAGTAAGAGTCCCTGTCCAGTACAGGACATGGCTGTGTATAGAGAAGCGCCCACTCCCCTCACACAAACTTCCCGTACACAGAGGACGAGACCGGCCTAAAACTGCACAGAGCCCCCGTCCCCTCACACACACCTCCATACACGGACTATACTCACAAAGAAGGCGCTCCTTTATAATCCTTTCTCATGGTCCTGCTCGGCTCGTCAGGCTGCCAGGACGGTTCTGTCATGATCACCATTTCCTGAGTGTCCCGAGGACTGAACTCCTCCTGCGCACACAAACACCGCCGCCTCCCTCTCCGGGTCCTTCCCTCAGATCTCTGTACTCAGCACCCCGAAGCGGCTCGGCCTCCTCCTACTTCTCTCACACGATCAGCCGCCTTCCTTGCACAACTCCAATTACTGAAAGGGAACTCGTTCTTCCAGTCCTGAGCGGGAAAGCTGATTTGCACATCAGCTGATTGCACTTCATAAATCAGCTTATTAATTGTTCCCCGAGTCTTTACTTATATATCATGGCTTGTGAGGAGAAGTTCAGGGCCCCGTGCTCGGTGTAAATTATTCACGGGCTGGTTATTTCACAATGGCTCTGCTTAAATGTTTCACTAGAAGATGAGTGAGGAGGGCCTGGAGGGGGGCCTGAGGTAACCTGGCCTAGTCACAGAGCACTACACCTCACAATGTTCTGGAGAGCCTGGCACACCACATACATTCCTGCTTTATTACTCGTAAAATATAAAATCAGCTTTATCAGGAACCGCCATTGATTTCTGCAGTTTATAGACTCTTCATCTATAATAGACATGGCCAGGGCTGCTGTTCGAATCATGGGGCCCCATCTGGCTAATAGGAGCGGTAAACCAGTAAGAAAGACCCCTTTCAGACTGCGACTGCCTGTGTGTTAGCCCCCATTCACATTGTAACGCCGCGTACGTGGCGTATTTTGCCGCGATTAGGTTACCTTTTTTTTTTTTTTCACAAAGAATTGCCATTGATGTCTATGGCCGAACGCCAATGCTGCCTGAAAAAAAGGGTCCGGGACTTGTTTTCAGGCGGCAGGCGTACGGCGTTTATGATATGTGAACCATAGACATCAATGGCAATTCTCCCCTCCAGGCGTCGGGCGTTTTGTCGCCAAGGTGTGAATGGAGCTGAGCGGTAAATCGCCGCTTGTTTTAGTGGCGTTTTTCGGCCGATAGCGGGGCACTTTTAACCCAAAAAGGAGTTAAAAACGCCCGTGTTGCGAGCGGCGCTTCCAAAGCACTTTTCAGGTGCTTCAGAAGCACTGCCCATTCATTGCAATGGGCAGGGGCATTTTGGGAGTGCTAAATACAGTGCTCCCAAACCGCCCCAAAGATGCTTGCAATACTTTTTCTAACGTTGCACAAGCACACCACCCCAGTGTGGAAGCACTCCGGCTTTCACATTCGGGCGGCATTGGAGGCAGCTTTCAGCCACTATTTTTAGCGCTAAAATGCCTGTAAATCACATCAGTGTGAAAGGGGTCTATTTTCCTCCCCTCTGCTACAACGTTTGGCACGTTTTGGGGGGAGCAGGTACCTGGATTTGACAATTACCTGCTCCCACTTATGGGTGACTAGGCCACGGCAAAGTCATCGGGAAGTTTGGCCCCCTCCTCCTTCCCAGCAAGGCTTCACGGCTGGTTTCCCATACAAAAAAGGCGGCAGTAACACCCAAGAGCCAGTTGAAAAATCGGCTAGGGTAAAGACACTGCTTGATTTGTGGACAGGTAAAGACCCTTACACACGATCACAAAATCAGAAGTACAATTTTGTCCGATGAACGATCTGCCGATTTCCGCCTTCATCTTCCAGGACATCTACTTGGAGAGATGATTGGCTCCGCCCTCTACACGAATAACAAATCGGACATGATTTAAAAGTCCCTCCCATTCCTCTGACCCTCAGTTGTTTTGTGTTTCCAGACCCTCCAGGAGTACACACCGAAACGTCAGTTTTTTTTCTATAGGTCTGGTAGCTATGGTTGTGGCTATGTCTGCTTTATTTTATTTGCCTAAAGGGTTCCCATTTGTGTTGGTGGAATACTTGACTTATTAATTTATGAGGCAACTGCCACATCCCAGTGACTTTCAGGCCTGGAGTGCATCCTGCCATGGTGGACCTAGGTGAGGAGAATGGTGGGAGAGCTACATCCTAAAATTCCGCTCTCTGCATCGGGTGTACCAAAATAGCGTCGGTTGACGCACTTTCGGTGATGTGGCAAGATGGAGCCAGAAGTGGCATGGCGTACTCCCAGAAGCCCCGATTTCCCTTTCCGAGCTGCCCATGTTAAGGCATGCTGACTGGGGGACCGCTGCTAAGAGCTCTGCCTGGAGTACAGTGCAGGATTTTGGCCTAGCGGCACTGCATTATAGTTCTTTGGTCCTTAGTATAGTACTTTTGACAGCAGATTCTTAATTTTCGGACGACAAAAACTGGATGTGCAGGCTCTAAAATTTTTGTTGTGCATGAACACAACGTCCGATTTTCATATAATTAGTACAGTTTTCATCCCAAAAAAATCATAAGAGCAAGACTACACATTCTTAGAAACGAAAGAATACATACAAAACGATTCAACACATTACAACACTTCTAAAGGTGAATTCTGTCATGCGAGAATGTGTCCAATAATCTGGTTGTGTGTACCTGGCGTTTGTATCTAAAAGCGTAATTCCAAGCAAAAATTTAACTCCTTTGAAAACATAAGCACACCCCAAAAAAAATGTTTTTTTTAAAGCACCCCGTCCCGACGAGCTAGCGTGCAGAAACGAACGCATACGCGAGTGTAGCGCCCGCATATGAAAACGGTGTTCAAACCACACATGTGAGGTATTGCCGCGATCGTTAGAGCAAGAGAAATAATTCTAGCCCCAGACCTCCTCTGTAACTCAAAACATACAACCTGTAGAAATTTTTAAACGTCGTCTATGGAGATTTCTAAGGGTAAAAGTTTGTCTACATTCCACAAACGGGCTAAATTTTTAAGCATGACATGTTGGGTATCAATTTACTCGGCATAACATTATCTTTCACAAAATAATTTTTTTTTAGCTAACTTTACTATTGTCTTATTTTTTAGGTCAAAAAAGTGTATTTTTTAGATCAAAAAAGTGCGCTTGTAAGACCGCTGCATAAATACAGTGTGACAGAAAGTATTGCAACGACCGTCATTTTATTTTGTAGGGTGTTAGAAAAAATATATATAATGTTTGGGGGTTCCAAGTGTAGCACCCTGCTCCCAAAGATGGGGGCGCTGTTTCAAATTTAAGGGATGTCTGGGCCAATAGTTGGGCCCAGACCTGTTGAATTATATACAAATTTGCCTCTGTTCTGGCTGTGGTACTGCTTGGTAGTATTTTCCCTTGTTGCCTGTAGGTGCCGTTACCACTTCAGGCCCCTGTTGGAACGCAGGTGTACCATGGTGTATTGGGTGTCCTTCCTCGGCAACAGTGCAGTGGGAGTGGTGACCCCGCTGTGCATGCTGGGAGGGGACCTACCCTGGAGGAGACAAGCAAGGCAAGCTGATGTCTCGGGATAGGCCTGCTAACCTCGTTAAGAAAAAGGGACCCACTATGCAAGTTGTTTTACAGGTTCGGGACTTTAAATCCTGTGGCAGAGGATTCCTGACTATCCATTTTGTGTTCTCAGACGGTCTGTGGCAGAGACTGTTTTCTATACTGTCCGTGCATCACTCTGGCAGCTAGGCCATGTGAGAGGGGTCTATCCGGGTGAGCAATACCCACTCAGGACTGAGTGGCGAATATTGGAACTTTGAATACTTTGTGCATTCTGTACCGCGTACCTGAACCTTCCCCTTCTCTCTGTACTCTCTACTTCCTTCACAAGTTTTATGCAGCGAAAATAAAGCCTACAGTTGAAGGTTTTACATCTTGTGTGGACATTGCAATTTCTACAGACTTTCTTCCCTAGACAACAAACTTAGAGGTAACGTGCAGAACCAAAAATCTAAACCAGCAGCTCTTACGGGGGTAGTGCTACACGTGGGGGCTCGTCCGGGATTATTTGCCGTTACCCCCCGCAACCGATTTAATGTGTTTCATTTTATTGGAAGTCTACAATCAAGGAAGTGTTGGACTGTGCTTTAATATCGAGAGAAAGAGGTTAAGGGTACAGCCATCTGTGTGGGCTGTTGGATGGAGCCAGAAAAGCCTGTGAGCTACGTGACAAAAGAGCAGAAAGGGGAGGAATTCCCGCCAACTGCGTGAAACACGTGTGTGTGTGTTTGGCGCCAAGACTAGAAGTTGCCAGATCGAGAGGAGATCACGCAGCATAATGTCTTTTTCTTGGGCACCAGCCATGTCGGGACCCTGGATGCCATCCATGACAAATACTGTGGGTGCCACATCATCCGGAGCCCCGCTTACTGATACAGCCCCGGGGACGCTTCATGCTCTATACAAGCCGGGATGTAGAGGCCCTGGGCATGCTGTGCCCTGGATGCGAGGGACTGATGGTGCAGTTGCGCCCATTCAGACGATGCATGTCCTGTGTGGATTACCAATTTGAGGTGGAACAGCCCACCGTGCCACCCCGTGTTACACTGGAGCTATGGCCGGCATATTCACGCCGACCAGGTGGTTCTGTGCAGGCCGGGAAAGGGCAATGTGATCTACTTTATCACCATCTTGGACAAACAGGGAAACACCCTGACCTTGCCGGATCCCAGGTTCTACCTGTAATGCTGAATAAGCAGAAGAATTATTTTGTGGTTTTTTTTTCTCACTTCTGCTGACTTCTCATAACAAGAGAAGGACACTCTGCCTAAGGAGGCATTTTTCTTTGTTTCCTCCCTGAACATTGCTGCTGGACTTTGGGAAATTAGGTAGACAGAGTAGGGTGTTGAGAATGCCGAGTTCAAGTTGTGTTTTGTTTTTCTTGCTCTATCCCAGGGGTGCCCAACCAGTGGCCCGCGGAGCTCTCTGATGTGGCCCGCAACCTCCTGCTCTGGAACGGAATAGAATAGAATACTGTTATTAAAGGTAAGTTTATTACTAAAATCACAGGGCCAGATCCACGTACATCGGCGCATATATAGACTGGCGTAGCGCATCTCATTTACGTTACACCGGCTCAACTTAGAGACGTAAGTACCGTATCCTCATAGTATTTGCGCCCAAATTTGCGCCGGCGCAACGTAAATTCCGAGGCGTAATTCAAAGTGGGAAGGACGTGGGCGTGTTCCATTGAAATGAGCCGTGACCCCATGCAAATGAAGGGCCGGCCGGACTGCGCATGCGCATGACGCCGACTATGGTCAGAGCCTCTCTGCGCATGCTCAGAACTCGGCCCGGCGCAATCAGTGAGATAGGAACTAGGCCCGGCGTACTTCGTGAGATACGCCCAGTGCATAAATAGGCCCAGACATACGCCCTTCCATTGCAAAAGTACATCCATTTGTTTCCCTTTCTGAAGCAAGGTGCTTTTGTTCCTTTGTCTGTGGCTGTTTGTTGGTTTGTGTCATGTCGTTGTGGTTTTTGGAGAGTGTTTTGGATCGTGTGTTTTGGAAAGATGACTGAGAGGAAGAGGAAGCTGAACTACTCCTCGCGGGAGAAGGAGATCATTGTGAGGGCCATTACCCGCTTTGGTCGTTTGCTGCATGGCCCTGAGAATGCCAACACCACCCCGGCCAGGAGGAGGCAGATACTGCAGGACATCACAGACGATGTCAATGCGTTGGGGGGTGAGACCCGGACCTGCAATGGGATCCAAAAAAAGATAAATTATTTCAGGCGTGTGGTCCGTGGGAAGCTGGCCAAGATGGTCGCTCATGCCAGGGGCACTGGAGGGGGACCACCATGCACTATTAGGCTGACTGCTGAGGAGCGTGCGGTGGCCCAGTGCTTCCACAGGCAGCAAGTGGAGGGGCTGCCTGGCGTTGACTCCATTGAGGAGGCTGTGAGGACAGGTAAGTTTTTTTTTTTTCTATCTGGTGAGTAGCATGTGTGGGGGGGGGGGAGGGAATATGTGACAAGTGTGTGGATCCTCCAACCTGTGTATATTTTGTGTCATCCACAGATGTGCAGGAGGGTGCTGGGCCATCTGGCCAGTCCGCAGCCTCCACCGGACATGAGTCTGAGGAAGACCCCCAGGCAAGCCCGGAGTCCTCTGAGGAGGAGAAGGAGGTGATGTCAGGGAATGATCTCACGCTCCATTTGGAGGAGTCTCCCCCTAGGGCTGGCAGCAGTCAGGCCTTCATCAGGGGTAGCCCCTCCCACTCCTCCACCAACAGGGCTTCCCCCCCAGGGGTCTCCCCTTCTCCCAGGCCTCATCTGGAGGCAGGAAGGCGACCCGCAAGACCAGGGGGGTGGCAGAGGTTCTGCCTGCAGACCTAAGAAGGGACCAGGCCCGTCAGACCCGCCGTCTGGGTCAGGTCACCCAGACTTTGGGCCAGATGGAGGAGAGCCTGGCCTCCATCAAGGAGTCAGTTGTGGACATGAGTTGTAACTCACTGGCTCTCATAACATGTCTCAACGACCTGCAGACTGCCACAGCAGGCATTGGTCAGGATGTGCGTGCCCTGACCCAGGCTGTCCAGGCCAACACGGCAGCCCTCAATGTGGGCCTCACCAGGATAGCCGTGGCCTTGGAGTGCAGGTGGGCAGAGACCAGGGGATGCTCCTCCTTCCCCTGATCCCCCCCCCCCATGAGTCTCCCCTGAGGAGCCGGGGCCGTGGCCGGCCCAGGCGCGGGTCACGCCAGCGGGGTTAAGTTGTTGTATTTTTTTGTTTTCAGTGTGGTGGAGAAGGGATCCCCAGGACCAGGGAGAAGTGATCCCCAGGTCCGTGTGAATAGTGTATGGATGTACAGTGACATAATTGGAGCCTTGGCGTGGCGTTGCTGCTCCCAAGTCCTGCATGGTGGGCTTGTGCTAATCCAATTTGATGAGGATGTGATGTGTCTGTGCTAAGGACCACAGTGGTGTGCATGCATGCATTCTCACTGTGCCATGATTAATGTGTGGGTTTAACGTGCAAAGATGCCTAATGCGATTCGTCTCCTGGCTGCTCTTCCCTCGGAAGACGGGGGACCCTCGGTTAGGGGGGGATTGTCTGGTTCGGGGGTCAGGTCATCACGTATGTCAATCTCCAGGCCCCTTCTCACGGCGAAGTTGTGTAGCATGCAACATGCACCGATGATCTGGCACACGAAGTTTGGGGAATACAACAGGGTACCCCCAGACTTATCCAGGCATCGGAAACGGGACTTCAGGAGGCCAAAGGTGCGTTCCACCACTCCACGGGTACGTGCGTGTGCTTCATTGTATCTTTGCTCTCCTGGGGTTTGGGGATTCCGGAAGTCATGAGATGGGGTCCAAGTGCATATGCCGCATCACCTGGAAGATAAAAGACAGGAGGATGTTAGTCATGCATGTGCCCCTCGTGATGTCTGCATCATGGGGGGGGACAGACATGCCTGACACCCATGTCACTCACCAACCAGCCAGCTGTCCCCATACATGTTCTGTTCAAATTCCATTGGGATGGGGCTTTGACGGTATATGTAGCTGCCATGGCTAGATCCTGGGTTTTTGGCACGGACGTGCCATATGAGGCATTGGGCATCGGCTATCACTTGTACGTTGATGGAATGCCAATGTTTCGATTGCGGTATAGGTGCTCTGTCTCACGGGGGGGCTGTAGTGCCACATGTGTGCAATCAATGGCCCCCACAGTGCGTGGGAATTCTGTAGAAATCACGCATTGCCTTCACCCGCAGGTCCTCCTGGGTGGGTCTGATGATTTGGTTGGCCATGCGTCTGAGAATTGCAGGGATAACCTGGTGCACACATCTGCTAATGGAGGATTGTGCCATCCCAGCCACCACTCCACTTGTACGCTGAAAAGAGCCACTGGCAAGGAAATGGAGTGTTGCCAGTACCTTGACCAGTGGCTGCACTGCATGTGAGCGGTGTGTTGGGCTGGTGATGTCATCCTGCAGGGTTGTGGTTAATTCGATGATGGCAGTAGGGGTGAATCTGAAGATGCGATACACCTCAGAATCACACATGCCAAAGACGTCTATGCGTGTGCGGTATATCCTCTCCCGTGCCCTCCTCCTCCTCCGTTCCCTCCTCCTTCTGCACGCATCTAAAGCCAGTAGTATAGCTATGACCATGGATGCCCCTGGCATGTTGGCATACAGATTGTTGTCCTGCAAGTGTGGCTGCTCGTCCCTAACGGTGTTGCTTTAGCTGACATGCACACGTCTGGTGCAAAGTTAAAGCTGCTTTTATGAGGGGTAACTTTAGACCGGACGTACAGCTGATGCGCGTAGCCTGCGCCGGACAAACGTACTTTTGTGGATCGCCGTATCTCCCTCATTTGCATAGCAAAACAATGGTGCGTCTCGCGTATTTTTGCGCCCACGATGTGCCGGTGTAATCTTTTTACGTCGGTCAGAAAAATCTGGTTTTCAGACGTATCTCGGCGCATAGATACGCCGGCGCATATTTACACTTACGCCGCTCATCTCGAGATACGCCGGCGTAAGTGCTTTGTGGATCTGGCCCACAGTGTATATATGGGCATATGTGTTCTGCAGTCGTTACTGGGCTGCTTTCAACTCATCCACAGGTGCAGAGCAGTGCACCTGTGGGTAACCTGCACTGAGCCATAGACTTCTATTACCTGCAAGTTTGGTGTGCTTTCTGAAAGTGCACCACACCTACAGGATATAATAGAAGTCTATGGCAAAGTGCAACTAACCTGCAGCAAAGCCACAGGTGAATTCACGGTGCGGGTAAACAACAGTGCATCAGTGTGAAAGCAGCCTTGGGCCCCTTTCACACGGTCCGTCCGACCCGATCAGACCCTCTATTTACCTTAAAGGCCTTGTACACACGGTCGTTCCAAACCGATGAGAATGGTCCGACGGACCGTTTTCATCGGTTCACCGCTGAAGTGGCCTGATGTGTGTACACACCATCGTTCCAAAAACCGATCGGGTCAGAACGCGGTGACGTCAAACACACAACGTGCTGAATAAAACGAAGTTCAATGCTTCCAAGCATGTGTCGCCTTGATTCTGAGCATGCGCGGATTTTGAACCGATGCTTTTCTGTACTTACCATGGGTTTGGACCGATCGGGCAGCGGTAGATCGGTTCAGTTTTGAAGCATGTTTTAAAATTTTGGACTGAAGGAAAACAGACCGATGGGCTATACACACGGTCTGTTTGGACCGATGAAACTGAACCTCGGTCCATTCTCATCGGTTTTGTCCGACCGTGTGTACGGGGCCTAAGGAGTGGCAGATAAATTGACTTTTGTCCGTTTACAAAACGCTTACCTCCAATCCGATCCACTAAAAAACGAGTTCGGTGAGCTATACGGAGTGGACTGCCATCCACGCGCTACGCTCATTATGGCCCGCGACTAGTTACCAAGCCGCTTAACCCTCCTCTTGTGTTAGGGTCAGAACCGACCCGGTTTCAGGTTTTGAATGTCTATAAGTATCACATAAATTTGTTTATTGCATCAAGATTTTTTTACTTTGTCAGGAACCTCTATTTAAACAATGTAATAGAAAAAGAATCCTTTTCACTAAATTATAAAATACTGTGGTGAAAATTAAGACGTTTATGGTGTTAGGGTCAATTCTGACTCAGTTATAATATAGGATTATAGGACATAAGTGCCAAAACTGAAATCATAAACACTCTCTCTGCTTAGTAACACTGACAGCCAATCACCTCTCAACCCTGTGAGCTGTAGTTAGGGAGGGGCCTATCTCTTTGCCTGCTTGTCTGCTTCTCTTAATAAAGTAAAGAAGGATAGGACCAATACATTTCAGAGTTGCTGAGGTTTATTTTACCATTTTTTTAAATTTGAAAATGAGAGGTATGCTATCAAAAGAAAGGTCTAAGGGGTCACACCAAAAATATTAAAACCAATCTTTTCAAGGATAAAGAAGCCTAAGAAGGTAACAAAGAAAGAAGAAGAAGAAAGAAACAAATTGGATGATAAATAATTGTTCAGAGGGTATTTTATGGCTGATTTAAGACACGGGTCAAAACCGACCCGTTAACATCATGGATAGTAACAGAAAGCTAACATAGGAGGAGGGTTACGTGGCCCCCACTCTTAAAAAGGTTGGGCATCCCTGCTCTAGCCCCTGCTTACAAAGGACTTTGTGCTTCTGACACTAGGTGGGAGTGGTCGACAGAATAAAGAAAGTGACTCTTTTACAATTCGATAGGTAATCTTTGAGAAGGAAAGTTTCAGTTCTTCAGTCTTCGGAAATGCAGCTTCACTTCTATGTAAATATTTTTTTTGAAAGATATTTTTCTATGCATGTTTATGTTTTCTTCCAGGTGCCAGATCTACTGTCAAGACCATCGAAGAATGGGGTGGGATTAGACAGTTGGTGATGGGTGGTAGTGTTTATATTTGATGTGTAATATACAAATGTCTTATCTGGAGATTTATGCCATTCCTTTTATTGTATTTTGTTTCTTTTCCCTCTTTTCCTTCCCCCATCCCATTTTTTTTGGTTCAGGTACCAAAACCTTCAGGCTTGAAGATTGTATGTAGGGGGGGGGGTGTGTATGTTGAGCCCTGCTCCCAAAGATGGGGGAGCTGTTTTTTCAAATTTAAGGGATGTCTGGGCCAATAGTTGGGCCCAGACCTGTTGAATTATATACAAAATTGCCTCTGTTCTGGCTGTGGTACTGCCTGGTAGTATTTTCCCTTTTTGACTGTAGGTGGCGTTACAACTTCAGGCCCCTGTTGGAACACAGGTGTACCATGGTGTATTGGGTGTCCCTCCTGGGCAGCGGTACAATGGAAGTGGTGACCCCGCTGTGCATGCTGGGAAGGGATACTTAATGGACAGACACCGTCTTTCAGGGTCCTTCGCTTCGTGGCCCTCATGGCACGAGGTGGGTGTGCATGATTTCAGTCTCGTGACCATGTTGGTCTGAGGCTGTGTTCCTGTCAAGTAGGCCCAGCTATGCTGGCTGGGGCCTATGGTTCTACAAGGGATTCCAAGCTGTCCGTCCAGGTGGAGGAAGCTTCTTAGCGAAGGAAAGCGGGGAAGGACCTGCCCTGGAGGAGACAAGCATAGCAAGCTGATGTCTCAGGATAGGCCTGGTGACCTCGTTAAGAAAAAAGGACCCGCTATGCAAGTTGTTTTACAGCCCGCCGGGTCGGCTTAAAGGCTCTTTTGCTGTAAGACAGGAAGTTCTGGACTTTAAATGCTGTGGAATAGGATTCCTGACTATCCATTCTGTGTTCTCAGACGGTCTGTGGCAGAGACTGTTTTCTATACTGTCCGTGCATCACTCCGGATGCTAGGCCATGTGAGAGGGGTCTATCCGGATGAGCAATACCCACTCAGGAGTGAGTGGCGAATATTGGAACTTTGAATGCTTTGTGCATTCTGTACCGCGTACCTGAACCTTCCCCTTCTCTCTGTACTCTCTACTTCCTTCACAAGTTTTATGCAGTGAAAAAAAAGCCTACAGTTGAAGGTTTTACATCTTGTGTGGACATTGCAGTTTCTACAGACTTTCTTCCCTAGACAACGAACTTAGAGGTAACGTGCAAAACCCAAAATCTAAACCAGCAGCTCTTACGGGGGTAGTGCTACATAAGTAATTTTCAAGCAAAAAAAAAAAATGATTTTAACTTGTAAACACAGAGTCTGACAATTTGACAGATTTGGTCCCAGTTGGTTTCAATGGGGTTTGTGTATGGCATTCAAACTTTTTTGAAGTTTGCCAAACTCTGCTCGAACCTAGCCCAGGGCAGCTTGGCTCATCACTAATTACCAAAACAGCTTTCCCTTTCCTACATCTTCTGTTGTAACGGCAGCTGTAAACTTTTGGATTACTCCTTACTTGTTTCAGGACAAATAGAGGAGTAAAAGCTCATCAGATTTTGTATGCTCCATCGGACAATTGTTTTCGGTTTTTCATCGGACAAATGTTCGCTGTGAATGCTTTCAAACTCTGCGGCAACAAATGTCTGATGGAGGATAATCCAATCGTGTGTACACAGGTCCATCGGGCTAAAGTCCAAAGTACAAACACTCATGCGCAGAACCAATGCTAAACATCAGACAATAGCAGAAGTTGCCCAAAGGGTGACGGTAAAGAGCAGAAAAACCATGTGATTTGGTGAAAGTTGGCCGAAAATGTTCTGCCGTGTGTATGAAGAACAAGTTAATGGCCAACGCCCATTCAGACCAAAATCCATGAAAAAGTCTGATGGAAGTCGTGTGTATGAGGCTTTACATTCACCAGCAGGGACACAAACAGTAGTAAAAATTTGACAGGCTTTCTAACCTTCCACCAACCATTGGTATTCATAATGACTAGATCACACAATAAATTCCTGTAAACTCTTCTTCTGAACCTTTGCATATGTACTGAACTGGCAGGCTTTCAAACAAAGGAATGCATTTCAGTGTATCAGAACTGTCTACAACAAGCAGGGACTCTAGCAAATCTAGTCTGGAATCTTGCTTTGTCACTATGTGTATGCATTTCAAAAGATCCTAGTGCTTTTTAAGACCTTACATTTTTCACTCATTCTCCACCTCTAATGCCCCGTACACACAATTGGAATTTCCGATGGCCTAAAATCCGATGGAATTTTTTGTTGGAATTCCATTCAAGCTGTCTTGCATACACACTGTCAGACCAAATTCCGACCATATAAAACGCGGTGACCTAAAACACTACGACGAGCCAAGAAAAATGAAGTTCAATGCTTCCGAGCATGCGTTGACTTGATTCTGAGTATGCGTGGGTTTTTTCTCTGCCGGAGTTGCACACAGACGATAGGAATTTCCTATCGTTTTTTTTATCCTTTGGAAAAAAATAAAACATGTTCTATTTCTAAACACAGACGGAAAAAAGTCAGATGGAGCCCACACTCGATCAGAATTTCTGATGGAAAAAGTCCGGAAAATCTGATCGTGTGTACGTGGCATTATATTGCTGTGCTTCTTTAGTAAGTCTTTACAAAGTGCTTAAAATTCTGAACAGAAATACTAATATTGTATAGTCAACTTGTTTATAGTGCCAGTTCACCAGAAAATCATATTTCAGTTAAAGGGGTTGTAAAGGTTTGTTTTTTATTTTCTAAATTGGTTCCTTTAAGCTAGTGCATTGTTGGTTCACTTACCTTTTCCTTTGATTTCCCTTCTAAATGTTTTTTTTTCCTTGTCTGAATTTCTCACTTCCTGTTTCTCCTCAGTAAGCTTGCCCCCATTTTCCGAGCCGTTCTGGCTGGGGGTTAGTCAGTCAGAACAGCTTACTGAGGAGGAACAGGAAGTGAAAAATTCAGATAAAGAAAACAAAGAAAAAAAAAACATTTAGAAAGGAAATCAAAAGAATAGGTAAGTGAACCAACAATGCACTAGCTTAAAGGAACCTATTTAGAAAATAAAAAACGAACCTTTGCAACCCCTTTAAGGCCCATACATGCCAGTGTGTTGCAGTCATGCACAGTAAAATGCATGTATTTTCAACACATCGCTGCAATGCACTAAACCAGGGCACAACATTTCAAGTCCTGAGCTACTAGCCAGGCCTTAAATGTGTTGCAAAGTCAGAAGGTTTTTTGTTTTTTTAATGCATTCTATGCATTAAGATAAAAAGCTTTCTGTGTGCAGCAGCCCCCCCTAACCCTGCTTGCCTCAGCCATCCGGGACTCTCCCTACTGGTTGGCTAAGACACAGCAGTGGCGCAATTGGCTCCCGCTGCTGTCAATCAAAGTCAGTCAGCCAATCAGGGGAGAGAGGGAGGGGCCAGGCCACAGCTCAGTGTCTGAACACAGGGAGCCGTGACTCGGCTTGGGTGCCCCCATAGCAAACTGCTTGATGTGGGGGCACTCAATAGGAGGGAGGAGCCAGGAGAGCTAAAGAGGGCCCCGAGAAGAGGACGATCCAGGATGCTCTGTGCAAATCCACTGCAACAGAGCAAGTAAGTATAACATGTTTGTTATTTTTATTGAAAAAAAAAAATTAACTTTACAATCACTTTAAAGTGTTTCTAAACCCAGGACCCTGCTTTTACTATATATGGTCTACCACAGTACACAGAACATGAAAATTCAATCATTTTATGTAAATGTAAACTGCTAAATACTTTTTCTCATCAGCAGTATATAGCAGTCTTGTGATTTCTATCAGTGCCTGGTTAAAGCTTGTAGGAGGAGTTTTCGTACTGCACTGGCTGACCTATAAGGATAAAGGACCCCTGACCCTCTGCCTGGACAGTGCTGATTGGCCCTGTGCTGATCACATGCACTCTCCCAAGAAAAGAAAAACAACTCTCTAGCCAAATACACCAAACTGAGCATCTGCACCCTGACTACAGTAACTTTTGGAGACAATGCAGGAATAGGAGGATCTGTGCATACAGGATGAAACAGCCGTTTTACACAATACAGTGAGTATAACAAGCATGCTTTACTGCATATACAGACTGATTTTACTGTTGTGGGTTTAGTAACACTTAATAAGTTACTCGTCATCAGTTGCCCCACCCAACCTCTACCCTACCCTCCCCTAATTCCACCTCTAAACACGCCCCCGTAAATTATCTCATTAAATTACACTGTTAAATATTTTATGCAGGGCTGCCCAATCAGTACCACCTCATTAGTGCCCATCAGTGCCTATCAACACAACCTCATCAGTGTCCATCAGTGCAGCCTCATTAGTGCCTATCAGTGCCCATCAATGCAGCCTCATCAGTGCAGCCTCATCAGAGCCCATTAATGCAGCCTATCAGTGCAGCCTCCTCAGTGCCCAATATTGCAGTCTATCAGTGCCCATCAATGCAGTCTATCAGTGCATATCAATGCAGCCTATTAGTGCCATCAATGCAGTCTATCAGTGCCCATCAGTGCAGCCTATCAGTGCCCATCAGTGCAGCCTATCAGTGTCCATCAGTGCAGCCTCATCAGTGCCCATCAATGCAGTCCCATCAGTGCCCATCACTGCAGCCTATCAGTACCCATCAATGCAGCCTCTCAGTGCAGCATCAGTGCCCATCAACACAGACTCATCAGTGCAGCCTCATCACTGTCCATTAATGCAGCCTATCAGTGCCCATCCATGCAGCCTATCAGTGCCCATCAATGCAGCCTCATGGGAGTCGATTCTCCTCCCAGCAATCAGCCAGGAAACTGTGGGGAAGGGAGAGGAGAGGAAGAGGAGAGCCAGGCGGATTACACAGAGAGGGAATCTCTTTCTGTGACACAAATTGGATATGAAACGTGCCGCTGTAAAACAAAGCTCCACCTCCTGGACCAGCTCCTATGATAGACATCACACTACTTCAATTTCCCTGCAGTGGACCAATGTGCTGTCTATCACAGGAGCCGGTCCAGGAGGCGGGACTTTGTTTTATCGTGGCTAGAGTTTCACATCAAAGCTGTGTCACAGATGGAGATCCCCTCTCTGTGATCCAGCTGTAACTCCTCTTCCTCTCCTCTCCTCACAGTTTCCTGGCCAATCGTTCGGAGGAGAATCAGCTCCTATTCAACCTTGCCTGTCGGCGGAGTCCACCGCCCTCCATCGCAACTTCAGACCCACCCTCAGCTTATTTCTACTTGCCTGCTCGCATTTGGCGAGTGGAAATAAGCTGAGGGCGGGTGTGAAGCTATGATGGAGGGGGCGGACCCCGAAGTTTGTACCAGAGTATAGTGTCAGTGGGAGGAATACCAATCCCCTCCCCACCCCCCACTTTATTGCCGTGGTGCAACACCCTAAACACCATTCTAGATAGGGAAAAATTAACCTATCAACATAGGGACTACTAAAAAAAATTCACAAAATATGATCTCCATGACTGTTATCTTCAGAACTGGCTTCATCTCTTAGTCAATCCTATTGAAAATGTTATTGCAATACGATGTATGTCATTAAGGAATATCTTATGATTTGAAGTTATGTATATTTTTGAGACAGTCAGGCCATCTCTTTCGTAGGTTTAATAGGATATATCATTCTTGGACCTGTTTGTAACTACGCTTCATATGGTATGATTAGTACAAAATATTGTTCTCTGAATTTGTATTTATTGTATGCTTATTTGGCGGAACAAGATGTACTCTGTTACTTCGTTACTCTATGTGCACCTAATAAACAACTTCAAAATATGCAAAAACTATTGAGTGAAGGTGTGTTGGTGTGTCCTCTATTGGATATGGAACCTCATCCCAGACAATAGTTACAAAGTAGGGGGATTTTAGAGGGGATTATAACGGTGCCAAAACAAAATAGAAAGGAGTATAAAATAAGACAATA
The DNA here is from genome assembly GCF_905171775.1 of Rana temporaria. NCBI lineage: Eukaryota > Metazoa > Chordata > Amphibia > Anura > Ranidae > Rana > Rana temporaria. The sequence goes on along the minus strand of NC_053489.1, from coordinate 156,317,147 downwards.
GTTTATTAATTGCAATCAATAATGATGAACAATATAACATGATCGGAATTATACATTAAAGCGGGGGTTCACCCAAAAAAATGTTTTAACATTACATCCAGGCGAGTTATGATAATGACATTACGCATTTTTTTTTTAAATCCTTGCCGTACTTACCATTTTATATATATATGTTCATCGCGGCTTCCGGGTATAATCTGCGGGACTGGGCGTTTCTAATTGATTGACAGGCTTCCGACCGGCGCATACAGCGCGTCACGAGTTGCCGAAAGAAGCCGGATTGCGAGTCGGCTCTATACGGCGCCTGCGCACCGACGTTCGGCTTCTTTCTGCATCCCAGACCACCATCCCTGAGGTTGATCCCTTATTGTCTCTAAAAAAGCCCTTTTGTGCTAGTTCCAATTGGGTCTTCTCTGGGAACAAGGATAACCACTGTGGATTTACTTTCCACAGAGGACGAATCAATTGTTCCTTCCAATCCATGGACAGAGTCAATGGGGCATGATCAGAGAGACTCCTTGCTTCATACTGAACTAATTTTACCCAGGGAAGAAAGTTCCTATTTCCCAAGGCCATATCTATTCTCGATAGTGATCCATACGTACTTGAACAGCATGAACCTTCTGTACTATCCGGGAATCTTAATCTCCATATATTCAGTAGACCCATCTCTTGTATTTGACTGGCCAATATTGTTACCTTACCCTTCCCATTACTTTTTCTGCTACCTTGCCTATCCAACTCTTCATTTAATACATTATTGAAATCTCCAATTATTACTGTTGGTATAGCCGACCATTGTGCCATTTTGTCAAAAACCTTTTTTAAAACATCATCCTTATATGGGGGGGGGGGGATATACACATTTACCCAATTTTTTTTTTTCATTTAGGGTACAAAGAAGCATCACACATCGCCCAGCCACATCTTTAGTACATTGATTGCACGTATACCTAATAGAATTAGAAATTAAGATACTCACTCCTCGAGAAGATGTGGAATATGTAGAGTGGAATACATTTATATTTAAATATATCAAACATTTTATCATCCTCCTTCCCCTTATGTGTCTCCTGCAAACAGACTATTTCCGGATTATAAAATTTAATTAATTCCTTTACCACGTGTCTCTTTCTGCTCTCTCCTAATCCTATAACATTCCATGACATCATTTTAATTTTACTTGTCATCTTTCTTTGAGCTTATAGCAGACAGATATAGCCATCTTCCTAGATCGTCCATTTTTTACAAACGCAAAAGGCGGTTATATGAGAGCAGAAAGAGAAAGAGCATATAAAAGGTATGAAAGCCAAAGCAGAGTAGAAAGAGAGGGAAAGGGCAAGAGGAGCAGGCGGAGGAGAGCAGAAACAAAAGGGTGAGAAAAAAAAATCCCTTCATACAAGCCCCCCCCCCTCCCAATCATCATCTCCACCCACACTACATAAAATTTAATAATAACACCCATCCATCCTAAATCCCTCCAACCCCTCTTCCATCTGTATCTGGAAACTAACATTCCAAACTGTTTCTCTCCCCAAAGGGAACTGAACCCCACCTCGATCCGTAACGCGCAATTTTGAGGGAAACAACATTGAGTATTTAATCTTCATATCCTGTAATTGCCGTTTAACTTCTACTGAGAAATCAGGGAAAGAAAGATATTTTATTACCTTTATACTCAATGCTGCCCCTTTGTCTTGCCATATATAGTATATTGTCCCTATCTAGGCAATTTAGCAACCTTATAATTATTAACCTCGGCCTGCCACCTGGTGGAGGGCAGTGACTTATTATACGGTGTGCTCTTTCTATTGCAAAAGATTTCGAGAATCCCTCCCCCCCAAAAAATATCCATTAGCCATTGTTCAACAACGGTAGCAGGAGAGTGGGCTTTTTCATGTTCCGGTAGTCCTAATATTCGAATATTATTACGTCTTTGTCTGTTCTCCATTCCTTCCAATCTCTGATTTTGTTATTTTATTTTTACCAAATGTAATTCCTTTTTTATTAAGGGTATTGAGTCCTCCAGCTCTCCTACTCTCGTTTCCACTTCCGTAGTCCTTTCCGATATTTTCTGATTTTCCTGTCTCATGATTGCAATATCTCCTTTTAGTTCAACCATCTGGTTTGTTAATGATAATATTGAGTTTTTAGAAGCTTGTTCAGCCATAAGAACATCTCGCAATGTCGGTTCCAGTATTGGAGTAGGGGTGGAGGTAATATTCTGTATATCCCCTTCTTTACATGTCTGTGCTCCATTCAGCTCTTGTCCTTTACATATCAGATCTGGTGGAATCGAATCCCTGCTGGGGAGTGGTACTGATGTTAAAGATATAGTTGCCACTGATCTTCCCTCCAATCCCCATGATACTCGTGGGATCCGGGACAGCTGTGTTGTCTCAGAATCCAACTGTGAGTCTTCCGTTGTATCCTGGTTGGCCTGTGTCCAATAACTTTCCTGCCCAAGCAGTTTTACTTGATTATTAAAGTCCATTTCCTGTTGAACTAAGTTTTCTTTAAAACCTTTTTTTCTGCTCTGAGTTTTTATAATTATTTTTCTGTCTGTATCTAGAAGGCTGTTGATGGGGGGGGAGAGCTTCCGGTGTAATTTTCTAGGTGAACCAAGCTAAACAAAACTCCCACCCTCCCCCCCAAAAAAGTGTATTATCATGTATTTTCTGCTTTTACACATAACATTTTGCCCCATATGCACAGAAAGAATTAGACATACAACTGTGCAAACATGTTATAAATACATCTGTTATTGTCAATGAAAGTCAGTCATTAAACGAAAAAAAAAATGTGTGTCGGTGTTGAACAAAATAAACATATATACTTACCTTGGTGGATGCCGCATCAGTCCGATTCTACATCTCTCCCCCACCGCCTCTAAGACAGAGAACGGATATTGCTGTTCAATCAGTTCTCGGTATTCAGTGAGCAGAGAGCTGGTGACTGTCAGTCATCGGCTCCCTGCTCTGCCCATCCAGAGATCACTGGGGAGTTGGGCTGTGAAGGGGGTGGGAGCGGAATCTGCTGGCTCCGGCTCTCAGTGGCATGCTGAGAGGCTGAGCCAGCTTACAATCCAGGCACCTGGACTGGCTGAGGGATGTCAGTCTGCTGTTGGCTGAATACGGGTCTCAGGAGTGCAGAACGATGTGCACTCCTGTGACCTACGGGAGAAGTAAGGCCGAAAAAGCTTTAGCCCTACTTCTCCTTTAATGTATGGCAAGCTTACATACATTAGAGTCAGTTTTTTTTGTTCGATCAGCAGGTTGAAAAAAAAACGTACCGGATTCCAGGTGGATGAGTGGTATTCATTTACTGAGCTTTTGTAGTCTGACAGCGAGAAGATTTCCCCGCCATCAGAATACAGTCTGCAGCCTGCGGCTCTGATGGAGCGGGAAAAATCCAACATGGTCAGCTTGAATGGGAAGAGATGCTGCATTCCTCTCCCAAGAAGCTGATACTGGAAATTAGGGTGCCAAGTGTCTGACTGTGCAGTGTGACAAGAGTGCACAAATCACAAGATTGGCTTTGCAGAATTCCAAATCCTTTAGTTGGTAAAATAGTAAACATATACTGTATGTATTTAACTGTGCATTCAGCTGTTTGTCAGGAGTTTCACTTTAATGTAAATGAAAGAGTAAAGCACAATTGCTGTGCAGTAATACTAAAGCATACAGGTGTGCATACACAATAGCAATTATGACTGCTTCATGAACATATGCATTTTAAATATATACATTAAAACAAGGTTTCCTAAATAATAACACGTAGATATAAGATGCACATACACATGAATAGTAAAAAAATATAGTTAACCTTGTAAAGAGAGACCTACAGTTGAGACCATGCAGATGTATATGATTGCTGACCTATTTTTGAAACTGCTAGTTACCCAACTGTCTCATTTACTGAGCTGGACTAAGCATTCAGCAAAAGAAATTAAAGTGAAGTCTGAGCAACTGATCTGTGCTGTGTTTCAGGTTAGTGACGCAGAAAGCATTGGAACCACTTGATCATTTTTACAGCTAGGCAATGGGCATTCTCAGAATGAGGGGTCAGCAATGGCAACCCCCTTAGGTCCCTTTCACACAGACGGATAGAATGGTGCTTTTAGCTGCGGATTTCCTAGTTTTCTACCGCAGCTAAAAGCACAATGCTTTCCTATGGCCCCATTTATACACAATGTTTAGCTGCGATTTCGTTGCATGCGGTTTGGTGCGAATAGAAAAAATAGAATTGAATGCGTCCAGGTGCGATTTAGCGCAGCTATATGCACTTAACCGCAGGTAGTCACAGTCTTTTGTGTCAACTGCGGATAGCAGCGTAAGAAAAAAAAATAACAACAGGAAGCACATCATAATCAAAAAATAAATAAAAAGGGTTGCTATGGAAATGACTACCGCAGCTAAACCCGGCCGCATCTAACCGCACGTAATCGCAATGTACAAATGCAGCTAATCGCAGTGCCCAGAGCCTTGAATTTCACTGAAAATGTACATGCTTTTAAATGTGGCAAAACTGCCGTCCGTCTGAAAGGGGCCTTATTGTATAGATTTGCTTTGAAGAGGCGCACTTTTTATGTTTCCTTATGCACGAAAGAAAGTAACATTTTTAACGTTCTGCTTTTGATAAGCTATCATGTTTGCTGAAGATATGCTGATTACCTGATTCCTAAAGAGTCTCAAAAGCAATCACACAGTAAGAAGTGATCAAAGAGGGAAGGACACTGACCTACATATGCTGCTGTTAGCAAGAAAGATAACGTCAATGATAATAGCAGGCATATGACAGCTATTATGCTAAAGTAAATATTCCAATTATACCATAAACTGATAACAACACCTGATCTGTAAAATTGAACATTAGTCCCTGTAAAGAATTTGTTGGCCTTGATCACTGAACACAGAAAAGGCTGCTTTAGTTCCTAGTTAATGAAATTGATTGTACTTGTATACAATAAAAAGCTTTGCGTTCATGTTCATGTCATGATTAGAGCAGACTACATTATCAGTCAAGTCTGTCATATGAAATTTGTTAAAAAAAAATATAAATTTTTGAACATGTCTGGAGAGCTCATAGTTTATGCAATCAATAGTAGCTACAGTGCCTGCAAAGATATCCCTTAACATTTTTCATTTTTTTTTCATGTTACAACCAAAAACATAAATGTATTTTACTGGGATTTTATGAGACCAACACAAAGTGGCACATAATTTTGAAGTGGAAGAAAAATTATAAATGGTTTTCAAAATGGCTTACAAATAAATATCTGAAAAGTGTGGCGTTCATTTGTATTCAGCCCCCCCCGAGTCAATACTTTGTAGAACCACCTTTCCCTGCAATTACAGCTGCAAGTCTTTTTGGGGATGTCTCTACCAGCTTTGCACATCTAGAGAGTTACATTTTTGCCCATTCTTCTTTGCAAAATAGCTCAAGCTCTGTCAGATTGGATGGAGTGCATCTGTGACCAGCAATTTTCAAGTCTTGCCACAGATTCTCAATTGGATTTAGGTCTGGACTTTGACTGGGCCATTCTAACACATGAATATGCTTTGATCTAAACCAGGGATCCTCAAACTATGGCCCTCCAGTTGTTGCGGAACTACACATCCCATGAGGCATTGTGAAACTCTGACATGCATAGGCATAATGGGAATTGTAGTTCATGAACAACTGGAGGGCCGTAGTTTGAAGACCCATGATCTAAACCATTCCATTCAAATGTAGATCTGGCTGTATGATTAGGGTCGTTGTCCTGTTGGAAGGCGAACCTCTGCTCCAGTCTCAAGTCTTTTGCAGATTCTACAGGTTTTCTTCTAAGATTGCCCTACATTTGGCTCAATATATCTTCCCATCAACTCTGACCAGCTACCCTGTCCCTGTCCCCAGTACATGATGCTGCCACCACCATGTTTCATGGGTTCAGGGTTATGTGCAGTGTTAGTTTTTTGCCACACATAGCATTTTGCTTTTAGGCCAAAAAGTAAAATTTTGGTCTCATCTGACCAGAAGACCTTCTTCCACAAGTTTGCTGTGTCCCCCGCATGGCATCTCGCAAACTGCAAACAGGACTTCCTATGGCTTTCTTTCAACAATGGCTTTCTTCTTGTCACTCTTCCATAAAGGCCAGATTTGTGGAGTGCACGGCTAATAGTTGTCCTGTGGACAGATTCTCCCACCTGAGTGGTGAATCTCTGCAGCTCCTCCAGAGTTACCATGGGCCTGTTGGCTGCTTATCTGATTAATGTTCACCTGTCAGTTTAGGTGGACGGCCATGTCTTGGTAGGTTTGCAGTTGTGCCATACTCTTCCATTTTCAGATGATGGATTGAGATGTTCAAAGCTTGGTATAGTTTTTTTATAACCTAACCCTTCTTTAAACTGCTCCACAACTTTATTCCTGTGTGGTGTGTTCCTTGGTCTTCATTATGCGTTTTTTTCACTAATGTTCTCTAACAAACTTCTGAGGGCTTCATAGAACAGCTGTATATGTACTGATATTCAATTACACACAGGTGGACTGTTTTTACTAATTAGGTGACTTCTGAAGGCAATTGGTTCCACTGGATTTTAGTTAGGGGTATCAGAGTAAAGGGGGCCCAATACAAATGCACGTCACACTTTTCACATATTTATTTGTAAAAAATGTTGAAAACCATTTATTATTTTCCTCCTACGTCACAATTATGTGCCACTTTGTGTTGGCCTATCACATAAAATCCCAATAAATTACATTTGCATTTTTGGTTCTAACATGACAAAATGTAGAAAAATTCAAGGGGTATGAATATTTTTTCAAGGCACTGTATGCCAGTTCAAACTTGCCTCCTCTCCTGTAGCCTCAGCTCCCATGAGGTACATGCCCAAGAGCACATCCCTGCTCAGCTGTACCATTTGTCAAGTATAAATGAACGTATTGCACACTGATGCCATAACTGACCAAAGATCATCTTTAACCACTTCAATACAGGGCACTTTGGACACAGCCAATCACATGGTAAAGAGCTGCGTCATTGGCTCTTTACAGATATCAGGGTCCTAGGATCATGTCCTAGGACACGGCACGGCTGCAGTGGGAGTCTAAGACCGGCTGCTCTGGGGCGACATCATATGATGTCCATCCAGAACAAGAGCCCCACCGCTCCTCTGTCATTTGACGGTGGGCGGGCGACAATGGGTCAATATAATAGAGCAGGGATCTCCAAACTATGGCCCTCCAGCTGTTGCAGAACTACACGCCCATGAGGCATTGTAAAACTCTGACGTTCACAGACATGACTAGGCATGATGGGAATTGTAGTTCCTGAACAACTGGAGGGAGACCCCTGTAATAGAGGATGCACGCTCCAATGCATTTCACATCACAAAGAGATGGAGACAATGATTAAGCACTTTGTGGGGTGAAACACATTGGAGTGGGAGGTGGACAGACCAGACTATATGTTGTGAAACCTCTAAAGCAGGTTTACATTGTTGATAGCATCAGTTTGTGGCCCATTCGTTTATACTTGACAAGCTGTCTGTAAAGCTGTTACCTGAAACATCTGAGGCCTCCACCCAGGACTGGGAGCTGCCATTGTCTAACTTAAATAGGTAATGCTAGATCCAGGGAAAGGCATGGTAAAGTGAATAATGCTGCAGAGGTGCAGAATACCTACATTTATATTACTATTATTTATGGTGCTGTAATGATATCCAAAAATCTCTATCAACCAATCATTAAATTGTATGTAAAGCAAAACTTTTTTGTTTTGGATAGAGTAGAGACGAGTTTGTTCTTTATCCCCTCTAGGAAGATTGACTTCTTTATTTATCCTGGTGACCATTGTTGTGAAGACAGAAAGTGAGGTAAGATCCAAAATTTCAGAGGTGCCACCAGAGCAAGAAGTTCTGGTGACAACTGTCTAAGATGGGAATTCCCTTCACGTTGGGAAGATTTCCTCTCTTTTTCCAAGACAGGAAGTAAAGGCAACAACAACAAAAAAACATTATTCACTCTAAAACTAAAAAAAAAAAAGTTTTGGCTATACAAACACCTAAATACAGCATCAGTTTAGAGAAATAAAAAAAATGTAACCGTTGGAATAAAAGATCATCATAGTATAGGGACTCTGCCTTAAAGTGGAACTTTATTCTCTCTGTCAACATTGACTATTTTCCATCCTTATGTTGCTAGCAATAGCATTTTCTTAAGTTACTTCCTGGTTTCCATGCCTAGGAAAAATATGTCATACATCTCAAGTATCTTCAGGAAGAAAGGAGGGGTTGTCTTAGCTAAGCACACCCTTCTGCCTGCATGGCTAAGCTAAGGGCAGATGGATCCCAGGGAGTAAATGTTACATGAATCATCTGCCCTAAGGCCGCGTACACACGGTCGAACATGTCCGCTGAAACTGGTCCGCGGACCAGTTTCCACGGACATGTCCGACCGTGTGTACAGCCTAGCGGACAGGTTTCCAGCGGACAAAAGTTTTTTAGCAAAGCTAAGAAACTTGTCCGCTGGAAACATGTCCGTCGGACATGTCCAATGGTTAGTACACCTAATTGGACATGTCCGCTGGTTATGACGTGTTACCAGCGCCCCAAAATCCCGCATTGCACTTCCGTGTTTGAGAACGTCGGTGTCTTCTACGTCTTTCATCGGACATGTCTGCTCGTGTGTACGGGGCCTTACTCAAAATGGCCATGGGCAGAAATGCGAGGGGGTGTTTTTCAATGTGATTTCTTAGCAAAATAAAGAATGGAGATATGGATGAATGGGTGAGTTTGTTTTAGATAATACAATTGAATTAAAACAGAAAATTGAATAACAAATACTTACTAAAATTTTCCTTTCCTGACAAGCTCCATGTCAGCCTACTACTGTCTGTGCTGACATGGAACTGTCAGGAAAAACGGAAAATTTAATATCAAATTTTCCTTTCCTGGCGAGCTCCATGTCAGCACAGACAGTAGTAGGCTGACATGGAACTGTCAGGAAAAATCATTTTCGGTTTGTGCTGTACAGATGCAGTGAAGTTCTGCTTTAATGTCCCAGTTTAAATGTAATGTTTGCAGTTAGGCGTTAACCTGCCTGAACGTTTGTGTTGTTTGGGTTCTTTGGGTTTTTTCCTAAGCCCAAGGATATTATTTGCCTCTGCCTGCTGCTATTGAGTGCTCTCCAGTAGAGAGAGTGAGGCCCCGTACACACGACCGAGTTTCTCGGCAGAATTCAGCCAGAAACTCGATCGGAGCCGTATTCTGCTGAGAAACCCGGTCGTGTGTACACTTTTGGCCGAGGAAACCGACGAGGAACTCGTCGAGCCAAATAAAGAACATGTTCTCTATTTCCTCACTTAGTCAATGAGGAAACTTGGCTCGTCTAGATCCTCGGCGGCTTCACAAGGAACTCGACGAGCAAAACGATGTGTTTTGCCCGTCGAGTTTCTCGGACGTGTGTACGGGGCCTGAGACTTCACAGTGTACTGGGTTAATAATAGTTTTCTGCCTTAGTCAGTCAGGGGTTTATGCCAGTGATGTGGGCTGAGGAAGAGGATACATATTTGGTAAGATCTTTGCCTCCCATACTCTACCTAGTGAGAATGTAAGTACAGAGGTCCATTTATTGCCTCCCAGGCCTTTGCTTTGCCGTGCAACGACAAAGACAAAAAGGGATATGTTTCTTATCTCGCTGAATAGGCCTACAGTATACAAACTGACCTATGGGAGAACCCTAAAAAGTTTTAAGATGCCTATAGCAGAGGTTGAAGACACTAAAAGCAGCTATCTATCTGAGCTAACAGACTCGACACTGGCCTGTAGTAGAGGTCTAGGAAATAGGAAGATAGTTGCCTGCTGGGCTTATAGAATCCATGCAGATATTTGCTGCGTGAAGGGATTTTTGGGGTATTCTGTACCCCTAACCAGTGGCGGCTGGTGAAGTTTTAGGATGGGGGGGCGCAAGACCCCGCCCCTCCACATTTGGCCCCTCTCACTTCTTGTAAGCAACACCCCTTATAAAATGCACCTACTCCGTCCCCTGTATTCCACTTGCGTCCACTCATAGTTTCAGGAATATACAGCTCAGCATCACAGGACAGAGTATATAGCCCCAGCATCACAGGACAGAGTATCTAGCCCCAGCATCACAGATCATGGTATATAGCGCAGCCTTACAGATTGGCGCAAACAAACTGAAAAATGACACGGTTAGTAATGAGGGGTTCCCTCCATAATGAGGGGTTCCCACCTGTAAATCCTACGTATCTGCATTCTGCACCCTGTAAATCGCACGTATCTGCATTCTGCACCCTGTAAATAGCACATATCTGCATTTTGCACCATGTAAATTGCACGTATCTTCATTCTGCAACCTGTAAATAGCACATGTCTGCATTCTGCACCCTGTAAATAGCACATATCTGCATTCTGCAACCTGTAAATAGCACATGTCTGCATTCTGCACCCTGTAAATAGCACATATCTGCATTCTGCAACCTGTAAATAGCACATATCTGCATTCTGCACCCTGTAAATAGCACATATCTGCATTCTGCACCCTGTAAATCGCACATATCTGCATTCTGCACCCTGTAAATCGCACGTATCTGCATTCTGCTACATGTAAATAGCACATATCTGCATTCTGCACCCTGTAAATCGCACGTATCTGCATTCTGCACCCTGTAAATTGCATGTATCTTCATTCTGCAACCTGTAAATAGCACATGTCTGCATTCTGCACCCTGTAAATAGCACATATCTGCATTCTGCAACCTGTAAATAGCACATATCTGCATTCTGCACCCTGTAAATAGCACATATCTGCATTCTGCACCCTGTAAATAGCACATATCTGCATTCTGCACCCTGTAAATTGCACGTATCTGCATTCTGCACCCTGTAAATAGCACATATCTGCATTCTGCACCCTGTAAATCGCACGTATCTGCATTCTGCACCCTGTTAATCGCACGTATCTGTATTCTGCAACCTGTAAATAGCACGTATCTGCATTCTGCACCCTGTAAATCGCACGTATCTGCATTCTGCACCCTGTAAATAGCACATATCTGCATTCTGCAACCTGTAAATAGCACATATCTGCATTCTGCAACCTGTAAATAGCACATATCTGCATTCTGCACCCTGTAAATCGCACGTATCTGCATTCTGCACCCTGTAAATAGCACATATCTGCATTCTGCAACCTGTAAATAGCACATATCTGCATTCTGCAATCTGTAAATAGCACATATCTGCATTCTGCAACCTGTAAATAGCACATATATGCATTCTGCACCCTGTAAATAGCACATATCTGCATTCTGCAACCTGTAAATAGCACATATCTGCATTCTGCCCCTGTAAATCACACATATCTGCATTCTGCAACCTGTAAACAGCACATATCTGCATTCTGCAACCTGTAAATAGCACGTATCTGCATTCTGCAACCTGTAAATAGCACATATCTGCATTCTGCACCCTGTAAATAGCACATATCTGCGTTCTGCAACCCCCCCAATCAGGTCAGCTACAGTGCTACACTGTACACATGGGAGGGGGGTGGTGGACACAGCAATCACCCCCACCCCCCTTCCCAGACTAACACAGGGTGGCAGGGCAGACAGACACACTCCTCCAGGCTTCAGCCTCTTCTTCTTACAAGTACAACACTACTACAAGTCCCAGCATTAAAAAAAAAAGGCATGACCCCTTATCCTGCTTTTAGTTCTCCATCGTCTCCTGGGGCCCAGGTGCATGCTATCCACCATCTTTGTCCAGTTTTTTTCTCACTGCTGGGACTTGTAGTCCCATAGAAGGTGGATTGCATGCACCTGAGCCCCAGGACAAGATGAAGAACGACAAGTCCCAGCAGGTTATATATAAGGCTCCGAGGTAGAAGGATGTCCGGACCACCATCCACCATCTTTGTCCAGTTTTTCTCTCACTGCTGGGACTTGTAGTTCTCCATCTTCTCCTGTGCTCAGGTGCATGCAATCCACCATCTATGAGACTACAAGTCCCAGCAGTGAGAGAAAAACTGGACAAAGATGGTGGATTGCATGCACCTGAGCCCCAGGAGATGATGGAGAACTACAAGTCCCAGCAGGTTATACATACAATAAGGCTCTGAGGTGAATGGGTGTGGATTGCATGCAACTGAGCCCCAGGAGAAGATGAGGAACTACAAGTCCCAGCAGGTTATAATATAAGACTCCGAGGTGGATGGGTGTCCAGACATCCATCCACCTCGGAGCTTTATATTATAACCTGCTGGGACTTGCAGTTCTCCATCGTCTCCTGGGGCTCAGGTGCATGCAATCCACCATCTTTGTCCAGTTTTTCTCACTGCTGGGACTTGTAGTTCTCCATCTTCTCCTGGGGCTCAGGTGCACGCAATCCACCATCTATGAGACTGCAAGTCCCAGCAGTGAGAGAAAAACTGGACAAAGATGGTGGATTGCATGCACCTGAGCCCCAGGAGACGATGGAGAACTACAAGTCCCAGCAGGTTATACATGCAATAAGGCTCTGAGGTGAATGGGTGTGGATTGCATGCACCTGAGCCCCAGGAGAAGATTGGGAACTACAAGTCCCAGCAGGTTATAATATAAGGCTCCGAGGTGGATGGGTGTCCAGACATCCATCCACCTCGGAGCTTTATATTATAACCTGCTGGGACTTGAAGTTCCCCATCTTCTCCTGGAGCTCAGGTGGATGCAATCCACACCCATTCATCTCAGAGCCTTATTGTATGTATAACCTGCTGGGACTTGTAGTTCTCCAATCTCCATCTTCTCCATGAGCCCCAGGAGAAGATGGAGAACTACAAGTCCCTGTAGTCTAACTACAATAACAGGCTCCGAGGTGGATGGGTGGAGATCAGGCAGTGCACCGCTGATTTCCATTCAATAAAAAACGAGGCAATGTGATGAGGCAATGGCATGGCTTACTTTCGCAGCTCCGCTCAGGCAGAGTAAACGACGGAGCTTACCTGCGTGACGTCACTTCCGGTTTGCGTCTGTAAGATGAATCCCGGAAGTAACACAGCAATAGTAATGCTCCCGGCACCCATAGTGGATACGGACGCACGGGAAGCTATTCAGCGCTGTGCAATGCGCCCATAAGGCGGGATAAAAGCCCGCAAATGAAGCACCACGTCTGCAATCTAAAGATTGCATTGACGTGGTGCTTCATAGGGCAATGGTGGCCGGCGCTCAATCTAATTTTATTAAAGGAATTTTTTTTTTCTTAAAGGGGCCATTGAAAAAAAATATGTTTGTGCCTACAGGAGGGGGGGCGGGGGGTGGGGCGGCACCCAGGCGTCCCCTATGGGCGGGCCGCCACTGCCCCTAACCCTCTAATAAAATTGCACAAAAGGAGATTGAAGGATACAAAATATCCATCTGTCTGTTAGGGGGTCACTGAGTGTCTAGGTGCAACTACAGAGTGCTTTGCCTTAAAATGGATGTAAACCCACTTATCCTTTCTAAACTACTGCCATAGTGCTGATCTATAAGGATATACATGCCTCCTGCATGTATTCTTACCTGTCAAATGTCTCCCCTCTGTCTGTTATAAGAACTAAAAAACTGCAGATTCTGTGGGTGGATCTGTTGTCTGGAGCTAGATGGGTGGAGTTGTGATGTCAGTAGACTCCCTGCCCACCTCTGCCCACCTCTACACTCCCCTTACATACTCCCCTTACATACTATTCTGCTATGATCACTAACATCCAGTCAAAATCCAGAAAAGTAACCACATGACTTCAGAAAAGGAGTGGGGATGGAAATTTTAAAATAATGCCTGTCTCCAGGCTAGTGCCATTCACAGCAAGGGGGCGGACTAAGGTTTTTCTCGGTAAGTCCGTTTTATCTCACTGAACAATAAAAGAGGATTGCTTAGAGCTGGATTAACTCTGTGTAGCAAGACTGGGCACAGATGATAGGAAATCTCACACTGTACATTGTGACATAAAAAAAAAAAATCGGGTTTACATCCACTTAAGGACCGGACCAATATGCTGCCAAATGACCCAAGGGGTTTTTACAATTCGGCACTGCGTCGCTTTAACAGACAATTGCGCGGTCGTGCGACGTGGCTCCCAAACAAAATTGGCGTCCTTTTTTCCCCACAAATAGAGCTTTCTTTTGGTGGTATTTGATCACCTCTGCGGTTTTTATTTTTTGCGCTATAAACAAAAATAGAGCGACAATTTTGAAAAAAATTCAATATTTTTTACTTTTTGCTATAATAAATATCCCCCAAAAACATATATAACAATTTGTTTTTCCCTCAGTTTAGGCCGATACGTATTCTTCTACCTATTTTTGGTAAAAAAAATCGCAATAAGCATTTATTGATTGGTTTGCGCAAAATGTATAGATGTTTACAAAATAGGGGATAGTTTTATTATTTTTATTTTTTTTACTACTAATGGCGGCGATCAGCGATTTTTTTCGTGACTGCGACATTATGGCGGACACTTCGGACAATTTTGACACATTTTTGGGACCATTGTCATTTTCACAGCAAAAAAATGCATTTAAATTGCATTGTTTATTGTGAAAATGACAGTTGCAGTTTGGGAGTTAACCACAGGGGGCGCTGTAGGAGTTAGGGTTCACCTAGTGTGTGTTTACAACTGTAGGGGGGTGTGGCTGTAGGTCTGACGTCATCGATCGAGTCTCCCTATAAAAGGGATCACTCGATCGATGCAGCCGCCACAGTGAAGCACGGGGAAGCCGTGTTTACATACGGCTCTTCCCGTTCTTCAGCTCCGGGGAGCGATCGCGAGGGGGCGGCTAGAAATGAATAGCCGCGCCCTCGTCCCGTATCGCTCCTGAAGCCACGGGAACCGCCGCATGTACGGGGGTGGGGGGTCCCGATCGGACCCCCGACCCATGTCTAGGCAGGGACGTACAGGTACGCCAATGTGCCTGTCCATGCCATTCTGCCGACGTAAATGTACATGCGGCGGTCCGGAAGTGGTTAAGGAAGGCTAGGAGGGCCTGGTAAATATTCCATCAATTAATTCAGAGTGCTGCAATTGTAAGCACCTCTTCAGATTTGTCAATCAGTGGATAGTCCAGATGCCTTGAAAAATGGCTTAGGCTGCATTCACACCTGAGCATTTTGTCGCCTGAAGCATGAAGCTACAAAACGCTAGAGGGCGGATTTGGGCGTTTGTATTCCCATAGAAAGTAATGGAAACGCTCGATTCAAGCGTCTAGCGTGACAATTAGCGTTTCTACGGGCGTTTTGACGCTTTAATCTGTTCTGTGAAATAGAACATTTCACCCAGGCAGAAGATAAAAAAATCTACAAACATAGCAACAAGTGATGAAAGAGATGATCATTTTTCCTATTGGCTAAAATAAAAAACGACGAAGTTCAAAAACGTCGGACAACGCTGTATGCAAACGCGTGAATACGTGTGAATATGCGCGACAAAACGTCGGAAAAAACGACCTAAAATGCTACGCTCAGGTGTGAATACAGCCTTAGGCCTCGTACACTGAGGAACTCGACGGGCGAAACACATAGTTTTGCTCGTCGAGTTCCTTGTTAGGCTGTCAAGGAACTCGGCGAGCCAATTTTATCCATTGCCGTCGAGGAAAAAGAGAACATGCTCTCTTTTTGGCTCGACGAGTTCCTCGACAGTTTCCTCGTCGAAAAATGTACACACGACCAGTTTCCTTGGCAAAAAAAAAAACCCAGCAAGTTTCTTGCTGGTTTTTGCCGAGAAGCTCGGTCGTGTGTACGAGGCCTTAGAGGAAAAAAATATAATTGATTTGTTTTGAAAATGAGCAATTGGTATAGGCGTATGTAAAGCATCGGTAAACAGACTAACACTCCAATACAAACAGTACAGGTAAACTAACTCGAAGGTTTATTTTACATACTGTATGTAAACCAGTCCACCAGTAAATGTACCTAACGACATAGCAACTTTGTGTTAATTTCTATAGTTTAGTCCACAGTTATCAAAGCTTTGCAACATATTTACTGTTCCTCATATGATTGTGAATATGCTTCAACTTGTAGAAATCAATGATTTACTTCATTATTAAAAAAACAATCTACCCACAGCAAACTTGTAAGAAGTACTGCTAGCATGACTGGGGAAAAAAAAACACTTGGTAAATACAGGGAATATCTTTTGTTTAATTATTTTCCTGAGCTTAATACACAGGTTATTGTAGAAGATGGACAAGAAAGATGACTAGGTAGGTTTGGCCCTCTTAGCACGATTTTGCTATATTAGTACATCTATACGTTTTCCCTGCATTGTTTTGGTGGTCAGCACTGTATTTTTCTGAAGAGATGAGATACTTAGCTACTGATGGCTGCAGTATGAACCTTGAGCCCTGGTTCACACTGGGCTGCGGGAGTGAAGCCGTTTGAGTTCAGCTGAACTCGCACGATTTCACTCCCGCTGACAGTCCCGATTTCGGCCGCGATTTAAGAGACATCTGTGCAGGTTTCTGCACAGATGTCTATGTAAATCGCGGCCCTAAATCGCAAAAAGTAGTACAGGAACTACTTTTTGAAATCGGTGCAGCGACGCAGATGCGGCGTCGCACCGATTAGGACGGTGTCATTGCCGACAATTGCCGGCAAATGCCGCCGATTTGAGATGCGATTTCACAAGTAAAATCGCATCTCAAATCGAACCAAATCGTACCCAGTGTGAACCTGGGCTGACACTGAGTTGAAAAAGTATAAAAATTGATGTGGGATTACGAAGTGATAGGAAGGACAAGGGCTAAGATGGCACTCAATAGAACAAGACTTTCCAATCCTCGCAGCCTTCCCACCATGGCTATTCCTAATTCCGTGCAGAAAGGTTAGTTTATGTTTGACTTTACATGCAAAGTTGCAAGGTGAGCTCACAAAATCCAGCAGAAGAGCACTAAATTTGGTGATATGCACATAAGATGTGGAGCAGAGTAAGGAGCATGTAGCCTTAGAACATCTGCTGATAAACCTTCAAAGGCTGTGATGCCTACAACTATGATTAAAAAGGTCACATGTATGCATCATGGATCTTAGAAAAACAACTTGCTGAAACAGTTTATTGGGGGGTAAAGTAGCAACGTGGCCTCCCTCCACCGCGCATCTAAAACCCTTAAATTACTGCAGCACTTTTTGATGTAAAAGAGCTTGGTGTTTGTCATCAACAAACTACCATTTTGAATAGGTGGCCCAATCTTAAAACTCCTTAAACAGTATCAGCTGATGGTCTCCAAGCTATTGAAATACCAACCTGTTTATATCGCATTCCGGCCAGGTATTCCTTCGCTCCAGCGCAGGAGCAGTTTTGTACTGTGCTTTTGTATGTATCGCATCTTTGGACCTTAAAGACAAAACAGGGATTTTTCCCTTATTCCATTAAAAATAAAGAGGGCAAAATATTTAATGTGACGATTACAATATTTTGTAGCTTTATTTTATTTTTTGTAATTTAGTAAAAACCCATTTTTCCAGTTTTGTAGATGGTAAACTAGTCAAACAACCTCTAATGCAAAACACTTGGATATTAGTGATATCACTATAGACCTTTAGGTTGGGTTCACATTATTGCGAATTGGATGTGGGTCTCCACGCATCCAATTCGCATGTCAGTAGATTGTGTCCGGCTCTCTATGGAGCCAGTTCACACATCTCCGGAGCAGCTCCGGTGCGAATTGCACAGGAGTCCCGTGTGTCTTCTGGTCCATTTCTGGTCCGAATTCAGACCAAATTCGGCCTGAAATCGGACCTGAAATGGTGAACGGAGACTCACCGTACCCCTGCTGTGAGCCGCCTTGGGCTGTGGTGGGAACCCAGCCTTAAAGTGAGTCCCTTCACACATTTTTTACATAAACATTTATCTTCAGATTATATGAGCATGCCCTGTGTTCATGTTTATGAGAATAGAGCAACGGGAAGAGGGGCCGTGGTCAGCCAGCATTAGCACCAACTTATGTTAAGGAAAACTGTACCTGTACCAAGCTTTCAGGTATGTCCAGCCATTATTCCTCCTATGTTTAGTCAACTGGTGATGTCTGTTCAGTGTTGCCAACCATTTGTAAATTTAGGGATTGTAAAAAACAGGCACTTTTCTCCTGTCAGTAAATGTCTGTAGACAGGACAAAAGTGGCTGCTAAAAAATTCCCTTTTTGGCCACTCTGAACTGCACATGGGCAGTTCCGGAGCCAACCAATTACAAAACTACCAGGCTCAGTCTGGGATTGAATAGTGGGGCAGTCACATGCCCTCACAGTGGCATCATGTAGCTCATCGGGTTTATCTTATATTCATATGCCCCACCGCACGAGTTGCGGCTGAGCTCAGCAGTTCACAAATTGGCTATGACTGCATATGCGCAGTTCAGAGCCTACAACAAGAATTTTTTTAAAAGCATTTTCCCATCAGACACTTGCGGCCCACAACTGGTGAAGGTCCTCTGGAGGAGGATCTTCTAAGGAGGCACTCTTGAGAAGGATCTTCCAAAGGGGGCACTCTGGAGGAAGACTTTCCAAGGGGGTACTCTGGAGGAGGATCATCTAAGGAGTACTCTGGAGAAGGATCATGTAAGGGGGCACTATGGAGGAGGATCGTCTAAAAGGGCACCATGCAGGAGGATCGTCTAAGGGGGCACTCTGTAGAAGGATCATCTAAGGGGGCACTCTGGAGGAGGATCATATAAGGGGGCACTCAGGAGGAGGATTGTCTAAGAGGGCACTCTGGAGGAGGATCATCTGAGAAGGCACCCTGAAGAAGGATCATCTAAAGGGGCACTCTGGGGGAGGATCTTCTAAGGGGACAATCTGGAGGAGGGTCATCTAAGGGGCACTCTAAAGGTGGATAATGCAAATTGCCAATTTGGAGGAGGATCATCTATGGGGGCACTCTGGAGAATGTAAGGGGACACTCTGGAATATGTAGGGGGGCACTCTGAAGGATATAAGGGAGGCGGGAGCACTGATGTTAGGGGGCAATTTGGGTGCACTGATGTCAGGGGGCACTCTAGGAGCACTGATGGGGACACGGATGCAAGGTAGTAGTCCGGGACTCTGATTTATAGAAGGAATGTTGGGGACTTGGATGTAAGGGAGGACTTTGATGTGAACGTGGTGCTCATCCTGCCTGCTGCACTCTATATGTTTGTTACTTACTCCTGATCACAGCACTCTATAAATTGGGTTGTAGACCTAACCGAGGTGTTCATTGTCTTAGCAGTTGCTGGCTTTAATGA
Source organism: Rana temporaria (assembly GCF_905171775.1). Lineage (NCBI taxonomy): Eukaryota > Metazoa > Chordata > Amphibia > Anura > Ranidae > Rana > Rana temporaria. Next base: position 156,297,911 of record NC_053489.1, on the reverse strand, counting down.
AATTCTTCTTTAAGGTAGGCTCAGTAAGACTTAAATATCCTTTTGTGTGCATTAACACGTATGTATGTAATGAAATATTATGCCTTGTCTGGTTTATTTGTGTCCGTGAGACTGTCAGTTTTAGTGCAGTAATTAGTATTTTGTGGGCACAAGGACTATGGTATATGTGTGCAGTATATACAGCAGGCAAAGATTCTGCCCAATCCCCCTTTAAGACCTTCTCAGTTGCCATGTCCATTGTTCACCATGTCGAGCTACGCACACTGCAGAACTTATTTTTCTGTTCTTTCCCATGGTGCCCCATGTCTTTCATAACTCTAGTCTTGCTCACATTTTGTCGTGCTGTTTTGACTATTTAATTGTAAAGCCAGGCAGATTACTTGTTATAAGTATTGTTAATGATTATTTTTTACTGTTTAAATGCTAAGTTTGGCTTTAGGCACATAGTTACATAGTAGGTTACATATTAGATGAGGTTGAAAAAAGACACAAGTCCATCAAGTCCAACGTACGTGTGTGATTATTTGTCAGTATTACATTGTATACTCCTGTATGTTGCGGTCGTTCAGGTGCTTATCTAATAGTTTTTTTTAAACTATCGATGCTTCCCACTGAGGCCAAAGCTCTTACAGTAAAGAACCTCTACGCAGTTTAAGGTTAAACTTCTTTTCTTCTCATTTTAATGAGTGGTCACATGTCTTGTTAAACTCCCTTCCACAAAAAAGTTTTAACCCTATTGTGGGGTCACCAGTACGGTATTTGTAAACTGAAATAATATCCCCTCTCAAGTGTCTCTTCTCCAGAGAGAACAAGTTCAGTGCTCGCAACCTTACCTCATAACTAATATCCTCCAGACGCTTTATTAGCTTTGTTGCCCTTCTTTGTACTCGCTCCATTTCCAGTACATCCTTCCTGAGGACTGGTGCTATGAACTGGACAGCATACTCTAGGTGCGGCTGAACCAGAGTCTTGTAGAGCGGAAGAATTATCAGTTTATCTCTGCAGTTGATCCCCTTTTTAATGCATGCCAATATTCTGTTTTTTTTGTTAGCAGCAGCTTGGCATTGCATGCCATTGCTGAGCTTATCATCCTCCAAGTCATTTTACATCCTAGATTCCCCCAGAGGTTCTCCCCCCAGTGTATAGATTGCATTCATATTTTTGCCACCCAAATGCATTATTTTGCATCTATCTACATTAAACCTAATTTTCCATGTAGTTGCCCACCCCATTAATTTGTTCAGATCTTTTTGCAAGGTTTCCATATCCTGCGGAGAAGTTATTGCCCTGCTTAACTTAGTATTGTCTGCAAATACAGAGATTGAACTGTTTACTCCATCCTCCAGGTTGTTAAATATTGATTGTCTTAGTTTATAATAGGAGTTTCTGTCATATTTCAGGTTGTCAGTCAAAAATGTGCTTCATTAGTATATTGTCAATAAACTAATTCATGGGGGGGGGGGGTTGTCAACCCTCCCTGTGTCTGTTGTTACCCATTTATGGCTAGCTTCTAACTGTTCCAATTATGATTTATTGACCAAAACTGGATGTGTTGTTTATTCCAGTTTTCTTTCTATTTACACATTGTATTTTAAACACCAATAGATATTATAATTTGTTGAGTTACTGTGCTAGCAAGCTTCAAATATAGTACATGCAAAACCACCATTTTGTCCACCAAGTTGTCCAAGTCTCTTCTTACTTCCAACATGGTCAATATTTTTTTACAGATTTTTTTTCCTTTCTACCTTAACGGGCATGTCTTGTCCATTAAAATATACCCATACATGGAGGTCCCCATTATTCAGTATATTACATAAATGTTTATTGAAACGTTCTATCTTTATTTGAGAGGAGTCATATTAAAGGATCAGTGATTTCCCAATAGTCATTATTAATGTCAAACTGTAAAACTCAGTAACATTATGCGAAACAGTAAAATGTAAAAGATTAATATACATTACTGTATTTGCCGGTGTATAAGGCGACTGGGCATATAAGACGACCCCCTAATTTTACAGTGTTCTAAGATTTTTTGCCTGTACTCACCGTATAAGACGACCCCCCTTCTGAGGCTTCCAACGCTTCATATTTCTTCCTTCTGGAGCCATATTCTTCTTCCTTCTTTCTGGAGCTGGAGCCAATCACGGCGAGCAATGTAATCTATTAATGAATACAAAGCCTGCTTGGATTGGCAGAGGCTGTAACATCATCAGCCCACACCTCTCTGACTCTCAAAGCCAATCCGAGCAGGCTACTGTATGTACCCTGCCCGGATTGGCAGAGGTTGTTACTCCAATCCGAGCAGGCTCTGTATTTATTTGAGTACATCGCTCACCGGGATTGGCTAAGCGGTATATACTGTATGTAGCCGAAGCTACATACAGTATTACCGTACATCCAGCAGGCATCCGAGCAGCTGACCCGGCGTATAAGGCGACCCCTGCTTTTTGGCCAGTTTGTGTAAAAGATAGTCTTATACGCCAGCAAATACAGTACTTTTTCAAACATTAGCAATGCATACTATATGGCCATGTGATCCACCTTGTGAATATATTCTGTATTAAAACACTCCCTTCTTCACCGTCTGACACCAGTCATGTGCCGGTTATACACACATCATAAACAGTGGATTATATGACATCCTCTATCTTGCACGTCTTCTTTTTTCGACAAATTCAGTCTTTTGTGGGGATTTCCTCTCCCTTCCTGGCTTGGTGACAGGTGTCACTATGACAAAAGGTAAGGGGGGTCTCCGGAGCCAGTAAAGTTGTCCTAAAGTTTCTGTAAAGTTTATCTCCTCATGGCAGACCATATGACATCTAGGGGGCCAAGAAACACATGGGACCCAGCGCTGTCAGACTATACATTGGCAATGACGACAACAGCATTTGGCAAATTTTGTATGTTTGGATGAAATTAATGTATAGAAAATGTAGGAATCTCTACACAACAGTTATTAGTATTCTGTATCACTAGATCCCTGATGCTCAGCCATGCACTTTAGACTGGCTTCTAGTAGTTATAGTAGAGATATTTAATGTGCCTACAGGTAATCCTTATTATTCAAACTGCTAACTAAACAAAAAATAATAATTTTAATGTCTAAACTTCCTAGATAAACTGTTCCACACACCGCTGCATATACAGAGCCCTGAATATGTGAGCGCGGGTTCGTATGGTGCTAGTACTATCAGTTATTTTGAAGAAAAAATAAAACTTTGTGTCTTCAGCTTGCAACTTTGGTTGGTGCATTTAAATTCCTGAATAGCAAGGCCAAAGAACACAACTTGCCCAGATTATCAAGTGAATAAGGCAGGATCTTTCTCAGCAAGGTGAAAGGACAATGGTGTCTGTATAAAGCCCTCTCACCAAATCCTGCAGTCAAGACCCAAACGGACGTCCTGGAACAGCAGGCTCTCCTGGTGACCCGACTGATCACTTCACACTGGAACGCTTCACTGTTTGTGCAGGTGTGCCTGGATGTGCACCTGGGGTCCCCCTCTCTCAGGCTGGATGTCCTGACTGGCAACAGAGGTCTAACTCTCATGGTGAAATCACCTGGGAGACAGCATCTCTCCCTTAGGTCTGATCTCTTCCTTCAACTTGTGCTGTCTGAGAATCTCCTCAGGAAATTAAAATGGAGTCTCTCTTTTCCTGCTCTCAAAGCCTGCTGGTCTTAGTAGTTCCTTTCTCTATAGAAGGCTATGGGGCCATTTTATGAGGGGACTACATGGCTCAGAATCCATTGTAGCTGCTCCTGCAGCTTGTTACAATCCCTCCGATTGGCTCCTTAAACTGGCTCCCTTAATTGGCTCCTCTCCTGCCAATAGGAGCTCATGGGAGGATGCAGAGAGTGGGCGGATGCCTGTGCAAACACTGCTTGCATTACATTAGATTCAGTCAGTGAAGAGAAGAAGGAGGAGGAGGGAATATCCCCCACAGAGCTGACAGGTGTGTTCTTTCTGTCAGGAGAGCCTGTGTATTCGTGGCGGCCGCTTGGCAAATCCGCTAGAATAGCAGCGCACCCGCTAAATATGTTTGGTCATAGTAACAGTAGACATGCTTGGGATAAAGTGAAGACAGCATTTCAGGAGAAGAGCCTCATAACAACTGTGAAGAATGGCACTGGCAATGTTATGGTTTTCACTGTATTTACCTGTTTGGCTGCTGTTAAAAAAAAATAGGCTATACAAATCTTATATATGTAGCTAGCCAACCTTGGGATCTTCCCTCTTTTTCATGATTTTTTCTATAAACAGTATGATTAGTGGGAACGTCTCCCTTTTTTGAATTGGTACATGTCCCTCTGAGCAGTGCCCAGCTCCCCACGCTCTTTGTTTGACAATCCCTTATCTATTAGCCTTGAACATTTCCAGAATTAACTTTAAGATTTTATCTCATTTTGACTTCAATGGGATTTTGATTAACATTAATTAACATTTAAACTTAGAAGCAGTTTGGCGAATGTCCTGCAAATCAAACCCAGGAATATTTGGCTCATCACTACTGGCAATATAACATCTCCCTTTTGTTTTCAGACAAGCAAGCACATGGAAAGTTTCCTCTCCCTGGAGATTATTCAAATGTTCTGTAAATTATTCTTATCACGAACGATCAGGTGATTTGGATGGTTTCTAATGTCATGTCATGCAGGCATGTCACATGATTATACTGACTCTTATTTGAGGAAAATAATAATTTCCTTCGTTCAACCCAATAAAATTTTGTAGGCTAAATTAGGTGTTTTATTTGCACACCTTTCCAAGTGGTAAATTAGCATCTGTTATACAGAGACATACTGTATGACCGTCATGCACATGATCATACTCATGTGATCTGAAAATGTAATCTGGTGTTTGGACTTCGTAGTACCTGGAAACAGCATACAAGCCATGTTTGCCTCATTACTGAATTGCTTTGAACTTTTACTCCCAAGTGATTTACACTCAACATTAAAGTGACAGACTTGCTTCCAGGAAAAATTGAGTACTTTTTAGTGTCCCTTTTCCTTTATAACTGACAAAGAAAAATGTTGGGGAAAAATGTACGGCCATGGTGATCGATAGTTTGGAATGTAATAAATGTTATTAAAGATACTGCCAACCAAACAAGCACAATAGTATTGTCTAATTGTGCAATATTAGGTAATGTATGATGTATTTGCAGTAGCTGCTGTAATTCTGAGCAGATTTGCCAAAAGAGATTAGCTAGTTCTCATATAACTCATAGTATGATTTAGGCAATACCTATTTGCAACTGCAAAGGTGGCCAGGTAATTTGTCAATTGTTAACCAGTAGATGCTCTATCATTATATGAAAACCAAAAATGAATACTTTGTGTACTGTTTTTTTTTACACCTCTAGAATCTAGAAGCAGTGAGGTTCTTATTTTTTATCCCACAGCTAAAGCATAATTTATACAAGTTATGTTTTTTCTTACATCATCTTAACCATGTGGGTTGGAGGAAAATTCTGTCAACATACCTTCAAAACGAAAAAGGTGCAAAAAATTATATATGTGATATACTGCGCTGTGCAATAAGTGAACACAAAAATTAACTGCCAACACAGCTGAGACAAAGCAAAAACTAGTGAATATGAAAAAGTGTAGTGCTTATTTTTGTGAAAAAGTCAGTTAACAACACATATCAAATGTTGTAAACATACATACAGGTCATTCTCAAAAAATTAGCATATTGTGATAAAGTTCATTATTTTCTGTAATGTACTGATAAACATTAGACTTTCATATATTTTAGATTCATTACAAACAACTGAAGTAGTTCAATCCTTTTTATTGTTTTAATATTGATGATTTTGGCATACAGCTCATGAAAACCCCAAATTCCTATCTCAAAAAATTAGCATATCATGAAAAGGTTCTCTAAACGAGCTCTTAACCTAATCATCTGAATCAACTAATTAACTCTAAACACCTGCAAAAGATTCCTGAGGCTTTTGAAAACTCCCAGCCTGGTTCATTACTCCAAACCGCAATCATGGGTAAGACTGCCGACCTGACTGCTGTCCAGAAGGCCATCATTGACACCCTCAAGCAAGAGGGTAAGACACAGAAAGAAATTTCTGAACGAATAGGCTGTTCCCAGAGTGCTGTATCAAGGCACCTCAGTGGGAAGTCTGTGGGAAGGAAAAAGTGTGGCAGAAAACGCTGCACAATGAGAAGAGGTGACCGGACCCTGAGGAAGATTGTGGAGAAGGACCGATTCCAGACCTTGGGGGACCTGCGGAAGCAGTGGACTGAGTCTGGAGTAGAAACATCCAGAGCCACCGTGTACAGGCGTGTGCAGGAAATGGGCTACAGGTGCCGCATTTCCCAGGTCAAGCCACTTTTGAACCAGAAACAATACTGGACTGTTGCTCAGTGGTCCAAAGTACTTTTTTCGGATGAAAGCAAATTTTGCATGTCATTCGATAATCAGGGTGCCAGAGTCTGGAGGAAGACTGGGGAGAGGGAAATGCCAAAATGCCTGAAGTCCAGTGTCAAGTACCCACAGTCAGTGATGGTCTGGGGTGCCATGTCAGCTGCTGGTGTTGGTCCACTGTGTTTTATCAAGGGCAGGGTGAATGCAGCTAGCTATCAGGAGATTTTGGAGCACTTCATGCTTCCATCTGCTGAAAAGCTTTATGGAGATGAAGATTTCATTTTTCAGCACGAACTGGCACCTGCTCACAGTGCCAAAACCACTGGTAAATGGTTTACTGACCATGGTATTACTGTGCTCAATTGGCCTGCCAACTCTCCTGACCTGAACCCCATAGAGAATCTGTGGGATATTGGGAAGAGAAAGTTGAGAGACGCAAGACCCAACACTCTGGATGAGCTTAAGGCCGCTACCGAAGCATCCTGGGCCTCCATAACACCTCAGCAGTGCCACAGGCTGATTGCCTCCATGCCACGCCGCATTGAAGCAGTCATTTCTGCAAAAGGATTCCCGACCAAGTATTGAGTGCATAACTGAACATAATTATTTGAAGGTTGACTTTTTTTTTATTAAAAACACTTTTCTTTTATTGGTCGGATGAAATATGCTAATTTTTTGAGATAGGAATTTTGGGTTTTCATGAGCTGTATGCCAAAATCATCAATATTAAAACAATAAAAAGGCTTGAACTACTTCAGTTGTGTGTAATGAATCTAAAATATATGAAAGTCTAATGTTTATCAGTACATTACAGAAAATAATGAACTTTATCACAATATGCTAATTTTTTGAGAATGACCTGTATATATGAAATCTTAATTTCGGTGACACCAAGTCTGGTAAGTCTCCCGCCTTCATCGGTGGTGGTGTCTCTATCCTTTCACAGAGAGGGTCACATTAATGTGGGACTCTTCATTTCAACCTTGCAGTTTTTTCTACACTTTTGGACTGTTATTTGTGTGTGGTCACAATAGAGGACTGCTTCATTCTGTTTTTTTTCCACGGATCACACTCAGTCACTTGGTGTCACCGAAATTAAGATTTCATATATATGTATGTTTACAACATTTGATATGTGTTGTTAACTGACTTTAAGCGCTACAATTTTTCATATTTAAAAAGAAAAAGGTGCACTGTAGACAAATACTATTCAAACTGTAGTTCAAAACAAATATAGGGAGGTTTAGAGAAGTTCTCAGGGTCACATATACAAAACATCTTAAAAAAAATCAATGTTGTTTCCAAATGTCACTTTTTGAACAGCTACATGGAATAATCCCATCGAACATGTTCCTGGAGATGTCTGAACTATCAGACCCAAATTTTCCCTTCTTTCTTGTACAATTTCCCCTAATTTACATCATAAGAAATCAATATAATAATTTTAGTACTAATTACTAGACATGTTGATACAGAATAAATTCATTTGAATGACTACTACTAGCTAGATGCATATGGCCTTGTTTAAATTAGCAGCTGAGACGGAAAGGGGTGCTTGCTTGGTAAAAATAGTCAGTTGAACTAGCCTTCACAAATCACAGTAGGTTAGAGGGGGTGGTACACATGCCGCTGCAAAAAATAATACCACATGATGTATTCAAAAGGCAGTAACGCCACCATACATAGCCAATTTAAGTGAACGGAGAACCGCACCAATATGATGCACTATATGGTTGAAGTGTGGTGAAGTGGACTTTAGATGGGCAACCAGGAGGACACATGTTACATCAAAAGTGCCTATTAACGGCCCTCTAAAAAGCGATACTCTGTAAATGAGGCCTTCTACTTATGCAAGCAACCAGGGTTTTGAGTAGTAAGTGCAGAACCCACTAAATGAATAGTATTGTAAGGGAAGGCTTGCCAATATATAAGATGGCACCTCTGGATCAGCGACGGCCCGTCCATAAGAGGTTCCGCCCCCTGATCTCGATGCACTGGCCCCTAATCTCCTTTTGAGGCACCAGATGCATAGAGTTCTACAGTTTTTTTTACTTTTTTTTTGTGAAGCACATGATTAGAGCTGGAGGTTGTGTTTGGGGCGCCGGGATTGGCTAGGGGGAGAAACTTGGGGAAGTTGCCTGCAACCTGGATGGGGTAAGTACATGACTGGTGGGCTTGCAAGCGGGGCTGGTGAGCGGGAGGATTGGGGAGTTTGTTTGCTGCCTCCCCCAAAATAAATGAAGCACCAGCCGCCACTGCTCTGGACAGACTTCTGTTCACAGGCTAAACATGTTCCCTTTTGTGCTTGCAAGAATTGGACACTGGCTAATGCCTATGCGCATGTGTGTATCGGTGACAGATGCTGGTGCCAAACAGGTTATTTAAACTCATTCAGTGCTCAGGATCAGTTCTGCTTTGTCTTCAGCCCCCTGTGTATCCAGGGACCCTATGATTCTGTATCCTGAATGCAGTTGCTGACCCGGCTTGTCTGGACCACTCTCTGAACTCCGCCTGCACCAACTTCGGCTTGTCCCCTGACCTACTTTCTGTCTGCCCCATTAGCTTTTTCTTTACTGATTGGTTCCAGACCCATCTTTTTTCCTGATCACACACCTGCCTATGTCCTGTACCTGATCCATCCTGTCTGTGTATGACCCAGCATGCCTGACTCTGCTACTCTGCCTATTGTCGCCAGTATCAACTGCCCCCCTGCTTACTGGTTTACCGGAGCCCTCTGATGACTTTTCCTGCCCAGCGTGGACATCTGCCCTACTGCTAGCAAGACTTACAGGCACTCGTGCCACTCTGTACTCCAATACCTCCTGTCTACACTATTAGGGGCCCCAAATCAGAGGTGTAAGAGAGGCCTTCCTCATAATGTCAAGTTCCGCTACTAGGTATGTGATAAGCATATCTAAAATATGAACGCTCATTCTAAACAGCTAGCTCTTTTATAAAGATGCTCTGTCTCTCATTCTCTCTCTCTTTCAATCTGAACAGAGATGGAAAGAATCTATTGCATGCCGTGTATTACCTAAGTAATTATGTATATAAAGTAGATATTTGTTTATATACAGTGCCTTGAAAAAGTATTCATACCCCTTGACATTTTCCACATTTTGTAATGTTAAACGTAAATGTATTTTATTTAGGGTTGTCCCGATACAGATACTAGTATCGGTATCGGGACCGATACCGAGTATTTGTGCAAGTACTTGTACTCGCACAAATGCTCCCGATGCCTGACCCGATACCTGGTCGGCGGCGGCGGTGAGCAGACTCTGGGCGGAGAGGGCGGGCGACATCAACAGGCGGATCGGGCCCGCCTCAGTGGGCGGAGTGGGCAAACTGATTCAGTGGGCTGGGAGGGCAGGCGGATCGTCAATAGGCTGATTGGTCCTGCTCTGTGGGCGGAGTGGGCAAACTGATTCAGTAGGTGGATCGGGCTTAGTGGACGGGCGGCATCAGTGGGCGGAGGGGTTGCCGTTATCTTGGCACACCCTAAGAAAACAAAGAACTTATAATCAAGTTATAGTTTTTAGTTAGATGGCTGGCTTTGACTTTGGCAAATTAAAAGAAAGACACTGAGAATTGTTCATTTGAGGCTTTTTTTTATTTGCCAAGTGTCAAGACTTGTTTCAAACAGCAAATAAATCCTGTAATGAGTTAGATTCATCAGAATAAATCATCTGTTTAGCACAGATTACAGCACATTACTGCTATGCTGTGGTTTAGAGTTCATTTTATAATTCACTGCGTAGCAGCAAACGGTTAACCATTTAGATACAGAGCTATCACTTTTGTAATACAAAATATACAGTATGACACAAACACTGTGGATTCCTCTAGGTTTTGTCCTGCTGACATCAAGCTAGAGCAGCCCTTGAATATCTCAGGTCGCTTTTCCACCAAGCTAGCATCACAAAGAGGTCAGAAACAGTTTGTCTTACACTGGAAACAAATGAGAACTGACTCCTCATATCGGAAAGGGATTAGCTGGATCCTAAATCTGGTTACATTCAGTTTGTGTCAGGGGCTGTGGGTGGTATTTTAATGTCCTAGTTGTTTGGTGTTTAGCCTTTCCTAGATGGGCATAAGTGAACCTCAGTTTGTCAGTGCAGAATGAATACATGTTTACATTAATTGACAAGTCAGTCAAACTGTCACATGGCATTAAAAAAAAGTATCGGTATTCGGTATCGGCGAGTACATGAAAAAAAGTATCGGTACTTGTACTTGGTCCTAAAAAAGTGGTATCTGGACAACCCTAATTTTATTGGAACTTTATGTGATAGACAACACAAAGTGGCACATAATTGTGAAGTGGAAGTGCGCATGCTCGAAATTAACCCAGAACAAGCCAATGCTTCTGACGGTGACGTCATTCTACGCAAATCCCTATTCGCGAACGGCTTACGCAAACGACGTAAACATTTCAAATCTCTACGCGGGAACGACGCCCATACTTAACATTAAGTACGCCTCATAACAGTAGCTTTAATTAAAAAGCCGAACGCAAACGTCATAAAAAAATGCGCCGGCCGGACGTACATTCGTGGATCGCCGTAACTAGCTAATTTGCATACTCGACGCGGAATTCGACGGAAACGACACCTAGCGGCCGCTGAAAAATTGCATCTTAGATCCGACGGCGTACTAAGACGTACGCCTGTCGGATCCATCCGAGATGCCTTCGTATCTTGTTTTGTAGATACAAAACAAAGATACGACGCGCAAAATTTGAAATTACGCGGCGTATCAAGAGATACGCCGGCGTAATTCTTTTGTGGATCTACCCCACCGTCTCTACCATGAAACATGGCAGTGGCAGCATCATGTTGTGAAGATTTTTTTCTTCAGCAGGCATAGGGAAGCTGGTCAGAGTTGATGGGAAGATGGATAGAGCCAAATACAGGGCAATCTTAGAAGAAAACCTGTAGAATCTGCAAAAGACTTGAGACTGTGGCAGAGGTTCACCTTCCAGCAGGGCAATGACCCTAAAAATAAAGCCAGAGTTACAATGGAATGGTTTAGATCAAAGCATATTCATGTGTTAGAATGACCCAGTCAAAGTCTAGACCTAAATCCAATTGAGAATCTGTGGCAAGACTTGAAAATTGCAGTTCAGACGCTCTCTATCCAATCTGACAAAGCTTGAGCTATTTTGCAAAGAAGAATGGACAAAAATGTCACACTCTAGATGTGCAAAGCTGGTAGAGACATCCCCAAAAAGACTTGTAGCTGTAATTGCAGTGAAAGGTGGTTCTACAAAGTATTGACTCAGGGGGGCTGAATACTGTACAAGTGCATGCCACACTTTTCAGATATTTATTTGTAACCAATTTTGAAAAACATTTATTATATTTCTTCCACATCAGAATTATGTGCCACTTTGTGTTGGTCTATCACATAAAAACCCAATAAAATATATTTACGTTTTTGGTTGTAACATGACAAAATGTGGAACATTTTTAAGGGGTATGAATACTTTTTTAATGCACTGTATTTGCAGGTGTACTTATCATTTGTTTGGTGGTCTTACATGCAACTTATTTAACCACTTAAGGACCGCCTCCTGCACATATACGTCGGCAGAATGGCACGGCTGGGCACATGTTAGTACAGGTACGTCCTGTACTAGTATCCAGCCGCGGGGGCGCTCCCGCGACCCGGTCCGAAGCTCCGGGACCGTGGGTGCCGCGGACCCGATTGCCGCTGGAGTGTGGCGATCGGTCCCCGGAGCTGAAGAACGGGGAGAGCCGTGTATAAACACGGCTTCCCCCTTCTTCACTGTGGTGGCTGCATCGATCGTGTCATCCCTTTTATAGGGGGACACAATCGATGGCATCACTCCTACAGCCACACCCCCCTACAGTTGTAAACACACTTCAGGGAACACATAACCCCAACAGCGCCCCCTAGTGGTTAACTCTAAAACTGCAACTGTCATTTTCACAATAAACAATGCATTTTAAATGCATTTTTTGCTGTGAAAATGACAATGGTCCCAAAAATGTGTCAAAATTGTCCGAAGTGTCCGCCATAATGTCGCAGTCACGAAAAAAATCGGTGATCGCCGCCATTTGTAGTAAAAAAAAATTTTTTTTTAATAAAAATGCAATAAAACTATCCCCTATTTTGTAAACGCTATAAATTTTTCGCAAACCAACCGATAAACGCTTATTGTGATTTTTTTTACCAAAAATAGGTAGAAGAATCCGTATCGGCCTAAACTGAGGATTTTTTTTTTTTTTATATATTTTTGAGGGGATATTTATTATAGCAAAAAGTAATAAATATTGCATTTTTTTCAAAATTGTCTTTCTATTTTTGTTTATAGCGCAAAAAATAAAAACCGCAGAAGTGATCAAATACCACCAAAAGAAAGCTCTATTTGTGGGAAAAAAAGGACGCCAATTTTGTTTGTGAACCACGTCGCATGACCACGCAATTGTCTGTTAAATTGACGCAGTTCCGGATTGCAAAGAGGGGCAAGGTCCTTTAGCAGCATTTTGGTCCGGGTCTTAAGTGGTTAAAAATTTTACTTTTACAATTATCTTTTGTGTGATTTTGGGGCTTTTCTATAAGTCATAAATATAGAAAACAATACTATTTCTTCAGAGACATTTTTAGTGAATTAATATGTAACATAGAACTGACTCTGCAGTCCAATGTCTGAACCTATTTGCAGTTTCGTGACATTTGTTCAAACAGGAAACTTGGCGTTGGTAATGGTGTCCCTACTATTTATTTTGTTCTACTTTACCTGAGTAGTTTTAAGAGGAAAAGCAAGTCTCCTACTCTGACTGGTAAAGTATTTTTCTTTCATACTGTGAATATGATGAATGGTGTATTGCTGGGCTGTATTTAACAGAGTATTTGCAGGCCTGCACTTTAAGCAAAAGGACAAGTTAACAGGCCAAAAAATTGGTTCCACAGTGGTAAAAATTTTAGATTGCAAGCTAAACTGATTTTGGGTTAGGAATTGTTCTGAATAATCTGTGTATCCAATGACGTGCCACAAGTACTTTGGTTATGACTGTTGGGGCGATTTACCCTCTTTATTTGTCCTGGTGATCAATGTCACATGTATAGAAAGTGTGAAAACAACCACGATCTTCCAGTTGTTACCAGGACAGGAGTTTCACTTTAGAGAGACCGTCTCTCACATCCTATTGTGTCTCTTGGTCAGGAAAAAATAATTATCAGACAGCGGTGAAAAAAAAAGGGTTAGACTAGCCTGTATTACCCCTTTCTTTTAGTCTGTTTTTCAATTTACAGTGCTGTGATAGTTTGACTAACAATTATCTGTAGCACATTATTTTTTTACATCATTTATTTTGGGTGGTGGTATTTAACCACTTGCCACCCCCAAACTGTAGATTTACTGCTAGCAGGTGGTAGCAGCAATGTACTGGTATGCCGCTGAGCACATGCACATTGGCACACCCCCTGTGGTATGCAGCGGTGCAAACCCATGCCTGATGTGTCCACTGAATGACTGTGATCCTTGTAAGTGGCTGGGGTAGCATGTGATCGATATGATTGTTAATCGTGATCACATGGTTACATGGAAACAAAACAATCATGAACTGCTTCCATTCATGACTGTTTTGCTTTTTATTATGATGCTGTGATTATTGGCCCACAGCTATCACATGGTATATCACCTGGGGCAACCACAGCACCCTGTACCATGTAATTAGCTGTAGCCAATCACAGATCACAATAGTAAGCAAGCTGTCATGAATGAAAGTATTGCTTATAACAGTGATCATCATTGTTATAAGCAATAATTGTGTAAATATAAAAAAAAATATTTAATGGAGCAAACCCCCTGCAGAGTAGTACAGTGTTACTATGTTGGCACTGCACTGAACTACTCTGATGACAGTATGTAAAATAAAAATCGTAAAAAATGAAAAAAGTGTTGAAAAGTTGAAAATATATACATTTTTTATTACATATTTTCACCAGTCAGAATCCCTGATCATCGCCACACCAATCATAGGATGATGATGTACTGCACTGTGACAGTATGTATCCCTCACATTCCTCTTCATTCCTTTCCTTATCAGATTATTAGGATCCCTTTAAAAAGATAAAAATATTACTCATTCCTTCCTATAACCATTCGTACACGAAAAAAAAAAAGAAAAAGTAAACATTTTTTTTTTAATTTCCCCTCCCTCTATTCCCCTCTATAGATATTTTATTAAATTTGCTGAGGACCGAAATTCATCCCATTGCTGCCACATTTTTGGCATTCAATTTTTTATAAACCCTTATTCCCTTTTCTAGACAGTGTATCACGGGAAACCCCTGTTGCGTCAGAGGGGCAGCGTCACTCATCCACGTCACAGATGGCCCCGCCCTCGGTTATAAAAGAGCTGTCAACAGCTTGCGCGTCATTTGGTCGAGGCAGGATCGTGCGTCATTCCTCGCTGGAGAGCATCGCTGGAGAATGGATCATCGCTGGACATCGAGAATGGATTACAACGCTGGACATCGAGACTTGATTACATCACTGCAATCGTTTTTATTTTTTTATTCTTAATAAAGGACTTGTCCCAAGCCGTCTCCTGTCGTTTTTAAAATGTTCACACTTTTTTTGTGAAATGGTAGGGGTACAATGTACCCCTTACCAATTCACATAGGGGTGAGGGAGGATCTGGAGTTCCCTTTGTTAAAGGGGGGCTTCCAGATTCCAATAAGCCCCCTGCCCGCAGACCCCCACAACCACCGGGCAACGGTTGTGGGGATGAGGCCCCCCCCATGTTGAGGGCATGTGGCCTGGTATGGTTCGGCAGGAGGGGGGGGGCACTCTCTCTTTCCTCCATCTTTTCCTGCAGCCTGCCAGGTTGCATGCTTGGATAAGGGTCTGGTACGCCATTTTTTTAGACCAGTGCAGATATGGCTTGTTGTATCTCTTCTAGTGAGATTTCTCTTTCTAGATCTATTGTTTCTTTAGAAAAAGAAGGTGATACTGTTTCCTTGATATATTGCCTTATTTCTTCTAAATTTTCCTCCCTTTCTTCATTTTCTTGTTGTCTTTTTGTATTATAAAACTTAGAGTAGTATGTATGAAATTTTTTAGATATTTCTTTAGGATCATAAGTGGGCTTCAAGATTTTTACTATAGAGGTCAGGGGTCGTTGTTGTTTTAATATTCTAGCTAATTCTTTACTTTCACAGTTTTATTTCCATGGTGATATTGTTGGGCTCTCTTTTTATGCCTCCATCGCAGGGACTGTTCATCAAGCAAGGTTTGTAGTTCCCTTAGTTTGTCCTTTAATATTATTCCCTCCGACAAATTAAAACTTTGCTTATGCGTATTTTATAATAATGAAATTTCTCTCAATTTCTCTCAATAGATATTTTTTGTTCTTTTTCCTTTTTTATTCTTGCTCCATGCTTGATGAACTGTCCTCATACTACACATTTTAATGTCTCCCATTGTATGGGGATTGAGGTTTCATCTGTTCCATGTTTCTGTATGAGTTCCTTTATTGTTTATCGGATTTATTTTTCAAATTTTTTATCTTTAATCAGATTATCATTCAATCGCCATATCCCTCTTGACTTCTTATACTCTATTACCTCTAAATCCATATAGATCGGGGCATGATCTGACCAGAGAAACTTACCAAAATCTGTGGAGGGAGTCATCATCAGACCTGTTTGATTAATAAAAAAGTAATCTATTCTATGGTATGAATTATGTATATTTGAATAGGAAGAGTAATTTCTTTCTGTCTGATGTTGAGCCCTCCATATAGCTACCATTTGATATTTCCCAATAAATATTTAAATTCTTCTAGTTAGCTATTATTTCTGTATGATTAGGTTGCAGTGGTGTCAATCTTTGGATCCATTATGAAATTAAAATCTCCTCCTAATATTATTGTTTCTTCTGCTTTATCCATTGCATCCAAAAATACTTGTATCCCATTTTTAATTTGTTCATAATTTGGTAAATAAAAATGTATAATTGTAAATATCTTCCCATATAGTAAGACCTTTATAATTAAAGGCCTGCCATCTTTCCCCTTCCAGGTTTGTGTTATTTGATGAAGTATGTCTTTTTTATTTAAAAAAATAATAATTAATCCTAATTTTTCCAAAAATTGTGACAAAAAAAACAAAAAACTCACCATGCCTCTTACTAAATACCTCAGACTGTTTATGTTGCAAAAATGGGTTATTTGGGGGGTGTTTGTACTGTCCTGCCATTTTAGGACCTCAAAAAATCAGATAAGCTGTCAATATTTCAGAATTTACCAGTTTTCAAATATACTGTATATGTCATATTTTGTAGACTTTTACACAAAACTAAATACTATACATAAATTTTGGTTATTTTTACCAAAGAAATGTAACTGACTACATTTTGGCCTACATTTATGAAGAAAGGGTATTTGTTGGCAGAAACTAATAAAACATTTTTTTTTTAAAGTTTCTGTATTTTGTTGTATCCAAAATAAATAAAAAGGTTTGCCTATATATATACTTTAAACTTGAGAGAGGAAGCTTCACAGGACAGATTTCTGGAAACAGGTCCACCTACCCTACATTATGGAATCTTGCTTCAGGGAATTATACAGGATGCACAGTAAGGGAAGTCTGGTTATTACTTTAGCATGACAGGAGAGTGTGACCGACTCTCAATGGAGCCAATTTACACAGCTCTGGGGTGGCCGCGGTCTGCATTGCACAGGGGTTCTGTGTGTCTGGTTTCAGGTGTAAATTCAGGCAAAAATTCGGACCTGATTCACACCTAAATCGGTGTACAGGAATGCACCGGCCCCCCTGCTGGGACCCACGGTCGCATCAGTTTAAACCCAGCTTCAGTCATTGCAGTGTTTCCTTTAATTGTTATTTAAATAATGTTTCTACACTGGTATTAGCCAAAAGTTTTAATAGATAATTCTGTGTGTAGGACTTGGCTTTGCATTAGTATTTTATAAATTGCATGACAGGTAAAAGTAGTGAAAAGGTAGAGTAAATATTGAGAAACTTTAAACTCAACACAAAAGATAACAGCAAGAAAACATGATAATCATAATAGTGGACTTAATGTATTGTCTTATCAGTTACCTTGAGATATCAGAGAAGGTGTAAGAAAAAGACAGCAGCACACAGCAAACAGTTTCAGCTTTTCTAGAAATTGCAATACCAGAGGGGATGACATGCTGAGTAATCAATGACTTGTAATTACTAGAACAGTATGAAGGAAACACGAAATAGCCTTTTCACACTAAAGCCTAGTAAACACGATCAGAAAAATCGGCTGATCGTATGATAATCTAAACGTTAGTACACAGCTTTCGAGAGCCAATCACGACAGTTCATCCAAAATGATCTGGATGAACAAACACAACATTTTATCAGATTGTATGATTTTTGTTTATTCAGTACAGTATTCCTCCACAGAAAAATCAGAAGTGCAAGATCACGCATACTCAGAAACGAAAGAATACATTACTATACAATACATTACATCAGTTCTGAAGTTGTAATCTGTAGTACAAGAATTTCCATAACTTTAGTAACTTCTTAATTTTTGATATGAAACTACAATGCCAAAAAAAATGGATGATCATTCGTCCGATATTTTCATTGTGTGGCTTTAGAAAACTTGTCATTTTTAGATGGCTGGAGACCAGAGCGGGAAATTGAACCTTTAATGGGATGACTCCGTTATTATGGAAGAGAAATAAAAAATGCTATATAGTGTGCTCAATAGGGGGATCAATGTGGCTGCAATTGGAGGCATGGCTAATGATATTAGGCAGAATAGAATAGATTTCAGCTATACATTGTACTTGATGTCCTCCTCCTGATGTCCACATTGTGAGGCAGGTTCTGTCAGTGGACTGGGGTACAGGGAACTCACCAGAAAAGCTCTGGGGAATAAAGCCTCGTACACATGCTCGGTTTACGAGGCTTTCAGGTTTCTCGAAGAAAACTGCCCAGAATCTAGACGAGAAAAATAGAGAACATGTTCTCTATTTTATCGTCGTGAGATTCTCTGCAGTTTTCCTGCCGAGAAACCTGCGCATGCTCGAAATGACTTAGACGCATGCGCGGTAGCTTCCTAGGCATAGGTAGGGTGCAGCAAGATGGCGGTGATGGCATTGAATGTGACGAGCGCATGCTCGTTGTACGCGTTGACGTCACCGCGTTCTTGCCTTGCAAGAGAACCGCGGTTCTTTTGAAAGGAGAGTCTGTACACTTGGGCGGCAAGAGATTCTTGCCAAGAATCTCGTCAGGAAAAACAACGTTTTTTTCCTGATGAGATTCTTGCCTGTGTGTACAGGGCTTAAGTTAAATTAGCATGCTAAGCATGATGCTGCTAGAAAGTGGGTGTAGTTACTGTGAGTGATGTGATTAAATAGGCATGTTTACCAGCAACAGACTATTCTTAGCATAAGAATGTAGGACCAGTTTGTGGTAAAGTATTTTTTGATCATTAAAGTTTCCAATCAGTTTTTCAGCAACAAAGTAGACGACCTAACCTGCACGCTATCGAAACCGACAGAGACTGCTCACAAACATTTTAAAAGCCTATCAGAGACTGCTTGCATATTACAAATGACTGTTAGCAGTGGTGCCTGGTGCTCCAGCAGGGGGGGAGGCAAACAGACCACTGACCCCCCCTCTGTGGGTGGTACTCACACGGTCAGGCTCTTGGCGGCAGGTTCAGAGCAGATGGCGGATGCAGAGCCGATGACGGCAACCGTCTTCCGGATCACCCTGTACATCCTCCCCACCCACGCTACTGGCCAATACAATCGCTTCTCCTCTCAGCCAGTCGCGCTCCTCCTGCTTCCTCATTGGCCGAGAGGAGAAGCAGGAAGACAATAGCAAATATTATTTTGCTATTGCCAAACAAATGGGTGGGCTCAGAGCGCAGTTCTCTGTACCCCGGCCACCCCTTTTTTAAGCCAATTAGAATCTCATGCTCTAATCACATGCTTAAAAAAAAAAAATAGACTTCTATGCGTCCGGCGTCCCACATGCAGGGCCGGACTGGCAATGAAAACCAGCCCTGGAAATAATTTCATACCAGCCCCACAGCATTAATATACCAGCCCAAAAAAAAGAGAGAAATCCATGAGAGAGCCAGAAAGGGGCCGAGCTGCAATGGTGAGAGAGAGGGGTGCAACGATGAGAGAGGGTGCAACGGCGAGAGAGAGAGAGGGTGCAACGGCGAGAGAGGGGGTGCAATGGCGAGAGCAGAGGCGTTTCTACTGAAACTGTGCCCCTGTCAAAACATTTGAAACCCATCTTTCAGATAACCATAACAAAAAAAAACACCCAAGATTGCAGTAATATCAGCACCCATAACTGCGGCCTTATCATCACCCATAAATATGGCCTTACCAGCACCCATAAATGCAGCAATATCATCACCCATAAATATGGCCTTACCAGCACCCATAAATGCAGCAATATCATCACCCATAAATATGGCCTTACCAGCACCCATAAATGCAGCAATATCAGCACCCATAAATGTGGCAATATCAGCACCCATAAATGCGGCAATATCAGCACCCATAAATGCGGCAATATCAGCACCCATAAATGTGGCAATATCAGCACCCATAAATGTGGCAATATCAGCACCCATAAATGTGGCAATATCAGCACCCATAAATGTGGCAATATCAGCACCCATAAATGTGGCAATATCAGCACCCATAAATATGGCCTTACCAGCACCCATAAATGCAGCAATATCAGCACCCATAAATATGGCCTTACCAGCACCCATAAATGCAGCAATATCAGCACCCATAAATGTGGCAATATCAGCACCCATAAATGTGGCAATATCAGCACCCATAAATGCAGAGGAATCGTGCGGTGTATCATGGGCACAGCACTGGGCAGAAAGGCAGAGTGGAATGGAACATCAGACAGTGGTACACATACAGGTCACACTCACTGGCAGTGGCACTGTGATGGTCAGGGACACGCAGCAGTGCAGGGGGTGTTTCCTTGTAATGGATACAGTCCTCTGCCAATGCTGCGCCAGTGCCTCTGACACTGTACAGGGGGAGAGAGGGAGCACACACGCACAATCACACATGATGATGACTTTAAGGCCTCTTTCACACTGGGGCGGTGGGGGCATCGGCAGTAAAGCGCCGCTATTTTTAGCGGCACTATTCAGCTGCTAGCGGGGTGCTTTTAATGGCCACAAAGCGCCGCTTTGATTTCAATGGGCAGGGGCGCTTTAGGAGCCGCTCCTACTGCGCCTCAAAGATGCTGCTTGCAGGAACATTTTTAATGTCCTACCAGCGCACCGCTGCAGTGTGAAAGCACTTGGGCTTTCACACTGGAGTGAATGGAACCACTCTTTCAGGGCGCTCTGCAGATGCTATTTTTTGCGTTATAGTGCCTGCAAAGCGCCTCAGTGTGAAAGGGGTCTTAGACTACTTTCACACTGAGGTACTTCACAGGCGCTACTAAATAGCGCCTGCAAAATGCCCTGAAAAAGCCTATTTTCTCACTCCAATGCGAAAGCTTTCACACTGGAGCGGTGCGCTGGCAGGATGCGCAAAAAAGTCCAGCTAGCCGCATCTTTGAGGCCCTGTAGGAACGGTGTATACACTGCTTCTAAAGCGACCCTGCCCATTGAAATGGGCAGCGGCGCTGAACCGCCAGCAAAGCGCTGCTGGAGCGGCGCTTTGCGGGCGTTTTTTTTAATCCTTTTGGACCGTTAGCATTGTGCTGGCAGGACGCTCAAAAAAGTCTTTGAGGCGCCCTGCTAGCGGCCGAATAGCGCCGCAAAAACGACAGTAAAGCGCTGCTAAAATAGCGACACTTTACTGCCGACGGCGCAACGCCACAGTGTGAAAGTAGCCTAGATTGTAAGCTCTAACGAGCAGGGCCCTCTGATCATTCCTGTATTAAATTGTATTGTAACTATAATGTCTTCCCTGATGTTGTAAAGCGCTGCGTAAACTGTTGGCGCTATATAAATCCTGTATAATAATAATAATAATAATAAGTCACATGCCCCTCCCCCATCCTCTCTGAGATTATTATACAGATTTCAATTTTATTGCAAGGACAGCAAAGGTAGGTGACAGAGAGAGAAGGGGGGTGCAGATATGGGACATTGGGATGGGAGCACAGGGGGACCCTGGGATGGGGGAGAGGAGTATGGGGGGGACACTGGGATGAGGTAGGGGAGTACGGGGGGGAACACTGGGATAGGGGAGGGGAGTACGGGGGGGACACTGGGATAGAGGAGGGTAGTACGGGGGGACACTGGGATAGGGGAGGTTAGTACGGGGGGAACACTGGGATGGGAGCACAGGGGGGACACTGGGATGGGGGAGGGGAGTACGGGGGGACACTGGGATGAGGAAGGGGAGTACGGGGGCGGACACTGGGATAGGGGAGGGGAGTACGGGGGGGGGGACACTGGAATAGGGGAGGGTAGTATGGGGGGGAACACTGGGATGGGAGCACAGGGGGGACACTGGGATGAGGGAGGGGAGTACGGGGGGGACACTGGAAAAGGGGAGGGGAGTACGGGGGGACACTGGGATAGGGGAGGGGAGTACGGGGGGGAACACTGGGATGGGAGCACAGGGGGGACACTGGGATGAGGGAGGGGAGTACGGGGGGACACTGGGATAGGGGAGGGTAGTACGTGGGGGGGGGGGCACTGGGATGGGAGCACAGGGGGGACACTGGGAGGAGGGAGGGGAGTACGGGGGGGATACTGGGATAGGGGAGGGGAGTTCGGGGGGGACACTGGGATAGGGGAGGGGAGTACAGGGTGGGGGAAACTGGGATGAGGGAGGGGAGTACAGGGTGGGACACTGGGATAAGGGAGGGGAGTACGGGGGGGGGGACACTGGGATGAGGGAGGGGGGACACTGGGATGGGGGAGGAGATCACAGGGGGGACACTGGGATGAGGGAGGAGATCACAAGGGGGACACTGGGATAAGGGAGGAGATCACAGGGGGTACACTGGGATGGGGGAGGGGAGCACAGGGGGGACACTGAGATAGGGGAGGAGATCACAGGGGGGACACTGGGATGAGGGAGGAGATCACAGGGGGGACACTGGGATGGGGGAGGAGAGCACAGGGGGGGCACTGGGAGGAGGGAGGGGATCACAGGGGGACACTGGGATGGGGGAGCACAGGGGGGACACTGGGAGGAGGGAGGGGATCACAGGGGGGACACTGGGATGAGGGAGGGGGGTACAGGGGGGACACTGGGATGGGGGAGGGGAGTACGGAGGGGCACTGGGATAGGGGAGGGGAGTACGGGGGGGACACTGGGATAGGGGAGGGGAGTACGGGGTGGGGGGACACTGGGATGGGAGCACAGGGGGGACACTGGGATGAGGGGGGAAGTACGGGGGGACACTGGGATAGGGGAGAGGAGTACGGGGGGGACACTGGGATAGGGGAGCGGAGTACGGGGGGGGGCACTGGGATGGGGGAGGGGAGTACAGGGGGGACACTGTGATGAGGGAGGGGAGTACAGGGGGGACACTGGGATGGGGGAGGGGAGTACAGGGTGGACACTAGGATGGGGGAGGGGAGTACAGGGGGACACTCGGATGAGGGAGGGGAGTACAGGGGGGGAGCACTGGGATCAGGTGATGGAGAGCTTTTAATACAGAAACATTACTCCCCTCCCCCATCCGATCACCCCTCCCTCCTGTACATTGTATTACCCCCCCCGGTACTGCAATTGTCCTATCCTGTCCGTCCCCTCTAATATTAGAAAATAGATAATGTCCATTTTTTCACCTTGTGCTCCAGCCTCCAAGGCAGGGTGGCGACGCCGTTCACTTCTCCTCTGTGGCTCTCTCCCCTCACTCGTGACCCTGCAGAGACATTGTGGGCTGTCCTGGCGCCGCACGGGAAGATGGAACATGTCCCAACGTTTGTTTCTCCCGCTCGGCTCCTCCCCTGAGACACATGATCAGTAATACTGCTCACTGATTAGCTAGGCAAGAAGGGAAGTGCGGCGGCGAGCATGGCGGCCGCAACCCGCCGGCCCGCGGCTGCTTTTAACTACTGCAGTGACAGTCTGGAGCTATGCAAAAGCAGCCCCAGGGAACTCCGCACAATTGAAAAGAACGGCGGCGGCGATGGCGGCCGCAGCTACGGCCCGCCGCTGATTGTATTTGATTGACAGGCAGGCAAAAGCAAGCGGCCTACCGGGAATTTTCCCGGTATCCCGGTAGGCCAGTCCGGCCCTGCCCACATGTAGAGTAGGGGTCCGGCGCATGGATTAGGGAGGCTGCGCCCCGTGGGGAGTGGCCTCCACTGGCTGTTAGTGATTTATGACATAGAAACATAGAAAAGTGATGGCAGAAAAAAGACAGAGTAGTCCATCAAGAATGCCTGTTTTTTTGTTTTGTTTTTTACTTTTTTCATTTTTTTGTATAGATCTGTTTGTCCCAAGCATGTTTGAAGGCTCTGACATGTTGCAGACTGTCATTTCTCACATACTAAAAATGGCTGTCAGAGACTGCTAATATTGGATCAGAGACTTCTCACAAGTAACAAAAGACTGCCATAAACTATTTGCAAGTTGCTTAAGACTGTTAGACATTGTTGACATGTTACAATAGACTGTCTAAGGCTGACCACATGTAAGAAAAAACCGTCAGGGACTGCTTGCATATTACAAAAGACCATCACACTGCTTGCATGCTAATGCATACCACTGTGCTCCAAATGACATAGTAAAATCTATGAGACGTGTGCTCTGACAATGATGGGAAACATTACAGGGTGCCATATGGTTTAGCTGTACACCGCGGCATGTAAAAATCAATGCTGTATGAAGCTTTTATGTCATAATGCCGCGTACACACGATCATTTTTCAGGTTCTAAAAAACAACGTTTTTCAGGCTCTAGAAAAAACAAAGTTTTTTTCAACTTCATCATTAAAACGGCGTTGCCTACACACGATCGTTAAAAAAAATGCTGTAGCAGAGCTCGGTGACATACAACATGTACGATGGCACTATAAAGGGGAAGTTCTATGTGGATGGCGCCACCCTTGGGGCTACTTTAGCTGATTTTGTGTTAGTAAAAGACGATTTGCGCTTTTCTGTCTGTTAAGCCTCGTACACACGACCGAGGAACTCGACGGGCGAAACACATCGTTTTCCTCATCACGTTCCTTGTTAGGCTTGTCGAGGAACTCGACAAGCTTTCTTTGGGTACACACTGTCAAGACAAAATCTCCTCGTTCTCAAACGCGGTGACATACAACACATACAACGGCAGGGGAAGTTTGATTCCACTGGCTAAACTCTTGGGGGTGGTTTTGCTAATCTCATGTGTTTGCGTGTTAAGTAAAAGTTTGTTAAGAGACGATTTGCACTTTTCAGTCTGTTACAGCTTGAAAAATTTGTTATCTCCATTACAAATGCTACTTTTACTCCCGTCTCATACTTTATTCTGAGCAAGCGCGGGTTTCTTTGCATACACACTCGAGTTTCTCGTCGAAAACCAGCCCGTCGAGGAACTTGACGAGCCAATTTGAGACTCCCGTCGAGGAAATAGAGAACTTGCTCTCTTTTTGGCTCGTCGAGTTTCTTGACAGTTTCCTCGACGAAAATGTACACACGACAGGTTTCCTCGGCAAAAAAATATCTCCCAGCAAGTTTCTTGATGGTTTTTGCCGAGAAACTTTGTCGTGTGTACGAGGCCTTACAGGGTGATGAATGTGCTTACTCCATTACAAACGGTAGTTTTACCAAAGCGAGCGCTCCCGTCTCATAACTTGCTTCTGTGCATGAGCGGATTTTTCATGTCGTTAAAGCCCCCACACGACCATTTTTTACAACCCGAAAAACGACATTGTTTAAAAGGTTGTGAAAAAATAGAGCATGTTTGAAATTTTTTCAGAACCCGAAAAATGTTGTGAAGCCCACACACAATCGTTTTAAATTACATTTTTAACCACTTGACACCCGCACGCCGTCATATGACGTCCAAAACAGGGACCTGTTATCCCGGGTGGACGTCATATGACGTCCTGGGCTTTGCGGGGGGATATCTCAATGATGCCTGCACCCGGAGGCATCATTGAGATATCATTTTTTAGCGACGGCGATCCTGCGCACCGTAAGAATGATCATAGCGGCGGTTCCGCCGCTAGATCGTTCTTACAGGTGGCGGGAGGGGACATCCCCCCCTCCCACAGCCATCCGGTGCTTCTCCGGGCTCTCCCGTCCCACCGGGGGCCCGGAGAGATGATCGCCATCCGCCCGATGTTTGCCATAGAGAAGACTGGTGATCAGATGGTCACCAGTCATCTCTATGACCGTCGGAGGCCCGGGCGCAATGTGATGACGTCACGCCCGGGTCCCCGTAAGTAAACAAACCGCAATTGCGGCTAGTTTGAATGAGATCTGTGAATTTTTTTTTCACAATCTCATTCTTTCCAGCCTGGAGGAGAGATGTGGGGTCTTATTGACCCCGCATCTCTCCTTAAAGAGGACCTGTCACACACATTCCTATTACAAGGGATGTTTACATTCCTTGTAATAGGAATAAAAGCGATTGAAAAAAAAAAAGTGTAAAAAAAAGTGTAAAAAATAAAGAAATAAGTAAAATAAAAAATAAAAAATAATAATAAAAAAATTAAAATGCCCCTGTCCCCGGTAGCTCGCGCTCAGAAGCGTACACACACGTAAGTCCCGCCCACGTATGTAAACGTGGTTCAAACCACACATGTGAGGTGTCGCCGCGTGCGTTAGAGCGTGTGCAACAATTCTAGCACTAGACCTCCTCTGTAACTCTAAACTGGCAACTTGTAAAAATTTTAAAGTGTCGTCTATAGAGATTTTTAAGTAACAAATTTAGGCGCCATTCCATGAGTGTACGCAATTTTAAAGCGTGACATGTTAGGTATCTAGTTACTCGGCGTAACATCATCTTTCATATTTTACCAAAAAATTGGGCTAACGTTACTGTTTTGTTATTTTTTAATTTATGAAACCATTTTTTTTACAAAAAAAAGCCGTTTGAAAAATGATTGCGCAAATACGGTGCAAGATAAAAAGTTGCAATGACCGCCATTTTATTCCCTAGGGTGTCTGCTAAAAAAACATATATAATGTTTGGGGGTTCTGAGTAATTTTCTAGCAAAAGAATGATGATTTGTACATGTAGGAGAGAAGTGCCAGAATAGGCCCGGGAAGGAGGTGGGTTTTAAAGCCCGGTATTGAAGTGGTTAAAAAACATCATTTTTTACAACCCGAAAAATTATTGTGTGTACGCGGCATAAGGCTTCATACCCATTATCCTTCAGTGCTTCTCTAGTGGATCCTCCTGGTTGAAGAACAGTGGAAGGCTGATAGGAAAGGGCTGAAAAGACACACAGCAGCTGCATGCATGTCTGTATTCAGGGCCACCATTAAAAATCATGCGGCCCTCTACAGCTTACATTACAGGGCCCCTTTGAACATCAAGAGGACAATGATGAAGCAGAATGTCTAGAACAGAGTTGTCAATTGTGGGTGTGGCAAAATTGTGCCAATAGTGGGGGGAAAGGGGGGCTTATAAATTGAGCCTACATACAGAGTGCAGGTGTCAGGAGTGACTATCAGGAGCCAAGTCACTTCTTATTACTTCTCTTGCTCCTGGAAGCAAAAAAAGAAAATAAAGAAAAAGCCCTCTCTCTGACCCCGGTCCTCCTGCTGAACTAGTGGGGCACAGGGACCCTTACTATAACTGCATTGTAATACTCTATCTGAGCCCCATGGAAAATAAAAAATTCCCTTCTCTGATCATGGGCCCCACTTTTAGAAAGCACACCAAAGAGACAGCATGCAGGAGTTTTGGTACTTACTTACAGAAAGCGCACCAAACCACAGGACCTATTAGAACTCGCAGCTAACCCGCATCAAACCTGTCGGTATATTGCGCTGCTTCCACAGTGCCATCAAACCGCACGACATCAGTCTAAAAGTAGCCTTATGCTGTGTACACACGATCGGAATTTCCGACAACAAATGTTCGATGTGAGCTTTTAGTCGAATATTCCGACTGTGTGTAGGCTCCATCGGACATTTGCTGTCGGAATTTCCGACAACAAATGTTTGAGAGCTGGTTCTCGAATTTTTCCGACAACAAAAGTTCCTGTCGGAAATTCTGGTCGTCCGTAGCCAGATCCGACGCACAAAAATCCTACGCATGCTTGGAATCAATTTGACGCATGCTCGGAATCATTGAACTTAATTTTTATCGGCTCGTCGTAGTGTTGCATGTGTCCGCGTTCTTGACGTTCAGAATTTCCGACAACATTTGTGTGATCGTGTGTATGCAAGACAAGTTTGAGCAAACAATCCGTTGGAAAGAAATCCACGATTTTGATGCCGGAATGTCCGATCGTGTGTACGCGGCATTACTGAACAAACTGTGGTACTGCAGTGACTTTATTTCAGCTGTTTATTAAAGCTGCACTCCAATGTACGCAAAAATACCTGTCTGGAGTTTGCATGTTCTCCCTGTGCCTGTGTGGGTTTCCTCCGGGTATTCCGGTTTCCTTCTACACTCCAAAGACATGCTGGTAGGTTAATTGGCTCCTGTCTAAATTGGCCCTAGTATATGAATGTGAGTTAGGGACCTCAGATTGTAAGCTCCTTGAGGGTAGGGACTGATGTAAATGTACAATGTATATTTGAAGCGCTGCATAAATTGATGGCGCTATATAAGTACCTTAAATAATAATAATAATATATATATATATATATATATATATATATATATATATATATATATACATATATATATGTATATATGTATATATATATAATGTGAACTGTTAATTGAATCTTGTTATATGTCCTGCCTCAAGCAGGATATTAATTAAAGGGGTTGTAAAGGTTCATTTTTTGATTTTTTAAATAGGTTCCTTTCAGCTAGTGTATTGTTGGTTCACTAAATTTTTTCTTCGATTTCCCTTCTAAATGTTTTTTTCTTTGTTTTCTTTATCTGAATTTCTCACTTCCTGTTCCTCCTCAGTAAGCTGTTCTGGCTGACTAACCCCCAGCCAGAACGGCTTGGATGATGGGGGCAAGCTTACTGAGGAGAAACAGGAAGTGAGAAATTTAGACAAAGAAAAAAAACATTTAGAAGGGAATTCGAAGGAAAAGGTAAGTGAACCAACAATGCACTAGCTTAAAGGAACCTATTTAGAAAATAAAAAACAAACCTTTAAAACCCCTTTAAGATGTTCCTGCAATATCAGATTTGACCACAAGATGGAGTGATGATTTTATTGTTATTGCAAAAACTAGAAACTGTTCACCTTTAACAAAAGTTCCCATCAGCCTTCAGTCTAAAGAAGAGAAACAGGTGTATCCTGGGACCTCAGACGCCATCTTAGAGACTGAAGGAAGGGATCAGCTATCAGAGCACATGTTGGACTAAAACTTGCATCCTCTAAATGCAGCAAATAATATTGTGAGGCAGACAGGCAGCTCAGGAGTCTCAGTGCCCATATGTGCTCTGGGAATCTGAATTGCCTATTATTGTGACAGGCAGGTGGAGAGAGGTGCTGGCTGCCTATCACAATTACACTCCTCAGAGCTGACGGAGCCTAGGCTCCTCCTCCACGCTGACAGTATATCCACAACAGGAGGAGGAGCCTAGGAGGAAGAACATGTATGTTGATAGAGCCACGCTGATCTGAGGTCTGTGAATACAGGGGGGGGGGGGGGGGTACATTAGGGGGATTGCAGGGGGATTAAGTTAGGGGGATTGCACACGGGGTTGGGGTTACATTAGGGGGATTGCACAGGGGGTGGGGTTACATAAGGGGGATTGCAGGGGCGTTACATTAGGGGGATTGCAGGGGGAGGGTTACATTAGGGGGATTGCAGGGGGGTCCCATAAGGGGGATTACACAGGGGGGTTACATTAGGGTGATTGCACAGGGGGGGGGTTTACATTCGGGGGGAGGGAGGGTTACATTAGGGTGATTGCACAGGGGGGAGAGCTGTGTTGATGTGCTAGCCTGCTCAGTCCCCCGGATTGCTCAGTGACCCGGGGTGGGGGGTTGACGCCAAATTTTACCGCACCAGGTGACACCAACCCTAGTGACGCCACTGGGATTGTATGTTCCTGACCAAGTGGCTTTACAACCACTTTAAAATAATCATTTTGTGCCTAGAGTTTAGCTTTGAAGAGTGTATGGAGCAATATTAGACATTAATAGGATGATTTGTTAAAGTTTTTTTATTTCATCTCTCTGAAACTCAGTTAAAGCGGGGGGTTCACCCTAAAATTTTTATTTTTTTTTGTCTACCATGCCATCCAGCATAATAGCGTCAGCTACAGTATGCCTTTATTTTTATTTTTTTGTGCTGTACTCACAGTTTAATCCATTAGTTAAGTTTCAGACTCCCCGTGGGGAGTAGGCGTTCCTATGAAGAGGGGAACATGATTGACGGCCGGCTATGGCGCGTCACGCTTCCCGAAAATAGCCGAAATAGGACTTGGCTCTTCACGGCGCCTGCGCAGTCAGCTCCTAGTCTGTGCGCAGGCGCCGTATAGCGCCGTGAAGAGTCGAGTCCTACTCCGGCTATTTTCGGGAAGCGTGACGCGCCATAGCCGGCCGTCAATCATGTTCCCCTCTTCATAGGAACGCCTACTCCCCGCGGGAGTCTGAAACAAAACTAATGGATTAAACTGTGAGTACGGCGCAAAAAAATAAAATAAAGGCATACTGTAGCTCACGCTAGTATGCTGGATGACATGGTAGAAACTTGTTTTTTAGGGTGAACCTCCGCTTTAACCTTTAACATACACACTCAACTTTACAGGCATTATGCAATGCTACTGGAGGAAAATTCTACTTTTATCCACCTTACCATAAATACAGCCTATAGTAATAATAATTATTCAGTAGTGTTATGTAATTTTATCTTATATTGGAGTACCTTATTAGATCTTTGGAGTTGATTTACTAAAGGCAAATCCACTTTGCACTGCAAGTGCACTTGGAAGTTCAGTCGCTGTAAATCTGAGGGGAAGATCTGAAATGAGGGGAAGCTCTGCTGATTTTATCATCCAATCGTGTACAAGCAAAAATGCTGTTTTTTATTTTCCTTGCATGTCCCCCTTAGATCTACAGCGACTGCACTTCCAAGTGCACTTGTAGTGAAAAGTGGATTTGCCTTTAGTAAATAAACCCCATTTTATCTTATAGGATAGTTACTGTGCTAGAGATGAATAAGAAGATTTGCTACAGTCTTTACTATGTGTATACCAGCTGTATGAACCTGGGTTATCCTTTAAAATGCAGACAAATGAACGGGGAAATGTGTGCCATTGATGTTTTTACATGGTTAGTATGAAAGAAAATCCATCTACACAACTTTCTAAGGTCACAAACAACAAATCTGCTCAAAGGCATAGAAAGAAATCTTGGACTCTATCCTGAGTAAAAATAAATACAATGTCTGTTCACAATAATAATTTTTTGGCGTGCTTAGCTATTGTATCGTTCTAGCACCATCTAGTGGACTAAACTATGATTTATTGCAGCATTTACTCTCACAGTGTATCTCAGCTTTTCCAAACCTTTTTGCTATGGAGGAACTCTTTAAAATGATTTCCAGATCTCCGGGAAACCCTCCTAAAATAATTATATATACAGCTCATTGTACTTTAATGTAATCAGTAAGTTGTAGATATTGGAATAATTAAAGCCGAGGCTAGTCAAAACAAAAACACAAAATCATCAGCACAATAGGACAGTACCTCCACTCAATGTTAACCTCCCTGGCAGGATGATTATTTCAGATTTTAGATGCAGAAAGCATTATTTTGCATGGAAATTTGGTGTTTTATATTGTAGGGCTGTAATTCTTAGGAATAGCTCACTTAAATCTGTCCAAACAAGAGTCTAGTAGACATCTCGGGTATTATAAAGTTTGAAACACAAAATCCTAAATTATAATATAATAAATAACTATAAATAATAACAAATAACGATACAATAATAATACTTTTTATTCAATACATTTTAGTCAATAAAATCAAAAACACTGAATTTTTTTTGGGCCAAACAAGGGTGCATTATTACTAGTCATATTGCTTCAGTAAACGTCCTGGGTATGGTAAATTTTGAAACATGGTACAGCATAAAGTCCTTTTTCCTTCCAGTGTCATCACGTTTAGAGCAGCAAACCACACACATCCTTGTGGGTGCTGTCTTCTTTTCCGATGGTTGGATGCGGTCCATAAAGTGGCGACCAGTCAGGCGTTCCGAGTTCACAACGCCAGCAGCACGACGTCCAGATCTATTTACAGTCTTTGGTGCTTGAGAAATATAAGTTCAGCAACTTTCCAAACAAAGTCTGCATGAACCACAGGCTTGTCACTCTTTTTTTTTTTTTTTTTGCAGAATGAAGGCATTCCACAAACACTGTTAAAGAAGATGCCTGAAGATTTTTTTGTAATATTTTTGTTGTTGTTTCCTCATCGCTGGATAAAATGTCATGGCCTGGTCAGCCCTGTCCACACCTCTCATGGTGTTGTTATAATCCATCACAACTTATGGTTTTATTATATCTTTCCCCTCTTTTGTGTGTACCATGACAGTAGAGGCAGGGATGGACTGGCCATAGGGACTACAGGGAGTTTCCCGGTGGGCCGATGGCTCAGTGGGCCGTTTTTTAAAACAGAGCCTCTCTCAGACCCCACTGTCTCTCAGTCCCCCCCTCTGTCTCTCAGTCCCCGTGTCTCTCATTCCCATTTTTTTTAGCCCCCTCCTCTGTCTCTCAGTCCCCTCTATCTCTCAGCTCCCCCCTCTGTCTCTCAGCTCCCTCCCTCGGTCTCTCAGCTCCCTCTTCTGTCTCATTCACTCCCTGACTCTTAGGCTGCTTTCACACTGGGGCGGGCATTGTCGGTAAAACACTGCTAGTTTTAGCAGCACTTTACTGTCATTTTAGCTGCACTATTCGGCGTCTAGCAGGCGCTTTTAACCCCCACTAGCAGGCAAATTCAAGGTTAAATGCGCCCATGTAGCGCTGCTGCCGAAGTGCTTTGCAGGCGCTTCAGATGCGGTAGCCATTCATTTCAATGGGCAGTTTGTACACCGCTCCTCCACCGCCCCAAAGATGCTACTTGGAGGACTTTTTTTTAACGCCCTGGCAGCGCCCCAGTGGGCCGGTCTGGATGAAGACCAGGGCCAAATTGTTGTCCCAGTCCAGCCCTGAGTAGAGGTGTTGTGAATTAGCTGGGCCGAACTTACCATTGGGCCACCCAATAGGGGGCCCAGCCCGTTTACGTAAATTTATTTTCAATAATATGCCAGTCATTTAATTTTTCATTTAAAGTGTGCTGATTGGTCTAGGATTTTTACCTGTTCTAGGGACATTGATAATTTCTGTCCTCCGTTCAAGTAGACAAACTGGGCCAGATCCTCAAAGAAGTTACGCTGGCGTATCTATTGATACACCGCGTAACTTCTAGTTTGCTCCGGCGTATCTTTGTTTTGTATCCACAAAACAAGATACGCCTGAAGCTGGGCTAGATCCGACTGGCGTACGTCTTAGTACGCCGTCGGATCTAAGGTGCATATTTACGCTGGCCGCTAGGTGACGTTTCCATCGATTTACGCGTCGAGTATGCAAATTAGTTAGATACGGCGATCCACAAACGTACGTCCGGCCGTCGTTTGCGTAAGTCGTTCGCAAATAGGGCTTTGCGTAGAATGACTATCACGTCGTAAGCATTGGCTTGTTGCGGGTTAATTTCGAGCATGCACACTGGGATACCCCCATGGACGGCGCATGCACCTTTAAAAAAAAACGTCATTTACGTTGGGTCAAGACGTATTAACATAAAACACGCCCCCATCACATCCATTTGAATTGCGCGCCCTTACGCCTCCAAAGTTACACTACTCCACCGTAACTTATGGCGCAAATTCTTTCAGGATAAGGAAAATACGCTGTAAGTTACGCCGGCGTAGTGTATCAGAGATACGCTACGCCGGACGCAACAATGCGCCACGCTACGTGGATCTGGCCCACTGTCTTTCTTTTATTATTACCCCTGTGAAGCTATTTTTGCAATATTATGCCCGGTGTCTGTCCTTTTGTTGGATGTGGCATGTTACTTTGGCTCCAATTGCTGGATTTGTCCTTTGAATACATTGCACTCTGACTTGTGTCAGTGCTTTTTTGTGCCCATGCGCAGTATACATCATGTCCTTCGGGACAACGCTATGTTTACAATTTTTTTTTTTTTTATAAAATCTCCCCAATTACCCTCACAGCCTCCCCCAACCCACCCACCCACCCAAAAAAACACAAGGTTTAGTCCTCTGTAGACTGAGCTTCTTCATCTGATGCTTCTTCGTCAGATTTCTCTTGTTGAGGGCTTGCAGCTGCCTTCTTCTCTGGTGGTGGTGTCTCTGGTTCATCATCTTCTTCTTCCTCCTCCTCCTCCTCCTCCTCCTCTTCTGGTTTAGGTGATGGAGACTTCTCCTTGGAGGCCTTTAAGGCCGCAGGTCGGCTCTTCCCTTTGGCCTTTGCTGGACTGGGGGTAACTGTAGCTTTTAGTCAGGGCTTGGGTACTTTTTCCTCTCTTTTCTCAGGTTTAGATTTTTTCACAATCCGTTTTCTTCTTCTTTGATCGACCATAATCACTGTCGTCATCATCTTCAACCATGAAATCCTCATCACTCCCAGAATCTTTTTCCAAAAACTGTGCTTCCTCTTCTTCCTCCTGCTCTTCATCCTGACTTCCACCTTCACCTATCAGCAGGGGTCAAGTCCTGGGGAAAAAAGTGTGGGAACTCCCACCCAAAAAAAAAAAAAAATGATATGCTCATATGCATAATTACTAAACCGCATGTTTTTTTTTTTTCCGATCCACTGTACCTTAGTAATCCTTTGTTACTGGCCGCTTCCTGTATATGGATTCATCGGGTAGTGTGCGGGTATTCCGTCACTTCCTCGATGCCTTCCTTTAAGCAAGTTCTTCCTAAATCCCGCGATAACTCGCTGCAGACCTCTGCAATGTCTCCTGGGAACAATGACAAAAGCTCCCAGGAGACATTGCGGCATCATGTAAGTGACGGAATACTCGCACACTACCCAATTAATCCATATACAGGAAGCGGCCAGTAACATAAAGGATTACTAAGGTTCGTCTGCCCCTGACAGTGATTCGAACTGGGCATCGCCGCTTAGGATTGGCTCGGGCGGCTCGGCTGCTCTCGGCTGCTCTAAGTCCTGCAAAGGGAACTGCGTTCTTGCTGTGAAAAAAAGTGCAGGAACTCCGTTCCCACGCGTTCCCGCAGGACTTGAGCCCTGCCTATCAGCATCTCTCTCTGCTTGGAAACAGCCTTAGATGCTATGTTTACTATTGATGACTACGCGTCATCATTATGCGACGCAGTCGCGATGATGTCATTACGCCCGGTCATTATTCTGCGCATGTGCAGGCATCCGAATGACACTATTTATAGCTGCGGCGGCTACCGATGGACAGACGTGATGGCTTGTACGGTGGAATTATATGATCCCTCTCCATCTGACAGGTACAGCGGAAGCTCTTTCCTTGCCAGGCTCTTTGTGGTGATATTGGGTTATTTATCCCCATACACACATTAATTTTATGCTGTTTTGCTTCCCTAGGCATACCCCTTTGAAGTGGGAGAACTGTACCCTCCACTTTTCATTATGGGTTGCTTATACCAGTATAATTGAATCTGATCCTGGAGTTTTGCATACACTTGAGTCACTTTCAGGTAGGACCCGAAAGTGACTCAAGCCCAGGGGCCCCCACCACCCTAAGTCCTGCCCTGCTCATTAGGCACACATCTTTTTTGTTGCGCCATCTCAGTGCCATCATTTTGCCTGTCTCCTGCCTTGAGCTTTTTATTGCCAAAGGTTGGCGGCATGTCACGGCCCTAACGATCCCATATGAATCAGGCTTGTTGTGTAGAAGGAACTCATAGTTCTGGAGAAGTGTAAAAATTGTCT
Organism: Rana temporaria; assembly: GCF_905171775.1. Classification (NCBI taxonomy): domain Eukaryota; kingdom Metazoa; phylum Chordata; class Amphibia; order Anura; family Ranidae; genus Rana; species Rana temporaria. The sequence goes on along the minus strand of NC_053489.1, from coordinate 156,262,511 downwards.
GTGGTTACACAGTAGCCCTGATTCAGCAATGGCTCAATCAAAGTAATGCCGCGTACAGACGGTCATTTTTTGTGATAAAAAAAACGACGTTTTGAATCATGAAATAAAACGACGTTTTTGAAACTTCATTTTCAAAAACGACGTTGCCTACACACCATCGTTTTTTAAAATGCTCTAGCAAAACGCGGTTACGTTCAGCACGTACGACGGCACTCTTTTCCATTGAAGCTAGCTTCATAACTTGCTTCTGAGCATGCGCGGGTTTAAAAAATTCGAGCATGTTCGAATTTTTTTTTTTTCGTTTTTCAGAAGACATAAAACAACGTTTTCCCCACACACGGTCATTTTAAATGGTGTTTTCAAAAACTTTGTTTCTTTTCATCACAAAGAACGACCGTCTGTACGCGGCATTAGAACCAAAGCGCTTGCCATTCCATAATTACTGAATTGTTTGTTGAATTTGGGTCCTTTACCGATGTATAGGACCAAATTACATATGTAACCAGTGCTGGATTCACATAGCATGAATGATTTTATGCCAAATCGTGCTCTCTTTGATGCGATATACTGTATCCAGCTGAGTCTTCCTTTGTAGGCCATTAGACTTTCGTTGTTACTGATGTCTCTATCTGGTACATAGGTCTGCTGGAACATTTTCAGAATAATTTGATAAACCTCCCAAATCTTTTTGAGTTTTGGAGCTGGATAAGAAGTCTCATCAAATTCTCCATTATTTGCAAAGTGCAAATATTTAATTACCAGAGAAAATTTGTATTCCGACATGACCGTGCCAAAAAAAGGAGTGGCTAGTAATTTGTTGATTGTCCAATACCACTTCTGCAGGTGTTTCCCCACCACTACCTGAAGAATTATTAGGCCCATAAACTTCCAGATGTCCTCTTTGGTCACTGGTTCCCACTTTCTGCTCCTTGAAAACCTCTGATGCATAGCAGCTTGCTCCTGGTACCGATTTGTCTCCGTAACAATTTTTTCAATAACCTCATCGGTCAAAAAGAGTTGGAGGTATGCCAAGGGGTTGTCGTCCTCAACATCCACTTTGATACCAGGTGCTCCAGTAAACGGGGGCGCTATGACTTTTTTAAAGGAAAATTTTTAAATTTCGGTTTTGAATAAAGACATAGCTTTGCAATATTACGCTATGGAGTTTTTTCTATCATATTGAATTACATGTGGATACCTCATTGAAGTTTACACTCTTATGCTCATGATCTTCTTCTCTGGTTGTGAGGGGGACACCGTGAACGAAGGATACCAAGATTTGGAGTGGATTTCTACTAGGGTTGTCCCGATACCACTTTTTTAGGACCGAGTACAAGTACCGATACTTTTTTTCAAGTACTCGCCGATACCGAATACCGATACTTTTTTTAAATGTGTCCCCAAATGCAGCCATGTCCCGTCCCCCCATATGCAGTCATGTCCCCCACATATGCAGCCATGTCCCTCTAGCCATGTCCCTCACATATGCAGCCATGTCCCTCAAGCCATGTCCCTCACATATGCAGCCATGTCCCTCACATATGCAGCCATGTCCCTCTAGCCATGTCCCTCACATATGCAGCCATGTCCCTCTAGCCATGTCCCTCACATATGCAGCCATGTCCCTCTAGCCATGTCCCTCACATATGCAGCCATGTCCCTCTAGCCATGTCCCTCACATATGCAGCAATGTCCCTCTAGCCATGTCCCTCACATATGCAGCCATGTCCCTCTAGCCATGTCCCTCACATATGCAGCCATGTCCCTCTAGCCATGTCCCTCACATATGCAGCAATGTCCCTCTAGCCATGTCCCTCACATATGCAGCCATGTCCCTCTAGCCATGTCCCTCACATATGCAGCCATGTCCCTCACATATGCAGCAATGTCCCTCTAGCCATGTCCCTCACATATGCAGCAATGTCCCTCTAGCCATGTCCCTCGATGCAGCGGCGCAATGTGGCGGCAGCGGCGGGGGGGGAAAGGGGGGGGGGAGTATTCTATTTAGGTATCGGGGGTATTTGCGCGAGTACGAGTACTCCCGCAAATACTCGGTATCGGTCCCGATACCGATACTGGTATCGGTATCTGGACAACCCTAATTTCTACTATATGCTTTTATGCCTTCAGGGATGAGTGCAAACACATAAGGGGAGCACGGAAAAGTCACTTCAAGCAACTATTTTTCACCAATCATTATTATTATTTTATAGACTGTCACTATTTTCAGATGAAGCACATGTCACTTTTGGGATTTTATGGACAGTTTTAGAGCTGATTTATTTATCTAATAATCTGGCTAGCCTATTTATTTGAGTTTAAACACATCTCACTCTATATTATAATCGATGCATTTTTTTCTAGCACTTTTCTTTTTCTTCACTTTTTTTGATATAACCATTTATGTTATATGGTTGAAGTTATTTCATTTATACGTACTTACCAGTTTTGTTTCAATTATCACTTTATATGGTATCTTTTGGGTTGAAATAGCGCCTAATTTGTTTATATTGCACACACAGGGTTCTTCCCCCTGTTTGTTATATGGGTTTTCAACAGAACAGCGCCATATCCCCTTCCACCAACAATTATGCCACGTTCAAAGTCACTTAAATCCCCTTTCTTCCACATGCTGATGCTTAGTTTGAACTTAAAGTGGAGGTTCTGAAGATGTTCTTCGCGGCTTCCGGGTATGGGCTGCGGGACTGGGCGTTCCTATTTGATTGACAGGCTTCCGACCGTCGCATACAGCGCGTCACGAGTTTCCGATAGTAGCCGAACGTCAGTGCGCAGGCGCCGTATAGAGCCGCACCGGCGTTCGGCAACTCGTGACGTGCTGTATGCGACCGTCGGAAGGCTGTCAATCAAATAGGAACGCCCAGTCCCGAAGACCATACCCAGAAGCGGCGGAGAACATCTATCTCTAAATCGGTAAGTACTGCATTGATTTAAAAAAAAAAAACACCCGATTGTGCTTCCCGTAATTAGCCTCAATCTAATGTTAAAACATTTTTTTCGGGTGAACCCCCGCTTTAAGCAAGTCGTCTTCACCATGTCTAGATGACTAAATGCATTAAGTTTCTGCCATGTTATTGGTCGATTAGCATTTTGTGTTACCAGGCAATTGAACAGGTGTACCTAATAAAGTGACCCGTGAGTGTATGTTGCAAAACTGTATTAAAAAAAAAAATCTGGTTGACTGCTCTTTGGAAAGCAGTTGATTTCTAGTTTCCCCCTTAGGATCAACAAGTTCAGATTAATTATAGTTATTTTTTTTTCTTTTTTGCAGTACCAACAGGAAAACGCATGCTTGCAGAAGGTAAAGTTCACTGATATGAAAAGTAGAGGTAAACTATAGATATTGCTCTATTTTATCTCAGGACTTTGACCCGATGTGACATCACTATGTATATATAGATTGCTGCACCAAGTCCACTTTCTGCAGTGAAATTCAGCTTAAGTGTTACTCACTTCCTGACATTTATTAGTTCTGTCACACAGCAAAGCAATGCTAAACAGGACCAATGAGACAGATATTGAGTTTTTTTTTTTATAATGTTGCAGCTTCAATAATACATTGTTCCTGCTTTAAAAGTATCATTGCAACATGCCTCTGACTGCTCTGTTAACCACTTCAGCCCCGGATAATTTTGCTGGTCAAAGACCGGGTCACTTTTTGCGATTCGGCACTGCGTCGCTTTAACTGACAATTGCGCGGTTGTGCGATGTGGCTCCCAAACAAAATTGACTTCCCTTTTTCCCACAAATAGAGCTTTATTTTGGTGGTATTTGATCACCTCTGCGGTTTTTATTTTTTGCGCTATAAACAAAAATAGAGTGACAATTTTGAAAAAAAATCAATATTTTTTACTATAATAAATATCACCAAAAAATATATAACATTTTTTTTTCTCAGTTTAGGCCAATACATATTCTTCTACATATTTTTGGTAAAAAAAAATCACAATAAGCGTTTATTTATCGGTTTGCGCAAAAGTTATGGCGTCTACAAAATAGGGGATAGTTTTATGAAATTTTTATTAATATATATTTTTTTTACTAGTAATGGCGGCGATCAGCAATTTTTATCGTGACTGCGACATTATGGCAGACAAATCAGACACTTTTGACACATTTTTAGGACCATTGTCATTTTCACAGCGAAAAGTGCTATAAAAATGCACCGATTACTGTGAAAATGACAATGGCAGTGAAGGGGTTAACCACTAGGGGGCGCTAAGGGGTTAAGTGTGCCCTAAGGGAGTGATTCTTACTGTAGGGGGGCGTGGCTGGATATGTGACGTCACTGATCGTCGTTTCCTATAACAGGGAACAGACGATCAGTGACTCACCTCTCCCTGTTCTTCAGCTCCTGTGACCCGATCACGGGACACCGGGCGGCGATCGGGGGGCTCTTAAAGGGCAACGTACCTGTACGTGCCCAGCCGTGCCATTCTGCCGACGTATATCAGCGTTAGGCGGTCCTTAAAGGGTTTGTAAAGGAATTTTTTTTTATCTTAATAGCTTCCTTTACCTTAATGCAGTGCTGTTTTCATGTCCTCATTGTTTGTTTTTGCTCTCAAGTTGCTGTAATTCTTCTCTGATCTCCACACTTCCTGGTTGTCTGTTTCCTGATAACCACAGTACTGGGAGCTTTCTCTCTGTGGTCACTAATCAAGGAGGTGTGATTTACTGTGTGTCTAAAACCCCTTAGCACCAATCAGTTTCATTTTCCAAACCATCACTGCCATGTATTGGCTCTGTACATCACAGAAGCAGGAAACAACATGCAAAAACTAAACTAGAAACTGCAGGTACATTGTATGATTGATTTTTATCTATTTTTAATACATTTTAAAAGGAATCAGTTAACTATTATGTCTCTATACCCTGTAAACAGTCATTTCAGCAAAACATTTTTTTACCTTTACAACTCCTTTAAGTGGTTAAAATCAGTATTTTGTCCTTGAACATTACTTAGAACCCCCAAACATATTATATACACATACACATACACATATATATATATATATATATATATATTAGCAGAGACCCTAGAGAATAAAATGGAGATTGTTGCAATATTTTATGTCATACTGTATTCACGCAGCGGGCTTTCAAATGCAATTTTTTTTGGAGGAAATACACTTTCATAAATAAAGAAAACAAACAGCAAAGTAAGCCCAATTTTTGTTGTGTATTGTAAAAGATGTTATGCCTTTAGATATCTAACATGTCATGCTTTAACATTGTGCACACTCGTGGAACGGCGACAAACTACAGTACTTAAAAAATCTCCATAAGCAATTTCTACAGGTTACCAGTTTAGAGTTAAGGCCCATACACACGATAGGACTTTTTGACAACAAACTTCAAAATGACCAGGTTTTCCAAAAAATCCGAGCGTGTGTACGCTACATCAGGCAAACATTTTCGGTTTTCATCGGATAAAAGTTCGCTCTGCAAACAGACAAACTTTCCGGCAACAAAAGTCCTATGGTGCAAAGTCCTGCCGTGTGTACAGAAATCCATCGGACTTAAGTCCAAAGTACAAACACACATGCTCAAAACCAATGCAAAAGATCAGAAAACAATACAGAAGTTGACCAAAGGGTGGCGGTAAAGAGCTGAAAAACCATGTGATTTTGGGAAAGTTTTGCTGAAAAAGTCCTGCCTTGTGTATGCATACCAAGTTCACGGCCAACGCCATTCGAACAAAAATCCACGGAAAAGTTTGTTTGAAGTCCGATCCTGTGTATGAGGCTTTACAGAGGAGGTCTTGCGCTAGAATTATTGTTCGAACACTGTTTATATGTGTGTGTGCTTCTAATGTATGCATTCGCTTCTGCACTCGAGCACAGAGGCATGGGCCGCTTTAAATTATATTTTTTCTTATTTATTTTATTTTATTTGTTTTATTTTTATACTGTCCCTACATTTTTAATTTTTGGTCACTTTTATTGCTGTCACAAGGAATGTAAACATCCCTTGTGACTGTAATAGTCAGTGACAGGTACTCTTTATGGAGGGACCTGGGGTCTATATGGGGTCTTCGGCCAGCCGGCGGACATGGCCGGCTGGCCGCTAGGGCCTCCCGGTGGTACAGAAGAGCCCGGGCGAGCCTCGGGAAGGGGGATTGTTCCCTCCCACTACTTGTAATAACAGAGCCTAACTTCAGCTCTGGAGATTCAGTGGGGTTGATTTACTAAAACTGGAGCACTCGGAGTATGCTGCAGCTGTGCATGGTAGCCAATCAGCCTCTAACTTCAGCTTGTTCTTTTAAACTTTGAAAAAAAACAGATTTTGCACTTGCCAGTTTTAGTAAATAACCCCCCCGAATGTCTATCTATCATAGCTCATTCTACTTCCTCCTCTCCTCTTCCTTTTTCTGTTGGGGTCCCCCAAGGTTCTGTTCTTGGACCCCTCCTATTCTCAATCTACACCTCCTCCCTGGGTCAGCTGATAGCCTCCCACGGCTTCCAATACCATCTCTACGCTGACGACACTCAAATTTATTTCTCTACCCCTCAACTCACTAGTTCATTTTCCTCACGTATCACTAATTTACTATCAGATATATCACTTTGGATGTCGCACCACTTCCTCAAACTCAATCTATCTAAAACAGAACTTATCATTTTCCCTCCCCCACGTGCCACTTCCCCTGATCTCTCTGTCAAAATTAATGGTACAACTATCAGCCCATCCCCACATGTCAAGGTCCTAGGAGTAGTCCTGGACTCTGAACTGTCATTTAAACCTCACGTTCAATCACTGTCCAAATCTTGCCGCCTCAACCTTTGCAACATCTCCAAAATACGCCCCTTTCTAACCAAGGACACCACAAAGCTCTTAATTCACTCCCTGGTCATCTCTCGCCTTGATTACTGCAACTCCCTCCTCATTGGCTTACCTCTGCATACTCTAACCCCCCTTCAATCCATCATGAATGCTGCTGCCAGACTGATCCACCTTACCAACCGCTCTGTCTCTGCTTCCCCTCTCTGTCAATCCCTCCATTGGCTTCCACTCACCCAAAGAATTAAATTCAAACTACTAACTACTACCTACAAAGCCATCCACAACTCTGCCCCCAGCTACATCACTGACCTAGTCTCTAAATACCAACCTAATCGTTCTCTTCGCTCTTCTCAAGACCTCCTACTCTCTAGCTCTCTCATCACCTGCTCCCATGCTCGTCTCCAGGACTTCTCCAGAGCCTCTCCAAGCCTATGGAACGCCTTACCCCAATCTATCCGCCTATCCCCTTCTCTATTAGCTTTTAGAGGATCCCTGAAAACCCTCCTCTTCAGAGAAGCCTATCCTACCCACACCTAACAACTGTATTTGTATTTGAGTCCATCTGATCATCCCCCACAGCTACTACCTATTGTTCCACTTGACCCTCCCTTCTAGATTGTAAGCTCTAACGAGCAGGGCCCTCTGATCCTTCCTGTATTGAATTGTATTGTGACTGTACTGTCTTCCCTGATGTAAAGCGCTGCGCAAACTGTTGGCTCTATATAAATCCTGTATAATAATAATAATAATAATCATAGCTCCATGCCAAGGTTGGACACACATACATGTTTAAACAGTGGAGGCATTTCTCAAGCCTATTTGATCCACTCTTTTCTTCGAGCTCTAGGATTCTGCATTTTATACAGTGCAGACATGACATTATCAAGAGATCTTTGTTCCAGCTAGCTAAAATCAGCTGGCTCAGGTTATTGACATCTTGTCTTTGGCCCATAGAGCAAAGGGTAGTGCTTTGAAGTAACCTATACAAATCAGCTGCTCGTTATTTCTTGTGGTTTAATGAAGCATAGTCAAACAGAGTCAGCAAATATGATTGTGTCCTTGTACTCACTCCTTAAAGATCAGTGATTGTCAGTGGTTATACAATTCTTCTCCCCAGAGCATCGAAGGTCAATGACAGTAAAAATAATTCCACCCTCTTCCAATCATTGCTACTCAGTACCAATAAGATCCCCTTCCAAAATATTGGTGGTGATTGGCAGTAAAAAAACATGCCCCTGAAATCATTGGTTGTCAGAAGTAGTGGGATCCCTCTACCCTCAATGTTGATGGTCAATGACAGTAAAAACTATACCCCCTTACTAAAGTCATTGGTGGTCAATTGCAAAAGGATCCCCCCTTCTAAAAAATAGGTGGTCAGTGGCTCTAATCCAATCATTGGTTGTCAGTGGTAATAAGATCCTTCTTCGCTCAACAATGATGGTCAGTAGCAGTAAAAAGTATATCCCCATTCCAATCATTGGTGGTCACTGCCAAAAAAATCCCCCTTCCCCCAACATTTTTGGTTAATGGTATTAAAAAAAAAATCTGTCCCCAACATTATTCATGGTCTGTGGCTATTGCATCTCCAAAATAAAGCATTGGTGGTCACTGGCTGTAAAAAAAATGCATATATTGACACTCATTGTGCTGTTACCTGAAAGATATCCTTGACTCATGTTACTGCATTTGGTGGAAGATTACTCCATCTAACAATGACTGCGTAGATCCAGAGCTGATACTGGAAAAAGCTTTCCAGCACTCTGCTCCAAGATACATCCATCATCTGTGGGACACAGTCTTTAACCACTTAAGCCCCAGACCGGTTGGCTGGTTAAAGACCGGGCCACTTTTTGCAATTCGGCACTGCGTCACTTTAACTGACAATTGTGCGGTCGTGCAACGTGGCTCCCAAACAAAATTGACGTCCTTTTCTCCCCACAAATAGAGCTTTCTTTTGGTGGTATTTGATCACCTCTGCGGTTTTTATTTTTTGCGCTATAAACAAAAATAGAGCGACAATTTTGAAAAAAATTCAATATTTTTTACTTTTTGCGCTAATAATTATACCCCAAAAATATATAAAAAAAAACATTGTTTTCCTCAGTTTAGGCCGATACGTATTCTTCTACATATTTTTGGTAAAAAAAATCGCAATAGGCGTTTATTGATTGGCTTGCGCAAAAGTTATAGCGTCTACAAAATAGGGGATAGTTTTATGGCATTTTTATTAATATATTTTTTTCACTAGTAATGGCGGCGATCAGCTATTTTTGTTTTTATCGTGACTGCGTCATTATGGCGGACACATCGGACACTTTTGACACCATTTTGGGACCATTTTTATTTTTACAGTGATCAGTGCTATAAAAACTTACGGATTACTGTAAAAATGACACTGGCAGTGAAGGGGTTAACCTGTAGGGGGCGCTGAATGGGGTAAGTGTGTCCTAGGAAGTGCTTTTAACTGTTAGGGGGGCATGGCTTGCTGTGACACATCACTGATCGTTGTTCCTGACGACAGGGAACACGATCAGTGACCGTGTGACCCAGGCAGAATGGGGAGATGTTGTGTTTACACTAACATCTCCCCGTCCTTCAGCTCTGTGACCCAAACGCGGGACATCGGCGGCGATCAGGTCCGTGGGTCCCGCGGGCGCGGTCACTGAGCTGGGGGTCGCGAGCATGCCGGCGGTGGCGCGCTTGCGACCACACGGCTCACAAATGAAAGGGGACGTACCTGTACGCCCATTTGCGCAGCCGTGCCATTCTGTCGACGTACATCGCTGTGCACCGGTCAGGAACCGGTTAAATTCTGACACAGTCTGACAGCTTAAACGATCATGGTCTATGAGGAGCCACACAGCTGCTGCTACAAACTCTCCATCTGGCCCCCCATTTCTTCTTTCTTCTGATTTTTTTTTTTTAAGTGTATTTTGTACGTGTACTCGAGAGAGGAGCCGGACTGCAGGAGTTGGGAGTAGGCAGGCCTCCCCCAGAGGCAATCTGCCACCTTTCTCCATGCCCCGGGTGGCAATGGTGGGTGTGTGAGGGGGTCCTCCCACACAGCCCGCCCTACCTGCTCTGCTTTGAAGCCCAACAGGGCAGAGGGACTCCCTATAAGGGAGTGAGAGGATTTGCCCACTCAACCCGCCCCGTTAGTCCTTCGCCTCTCTTTTTTAGAGACCGCATGGTCAAAGTGCGTGCATGTTAACCCAATTTCGAGTGCGTGTAAGTGTGGTGGTTTTTGTGGGAGGGGGGTGGGCATAGCACACCCACCGGGAGCCGGGCTGAGACCACCAAACTCAATTCACATGTAGCCGAGACCAGGATCCGAACCCCTAGCTGCAGAGGTGAATGGCTTATCAGCGCAGTGCCAATCGCGTTGAGCCACCGCAGCTCCCATCCCCCATTTCTTCTACGTATACATAGAAAAATACCATTCATTCCTATGGACTAGTTGTTAATAGTTGGGATAATTAATAAATGGCCACTCTATAGAAAAGGATGTGATTTATTTATTATAGGTACTTATATAGCACCATCAAATTTAGGCTGTGCTTCATATATGCAACCAGTGCTACGTCTGCCCTCTTCTAACAGCACAGCTCAGCGCTCAGGAGGTGAAAGTGTGAGTGATGAAAATACTGATATATAGTGATAGGAAAGACACCCTCAATCACGTATAGATAATCAAATAATTAAATAATAGCAGCCACTGCTAGAGAAGGAAGGTTGCTGTGATTTGAAGGCAAATTATACTAATCCTTGTGGTGCATCCCCGAGAGGGGCTCCCTGTGTTCACGTGGTGGTATACTGGTGATTGGTGGACTGTGAAGAGGATTTTTTTACACCACTATTATTAATGAACTACTCCGCTTTGAGCACCTCTCCCTATTTTATCTGCATTTTTTCCCTTTATGAAGAGTATTGCGTATTCACCTCAACGAGAACAAAAGCGCTGCTACAATATTTATTGGACTTATTTGCTCTTTATTTATTGTTGTGCTTCATATATGTATTATACATTCACATCAGTCCCTGCCCTCAAGGAGCTTACAATCTAAGGTCCCTAACTCATATTCTAGGGACAGTTTAGACAGGAGCCAATTAACCTACCAGCATGTTTTTGAAGTGTGGAAGGAAACCCACACAGGCACAAGGAGAACATGCAAACTCCAGGCAGGTTGTGCCATGAATGGGATTCAAACCGACAACTATAGTGCTGTTGGGTGGAAGTGCTAACCACTTAGCCACTGTGCCATTTTCTCCCCATGCATGCCAATGAATTTAGGGACCAGCTAGAGACTATCTAGTGGTAGCTGTATAGAGCCACATGGACTCCACATGCATAGCTCATAGGAGTATGGACAGGTCAGTATAAACCAATGGGGATCTGTTTTTTTGCAGGTAATGAATGTAAAGGGTAGCTGTAAAAAAGTACAGAAAAGTACAGTTATTCTTTTAAAATAATTGGCAGCCTTCTATGCTCAGTTTGAACTGCCTAGGTTTGTAAGTTATAGCAAATGCTTAAACATCAGCTGCAGTATCCCAAATTCAAGTAGGTCACGTGCGTACACCTTTAGATTCTGTTACTGGTGTTTTTACTTAGGATATACATTACTGATAGTGAATGATAATGAGAATGAAGCTGACAAACCAAGACTCATGTTCCAGGCTAGCAGTGCATTCATTTGATATTGGGTTTGGAATTCCCAGAACTCTGCTGTCTTCTTTGTATCTCTGTGTGTACACAGTAATGTGATCTGTGTGTGACGAAATAAATTTGTTCATAGCGATCCTCCTCACTTACACATTGCTAGCCAGTATCCTTGTTAACTTAGGTTTGTCATGATAGGCATAAAGGCATAAGATTAGTGCAGGTGAAAACTGGACTTTGAACTAGAGATAGCAAGCATTCAGATTCACAATTAGAATGGTGTATTGTGACATTCTTTTTACTAAAACACAGATTGCAAGTAACATTAAAGTGTTTGTTAACCCCCCCCCCCCCCAAAAAAAAAGATTCTGATCCCTTAAAGCAGATTAAACAGCATAGTGCTTGTGCTGTGTAATATGCCCCCCTCTAAGCGAAAAAACCTGGCTGATCCGGCAACTTCCTGTATCCCCCTCTCTGTGCTGACCACGAAAATCAGGGCTACTGAGCCCTGACCACCATGGTCAGCATACATCCCTTCTTCATCCGCAGCCCTGTTCTGCTCTCATCTCCCCCCTCACCCCCTCCCCCCACCTGTCGGCTCCGTGTTCTATGTCTCTGTCTCCGCCCCCCTTCTCCCAGCCGCTATTAGTACAAATACAAAAAAAAATAGTCCCTGCCAGCCTCTCTATTATAGATTGTATGTATTAGTATTAGTATAAATACTGTATTAGTCTTATAAAAATTAAGCATGTAAATATATTTTTATATCAATCTTCAGGCCGGTTTACGGGACACCTGGCCAGTTTCCAGGGCTACTGCAGGAGGGGCAGGAGGGGCCATGTGACCCCCCCAGCTGACCAGTGTTTTTTATGTATGGGTTAACAAACACTTTAAATATTATTTAGGAGGACCATTTAAAACCATTATAAAACTAAATTGTTTTCCACTCCACCCCATTTTATTCTCTAAACTAGTAAAAAGACCTACTTTATGACAAAAATACGGTATTCAAATGTCACCTCCATAAAAGGATAAAGCAATGTCCTGCATATTTGCATAATTTCATATACAGTATTTATGCACAGGGGTTGTTTCTACATCTATCATTAACACAGTTGTAGCGCTACCCCCTCAGGAGCCGCTGATTTGTTGTTGGGATCGGTATATTAAGTTACCTTAGTGCTGTCTAGGGGTGCAGTTGGAGAACAGAGTATTGAGCGAATGTCCAGGCAAGGAATAGAGGTTCTCCAATGCTTTATTTCCAGGCCAACGCGGCCAACATCAACATCAAATAGGAAGAAAAGGTTGATGAAGAAAGAGGGAGAACTTTGCAGTATCAGGACTGGATAAGAACTGAGCAATCCTGCTCTCAGTAGTACCAAATCACAGTTCGTCGCCACTCTAGCCAGAGTGGTTGAAGTGCCCCCGGACAGACTCCTGTCACAGGCCTGGCAGCCGAAGTGTCACTTTAAATTGCTGGAAGGAACAGATCTCTCTCACAGACCCAGCTCTAGGTCTCACCACAGGCCAATTACTTGAATGAGCTAAAGGTAGATGCCGCACCTGGAACCCGCGGGAAGAACCAATAAAGATGGCGTCTGCCACAGATATACTCTCCCCCAGCATGCCTCGCGAGGGAAAACTCCTCTAATTGGCTGCTGGGGAAAATTGCTCTGCCAGAACCCCTTTAGCGCCACCTGTCGCCCAGGGGTGGAAACAACACCCCTGTAGTGCAGGCTGCCCTACAGGACATTTCTGGAATGACAGCAGCCCAAATTTGACAAATTGTGAATGGGAGCAAGAACAACTCTCTCATTCCCCACTAACTTTAGCGTAGTGCCCATACTGGAAGTAAGGGGGCGCTACACAGTAAAAAACAAATATGTGCCGCCCCAATGGGGCATAGAATTGATATACAGTAAAACCTTGGTTTGCAAGCATAATTCGCTTCAGAAACATGCTTGTAATCCAAAGCACTTGTATATCAAAACCTTTTTTTACAGGGTATAAAAGAGAAGAGAGGCACCTCTAAGTGTAGCAATAAGTTGCTAAATGTTGTACCTTCATTAAATGTAACCATATTGCTACACTTAGAGGCTCCTCTCTTCTTTTTTATACTCAGCTGTGACATGATGCTACTCTTATATCAAGACATCACTTGTATATCAAGGCAAAATTTATTAAAACATTTTGATTGTCTTGCAAAACGCTCTCAAACCAAGTTACTCTCAAACCAAGGTTTTACTGTGTGTGTGTGTGTGTGTATATATATATATATATATATATATATATATATATATATATATATATATATATACATACATACATACACAGTGCCTTACGAAATGTATTGGATATTTCAAACTTTTTTAACAAATAAAAAACTGAAAAATTGGGCGTGCAAAATTATTCAGCCCCCTTAAGTTAATATTTTGTAGCGCCACCTTTTGCTGCGATTACAGCTGTAAGTCGCTTGGGGTATGTCTCCATCATTTTTGCACATCGAGAGACTGAAACTTTAGTTGACATAACTTGAAGCCTTAAATTGAGAGCTATTGCATTATATGCATGTTCTTTTTATGTCTTGCTGGTCTTCAAGACATCAAGGCAAATTACACTGTTTGTTATTTGCAGTTGCATCACTACCGTTCTGATGTATATAGTGACATTTACAATGCCAGACGGGGAGTGTGCTGCCCCAATGAGGCATATAATTTATATATGTGTGTGCGTGTGTGCGTGTGTGTGTATGTATATGTGTATATATATATATATATATATATATATATATATATATATATATATATATATATATATATATATATATAGCTAACAGGCCACATGTAACAGGGCACATGTATTCTGCATAAGTAAGCAACAGACAGTATCATCTTTTGACCGCATAATACAAGAATCTATTTATCTGCTGTATCATGATGTTTCAAATTAAAGCAACCTCTGTGGATGAAAATGGTATTGGTGAGTTTAAGCTATCTGATGAGTATTGTCCTCAGTGATTATATCTGCTTATACAGGCCAGGCGTAGAGGTTTCACAAGGGATAAATCGCTTCACAACAGGGATAACAACCGATGCAGCTAAAAGCCACTCTGTTGTTATCCCGGAGTAGCAGGAGGGGACATCCCACCTCCCGCCACCTTCCGCCGCTCTTACCAGGCCTCCCGTCCCACCAGGAGACCGATTTGCAATCCGGCTCTTCCGCCGTCTAGACACAGACTGGCATGAAGCCGGAAATGGCTTCTTTCCAGTCTCCTGAATGTAAACACGGAAGCAACGTCAAAACGTCACTTCCGGTTTACTCGGCTGCCAATGGCGCCGGTTTTAAAAAAAAAATAGTATTCAGAATCGCAGTTTTTGGCGATCTGAATACTTTGAAGTGCAAAAGAGGGATTTGGGGTCTTTAACCACTTTAGGACCCGCTCATGTACATATACAACGGTACTTTAAAGATGCATATCTCGGTAATGGCAACCGAGATATCCATCTTTCCTGTGAGCGGTCCTGTTAATGATAATGGTGGTCTCCGTGGCGGATTCGCTGCAAGATCACTGTTATCAGCGTCGGGAGAGGGGCCCACTCTCCCGCGCCCTCCGCCGCTTATCGGAGCCGTCGGCAGCGGCGGAGGCGATCGCGTCCTGTGTCCTGCTCGGCTGGAATACGAGTGAGAGCAAGATGGCCCCCACCAGTCTCCATAGCATAGCAGGGTGGAAGTGACGTCAAAACGTCACTTCCGCCCATGCTTCTTAAAGGCATATTTTCTTGTTGTAATTTTTTCAAATTACAATTTTTTGTTTTTTGCATTTTAGTCTAAATATGAGATCTGAGGTCTTTTTGACCCCAGATCTCATATTTAAGAGGACATGTCATGCTTTTTTCTATTGCAAGGGATGTTTCACCACGATCGTTGGAGTGAGAGCAGTAATTCTAGCCTTAGACCTCCTCTGTAACTCAAAAGATGCAACCTATAGAATTTATTAAACGTCGCCTATGGAGATTTTTAAGGGTAAAAGTTTGACGGCATTCTACGAGCAGGCGCAATTTTGAAGCGTGACATGTTGGGTATCATTTTTACTCAGCGTATCATCATCTTTCACAATATAAAAAAATAATTGGGCTAACTTTACTGTTGTCTTTTTTTTTTTTATTAAAAAAAGTGATTTTTTTACAAAATAAGTGCGCTTGTAAGACCGCTGCGCAAATACGGTGTGACAAAAAGTATTTCAATGAATTACAATTCGCCGAGGTCCGGTCAATAACATTTTCTTCTAGCAGAGGTCCGAATATCATGTCGGACCTCTGTTGCTGCAGCACAATGCAGCTTGCCTCTCAGAGTTACGTTGGCGTAGCGTATATGAGATGCGCTACGCCGGCACAAAGATGCGCCGATCTACGTGAATCTGGGCCATAATGTTTTGGGGTCATAAGTAATTTTCTAGCAAAAAATACAGATTTTAACTGTATTTGTAACCAAATGTCAGAAATAGGCTTAGTCACGAAAGGTGAGTGCACTCCCTTTTTGAGCTGGACTGTGCGTTCATAGATACACACAATGCAGCTTGGCCATGCCCTCTGCTCACTCCTCTCCCTATCAGCAATGCCAATGGCTCCTGCTGTTATGAGTGCAGCAGGGAGAGGGGAGAGAAAAACTTAAGCTTGCTTTAAACCCCCCAAAACATTATATGTTTTCTAAAAGCAGAGGCCCTGTAGAATACAAAAATGGTAGTTGCATTTTTTTTCCACTGTTGCAACTGTTTTTAAAATCTATATTTTCAGAAAAAAACACACTCAAATACATTTTAGTGCACAAATAGAAAGGCCCAGTTTTATGTACAAAATAAATGTTGAGGTAGAGTAGATTGTTTGGCAACGCATTCCAGTCCATAGCCGAGCAGATCACTTTTACATTAAAGCTCAAAGTCCGCTCACTATAAGGCCGCCAATGTACACATGCGTACCCGAAAATGAAGAAGTCCCTCGACTGCGCTCACCTCCTGGGCCCCTCTGTTGACCTGATGGGGCCCAGGAAAATTTGATTACCCCCCAAGCAAGTAAAAGTTAGGGAAAAATTTAGAAAGTCCTTTTTTTTGACATGCAGAAATAACTGTAATGCTGACCGGTGCCTATGTGAAGCTGATGGGGCCAGGCCTGGTACAACCGGGCCGGTTGTACTGCCCTATCAGTGGCCTTGGTGGAGAATTCTGCTGATTATTGTGGAGGCCGCAGCACTGAAATGAGGGTAAGATAGGAGACCATGGTCACTGAAGAGGTGAGTACTGTATACAAGCTCTTCTATTTTAGGGCAGCTTCTTTTAGGATTTTATTTTATCCTACAACTACAAGAACAGGAATATTTTCACTTCCAATTCCGAGACTTTGTGAAATACAGCAAAAAAATAAACATTTGAGGCAACAATAATCCTAACCACAAAGAAGAAAAAAATGGCTTGTCATTATCCAGAAAACAGAAATAAAAAAATTGCTTTTTTAATCATATTTTATTAAATACAGTGTAAAAATGTTATCGGTATAAGGTTCTCCTCTAAAAAGTGAAGAACCCAACAGTCCCTTGCAGGCCTGGAGTTCTTATGTCTTTGGTTTTGATTCAGTCTGTGACCCTGAGAAGCCACATCACTTGAGATAGGAAGAACACATGTTGGCAGTTATCTATCTTGTCAAATGCTTGACAGCCAAACACAGTGTGAGAAAATCGAATGGAATCTTGCCATCAGCTGCCTTACCCGCAAATGAACACTTTTACCAGCTATGATACAGCATGAAAAAAATATTTTAGTCTCACATTAAAACTTCTGGGTGTCAACAATATGATTGAAAGATATTAATGTAAAGCATAAGTACAGCATGCTAATTTATTTTGCACTTTGACAGAGTGCTATAATTACTATGATATATTGACAACTATACACACACTAGTGTTATAGTCCATGCTATATTATGGTGAACAACATGTTTCCCTTTTGCTTTTTGCAGCTATTATACAGTTCTCATGCAAAAGTCACATTCCTGAATCTCTCCTGTATTTTGTTAGTCCCAGACCCATAATATAAATACAAGTCTGCACACATAATGATCTTTGTACGTAGAATAAGTATAACAATTGACTGTGATAATAAGATAAACTAAATATAAATAAATAAAAAAAATCACACTTTCACACTTCTCAGATTTTGCTGAGTTTCCTGTGCATTTCTGGTGCGTTTTTGAGCCGCCTGTACCCGTGAAAAATGGACATGTGACGACAGATGCGTTTTACCTCAATTTAAGAGAATTGAACCACCATAGATTCTGAGAATTTTTTCAAATTTGGCGAACCTGAACTTAGAAGCAATCCCCATTGAAGTTTATTACATTGTGTTGACTAATTCTGTCTATTTTAGCGCTAATAGGTACTGTAAAAAAAAAAAAAAAAGGCACGGGAAGCTGGTACTGGGAGCATGTACCAATGCCAAAAAAAGAACTGGTTTTACTACAAGAACTAATGCTGCATACACACGATCAGCATGTAGAAAAAACAACGTTTTTTTACAACTTCATCATTAAAACGGCGTTGCCCACACACGGTCATTTTAAAAAAATGCTCTAGCAAAGCGCGGTGACGTAAAACGCGTACGACGGCACTATAAAGGGGAAGTTCCATTCGGATGACGTCACCCTTTAGCTAATTTCGTGTTAGTAAAAGACGATTTGCGCTTTTCTGTCTGTAATGCCGCGTACACACGATCGGTCAAACCAATGAGAACGGTCTGATGGACCGTTTTCATCGGACCAAACCGATAGTGTGTGGGCCCCATCGGTTAACAGTTATTAACAGTTATTAACACCCCCCTACAGTTGTAAACACACACTAAGTGAACACTAACTTCTACAGCGGCCCCTGTGGTTAACTCCCAAACTGCAACTGTCATTTTCACAATAAACAATGCAATTTAAATGCATTTTTTGCTGTGAAAATGACAATGGTCCCAAAAATGTGTCAAAATTGTCCCAAGTGTCCGCCATAATGTCGCAGTCACGAAAAAAAATTGCTGATCGCCGCCATTAGTAGTAAAAAAAAAAAATTAATAAAAATGCAATAAAACTATCCCCTATTTTGTAAACGCTATAAATAAACGATATATAATTATCCATAGGTTAAAAAAAAGCAATCTTGTTTTAAATTTAACCGATGGATACCTAACCGATGGGAAAAAAACGATCGTTAGTAGGCACAACCATTGGTTAAAAATCCACGCATGCTCAGAATCAAGTCGACGCATGCTTGGAAGCATTGAACTTCGTTTTTTTCAGCACGTTGTTGTGTTTTACGTCACGCGTTCTGGCACGATCGTTTTTTTAACAGATGGTGTGTAGGCACGACTGACCATCAGTCAGCTTCATCGGTTAACCGATGAAAACGGTCCATCGGTCCGTTCTCATCGGATGGACCGATTGTGTGTATGCGGCATCACAGCGTGATGAATGTTCTTACTCTATTACGAAGGCTAGTTTTATCAGAACAAGCGCTCCCATCTCATAACTTGCTTCTGAGCATGCGCGGGTTTTTAACGTCGTTTTAGCCCACACACGATAATTTTTTACAACCTGAAAAAACAACATCGTTTAAAACGTTGTTAAAAAATGCAGCATGTTCGATTTTTATTTTGTCGTTTTTCAGAGCCCTAAAAATGATGTGAAGCCCACACACGATTATTTTAAATTAAATGTTTTAAAACTTCGTTTTTTTCATGTCGAAAAATGATCGTGTGTACGCGGCATAAGATCCAGCAGTATAAAATGGGCCAGCATAGGGACAGCTTTATTTTAAGCTTAACTTAACCATTAATTGTGCATGAATTGCATAAATTACCCCTTACAGGGGTGTATCGCTATCCCTAAAAAACTTGATAAACACAAGAGTAAGAAAAAGAAAATATGGATACAAAAACTATTAGCCAGATTCATGTAGATCGGCGTATGTTTAAGCGGGCGTAGCACAGCTCATTTGCGCTACGCCAACGTAAAATAGAGAGGCAAGGCCAGTATTCACAAAGCACTTGCTCCCTAAGTTACGTCGGCGTAGCGAAAATGGCCCGGCGTAACCCCGCCTAATTCAAATTAGGCAGGTACATGGGCCGTGACCCCATGTAAATGAAGGCCCTTGGTACGGCACATGCGCGTGCATGCTCAGAATCACGTCGCAAATACTCAATGCTTTCGATGTGAACGTAACCTACGCCCAGCCCCATTCACTTACGCTTACGCAAACAACGTAAAATACGACGGCTGTTCCGTCGTTCATACCTTGCATGGGCTGCGCCACCTATAGAGGTGTTTTACCTTTACGCCGGCGTATGTCTTACGTAAACGGCGTAGCTTACTGCGACTGGCGTACCTACGATCGTGAATTGGCGTATCTTGCTCATTTACATATTCAATGCGTAAATCCACGTACACGCCCCTAGCGGCCAGCTTAAATATTCAGCCAAGATACGACGGCGTAGTGAGGCGTATCTCAGTTTAAGAATGCGTGCAAAGATACAACGGCGCTCATTTGGACTTACGACGGCGTATCTACTGATACACCGTCGTAAGTCTCTCTGAATCTGGCTAAATATCCTCAGAAGTGTCATTGCTAAAATGTATAAATTTTTATTAAAAAAATCATAATAAAACCATGGTACATGTTAATTCCTAATATTTTTTCAATACCTCCACCGAAAACCCCATCAATAATAAATAGCATATATCTCAATATAATTCAAACAACAGAAAATTCTTAATTTTTATCAATGATGGCAAAGATCTACAATATATATTTAGTAGGGGCACATTTATATATATTTATATAATATATTTATATATAATGCAATGTACAGATTGCCATGCACTAAGGTAAATGGCTTAATGGAAAGATACAACCAATATATTAAAGGCTTCTATGCCATTCCTGTGCCTG
This sequence comes from Rana temporaria, assembly GCF_905171775.1. Taxonomy (NCBI): domain Eukaryota; kingdom Metazoa; phylum Chordata; class Amphibia; order Anura; family Ranidae; genus Rana; species Rana temporaria. Next base: position 156,242,080 of record NC_053489.1, on the reverse strand, counting down.
AACCCCAAATATTCACTGAGAAAGAAAAGAAAAACAGGAGACAAACAACGCCTCACCCCAGGTGCAGTCTGTGGATATTGTGATAGTAATGAAGAACTTCTATGATAATTAAATAATCAAACTATTTTTAGAGACAGTCATTTAATAAAAAAACTACCAAGTGCGACACGTCTGGGTTTCTTGGTTCAATGGTAGTGCCAAAACAGTTATAATTTTCAGGGCTTTCCTGCCCATTTTAATCTAAACGAACATCAAAACTTCACATGGGTATGTCTTCCCACACAGGTGGTTCTCACCATCACTGCAAAAACATAGATTCAGCCTCATGGCTCTCTTGTGGCAGCTTTACTGATCCAAGTACCTCTTCAGGGTCCCTCTTGAACTTTAGTACCTTTTTGGTCCTTTTGTCCATGAAACACATCCCAGTGTTTATGCACAGATGCTGCACCTCAGTTCTTCATCTTCCTTACAGCTTTGTAGCTGTTTATGTCCCAACCTGGAAACCATGGTGCACACAGCACCTCCCATGGCACCCTACACACACTGTCTCCCTCAAAAGTGTGGGGGCTCTGAGCTCTCGCTCGCATATGAATGCACCTGAGCCATTCCTGTGCTTGCTACCCAACAAACTGGATTCACCACCATTTTACACAGTGGTAGGGGGTCACCTGTTACATAACCCCCCCCCATTTTCAAACTGGACAGAGGAATACATAAACCTATCAGCGTAGTTGGGACACCTCTGTGCCAACCATTAGCTGCATAGGCCCAACTATTTTCCTGGACTTGTTTTCCCAAGCACTTTACCCTGGCACCTCTGTGCCAACTATACTCAACATAGCCTGTCCAACCTTCTTTTTAATGGGGCACTCCACCCACATATTTTTCCTGGGTGTGCTTCCACAAGCGCTCTCTACTATCCCTTCTATCTTCTGGTCTCGGGAGCATACATTTCTTTTTACCTCCCCAGACCTACTTTCCCAGGACTATAGGGCACCTACTTCTATGACACCTGTCAGGGACTGACCTCTCTCACTACCTGACTCAACCTTAATAAGCATCATCTGTTTTTCAGGTTCACTAACCCCTGTAACCCCTTGGGCAACCAAACCATCTGACATTAACACCACATTAGCCATGAATTACACACATCATTGTCAGGGTCATCAGGAACTCTTGTCCTATTGTTTGCTAGGACAGTGTCTGAGGAGGGACCACCAACTGGCAAACAGTTACTCCCTATGGGACCTTCTTACAGTTTCACATCACCCCCTGTTGTCAAACAATCTTTTTCAACATATTTTTGCACAAAATTCTCGTTAACCATTTATGTTTCCATTGGTACTTCCGCCAATACTTCTGACCTGTCCAACAGTCCTCTGGAGTGCTTCTCATACACAACATCAGTAGGAAGCAACCTAGCACACTGTGAGACCACTTTCCATACAAGTGACCCGCATTGCAGTAACCAATACCAATTTTAATCAACATTGCTTATCTGATGGAGCAATACTTAATATCGGTGGGTATGTCTCTGTAAAGTGCCATATCCAAATAACTAGACAGAAAGAGAGAATATCCCCTATAACTGGACTTTTAAGGCACTGAGATTAGGTTGTATATAGAAAAGCATACATTTTATTGTTGAAATATATACATAAATGGAATAAAAATTGATGGAATGTTTACAATAACTGCATATACAATATAAAAATCACCAAAACGATTGACAATAGATTTCTTGTGGTTTACCCAACGCGTTTCAGAGTTTCTGAATCTCCTTCAAGGGCGTCGTCTATGAGAGGGTCAATCATGTGTCTATAATGTGTTCACAAAAAGTTTAAGCCCACAATAAATGTAACAACATGACATTGACAGCATATATATCGCTATCAGAGAGTACATGTACCATATGTAATTACATATTTTGTGGAGTTATCATATGCAAAACATTCCAAAAGATTGTGATAAAAACAAGAAAGTTGAGCAGGATCGTGTCACAAAAAATACCCGTTTTATAGTTATTAATCTTCAAAGCGAATAAAAATATTATAACAACGTGGTCACTGAATATGACCAGATGAGCCCCGGGGAGAGTAAGCGACTAACAATGCTGAACCTGGGAGGGGGCGTAACCCTGTGGATAAGGACAATTAGAGGTGTTCTTAATTCATTTAATTTGTGTTAAGTATTTTATTTTATTTTATATCTTTATTAGAACCGCACACTTTAAAAAGGTATAGAATATACGCAGATATTATGAATGTGTCAAAATACTAACATAATTATATGTCCTACTTGATGGTGGAGAGATTAGCTGTTATTTAAAGATAGATATGACTCACTATGAAGTTGATATCAGCTGGGAAGTGATAAATATAGGTCATTATTTATAATTCCGTATGCATGTGAATATAATGGTTAATGGACATGTTACATATCTGAGAAATGTCAACAACCACGAAAAATGCCGACCAAGTCGCAGCAGCGCCGTCAGCCCGAAAAAGTATGGCAAAATTGTTGGTATGACAAACCATCATGTGGCAAAAAATTTAGATAATTATGAAGTTTTAAATCATTAAATGCAAAGTTTGAGTGGGACTATTGCATGGACTCCAAAATAAATAAATATCATATCAAATAGATCACTGAAGGCTGTCACATAATAGGGGTATGTAAACTTACAAGATATATACATATCCACCAGATTGCCTATGCATGACTCAGCAATCAGAAATTACTGACTAGACAGGGTAAGGCAACCACTAGTTTTATCGATTATAAGTGTGCCATGTATATCAGCCCCCAGCGCCAGCAGGACTGGAAGCACTGAAAGTGGTTTAAGATGATCACAGACATGAATTTGAATGGACTGTTGGTGGATGTCAGCATGTCCAACACAAGGCCTGCTTATAGTTATATCCCTCCAATCACAGGCACAGCCAACTGATATTAGCTACGCCTGGGATCTGGAGGGAGGAACAGGGATGAAACGTCATCGGCTTCCTGAGCCAAGCGTGCACACCCCTATCCCTACCGTACATGCGCAACATCCGCGCAGTGGAATGACGGCATGCACCCATGACACAATAGCGAACAGCACATGCGTGCCGGAGTATCAATATGTCGGCTGAACGAAAAAAGATCGTCTGAACTGCCTGCCAAGTAAAGCCGCCACAGATAACTATAAGATAAAACGATGTATTGAGGAATATCTAAAAAATGTAAAAGTATAGGGAATATGTGCGAATATTATCGCCGCCCCGTAGTGGTAAAAATTGAGAATTAAAGCTAAGGCCCGTACAGACGACCGAATATGTTTGCTGAAACTGGTCCACGGACCAGTTTCAGCAGACATGTTCGGTCGTCTGTACAGCCGAGCGGACAGGATTCCAGCGTACATTTGCCCGCCAGACCGTTTTCGAGCGGGCAAATGTTTCTAAACATGTTTACGCCGGCGTATGTCTTACGTAAACGGCGTAGCTTACTGCGACTGGCGTACCTACGATCGTGAATTGGCGTATCTTGCTCATTTACATATTCAATGCGTAAATCCACGTACACGCCCCTAGCGGCCAGCTTAAATATTCAGCCAAGATACGACGGCGTAGTGAGGCGTATCTCAGTTTAAGAATGCGTGCAAAGATACAACGGCGCTCATTTGAACTTACGACGGCGTATCTACTGATACACCGTCGTAAGTCTCTCTGAATCTGGCTAAATATCCTCAGAAGTGTCATTGCTAAAATGTATAAATTTTTATTAAAAAAATCATAATAAAACCATGGTACATGTTAATTCCTAATATTTTTTCAATACCTCCACCGAAAACCCCATCAATAATAAATAGCATATATCTCAATATAATTCAAACAACAGAAAATTCTTAATTTTTATCAATGATGGCAAAGATCTACAATATATATTTAGTAGGGGCACATTTATATATATTTATATAATATATTTATATATAATGCAATGTACAGATTGCCATGCACTAAGGTAAATGGCTTAATGGAAAGATACAACCAATATATTAAAGGCTTCTATGCCATTCCTGTGCCTGAACCCCAAATATTCACTGAGAAAGAAAAGAAAAACAGGAGACAAACAACGCCTCACCCCAGGTGCAGTCTGTGGATATTGTGATAGTAATAAAGAACTTCTATGATAATTAAATAATCAAACTATTTTTAGAGACAGTCATTTAATAAAAAAACTACCAAGTGCGACACGTCTGGGTTTCTTGGTTCAATGGTAGTGCCAAAACAGTTATAATTTTCAGGGCTTTCCTGCCCATTTTAATCTAAACGAACATCAAAACTTCACATGGGTATGTCTTCCCACACAGGTGGTTCTCACCATCACTGCAAAAACATAGATTCAGCCTCATGGCTCTCTTGTGGCAGCTTTACTGATCCAAGTACCTCTTCAGGGTCCCTCTTGAACTTTAGTACCTTTTTGGTCCTTTTGTCCATGAAACACATCCCAGTGTTTATGCACAGATGCTGCACCTCAGTTCTTCATCTTCCTTACAGCTTTGTAGCTGTTTATGTCCCAACCTGGAAACCATGGTGCACACAGCACCTCCCATGGCACCCTACACACACTGTCTCCCTCAAAAGTGTGGGGGCTCTGAGCTCTCGCTCGCATATGAATGCACCTGAGCCATTCCTGTGCTTGCTACCCAACAAACTGGATTCACCACCATTTTACACAGTGGTAGGGGGTCACCTGTTACATAACCCCCCCCCATTTTCAAACTGGACAGAGGAATACATAAACCTATCAGCGTAGTTGGGACACCTCTGTGCCAACCATTAGCTGCATAGGCCCAACTATTTTCCTGGACTTGTTTTCCCAAGCACTTTACCCTGGCACCTCTGTGCCAACTATACTCAACATAGCCTGTCCAACCTTCTTTTTAATGGGGCACTCCACCCACATATTTTTCCTGGGTGTGCTTCCACAAGCGCTCTCTACTATCCCTTCTATCTTCTGGTCTCGGGAGCATACATTTCTTTTTACCTCCCCAGACCTACTTTCCCAGGACTATAGGGCACCTACTTCTATGACACCTGTCAGGGACTGACCTCTCTCACTACCTGACTCAACCTTAATAAGCATCATCTGTTTTTCAGGTTCACTAACCCCTGTAACCCCTTGGGCAACCAAACCATCTGACATTAACACCACATTAGCCATGAATTACACACATCATTGTCAGGGTCATCAGGAACTCTTGTCCTATTGTTTGCTAGGACAGTGTCTGAGGAGGGACCACCAACTGGCAAACAGTTACTCCCTATGGGACCTTCTTACAGTTTCACATCACCCCCTGTTGTCAAACAATCTTTTTCAACATATTTTTGCACAAAATTCTCGTTAACCATTTATGTTTCCATTGGTACTTCCGCCAATACTTCTGACCTGTCCAACAGTCCTCTGGAGTGCTTCTCATACACAACATCAGTAGGAAGCAACCTAGCACACTGTGAGACCACTTTCCATACAAGTGACCCGCATTGCAGTAACCAATACCAATTTTAATCAACATTGCTTATCTGATGGAGCAATACTTAATATCGGTGGGTATGTCTCTGTAAAGTGCCATATCCAAATAACTAGACAGAAAGAGAGAATATCCCCTATAACTGGACTTTTAAGGCACTGAGATTAGGTTGTATATAGAAAAGCATACATTTTATTGTTGAAATATATACATAAATGGAATAAAAATTGATGGAATGTTTACAATAACTGCATATACAATATAAAAATCACCAAAACGATTGACAATAGATTTCTTGTGGTTTATCCAACGCGTTTCAGAGTTTCTGAATCTCCTTCAAGGGCGTCGTCTATGAGAGGGTCAATCATGTGTCTATAATGTGTTCACAAAAAGTTTAAGCCCACAATAAATGTAACAACATGACATTGACAGCATATATATCGCTATCAGAGAGTACATGTACCATATGTAATTACATATTTTGTGGAGTTATCATATGCAAAACATTCCAAAAGATTGTGATAAAAACAAGAAAGTTGAGCAGGATCGTGTCACAAAAAATACCCGTTTTATAGTTATTAATCTTCAAAGCGAATAAAAATATTATAACAACGTGGTCACTGAATATGACCAGATGAGCCCCGGGGAGAGTAAGCGACTAACAATGCTGAACCTGGGAGGGGGCGTAACCCTGTGGATAAGGACAATTAGAGGTGTTCTTAATTCATTTAATTTGTGTTAAGTATTTTATTTTATTTTATATCTTTATTAGAACCGCACACTTTAAAAAGGTATAGAATATACGCAGATATTATGAATGTGTCAAAATACTAACATAATTATATGTCCTACTTGATGGTGGAGAGATTAGCTGTTATTTAAAGATAGATATGACTCACTATGAAGTTGATATCAGCTGGGAAGTGATAAATATAGGTCATTATTTATAATTCCGTATGCATGTGAATATAATGGTTAATGGACATGTTACATATCTGAGAAATGTCAACAACCACGAAAAATGCCGACCAAGTCGCAGCAGCGCCGTCAGCCCGAAAAAGTATGGCAAAATTGTTGGTATGACAAACCATCATGTGGCAAAAAATGTAGATAATTATGAAGTTTTAAATCATTAAATGCAAAGTTTGAGTGGGACTATTGCATGGACTCCAAAATAAATAAATATCATATCAAATAGATCACTGAAGGCTGTCACATAATAGGGGTATGTAAACTTACAAGATATATACATATCCACCAGATTGCCTATGCATGACTCAGCAATCAGAAATTACTGACTAGACAGGGTAAGGCAACCACTAGTTTTATCGATTATAAGTGTGCCATGTATATCAGCCCCCAGCGCCAGCAGGACTGGAAGCACTGAAAGTGGTTTAAGATGATCACAGACATGAATTTGAATGGACTGTTGGTGGATGTCAGCATGTCCAACACAAGGCCTGCTTATAGTTATATCCCTCCAATCACAGGCACAGCCAACTGATATTAGCTACGCCTGGGATCTGGAGGGAGGAACAGGGATGAAACGTCATCGGCTTCCTGAGCCAAGCGTGCACACCCCTATCCCTACCGTACATGCGCAACATCCGCGCAGTGGAATGACGGCATGCACCCATGACACAATAGCGAACAGCACATGCGTGCCGGAGTATCAATATGTCGGCTGAACGAAAAAAGATCGTCTGAACTGCCTGCCAAGTAAAGCCGCCACAGATAACTATAAGATAAAACGATGTATTGAGGAATATCTAAAAAATGTAAAAGTATAGGGAATATGTGCGAATATTATCGCCGCCCCGTAGTGGTAAAAATTGAGAATTAAAGCTAAGGCCCGTACAGACGACCGAATATGTTTGCTGAAACTGGTCCACGGACCAGTTTCAGCAGACATGTTCGGTCGTCTGTACAGCCGAGCGGACAGGATTCCAGCGTACATTTGCCCGCCAGACCGTTTTCGAGCGGGCAAATGTTTCTAAACATGTTTAGAAACATGCCCGCTGGAATCCTGTCCGTCGGACATGTTCGGTCGTCTGTACAGACTTACCGTACATGTCCGAGCGGCCGCCATCCCTCGCATGCGTCGAATGACTTTGACGCATGCGTGGAAGCATTGAACTGCCAGGGCCGCGCACGTCGCCGCGTCATCGTCGCGGCGACGGCGCGGCCTCGTCACCGCGTATCGTGTACGCGCGGATTTCTGTATGATGGTGTGTACAGCCATCATACAGAAATCTCCGGGCGGGCATGTGCGCTGAAAACAGTCCGGCGGACCGTTTTCATCGTACATGTTTGCCCATCTGTACGGGGCCTTAGAGACAGGATCAACACTCAAAACATTCATTCTGTAAACAGCATCATGTAAATATATACAATGTAGTTACATAGTTACATAGTTAGTCAGGTTGAAAAAAGACACAAGTCCATCCAGTTCAACCACAAAAAATAAAAAAAACAAAATAAAAAACACAGTAAAATCCTATACACCCAACTCCATACCCACAGTTGATCCAGAGGAAGGCAAAAAACCCCAGCAGAGCATGATCCAATTTGCTACATCAGGGGAAAAAATTCCTTCCTGATCCCCCGAGAGGCAATCGGATTTACCCTGGATCAACTTTACCTACAAATCTTAGTACTCAGTTATATTCTGTACATTTAGGAAAGAATCCAGGCCTTTCTTAAAGCAATCTACTGAGCTGGCCAGAACCACCTCTGGAGGGAGTCTGTTCCACATTTTCACAGCTCTTACTGTGAAAAAACCTTTCCGTATTTGGAGGTGAAATCTCTTTTCCTCTAGACGTAAAGAGTGCCCCCTTGTCCTCAGTGTTGACCGTAAAGTGAATAACTCAACACCAAGTTCACTGTATGGACCTCTTATATATTTGTACATGTTGATCATATCCCCCCTTATTCTCCTCTTCTCAAGAGTGAATAAATTTAGTTCTTCTAATCTTTCCTCATAGCTGAGCTCCTCCATGCCTCTTATCAGTTTGGTTGCCCTTCTCTGCACTTTCTCCAGTTCTCCGATGTCCTTTTTGAGAACTGGTGCCCAAAACTGAACTGCATATTCCAGATGAGGTCTTACTAATGATTTGTACAGGGGCAAAATTATATCTCTGTCTCTGGAGTCCATACCTCTCTTAATACAAGAAAGGACTTTGCTCGCTTTGGAAACCGCAGCTTGGCATTGCATGTTATTATTGAGCTTATGATCAACTAAAACCCCTAGATCCTTCTCCACTACAGATCCCCCCAGTTGTACTCCCCCTAGTATGTATGATGCATGCATATTCTTAGCCCCCAAGTGCATAACTTTACATTTATCTACATTAAACCTCATCTGCCACTTAGTCGCCCAATTAGACAGAGCATTGAGGTCGGCTTGTAAATTGGAGACATCCTGCAAGGACGTTATTCCACTGCATAGCCATCTGTAGACATCTTCGGCATGAGGAAATCAAATGTAAGACAAGAATATCAAACATCTACACTAGTTAGATAATGTCCTCACATTGGAATTGATAGTCAATCAAGTGTGGGACATATTTATTGGATATCAAACAACTACCCTAATTAAATAATTTCCTCACATTGACATCAGTAAACAATGAATGTGTTAGATTACAGATAGGGATTATGGGAAGATGTCTGCATAAGTTGACCAATTATGCACTTCCAGAACAGAAGATGTCTAATGCCTCGTACACATGGTCATACTTTTGACCTTGCAAAAGTCCGCCGTGAGTCCGTCGGAAAGAAAGAGAACAAGTTCTCTATCTAAGGTCCTTTGGACTTCCGACAAAAAAAGTCTGATGAAGGCTACACACGGCCGGTGTCAGGAAAGGTTCCACTCGCTGGTTATACCATCTGATATCTGGCGTGCAGTACTGATGTCCACCAGCAGGTGTCTCCTGGCAGTTTGGAACTGTCAGGAGAGTCTTTCCCTGCTGGTGTTGTGTGATCTTTGGGCCGTAGTACTGGCATCCACCAGCAGGTGGATCCTGACAAGATGGAGCAGATATCTCCTGCTGCAATTAGGTATCACCTGAACCTGATAGCAGGTAATGGAATAAAGACCCTGCAAGATCATCACACCTTGCCTTGGCTTTGTCTTGTGCCCTGATTTGAACCTGTTACCTGACTCTGAACCTGACTCCGATCCTGATCCCTAACCCATTTGCACCTGTTCCTATCAGTCCTGTATCCCTTCCCTGCTATCTGATCCCTTGCAGCCTCTCCCTGTCCATTGCTCCTTGTCCCCCATTTGCTGATCTCCCGTTATGACCCTGGCATGCTAGACTACGATTCCGGTATTCCCGGTTGTTGTGCACTGTGTATTATTGGAGGTGGTTGTGTTTCATATTATTCACATTTTCATTAATAAATTATTTACTTTCTTCACCTATATACGTTTGGTTCACTTGTGCAGTCCACACAGTTCTGATCACATCTGATTCATGACAGAAAGCCAAGGCCATCCCTGATCAGAAGTGGCTGCACAAAGGAACCATATTGGTTCCGTTGGCTTGTTGAAATGAACCCTAACGTAATTCCCTATTATGCTCTGCTGGCATCTAAATATGATGACTATCTACTCCAGACACTAAAAGAGTGGACCCGTGACCAGCTGCTTGAGATCATTCGTTTGGCCCACTCCCACCAGGTGGACCAAGGCTGTGTTTTTGTTTGGAGAGGTGCAGCCTTTGATCCAAATATGTGCTGAGCTAGCCCTGTCCTGTGTTCCAGGGACCTGTGATGATTTTTCTCCCCCTTTCAGTGCTGATCAGGTGGAATCTCTGGTGTGGCTGCTAGAGGATGATCCCGGCAAAAGCTTGTGGAATGTATTCAGTCAGTACAGACCCTTGTCAGACAGGCAGCATGTGATTCATTCTTTGTCCAACCAATACTCTCTGCATGGTCTGATATGTTACAATCAATCCCAGCCAACCCACAGCAAACCACTTCTACCATCAGACACCTACCTGTTCAAAAGTCTGTTCTCCCATCACCCATGGCAACCCCAGTCACAGCTCAGTATACACAGCAAACCACTTCTACCATCAGACACCTACCTGTTCAAAAGTCTGTTTTCCCATCACCCATGGCAACCCCAGTCGCAGCTCAGTATACACTGCTTTCCACCAGATACCAATAGCCAGTCTCTGCTCCCTGTACCTATCCTGCATACAACCCACCTGTCTCTTCTCAGCTGCCTACAAACCCACAAAAAAACACCTCCAACTACTGTTACCTCTTCTCTGCCATATCCCAATCCTCCTTTCCAGTCTATTGCACCCTTTACCTACAGAACTTCTGTGGCTAAGCCCAAGAAAAGACGAAAGTTTTTTCCAACCAAGACGATCCTGCCAGTAACCCAACCTGCCTCCACACCAAACAACCTTCTCCAGCCCGACGTTCCAGTGCCAGCCACCCAGCCTGACGTCCCAGTGCCAGCCACCCAGCCTGACGTCCCAGTGCCAGCCACCCAGCCTGACGTCCCAGTGCCAGCCACCCAGCCTGACGTCCCAGTGCCAGCCACCCAGCCTGACGTCCCAGTGCCAACCACCCAGCCTGATGTCCCAGTGCCGGCCACCCAGCCTGACGTCCCAGTGCCAGCCACCCAGCCTGATGTCCCAGTGCCGGCGACCCAGCCTGACGTTCCAGTGCCGGCGTCCCAGCCTGAGGTTCTAGTGCCGGCGTCCCAGCCTGAGGTTCCAGTGCCGGCGACCCAGCCTGACGTTCCAGTGCCTGACATCCCAGTGCCAGCTACCCAGCCTGATGTTCCAGTTCCAGCTACCCAGCCTTACGTTCCACTGTCTGAAGTTCCTGTGCCAGTTTGCCAGCCTGAAGTTTCTGTGCCAGTTTGCCAGCCTGAAGTTCCTGTGCCAGTTTGCCAGCCTGATGTCTCGATGCCTACCTTCCAGCCTGATGTCTCGGTGCCCACCTTCCAGCCTGATGTCTCGGTGCCCACCTTCCAGCCTGATGTCTCGGTGCCCACCTTCCAGCCTGATGTCTCGGTGCCCACCTTCCAGCCTGATGTCTCGGTGCCCGCCTTCCAGCCTGATGTCTCGGTACCTGCCTTCCAGCCTGATGTCTCGGTACCTGCCTTCCAGCCTGATGTCTCGGTGCCTACCTTCCAGCCTGATGTCTCGGTGCCTACCTGTAACGCCGTCAGCGTTACTCCTTCCACATGGAGCGCAGACTTGTCACTTATGACAGTTGCGCTCCATTCAGATACACGTCCGCGTCACTTCCGGTGCGCGGACGTCTGCGCTCCACGTTGGAACGCGGAAGTGCGTTCCAACGTGCGGCGCTCAGCTCAGCCACTGCCCGGGCTATTTAAACTCCCGGGAATGGCGGCAGGGTGTTCGGATATTCCTGTTGGACCCTGCCGCCACCTGGGAACCCAGAACGAGCTACAGAGTCCCTGTAGCACCTCTCTTCACAGCGCACCTGTTCAGAGACCCAAGACATCACTACCTTCTGCTGGAGATTCACCACCATTTGCTCACTACAGGCTAGATACCACCATCACCTGTGCGGACTTTCCTGATACAGACCACCTCCTAAACCGCAAGTATATCTAAACCACATTACTGCTGTATAAGGTACCATCAACACCTGTGCGGACTTTCCTGGTACAGACCACCTCCTAAACCGCAAGTATATGTAATACCAGCTTGTTGCTAATAGTGATTGCTAGTATATGCCTGAACTATATCCTAGACTCTATACTTATTACTATATACTAGCACCAGATACAGCAGAGTACTTCATACTATTCATATGTGTGTGCTGAGATACTACAATACCAGTAATTTCTACTACCTTTATTTGATGCAAATACCTAAATTAGACTTACGCTTATAGTATCTGGGTTGTGTCTATCAATTAAGCTTAAGAGGAATTAAGCTACTACTTTTATGTGTTACCTTCATTAGAGGATATGATGATAATACCCCAAACTCTTATTGTTCAGTGAGAGTGAAGTGGTGGTTGATTTCTGATAAGCCTCTACACCTGCGGTCTAAACATTAAGTAGAGTCTTATCATTTTCAGGGTCATAACATAATATCCGAACCCAAAAAGATAAAGGATATATTTACATATATCTTTTAAATGGATCCAGCTGACCTTGCAAATCATTTAGTTGCACTCTCTCAAAGAGTTGATAATCTTACTAACAACATGAATGAGTTACGTATGCAGAATGATGCTTTAAGAGATCAAAATTTGGCACAAGCCAGGCAAAGACCTGAACCAAAGGCCTGTTCACCGGAACCATTTTTTGGAGATAGAAAAAATTACAGACAATTTATTAGTTCATGTCGACTGATGTTTGAACTACAGCCACGTACTTATCATTCTGATAGGATAAAGATCCTTACATTAATTTCTTTTCTTAGAGGTGAGCCCAGGGTATGGGCTGACACCTATGTAGAAGAACACGGAGATCTCCTAGGAGATTTTGACACATTTCTTGATGAAATGTCTTTGTTATACGAAGATCCCAACAAACAGTTAACAGCTGAGAATTCAATCAGGAGTCTTAGACAGGGAAGGCGTCCTGTTGAAGATTTTATTTCAGAATTCAAATGTTGGTGCAGAGAAACTCAATGGTCTGATATTTCTCTCAGAAACCAGTTCCGTTTGGGTTTATCTGAAGCTATGAAGGATGAGCTAGCTCGTGTTGACCTACCCACTACTTTGGAAGATCTTATGCACCTCTCAGTCACTATTGATCGTCGCCTTCGCGAAAGAAAGACCGAACGTGCCACTACCTATTCTGTCACTCCCTTCAGGAGATCTAGATCACCTCCCAAAGATTCTCCAATGGATCTTAGTGTTATTAAAGGACCTTTAACCTCTGCAGAGAAACAGCGTCGCAGAGCTAACAATCTTTGCCTATATTGTTCTGCTCCTGACCACATCGTTTCCACCTGCCCTCTTCTTAAGAAGAATTCAGAAGGTAATTTCTCCCACATTAATAAATTAAATTCACCCGGAACCATATCTAATCATTATATTTTTGTTCCTCTCACCCTACAGTGGGATCAAGGAAAGATTTCCATTGAAGCAATGGTCGACAGCGGGGCATGTGGCAACTTCATTAACTCAAATGTTGTAAAAGCAAATAAAATTCCCAGTGTGTTAAAGCAGATTCCAGTGTCACTCACATTTATTGATGGTTCTAACTCTTCTTTCGGTCCAGTTACATCTCAGACAGTTCCTTTAATAGTTTCTTGTGCCAATGGCCACACAGAGACTCTCAATTTTGATATTATTTCATCTCCAGTTTTCCCTATAGTTTTAGGTCTACCATGGTTGCATCTTCATCAGCCTACTATTCTTTGGCCCACAAGATCTCTTTCTTTACAGTCTACTTATTGTACAGAATTTTGTCATCCTCCATGTATCATCTCCTTCTCAGAGATTCATCCTACTAATTTACCAGATTACTTACAAGATTTTGCTGATGTGTTCAGTAAGACTAACGCGGAGAAACTCCCTCCACATAGGATTTACGATTGTCCTATTGACTTAATTCCTGACAGTCCTATCCCTACCGCTCGGATCTACCCCCTTTCACAACCAGAGCTTATACACCTAAAAGTTTACTTGGATGAGAACCTTAAAAAAGGATTTATAAGGCCCTCCACTTCTTCTGCCAGTGCAGCTCTATTTTTTGTAAAAAATAAGGATGGATCACTTCGACCGATAATAGATTATCGATCCCTCAATAACATCACAATAAAGAATAGATATCCATTACCACTCATTCCAGAACTTATTGAAAGGTTACAAACAGCTAAGATTTACACAAAGCTAGACCTCAGAGGTGCTTATAATCTCATAAGGATTCGCTCTGGAGATGAGTGGAAAACTGCTTTTAAAACTCGATACGGGCTTTTCGAGTACTGTGTAATGCCTTTCGGCTTATGTAATGCCCCAGCAACTTTTCAGTGGTTTATTAACGATATTTTTCATGATCTGCTTGACATTTGTGTTGTTATCTACTTAGATGACATATTAATTTATTCTGATACTCTCGAGGAACATCACAAACATGTGCGTTGGATTCTGGAGAGACTCAGAATTCACTCTCTATATGCAAAACTTGAGAAGTGCGTCTTCAGTCAGACTACTATCTCCTTTCTTGGTTATCAAATCACTCCAGATGGAGTTCAGATGGACCATACTAAAGTGGATTGCATTTTGTCTTGGCCTTCTCCCCAGTCCAGAAAGGCCCTTCAGAGATTCCTTGGATTTTCTAATTATTATAGAAAATTCATTAAAAATTTCTCATCAATTGTCAGACCACTTACTAGTCTAACCAGTTCTAAGATACCTTTCATTTGGTCCAAGGAAGCACAGAAATCCTTTGAAACACTTAAGCTTAGTTACTCTTCAGCTCCCATTCTCCAACTTCCCAATCCAATGTTTCATTTTACGTTGGAAGTTGATGCTTCACATTTTGCCTTGGGTGCTGTACTTTCCCAACGACCCACATTATCACACCCACTACATCCTGTTGCCTTTTATTCCAGAACTTTATCACCAGCTGAAAAGAACTATCCGATTGGAGAAAAGGAACTGTTAGCAATAAAGGACGCTCTCGCAAACTGGAGACACCTTCTGGAGGGTTCTACACACCCTATCACTATCCTCACTGACCATCGTAATTTACAGCATCTCAAAACTTGTAAAACTCTTTCTGCCCGTCAAGTCAGATGGAGTTTATTTTTTGATCGTTTTGATTTTGTCATCTCATACCTCCCTGGTACTCAAAATATCAAAGCAGATTCTCTATCTCGTATGAATGAAGATCAATCCATGGACATTCCACCACTTTCCATTATTCCTTCCAACCGAATTATTGGAACAACTTTGACATTCGATAAATTGCTCATTCAAACTCTTTCTAAAGATAAATCTCAACTCCCTAAAGGTCTACAACAGCAGTCTAATGGACTATTTACTTTCAACGACAAGATCTACGTTCCACCAAGTTTACAACTCACACTATTAAAACAACTCCACGATGCCCCACTTGCAGGTCATCCTGGTATTAGTAAAACCATTCTTTTACTGAAGAGAAGTTATTGGTGGCCCCATATGACAAAGACTGTTCATGACTATGTGAGTTCTTGCCACACTTGTGCAATTAACAAACATTCGAGGAAACCACCCTATGGGTTATTAACCTCCATCCCAATACCTGACAGACCTTGGGATGTTATATCCATGGATTTCATAGTAGACCTTCCTAGATCAAATGGATTTAACACCATCATGGTCACTGTTGACATATTAACCAAGATGGCCCATTTTGTACCTTTGAAAAAGTTACCTACTTCTCAAGAAACAGCAAGGGCTTTTGTATCTAATATTCTTAAATTGCATGGCCTTCCATCCCAAATCATTTCGGATCGTGGGTCACAGTTTATTTCCAAGTTTTGGAGAGCCCTTTGCCAAACCTTACAAATAGATCATCGTAGATCTACTGCTTATCATCCCCAAACAAATGGGCAAACGGAACGTGTTAACCAAACTCTTGAGCAATATTTGCGCTGTTATTGCACCCATCTTCAAGATGACTGGGTTGACTTACTTCCACATGCAGAGTTTGCATATAACAATGCTTCCAATTCATCTTCTCAGTTTTCACCCTTTTACGCAAATTATGGGTTTCATCCTAATAGTTTACCTTCTACTTTTTCTCCAAGTAATGTTCCGGCTGTTGAGAATTTCTTATCAACCATAAAAAACACTCTAAACACTCTTCGTTCTAATCTAAAGACTGCTCAAATTAGACAAAAGAAATATTACGACTCTCATAGAACAATATCACCTCCATACAAGATTGGAGATTTGGTATGGTTATCCACTCGGAATTTGCGACTTAATATTCCTTCAAAGAAACTTGGTCGTCAATATACAGGACCTTTCCCAATTTCTCATGTAATAAATAAAAATGCTGTTAGATTACTTCTACCTCCAGATTGGAAGATTCATCCATCTTTCCATGTTTCACTAATCAAGCCTTATAAATCTAACCCCTTTCCAAATAGAGATCCACAACCTCCTCCTCCAATTCAAGTTTTTGGTGAAACTGAATATCAGGTAGAGAAGATTCTTGATTCTAGGAAAAGAGGATCCTCTATTCAATATTTGATTCGTTGGAAAGGCTATTCTCCCACAGATGATTCCTGGGAATGTTCTTCAAATATTCATGCTCCTCGGCTCATTAAGCAGTTTCATCATAAATATCCTGATAAACCATGTCTCACTGGGCGCTCCGGAGGTGCCCCCTTGAGGAGGGGGGTATGTAACGCCGTCAGCGTTACTCCTTCCACATGGAGCGCAGACTTGTCACTTATGACAGTTGCGCTCCATTCAGATACACGTCCGCGTCACTTCCGGTGCGCGGACGTCTGCGCTCCACGTTGGAACGCGGAAGTGCGTTCCAACGTGCGGCGCTCAGCTCAGCCACTGCCCGGGCTATTTAAACTCCCGGGAATGGCGGCAGGGTGTTCGGATATTCCTGTTGGACCCTGCCGCCACCTGGGAACCCAGAACGAGCTACAGAGTCCCTGTAGCACCTCTCTTCACAGCGCACCTGTTCAGAGACCCAAGACATCACTACCTTCTGCTGGAGATTCACCACCATTTGCTCACTACAGGCTAGATACCACCATCACCTGTGCGGACTTTCCTGATACAGACCACCTCCTAAACCGCAAGTATATCTAAACCACATTACTGCTGTATAAGGTACCATCAACACCTGTGCGGACTTTCCTGGTACAGACCACCTCCTAAACCGCAAGTATATGTAATACCAGCTTGTTGCTAATAGTGATTGCTAGTATATGCCTGAACTATATCCTAGACTCTATACTTATTACTATATACTAGCACCAGATACAGCAGAGTACTTCATACTATTCATATGTGTGTGCTGAGATACTACAATACCAGTAATTTCTACTACCTTTATTTGATGCAAATACCTAAATTAGACTTACGCTTATAGTATCTGGGTTGTGTCTATCAATTAAGCTTAAGAGGAATTAAGCTACTACTTTTATGTGTTACCTTCATTAGAGGATATGATGATAATACCCCAAACTCTTATTGTTCAGTGAGAGTGAAGTGGTGGTTGATTTCTGATAAGCCTCTACACCTGCGGTCTAAACATTAAGTAGAGTCTTATCATTTTCAGGGTCATAACACTACCTTCCAGCCTGATGTCTCGGTGCCTACCTTCCAGCCTGATGTCTCGGTGCCTATCTTCCAGCCTGATGTCTTGGTGCCTACCTTCCAGCCTGATGTCTTGGTGCCTACCTTCCAGCCTGATGTCTCAGTACCTGTCTTCCAAACTGATGTCTCGGTACCTGCTTTCCAGCCTGATGTCCTGGTGTCTGCCTTCCAGCCCGAGGTGCCAGTGTTCCAGCCCGAGGTGCCAGTTTTCCAGCCCGGGGTGCCAGCATTCCAGTCTGAAGAGCCAGTGCCAGCATTCCAGCCTGCTGCCCAGCCTTATGACCCGGAG
This sequence comes from Rana temporaria, assembly GCF_905171775.1. NCBI lineage: Eukaryota > Metazoa > Chordata > Amphibia > Anura > Ranidae > Rana > Rana temporaria. The sequence goes on along the minus strand of NC_053489.1, from coordinate 156,223,994 downwards.
CCTGCTGCCCAGCCCGATGACCCGGAGCCTGCTGCCCAGCCCGATGACCCAGAGCCTGCTGCCCAGCTCGTTGACCCGGAGCCTGCTGCCCAGCTCGATGAGCTTCTGTCTGCTGCCCAGCTCGATGACCTGGAGCCTGCTGCCCAGCTCGATGAGCTTCTGTCTGCTGCCCAGCTCGATGACCTGGAGCCTGCTGCCCAACTTGATGACCCGGAGCCTGCTGCCCAGCTCGATGAGTTCCTGTCTGCTGCCCAGCTTGATGTGTCTGTACCCACTGCTCAGCTCGAGCTGCACCTTGCCCAACTTAAAGCCATGGATCTTCCTCACGTGACTCTGTCTGCTGCTTGGCTTGATATTATGGACCTTCCCCAGCAAAGGCTAGTTGGAGCGTCCGGAGGTCGCTCCTTTGAGGGGGGGGGGTACTGTCAGGAAATATTCCACTCACTGGTGATACCATCTGATATCTGGCGTGCAGTACTGATGTCCACCAGCAGGTGTCTCCTGGCAGTTTGGAACTGTCGGGAGAGCCTTTCCCTGCTGGTGTTATGTGATCTTTGGGCCGCAGTACAGGTGTCCACCAGCGGGTGGATCCTCACAAGATGGAGCAGATATCTCCTGCTGCAATTAGGTATCACCTGAACCTGATAATGGTATAAAGACCCTGCAATCTCATCACACCTTGCCTTGGCTTTGTCTTGTGCCCTGATTTGAACCTGTTATCTGAACCTGACTCCGAACCTGACTCTGATCCTGATCCCTAACCCATTTGCACCTGTTCCTGTCAGTCCTGTATCCCTGGATCCCTGCCCTGCTATCCGATCCCTTCCAGCCTCTCCCTGTCCATTGCTCCTTGTCCCCCATTTGCTGACCTCCCGTTATGACCCTGGCATGCTAGACTACGATTCCGGTATTCCCTTTGGCTATATTTATTTGTCTGATTATTGTTATTTTTGGGTCTTGTCTTATATTGGCTGTTGTGCACTGTGTATTATTGGAGGTGGTTGTGTTTTATATTCACATTTTCATTAATAAATTATTTAATTTCTTCACCTATATACGTTTGGTTCACTTGTGCAGTGCACACAGTTCTGATCACATCTGATTTATGACAGCCGAACTTTCCGAGAAAAAAAGCCTGTCTGACTATTTTCTCGGAAAGTCCAACTGTGTGTACGAGGCATTATAGTGCATTTGCTCTTCCATTTTATTTCTCCATACCTCTGGATGAAAAGTCTTCAAAAACGGGATTAAAACAAACAACCTCATTGAGGCCGGGAGGTAGGATAGCTTTAAGGGTGTGTATCCAACGCAGCTCCGTTTGGAGGAGGGTTTTATTCCAATCCCCTCCTTTGGAGCTGGGGTGGACACGATCCAAGATAAGAAATGTTATCTTGGGAAACCTGCCACCATGCACTATTTGAGTGTGACGGCCCAAGGGCAATTCTGGATTGTTGGTTCGCATGCTTCTTATATGCCTATAGGCACCTTTCCAGAACTCCAATTTGGTTTTGCCTATATACTGTAGAAACAGCTGCAATCGCAGCAAAGCATATAACTAACATCATTGGTTTTTCAGTTAGCAAAATGTCTGGGACTAAATATTTGGCCATTAGGGAGAACAGGGTTTCTGGTAGTGTGCATATATTTACAATAATTGCAGGCACTGCACATATATGTGCCTTTGTATTTACATGGGCCTTACCTTTGTACTCGCTGGTGAACAGCCTGTCCCTGATAGATTTTGCCATTTCAAATGTAAAAAGGGGATGATCGGGGACAAACTGTCCAAGTATAGAGTCTGATGACAACATATGCCAATATTTGTTGACAATGTTGTTAACTTTGGCTTGTTGGTTTGTATATCTTTTAATATTACGAACATGATTAATATAATTTTTAGGCTTCTGTGTATATAAAAGTACTTTTCTGTCCTGTCACAGAACTCGTTTATAGGCTCTTTTAAGAGAGGCATGGGAATAGCCCCTCTGTAGGAGCCTGGATTTAACATTTTTTATTGTCAGAACAATTGTGCCTTGTCAGTAGATACTGGGCCAGATTCAGGAAGCTATTGCGCCCGCGCAACCATAGGTTGCGCGGCGCAATAGCTGTTTTGCTCCCGCGTAGCGAATGCCCCTGATTCAGGAACATCGCTACGCGGACTGCAGCCTAGGATATGACAGACATAAGCCTCCTTATGCCTTCATATCTCAGGCTGCATTCTTGCGTTGGCCGCTAGGGGGCGCGGCCATTGTGATCGGCGTATAGTATGCAAATTGCATACTACCACCGATTCACAAAAGTTGCACGGGCCCTGCGCACGCAAGGTACGGAGTTTCCGTACGGCGACTTTAGCTCAAGGTTGCTCCTGCTGTAGCAGGGGCAGCCAATGCTAAAGTATAGCCGCCCTTCCCGCTCGTGAAATTTAAATTTCACGTCGTTTACGTAAGTGAATCGTGAATGGCGCTGGACGCCATTCACGTTCACTTAGAAGCAAATGACGTCCTTGCGACGTCATTTGCCGCAATGCACGTCGGGAAAGTTTCCCGACGGAGCATGCGCTGTTAGCTCGGCGCGGGAGCGCGCCTAATTTAAATGATTCCCGCCCCCGGCGGGATCATTTACATTAGGCGCCCTTACGCCGGGCTATTTAGCATATCGTCCACGCAATTTACGGAGCTACTGCTCCGTGAATCGCGGGCATTTCAAAATATTTGCGTGGGCGCAGAGCAAAAATCGTTGCCCTGTGCCCACGCAAATATTGCGTGGATCTACCTGAATCTGGCCCATTGGCTATAAGGTATGGACTTCACTAAAGTTTGAGGGTGAAAGCTTGATGCATGTAATATACTATTGCCTGCCATCGGTTTTCCATAAAGGTTACTGCCTTGGTTCCCTACGTTATGTCTAATGCCCTGTACACACGATCGGTCCATCCAATGAAAAAGTGTCAGAACGCGGCGACGTAAAACACAACAAAGTGCTGAAAAGTTCAATGCTTCCAAGCATGCGTCGACTTGATTCTGAGCATGCGTGGATTTTTAACCGATGGACGTGCCTACAGACGATCGTTTTTTTCTATAGGTTTTTTATCCATCAGATAATTTTAAAACAAGTTCCTAATTTTTTAACCGATGGATAAATAACCGATGGGGCCCACACACGATCGGTTTAGCCTGATGAAAACGGTCCATCAGACCGTTCTCATCGGTTTGACCGATCGTGTGTACGCGGCATTACAGACAGAAAAGCACGAAATTAGCTAAAGGGTGACATCATCCGAATAGAACTTCCCCTTTATAGTGCCGTCGTACGTGTTGTACGTCACCGCGCTTTGCTAGAGCATTTTTTTAAAACGACCGTGTGTGGGCAACGTCGTTTGCATAGTTTTTTTCATACCGAAAAATGATCGTGTGTACGCAGCATTACTTCTTGTAGTAAAACCATCATCAGACAAACCGATCATGTGTACGCGACATAAAGACCTCAACATCCAAAAATTATATACGTTCCCTGTCAGAGCTCATAGTGAAATTAAAATTAAAATTGCAGCACTGTCTAGAGACAATGAATAAAAATTCGTTTAATTAAAATTTCACCATGAGGGATGGGAGCGTGCATGCTAGGCTCAGGAAGCCGATGGTGTTTCATCCCTGTTCCTCCCTCCAGATCCCAGGCTCAGCTGATATCAATTGGCTGTGCCTGTGATTGGAGGAAGATAACTATAATAAGCAGGATGCCAGGATGTGTCTCCATACAGCCGTTTGCTCCATTCAAATTCATGTCTGTGATTGTCTTTAACCACTTTCAGTGCTTCCAGTCCTGCTTGTGCTGTGGCCTGATATACTGTATAGATTGCGGGCCATCGACGTGTATCCAACCCCACGCTGAAGAAACTATCGATGCTTCCCACTGAAACCAACGCCTGTGGAAGGGAATTACACATCCTTACCGCTTACAGTAAAGAACCCTCTACGCAGTTTAGGGTTAAACCTATTTTCTTCTAATTTTATTCAGTGGCCACATGTCTTATTAAATGTCCTTTTGTGGAAAAGTGTTATCCCTATTGTGGGTTCACCAGTTTGGTATTTGTAAATTGAAATCATATCCCCTCTCAAGTGTCTCTTTTCCAGAGAGAATAAGTTCAGTGTTCGTAACCTTTCTTTATAACTAATATCCTCCAGTCCCTTTATTAGCTTTGTTGCCCTTTTATGTACTCGCTCCATTTCAAGCACATCCTTCCTGGGGACTGGTGCCCAGAACTGGACAGCAAACTCCAGGTGAGGCCGGACCAGAGTCTTGTAGAGTGGGAGAATTATCGCTTTATCTCTTGAGCTAATCCCCTTTTTAATGCATGACAATATTCTGTTTGCTTTGTTAGCAGCAGTTTGCATGCCATTGCTCAGCCTATCAACTACTAGGACCCCCAGGTCCTTTTCCATCCTTGATTCCCCCAGAGGTTCTCCCCCCAGTGAGTAGATTGCATTCATATTTTTTCCACCCAAATGCATTAATAATTTTTTTTCCACATTAAGCCTCATTTGCCATGTAGTTTCCCACCCCATTTATTTGTTCAGATCTTCTTGCAAAGTTTCCACATACTGCGGATAAGTTATTGCCCTGCTTAGCTTAGTATCGTCCGCAAATACAGAGATTGAACTGTTTACCCCATCCTCCAGGTCGTTTATGAACAAATTAAATAGGATTGGTCCCAGGACAGAATCCTGGGGCACCCCACTTTTTACCCCTGATCATTCCGAGTACTCCCCATTTATTAACTCCTTCCTTGTAGCCAATTTTCAATCCATGTACTCACCCTTTGATCCATGCCAACAGACCTTATTTTGTACAGTAAACGTTTATGGGGAACAGTGTCAAATGCTTTTGCAAAATCCAGATACACTACGTCTACGGGCCTTCCTTTATCTAGATGGCGACTCACCTCATCATAGAAGGTTAATAACATTCCCCAATATTTCACCATTTAGGTTTTATGGCAGATGACTCCCCTAGCGTGACATCATGCATGTGTACAGCATAGGCTGCTGATGCCTGTGTGCAAAACAGCAACGTTTAATAAAAAAGGGCAGCATGGTATCCATTATGTCCTGCTTGTGCTTCTACTGAATGTGTGTTTTAACATCATGTTTAAATCTTGTAAGTCTTTACTTTCTACATTCTCCTGATGAATTGGACCCTTGGTACATAAAACATATTGAGAACTCACTGTTGTATGAAGTATATTCACTCCCTGGTCATCTCTCGCCTCCCTCCTCATTGGCTTACCTCGGCATACTCTATCCCCCCTTCAGTCCATCATGAATGCTGCTGCCAGACTCATCCACCTTACCAACTGCTCTGTCTCTGCTACTCCTCTCTGTCAATCCCTCCACTGGCTTCCACTCGCCCAACAAATTAAATTCAAAATACTAACAACTACCTACAAAGCCATCCACAACTCTGCCCCCAGCTACATCACTAACCTAGTCTCTAAATACCAACCCAATCGTTCTCTTTGTTCTTCTCAAGACCTCCAGCTCTCTAGCTCTCTCATCACCTCCTCCCATGCTCGTTTCCAAGACTTTTCCAGAGCCTCTAAAAGCCTATGAAACTCCTTACCCCAATCTGTCTGTCTATCTCCTTCTCTATTAGCTTTTAGAGGATCTCTGAAAACCCTCCTCTTCAGAGAAGCCTATCCTACCCACACCTAACAACTGTATTTTCATTTTGTCCATCTGATCATCCCCCCACAGCTACTACCCTTTGTTTCTCTTAACCCTCCCTTCTAGACTGTAAGCTCTAACGAGCAGGGCCCTCTGATCCTTCCTGTATTGAATTGTATTGTAACTGTACTGCCTTCCCTGATGTTGTAAAGCGCTGCGCAAACTGTTGGCACTATATAAATCATAATAAGAATAGTAAACCTGCGCTTATAAATGATAAATTAAGGTAGCTGCCCCCCTAGATACACTCCCCCAAATGAGGTATGTAAAGTATGAAAAAAGTAAAAAGAAAGGGGTGATGGCGCTACCTACCCTATATACAACACAGGTAAGTGTTAGGGTCGACCTCTGCAAAGAGGTCTAATAAAGACAAAGGGGTAGATTCAGGAAGCTGAATCTCCAGATACGCTGCCGTAATTTCAAATCTGCGCCGGCGTATCGTTACACCGATTCTCAAAGGCAGATACGCTAAAAAAATAGGCTTCCTCCGCCGACGTAACTTGAATGCGGCGGCGTAGAATTGTGTGCAATATTACGTTGGCCGCTAGGGCCGCTTCCGTTGTTTTCGGCGTAGAATATGCAAATTACCTAGATACGCCGATTCACAAACGTACGTACGGCCGGCGCAATTTATTTACGTAATTTACGTTAGGCTTTTTCGGCGTAAGGTTGTTCCTGCTATTAGGTGGCGCAGCCAATGTTAAGTATGGACGTCGTTCCCGCTTCGAAATTTGAATTTATTACGTTGTTTGCGTAAGTCGTTCGCGAATAGGGCTGGACGTAATTTACGTTCACGTCGGAAGCAATGACAATTTGCGTCGGAATTTAGAGCATGCGCACTGGTATTTTTTCACGAACGGCGCATGCGCCGTTCGTAAAAAATTTAAAATACGCGGGGTCAACCTAATTTAGATAAAACATGCCCCCCTCAACATCATTTGAATAACGCACGCTTACGCCGGCCCCATTTACACTACGCCGCCGTAAGTTAGGAGGCAAGTGCTTTGTGATTACAGCACTTGCCTTTCAAACTTACGGCGGCGCAGCGTAAATACGATACATTGCGCCGCCGTAACAAGGGGCGCAGCTACCTGAATCCAGCCCACAATGTGTCTAATGTGCAAAAAGGGGTAAAGCCAAAATGCCTATATTAATCCCAATTGTTACTCAAAATGTGTGAATAAAAAATCTACACAATCCCTGTGGGATCTATAAGTGGGATTGTGTAAATCCTCACATAAAAAATGTAATTCCAAATAGTGTAAAAAAACATCAAAAAATATATATATGATATTATAAAAAAAAATATATATATAGAGAGTGAAAAAGTATTATAGGTAGATTCAGGTAGATTGCCTTGAACTTGCGGCGGCGTAGCTTAGCGTGTTTAGGCTACGCCGCCGTAAGTTAGCTAGGCAAGTACATGATTCACAATGTACTTGCCTGCTAAGTTACGGCGACGTAGCCTAAAGCGGGCGGGCGTAAGGGCACCTAATTCAAATGTGTGTAAGGGGGCGTGTTTTATGTTAATGGGGCTTGACCTTACGTTTTTCTTGAACTGCGCATGCGCCGGGCGCCTACATTTCCCAGTGTGCATTGCGGCTAAGTACGCCGCACGGGCATATTGATTTCTACGTGGACGTAAGCGACGTAAATCCCTATTCACGGACGACTTACGCAAACGACGTAAAAAAATTCGAATTTCGACGCGGGAATGGCGGCCATACTTAACATTACTATTCCAACTAGGGCCTAGCTCTAACTTTACGCGGCCTATCTCTAACGTAAACGGCGTAAAAGTACTGCGTCGGCCAGGCGTACGTTCGTGAATCGGCGTATCTGCTAATTTACATATACTACGCCGACCGCAATGGAAGCGCCACCTAGCGGCCAGCAGAAATATTGCAACCTAAGATAGGACGGCACAAGCCGTCGTATCTTAGATATGTTGAAGTGTATCTCTGACAATACAACACTTAAACATAAGTCGGCGTAGATTCTGAGTTAGGTCGGCTTATCTACTGATAAGCCTGCCTAACTCTTTGTGAATCTACCTATAAGTGTACAAATCCACACAGATGATCGATAAATAATCAAATAATCAATAAATGATGGTAAACACAACCATCCACAACCAATATGGTACAGGTGTAAGTATATATATCGGACGTAATTGTATATAAATGAAAAATATATAGCGAATTAAGTGCCAGAGTCCATCCCAAAGTATTAGCTAATAAATAGAAATGATCAAAGTTCCATGAATCCAGCCGGGAATGGGAGTGCAGGCTCTTATAGTGAGGAAGGTGCTTCTATGTCACAGGTGGTGGGTACGCAAGTGGTTCCGGTGCTCCCCCTCAAGGGTCCCCACTCACCAGCTCCTACTCCCCCTCCGGGGGTGTATCGCATATAGTGCAGACTTCCCAAGGTTGCTCTCTCCCAGCTAGTTCCCTTCTCCATCCAGATGGAGGGCCTCCAATGTGATGTAATAATCCTCAGAAGAAAAAAAAAGAAAAAGCGCCTTCCATGTTGTAGTAAAAAATTGTTTTATTTGGCCCAACACTGCTGATTAAACCAGCGTTATTGACAACAATGGCCAGCAATAATATAACAAAAGTAAAAAAAATATAAAAACTGCTATACAATAGCTAATAAAAACACGCTGCCGAGTGTTCTATGTGCGCCAATGCTGGGAACCGCGGCTTGCGATCCGCCTGCGTTCCAGCTGGTGTAGAACCCGGACGTAGCGTCACTGCGTAACTCTGCCTTACGCGTTTCGTAATCAAACCTCTTTTGAAGCGGGGTTACGCACTGACCACCGACATCCTATAAAGGAGAATCACTGCTACAGGCACGCCCCCTCCCTTGGGATTCGTCAATTCGTATAGCTTGTGTACATCCCGTCCCCTGCTATCTGATATCGCTGTGGGGAAAAGGCTGATTTGTTATCCCAGGGGACATACTTATACTGGCTGCAGCGGTGATCACCTACACGATGTAACCAGGTCATCGGAAGCTAACTGGTCCATCATTATGCACTTTACTAAACCACAATATACATTGTTAACCCAGTTACAAATATAGTTAATAGATTTGTGCAGATATAAAAAAAATAAGGGGGGAACGGATTATACAGGAGGATGGTGAAACTACATGACAAAAATCCTCATTATTATTGAAAAAAAATATATGATAATATGCCAAAAACAAATATAATAAATGGTAAGACTATGGTAAGACTATGGCACAACTGCAAACCTACCAAGACATGGTCATCCACCTAAACTGACAGGCCTGAACGAAGAGAGCATTCATCAGAGAAGCAGCCAAGAGGCCAATGTTAACTCTAGAGGAGCTGCAGAGATCCACAGCTAAGATGGGAGAATCACACATGACAACAAATACTCATGCAAAAATCTTGCCTTTTTGGAAGAGTGGCAAGAAGAAAGCCATTGTTAAAAGAAAACCATAAGAAGTCCTGTTTGCAGTTTGCAGAAGCCCTGTGTAAGGGACACAGCAAACATGTGGAAGAAGGTGCTCTTGTCAGATGAGACCAAAATTTTACTTTTTGGTCTAAAAGCAAAACGCTATGTGTGGTAGAAAACGACCACTGCACATCACCCTGAACACGCAATCCCCACTGTGAAACATGGTGGAGGCAGCATCATGTTGTGAAGATGCTTTTCTTCAGCAGGTACAGGGAAGCTGGTCAGAGTAGATGGGAAGATGGATAGCAGAGCTGCACGATTAATCATTTAAAGATCGCAATCTCGATTCACCCCCCCCCAGCGATCTCCAGGCTGGATTAGCTTGATTTTTGCATCTCCCCTGTCTGAACCACGGAACCAGCGTGGAACGCAAATGGCGCCGATATCGGAACTGACGTCAGGCGGAAGAAAGCGTGACTGAGTGGTAAAGTGACTGAATATAAAGATGTCTGAAGAGGAAAGCAGATGGAGCGGTCCCGGCGGAGGAGAGCGACCAGCTTCTTATCAGACCTCTGTATGTCCGACATAGTGTGCACTGGCTGTACCCCTCTATACTGTGCTCTTTACCCCTCTATACTGTGCTCGGTTCACTGACTGTACCTCCAATACAGTGCTCTATACCCCTCTATATGTTTATACATTGAACAAAATCAACACAATGCTCGGGGCTGGTTATTATAATGGGCGATGCTTTTCTCAAAGGGGCTGATGTAATGCATCCGCCAATTTGAGAAAAGCATCCGCCCTTTGCTGTATTAAATTATAAACCAGCCCCGAGCATCGGAAGATAGCGGCGTGTTGATTGCGCATGCGCCATCTACAGCTTATTTTTCTTTTTTAAATAAACCATTTTAAAGAATTGAGAGAGATCTTTGTTCTAAGAAAAATAATCACGGTTCTCATTTTTCCCAGAATCTAATGGATAGAGACAAATACAGGGCAATCTTGGAAGAAAAATTAGAGTCTGCAAAAGACTTGATACTGGGGCAGAGGTTTGCCTTCCAGCAGGACAGCGATCCTAAACATACAGCCAGAGCTACAATGGAATGGTTTAGTTCAAAGCATATTTATGTGTTAGAATGACCCAGTCCAGACCTAAATCCAATTGAGAATCTGTGACAAGACTTGAAATTTGCTGTTCACAGACTCTCTCCATCCAATCTGACAAAGCTTGAGCTATTTTTCAAAGAAGAATGGGCAAAAATTGTCACTCTCTAGATGCGCAAAGCTGGTAGAGACATCCCCAAAAAGACTTGCAGCTGTAATTGCAGCGCAAGGTGATATACACACCACACTATTCACATATTTATTTGTAAAAGGTTTGGAAAACCATTTATAATTTTCCTTCCACTTCACAATTATGTGCCACTCTGTGTTGGTCTATAACAGGGGTCTCCAAACTGCGGCCCTTTGCTAGCCTTTATCTGGCCCTCAGGGCTTTATTCCTCCCACTGATATGTGGCACTATTTTTCCCGCTGACTCCAACAAGGGGGCACTTTTTCTTCCACTGATACCAATGATGAGATACAATTACTCCTACTAATAGGGGCACTACTCCTTAACCTACTGATCGCAAACTATGAGGCCATATTTATTCTCACCAATGCTGGGCCCGGGCTTTTTCTGCCCCTGCTGGCCACAATCCGGCCCTCCTAAAGGCTGAAGAACAATAAACTGGACCTTTGAAAAGTTTGGAGACCCCTGGACTATAACCTACAATCCCAATGAAATATATTTACATTTTTGGTTGTAACATGACAAAATGTGGAAAATTTCAACGGGTATGAATACTTTTTCAAGACACTGTAATAATACTATACAAAATAAAAGAGCTAGGAATCGAAATTAAAATACAGTTTCCTAAATGACTCTAATCTCTGCCAGCATTCTGTACAACAGCTTTCAATTCAGTAACTGATTTGTGCCCTCATCTTTTATAGTGAGGAAGCTGGCTTATTCAAAAGCTTCCCTTTTTGGCTGGTCATAGTTCAAAGGCCATGACATGCATTATTGTTAAAAAAAAAATCTCCTGGGCAAATCTGCACATAAATCCTCAGGGACAGCAAATTTCAAACTTGCAAGACCCATCTGAAACCCTTGGTAGTGGTGAACCAGATCATCATCCTTAATTACAGTTTAGAAATTGTATACACCTAATTAAAACAACTTGTAGCGTTGTGGAATTTGCATGCATATTGAACTTTGTTAGAGAGATTAGGAAAATAATTTTAGATTTTAAGCTACAAGATGCTTATATAAGAATAACATAGTGACTATTATGTAATCTTACTAGTTAACTATAATGTACATTTGATCACAAGCTTCGGCGTACACGTACATTTAATTTAAAAACTCAAACAAGACATTCAAATAGAAAATAACCAATCCAAAGCAGCTAGTTTATCATGAATAAAAGTCCTATTTTAATTAGCATAGTCATTCAGCAGTTTCACTTGCTAGTGCTTGTAGTTTGATCTATTGACGTATCACAGGCTTAAATAATATTGTTTCTATTAGACTCTGCTAAGAGCTTCAGGGTCAGAATGCTTATAATCAATAAAACATTACTCACTTTATGAAGACTGATCCAATGCTGTCTGTAGGACTCAGAGGAGAGCTATCGCTTGAGCTTGGAATATTTGCTAGAGTGTCATCTAAGAATACAGAATCTTCCATTTTGTTCATGTTTTTTTTTATGTATAAAAACACCAGCAATGGCACTTGACGAGTACGTATAAAAACACCAGAGAAAGCAGTTAATGAGGTTAAAAGCTGAGAGTATGCTGCAGTGAGGAATGTCGTGAAGCAGTAACTTTTACAGCCCCGGAAACAGTATATGCTACTGGCTTGAATACAAGTCAGTCCAGTTTCTGTACATGTTAATGAGTAACTTGTAAGTATTGCAGATGATACAGATTTCATTTGAGGTCATCATTCTTAAAGCACAGACAAGCTGCCAAGGCACAGTTTGTGCTGATGTTGATAGCAGTATTGTACTGGTACATGTTTTGGTATTTTACAGAAAAATTCACTTGGGCTGTTTGTACAATGTCACCCAAACAAACTAATCGAGGAGATATGGTTATTGATTTAAATTTTGTGCCAGCTTTTATTCCTAACTAAATGTTTGGTTAATAGTTTTCCTTTTATATTTTCCTTTTTTTTCTAAGATAGATTGTATAGAATTTAAAAAAACTCTACATGTGCCTTATATTTCACTTCCTTTATTTAATAGCATCATGGACCCCTGGGCAAAATAATGCTCTGGGGCCCCAACAATGGAGTCAGTGCAGGTAAACACACATTAAAGAGGGGGTTCACCCTATACATTTTTTTTTCTAGCATTAAATTAAGCATAGTAGCGCGATCTACAGTATGCCTTTATTTATTTTTTTTGCCCGTACTCACTGTTTAATCCTATAGTGAAGATTCTATGCTTAATTTATTATATATTATAGTAGCACTCTGACCCCTCTACACCCCAGATATTCCCCCAGCCTATGGTACCCCAGAACGCCCTAGATGTCCCGGCAGCACTCTGACCCCTCAACACCCCAGATATCCCCCCAGCACTATTGCCCCTCTACACCCCAGATATCCCCCCAGCACTCTGACCCCTCTACACCCCAGATATCCCTCCCAGCACTCTGACCTCTCTACACCCTAGATATCCCCCCAGCACTCTGACCCTTCTACATCTCAGATATCCCCCCAGTATTCTGACCCCTCTACATCCCAGATATCCCCCCAGCACTCTGACCCCTCTACACCCCAGATATCTCCCAGTACTCTGACCCCTCTACACCCCAGATATACCCCAGCACTCTGACCCCTCTACACCATTGATTTACCCCCAGCACTCTGACCCCTCTACACCCTAGATATCCCCCAGCACTCTGACGCCTCTATACCCTAGATATTCCCCCAGCACTGTTACCATATACTATCAGATACTCCTTGTATTGTGACCCTACTACATCCCTTATACCCCATACACTGTGGCCTCTCTACATCTCTGATAACTGTAGCACTATAGCCATCCAAGATACCCCAAGCATTGCTACCCCCTATACACCCCAGATCCACCCTCAGCATTGTTTTTCCCAATATACCCTATGCCAATCAAGCAGGAAGGAGGGGCAGAGGAGGGAGCATTCCTTCGGGCATTTCAAGCCTTTCGGTGCAAACAGTGCTGGACAGCTGAGCTCACCATGACACCATCCACAATGCTACTTCTGTAAGTGAGCTCTCAGTGCTGCCCACTCAGCAGCACCCACTCAGTTCCTACCCCGCGGCGTCTGAGTCTCGAGCATTCAAGCTGCATGGGGCGGGGCCAGAGCATCACTCCAGCCCTGGCAATTAGCGGCCAGGCGGGGAACCGAAGAGGATCAGGTGATTTCTACCTCTCAGATGGGTAACCACTGACATAAATTATCTTTTCATCTATCTGTTAGGGTTGAATTCTTCCAAAATGACCAAAAATTTAAGGAGCATTATTCACACTAATGTTCTGTGAGTTGTTATTGTAATACTTATCAGCAGGGGTTCCCTAAAGCCAAAAAATAATTTCAAGTGTTCCTCTATGTTAAAAAGTTTGAGAAAGGCTGCTTTAGACAAAGTGTAACTAGGAAGTGTAGCCAGTGTAGGGGTGTAGGGGTCATTGACAGGGATAACCTGAATTAAATGTTGCATAAAGAAGTACAGAGAGCAGAAATAATGCAGGAGTTCAACCACTTGAGATCCGCGCTATAGACAAAATACGTCCGCAGCGCGGCTCTCAAGTGCCAAGTGGCCGTTTAAACACGGCCTTTTATGTGCATTAACCGCGCGTGCCACTGGGTGGCGCGCGGCGGGTAAAAACTGTCCCGGCGCATCGCCGAAGACCCGATGCGTGTACCTGGCGGCCGCGATGTCCGTCGGGTACACGCGATCGTCGGTGACACGGCAGGTGACAGCAGGGACGTGGAGCTCTGTGTGTAAACACAGAGCTCCACGTCCTGTCAGGGAGAGAGGAGACCGATCTGTGTCTCTTGTACATAGGGACACAGCATCGGTCACCTCCCCCAGTCACCCCCCTCCCCCCACACAGTTATAACACACCCAGGATACACAGTTAACCCCTTCCTCACCCCCTAGTGTTAACCCCTTCACTGCCAGTCACATTTATACAGTAATTCGTGCATTTTTATAGCACTGATCGCTGAATAAATGTGAATGGCGCCAAATTTGTGTCAAAAGTGTCCGATACGTCCGCCGCAATATCCCAGTCCCAATAAAAATCGCAGATCGCCGCCATTACTAGTAAAAAAAAAAATAATAAAAAAAATCATAATTCTGTTCCCCATTTTGTAGGCGCTATAACTTTTGCGCAAACCAGTCGCTTATTGCGATTTTTTTTTTTTTTTACAAAAATACGTCGAAAAATACGTATCGGCCTTAACTGAGAAAAAAAAGAGTTTTTTTTAAAAAAAATTGGGATATTTATTATAGCAACAAGTAAAAAAATATATATATATTTTTTAAATTGTCGCTCTTTTTTTGTTTATAGCGCAAAAAATAAAAACCGCAGAGGTGATCAAATACCACCAAAAGAAAGCTCTATTTGTGGGGAAAAAAGGACGCCAATTTTGTTTGGGAGCCACGTCGCACGACCGCGCAATTGTCAGTTAAAGTGACGCAGTGCCGGACGCTGAGATTTCGCCTGGGAACGAAGGGGGTTTATGTGCCCAGTAAGCAAGTGGTTAAAGCAGGTAAAGGCTAATGAGGTCAGGACAAACAAGGTAAAAAACATAGGTTGATATAACATATGCTTGCACACATTCCTGCAGGTATGCAGTACTCCTGAAAGCATAAATGGACTGCCGATGCAGGTGTATGGACCATAGATAGGAGTCACATTATATACACTGTATGAGGGCCTAACAGAGGAAGCCAAAGAGTACTGAGACCTAGAAAGTACACTAGAGGAAATCTGAGAACAAGTAATTGAGGGAAAAGTTGTTGCAGCATGAGGCAATGAAGACCGTGGGCCAGATTCACAAAGAGATACGACGATGTATCTCCTGATACGCCGTCGTATATCTGACTTACACTGGTCTTATCTATGCGCCTGATACATAGAATCAGTTATGCATAGATATGGCTAAGATCCGACAGGTGTAACTGTGTTACACCGTCGGATCTTATTTGTAATTTAAAAATGGCGCGGGGGGCGTTCCCGCTGATTTACGTTGAATAATATGTAAATCAGCAAGATACGCGAATTCACAAATGTACGCGGACCCGACGCAGTGTTGTTACGACGTTTTCGTAGCGGCTTTCCCGGCGTATACTTACCCCTGCTTCTATGAGGCGCAGCCAATGTTAAGTATAGCCGTCGTTCCCGCGTCGATTTTGAATTTTTTTACGTCGTTAGCGTACGCCGATTCAGAAACCCGCGCGTCGCAAGTTACGCTCACGTCGAAACCACTGACGTCCTAGTGACGTCAGTGGGAGCAATGCACGCTGGGAAATTTTGCGGAGGGCGCATGCTCATTTAAATCGGCGTGGGAACGCGCCTGATTTAAATATTACACTCCCCCTAGACGCGGAATTTGAATTCCGCCGGGGGATTTGCGAGACGCCGCCGCAAGTTTGGAGGTAAGTGGTTTGTGAATTACCCACTTGCCTCTCAAACTTGAGGCAGGGTATCTTAAATCAGATAGATCACGCGGATCTAAAGATCCGCTGATCTACCTGAATCTGGCCCCATATTACAGGCAGTCTGTTCATATTCAACCATGCATAGTAAATTTGTTTCAGACATTAGTGCAAGAATAAACTACATTACATGATATACAGGTACTCTGACACAGCATGCAAATTTAAAAGCAGAACTACACTGCAGACCAAAAACTATTTAATTCATTTTTAAAATCCAAAGCAAACTCATCCATTTATCCAATATTCCATGCTTTATTTTGCAGAGAAATTACTTTGAAAACCACCCCTATCATTTCTGCACGAGGCCATCTTGAGTGAGAGCAGATGATTCATGTAGCATTTACTTCCTGGAGTCCATCTGCCCTTAGCTCAGCCATGCAGGCAGGAGGGTGTGCTTAGCTGAGAAGACTCCTCCTCCCCTTCTGAAGACTCCTGGGATGTATGACATCATTTGCCTAGGCATGGAAACCAGGAAGTAAATAAAGAAATGTAAAAAGAAGTTACACAGATAAATATGATATACTGTACTTTCCTATCCAATGCTAGCAGCATAAGGATTAAAATCATTCAATGTAGATTGAGAGAGTGAAGTTGCACTTTAATAATGTACATTTGAAAATATATGCAATAGAACGGATTTTATTTTACATTTTTTAACACATTACCTAGGCCCTCTTTACCTGATAGCAAGGCCCAAGGTAAATTTGACTGTACTGTTTGGTAAATGAAAATTATTTTTGTAGCGTGGGTTCTCAGCATCCCAGGCAAGACAAGTAATTTGCGCCCCTAAGCCACGGACATTTAGCACTCCCTTCCACTCATAAAGTATTAAAACCCCTTATGGTACATTTTCGGATGTACCACTCTTTCTTCTCTTTTCTTTCCCTTTTATCTCTATCCTGATTTCTTGTTTTTTTCCCCCATCCCTCTCTCTAGCCGTCTTTCTTGTTCTTTCTCTCTGCTTATCTTTGTTCCTCCCTTCCGTGTATTCTCAACTTTTATTCCTTCTTTTAATCCTTGGTGGGGTGGGGGGGGGGAGGTGGGGGGGGGATGAGTGGCAGTGCTGGTGGGGGTGGGATCAGTGGCAGTGCTGGTGGGAGTGTGCTTAGGTGCTCTTGATCAAGGTCATCTGCTGATCTGAGAACTGTAGTGGGGACTTTTAATGGCAACTAGAATCACAGGTATTGTTACTCTGTGTCTCTGGCTTTACTGTGTCTCTGACTTTGTGGTGTCTCGTAGTAGTGACACCTATGCCAAAATCAGGAAATAGGGTCTCCTCCAGCCCCTCCCATTTCACATTCCTCACCAGTCAGCTAACCTCTAGTCTCTGCCCCCCTCCCATGCCGTAAACTGAATGGGCGGCTGCAAAGAGGCTGAGTGGGTGGCCACGGCCTCTAGGAACAGTCCAGCTGGGTGGCCACAGGCTCCAGGGACAGCCCTGCTGGGCAGCCGCGAAAAAGGCTGGGAGAGCAGCCCAGGATTCGTGACCCCTGGCAAATCGTAATTTGACCCCTGAGAGGGGCCCTAACCCACTGATTTAGACTATTAAGGCCTTGTACTCACGGCAGGACATCTCCGATGAAAATGGTCTGCAGACCGTTTCCATCGGACATGTCTGGCCGGGGACTGCCCAGGGGACTTCTGTTCGATGGCTATACACACCATCGAACAGAAGTCCGCACGTAAACAATACGCGGGGCGTGTCCGCGGTGTCGCCGCGACAATGACGCGGCGACGTGGGCGGCCTGCCTTTAAAATGCTTCCACGCATGCGTCGAAGTCATTCGACGCATGCGAGGGATGGCGGGCGGCAGGACATGTACGGTAGGTCTGTACAGACGACCGTACATGTCCGGCCGGACAGGTTTCCAGCGGACTGTTTTAAAGCAAGTCCAGGAAACAGTTGTCCGCTGGAAACCTGTCCGATCCGCCCGAAAATGGTCCGCTCGGGCCAACACACGGCCAAACATGTCTGCTGAAACTGGTCTGCGGACCAGTTTCAGCAGACATGTTTGGTCGTGAGTACGGGGCCTTAGACTTAATGTTTGTTGTAATCTTTGAACAAACAAATCAACTTGCAAATCAACCTGGATTTTCAGATGGTTAAACTATTTAATTCAGTTAACCCCATTCTGAGCAGATGTAGCTCACTAGAATGAGGATGCTCCTAGCCAACAGAAAAAGGGAGTGCTATTACCAAGTGTGCTTATTCTTGAGTTACCTAGTTTTTAAACTAATTGGAACATATGGCTTTGTTGGTGATAATCAGCAGGTCATAAGAAGCAAAGTATAACATTTTGGACAGGATCATAGTAAGGATTAAGCTAAGGGTCAGTTACAAGTAAGTCAAACAATTGGAGTGATTTACTACAAGGCGAGGTCAGGAAACAAAGCAGTGGTAAGAGTTGATGATGGTCAGATAGGAAAACTAGATCAGCAACACAGTCCAAACTGATTCAGACAAGAGACACATCCAGACAGAGTCTAAAATGCGTAAGCCCCCATTCACAATTTGAATAGTGTGAACTTGATTTTTGTGTGTTTCCACCTGTCGCGCAAAGGGCAAATACGTCACTTTTTCGAGCATGCATTTTTTCAGGGCAAACTTTGCTGCATTTGTAGTGCATTTGTCCCACAGCAAAACACGTCTGCTAACCATAAATGGGGTGCATTAGGAATAAGCACAATTCTGACCGCAATTCTGTATCGCTCAGATGTGAATTGGGCCTATGGCTACCAGAAAGCATAAAAAAGTGAAAGTAAAACTTTAGGTAGATATAAAAGACATTAATTAATGCAGCATTTAGTACATCATTAAAAGCTTTGTTTATGGACTTTCTTTGCTTCCAGAAAATATATTTGAGATTTTAAAGGATAAGTACAGCCAAAGCTCGTTTGGCTGTAGTTCTCCTGTGGATCACCGGAGTGCAGTTTGTTCTGCACTCCTGTGATCCTTTTTCACAGAGCCGGTCCAATCTCGGGAAAGATCACGACCATATGGTCAGGATCCACCCACATGCCTGGACTGACACCTGGCTCAGCCTCTCAGCGAGTCGCTGAGAGGCTAAGCCAGCCACTCCTGCCCCTTCCACAGCCCAGCACTCCAGTGAGCACTGGAGCGGCAGAGCAGACAACGATGATTGACAGTCACTAGCTCTCTGAGAACCGAGCGATCGGCAGTGTTTGATCGATCGGTTCCCAGTCTTTAAAACTGGCGGGGGACAGAAGCAGCATTAGGCCGATGCTACATCCACCTAGGTAAGTATGATTTAAAAATAAACAACATATTTCTCTTTTTAAAGTAATGCTTTATCAAAAATGCAGTGTACGAAAAATGTAAAAATTGCCTCAACAGAAACATGACTAAACTTCAGTTGCAAACAGCCATAGAGCTGTATCCCACTGAAACATAAAAAAGTGAAAGTAAAACTTTAGGTAGCTATAAAAGACACAAATGAATGCATCATTTAGTACATCAGTAAATGTTTTTTTTTGTTTTTTTTTTAATGCAAGCAGTGTATTGTGAGTCTGACTTGGTATCAGCAGTATACTATAGGGCAGAACTGAGTAGGAAAAGAAACAGCAGAAAAAGAACCAATCAGTTCATGTGCTGACAAGAAGCATGATAATAGGAGGAAAATGCAAGGGATCACTGTGTTGTTTCTGCTTCACTGCCTAGTCCCAGTCTGGGTTGGGCCCAACAAGACCTGAGCTCAGAGGAAGTGGGTTGAATGATGTGGTCATCATTTAACATGGATTATAGAGAGAAGTAATGTGGAAAACAGCTCTGGATTGAAGGTGAGTATTGCAGCAAAAGTTTTTTTTATCTTTTTAAATGGATACATTTTATGTTATTATAATTAGCATGCACAACCACCATCTTTAGTGCTCATGTTGACGGGTATTATTTTCCTGCATTTGACCTGCATTTGGAACGCATACTAAATACAGATTAGCAAAAATCCTATTGACTTTATTTGAGCAGTCAGAGCAGCTGTAGGCATTTGGATTGAAAACACAACACTTGCCTAGAACTCCAATCAACATAAACCCTTAATATCTGTAAGATTAGTGCCGGAGGCAACCACTTCAGAAACCTTTTTGCCTCTCCCCTTTTTTGTGCAAGTTGTTGTACCTCCTCCTCATTTGTTTTACCCTTATGAAATTTCTCATTCTCTATACCTTTATTTTTCTACAAAAAGGGCAGCTCATAGGACTTATAGTAAACGATAGCATAGTTTGTAAAAACAGTGCTCCTTTTTTCTCCAAGAAGTGCAGCTTCTGGAAGTTTGGAAGTAAAAACATTCCTAAAATTGCAACATATTTCGTGAAAATAAAGCTCTATTTTTCCTAGAAGAGTTAAAAGGGGAGTACAGTGGATTTGGAAATCTATTCTAACACTCTAAGTCAGGGTTCCGACCTTAAGTACATTTTCTGACAGTTTGTAAAAAATCTGTGATCTGGATCTACCCCATAGCGTCTACAAAATAGGACTGTGACATTATGGCAGACACTTTTGACACATTTTTGGGACCATTGACAATTTATACAGCGCTCAGTGCTATAAAAATGCACTGATTACTATATAAATGTCACTGGCAGGGAAGAGGTTAACACTAGGGGGCGATGAAGGGGTTAACTGTGTTCCCTAGTGTGTGTTCTAACTGTGGGGGGAGGGGACTGACTATAGGAGATGACAGATCGTGGTTCCCAGCTGGTAGTAACTCACGATCTCTCTCTCTTCTCCTCACAGAACTGCACAAGGCCATTAAATATCATTGGGGCATGTTCTAAACCTACGTGTGAAGTGGTGTACCTGTATAATGTACTTAAGTGAAAGTGGCATTTACAAAGAAAATAAATAAATGTAAATTGCCACTAAGGGACATTTCCTGGCTTCCTAAATAAAATAAAATGATGTGGGGTTTTTCTGTAAGAATCTATACCAGACCCTCTTCCTGGCACCCTTTTCATCTGAAGAGATTCTCTGGGATGTTTTAGCCTCAAGAAGACTGTTAGGCCTCGTACACACGGCCGAGGAACTCGACGTGCCAAACACGTCGAGTTCCTCGTCGAGTTCAGGGATGAAGCCGCAGAGGAGCTCGGCGGGCCGCCTTCTCCCATAGAACAACGAGAAAATAGAGAACATGTTCTCTATTTTCTCGACGAGTTCCTCGGCAGCTCCATCGGGCCAAAAGTGTACAGACGACAGAGTTTCTCGGCAGAATCCGGCTCTGACCGACTTTCTCGCCGAATTCTGCCGAGAAACTCTGTCGTGTGTACGAGGCCTTAGCCTTACAGAAATAATAACAAAGAGCTAACCAGGATGGCCAGAACCTCTAAAAGCACAATAAGGCCCCTTTCACACCAAGGAGTTTTTCAGGTGTTTTAGCACTAAAAATAGCGCCTAAATAACGCCTGAAAAAAACCTGCCCTGCAGTCCTCAGTGTGAAAGCCCGAAGGCTTTCACACTGAAGCGGTGCGCTAGCAGGACCACTCCAAAAGTCCTGCTAGCCGCATCTTTGGAGCGGTGAAGGAGCGGTTTGTTTACCGCTCCTTTGCCGCTGCTACCCATTGTAATCATGCTGTAGCAGCGGTTTGAGGGCGGTTTTAACCCTTTCTTGGCCGCTAGCTGGGGTTAAAACAGCACCGCTAGCGGCCAAATATTGCGGCAAAAACGACGGTATAGCGGCGCTAAAAATAGTGCCGCTATACCACCAGCGCAGCTCCCGCGCCCAGTGTGAAAGGGGCCTAAATCTACGCATATGCAGGAAGCAAGGGTGTTTTAGACTTTTCATAAGCTCAGAAAAAGCTAGAAAAAAATGCTGGATAAAAAATGCTGATAATAGCATTTTTGTGCCAGCTTCTGGTAGCATTTTAGTCCTTTTTAGAAGCATTTGGAAGCTTTTAGGAGCAGTCAGGAGTATTAGCATTTTATTATCGTTTTTGCAGTCCATGAAAAAAAATAAAAAAGAAAAGCTCAAAAGAAGCTGTTAACATTTTAGTAGCTTTTAGAAGCCGTTTCTGCTGGAAAAACTCTCCAAGAAACTCTCCAAAAACATTTTTTCTCTGCTCCTAGACTCTGAAGCTCAAAAGATGCTTGACCCTATTAACACCTGAGCCTAGTGTTCTCAAGCAGAAAGTCGCGCAATTTTACTGCGATTTTTGCGGCGTTTTTTACTGCGATTTTTCCGCGATCTTGTACAGGTCAAAAGGTCACCAATGTAAAAAGCTGAAAAACGCCCAAATCTGCCTAAAAAGAAAATCCCAGAACTTGTTTGAGCTTCAGCCATTTTGGAGCTTCTGGCTTCAGGTGTTTTGGAGTAGAGATGTAAACTATCTCCATAAAGAATATTAGATTTTTTCCCCTCCAGCGTTTTGTAGCTTCGTGAATGGGCCTGGACGTCATTTACGTTCACGTCGAAACCAATGACGTCCTTGCGGCGTACTTTGGAGCAATGCACACTGGGAAATTCCACGGACGGCGCATGCGCCGTTCGGGAAAAACGTCAATCACGTCGGGTCACAGTACATTTACATAAAACACGCCCCCCTGATCCAAATTTGAATTAGGCGGGCTTACGCCGGCCGATTTATGCTACGGCGCCGCAACTTACGAAGCAAGTGCTTTGAGAATACAGCACTTGTCCGTGTAAGTTGCGGAGGCGTAACGTAAATCAGATACGTTACGCCCGCACAAATTTACGCGGATGTACGAGAATCTGGCCCTTAGGTGTGAATGGGGTCTAATAGCCTAAAGTAGTGTGCATGGACACATAGGATAACACTATTTAGCTTCTAGGAGCAAAAAAATGCTAGTAACAGCTTCTAGGGGTTTAAAAAAATGCTAGTGTGCATGGCTTAACACAAGTACCGAAAGTCAGCTGGTTCAGGACGATTTTCAGTATGTGTTTACTGTTGTCTGTTCAACAGAAGCTGGTCAAATGACCATCTTCTGTCCAACAGTCTTGCTGGAATGAAAAAAAAAGACTGATCGTGTATACCCAGCTATAGTCTGTGCATAAAAGTTAAAACTGGTGTTTGTATGCGAAACATAAACAATTGACTCTGGGCCTGGGACAGACTCCATTGACTTCATGAAGTATCCTTTTTCTGGAAGAACATGGGATCAAGACTGCATTTCTCCAGTGACTTCCAGACATAATGAAAGCATACCTCCCAACTTTCTGAGATGGGAAAGTGGGACACCTATCAGTAAAAGTATGCAGGCATAGGACACACCCCTTGCCACGCCCCCTTAAAAGAGAATTGTACAAAAAAAATAAGATTGGTTAAACCCACAAGTGCTTTTTTTACCACTACTATTTCTTTATATTGGCTTTTGGAATTTACAAATTCAGCAATTTAGAAATCAGATGAAAGTTTAGTGCTGGGAAACACTTTTTGATAGATAAAAAGTGCATTTTATATACATCTATATGGATCAGATCAAAATGAGGGACAAATGAGGAGAATGAGGGACAGAGGGACATTGCTCCAAATGAGGGACAGTCTCTCCAAATCAGGGACAGTTGGGAGGTATGTGAAAGTATGTGAACACCTCTTGTCATCGGGACTGTTAAACGGCAAATAATGCATTAGACAGCCAAGAGCATCTTTATTGCTTTTAAAATGAGTGCTTAATCTGCATATAGAGACATTTTTTTTTTTTTATTATGCTCTTTATTTCAAGAAATTTATTTTACAAAGACAATGGTAAGTAAATATATATAATGGTTCAGCAAATTAACATGTGTCAGACAAGATATACTGTAAATTACTGTAACCTGAATACAATGCACATAGTTACATAGTTACATAATTACATTGCCAAGGGACATTTAAGTTACAAGGCTGCCAATCAAAAGAAGATAATTGCATAAACAGTGACCTCCATATAGGACACCTAATGGTAGATAAAGAAAAACAGTTTTCTTGTTATTCCAAACAGTCCGGTGAAGGCCCTTGAGAGCACTGATGACTGAAGGTCTTCATTTTATCAATAGTATTAATCAGGCAGGTCAAACAGTGGGGTACAGGGAAGGGATGAAGTAGAGTAGGGTGAAGAAATATAGAGGTGAAAGGAAAAGAAAAAAAAAAGTAAATGGGGGAAGGCAAATGAGGGAGAGGGTGAGGAGTGAGCATAGCCATAGCCTGAGGCTAGAGGGGAACTGGAACACAAGATCACAGATAATTACAGGACAGAGCTGTAGCAGAAAGAGAAAATGAGAAAATGACACTCTAATCAATGTCTTGTAGGAGAGGTAAACTATAATCTGGTCTAGTGCAGAAATCTCACCAACAAAACCAGTTTTTTATCTGTCTGCTCTGTGTTATGTGTTAAAAGGGGGTGGTCAGGTCCTCCATCTGCATGATTTTGTTCTCACAAAGAACCATTAAGACAGAGTTGGTAGAGGGATCTGCTTCCAAAGGGAAGGGGTGCATACCAGGCATTTACCAATTTACCAGGTGGATTAAAAGTGATTTCTTATAACATTTATTAGAGAGATGGTTAAGATGTAGCAGGAAGGCCAGGGGAACATTACCGAGGGACACCTCTGTCAATTTGTGGCATATTGATTAGAAAGCAGAGCAAAAAGTGATACACACCAGGCAGTCCCAGCATAAAGGAAATGTATCCCTATGCTGAAAACAACTCCAGGTAGCTTTGGTGATACATTTTGTGTAGGCTGTCAGGGGTCCTGTACCATCACGTAAGCAGCTTGTTACCCACTTCTGGAATTTTGTTGGATATGGATGCCTTCTATGCTAAGATGAGCATGCACTTTGTCTGTGCTTCTATAATAGGGAGTCCAGTTCCTTTTCCCATACTGTGATATAAGATGGGGGTGAGCTCACATCATTGCAGGCTAAAGAAAAAGTATGTCTGTGAAGGGTAAGCATAAATTCAAGAAGGTGGGTGATGCTTCTAAAAAATCCACTATCCCTTGGCATGGAATGGAGAAAATTAGATAGTTGGAGAACTCACCAGGCCCCTAGAGTCGAACCAAGTTAAGCTTGGAGTCTTTGTGTCAAGTACCTGGTAGGAGTCTGATATGATGAGGTTGGCCTCTCTTGTATCTTCTGCCCAAAGCCCTCTGAGGGTGAGACAGATGGTGGTTAGGGTCGGGAGGAACACGAGTGCCTGTAAGTGTTGCTTGTAGAACTGACAGATGATGGTGAAGACTTGGAGACACTGGCAGACCAACAGTTACAGAGCACAAGTAGTGTTTGAGGGACCAGCTGGAGTTAAGGGGAACTCCAACCCACTTGGAACCTTCGGGATGCAGTGGCCTGAAAAATGTTCCAGGCCACTGCACAAGTGGGTTATATCAAGGGGTGCTGTCTAAGTTCTGAGGGGAGTTGGGCAATGGGCAGTGACTCAAAGAGCGCCTGAGGGGTAAAGGCCCTGTTTCGAGGTAACCCAAGGTTTATGAGAATACGAGGACCACCAATACATGATCTTCACTAGATGCAAAGTGTGGTAACAATAGTGAAAAGAATCGGGTAAACTGATCCCACCACTGTTTGGAAAGATTAAGTAGTTGAGCTTAAAGTCTCACTCTCTTTCCTGCCCACAGGAATTGTAGGAAGGAAGTGCATAGGTCTGTAAGGAAACATGGTGGCAGGTATACAGGCACGGTTTGAAAGAGATACCGTAGGTTACTCTTGAATGGATATTCCTTTTGAGGATGTTATTGCACCCAAACTATGTGAATATGTGTTTGTTCCACAAAAAGTAAAGTCATTTGTTTGTCATTTGTTATTTATGAATCTCTTCACCCAGCTGTTTGCACACCTCTGCTACATCGGTTGGTGGTAATGTTTATTCATTGTTCATTGAGTAACTAAGGCCCCATGACTTACAGCCAATTCGTTTTGGCACTTTTGGAACACATACTTTCCAGAAATGTGTTTATTTTTTATGGCTCCCACTATCTCCAGGTACAGGGTGTCGTGATGGGCACATGCTGTGTGCCTACGTACACCAATCAGTACCTGGGGGGGGGGGCTTTGCTTTATTTTCTTGGATGAGAAAAATGCGAGAACTTGGATATGCATTTTGTTATGGCATTGTTATATTGATGGTGTAATTTTGTTTTGGACAGGGAATGTACAGGAACTTTGAGAATTTATGATAGCTTGAGTAAAAACGAGTTTAATTTGAAAATCACCATGCAATATGACTTCAGACAGATTATCTTTCTAGATATACACATCTTTATACAGGGGAGTGGTACAGTCAGCACTACACTTTACCATAAACCGACTGTGGGAAACACAATACTTCATGTGGGTTGTATACTGTACACTCACAACCACTTATGCGTAGTATCCCCTATGACACATTTTCTCAAGTAAGGAACATTTTAAGCAGGAGGCTGTAGCCTTGAGTGATAGATTACTGGCCAGGAGATAGTCATGTACAATTTTAAATAAAGCGTTTAAAAAAGTGTACAAACAGACCAAACATGAAGTTTTGTTTAAGTGTAAGGCCCCGTACACACAAGGAGACATGTCTGATGAAAACGGTCCGCGGACCGTTTTCATCGGACATGTCTCCTGGAAGCTTTTGGTCTGATGTGTGTACACACCATCAGACCAAAATCCCCGCAGACAGAGAACGCGGTGACGTAGAAGACACCGACGTTCTCAAACACGGAAGTGCAATGCTTCCACGCATGCGTCGAATCAATTCGACGCATGCGCGGGATTTCGGGACGCTGGTTACACGTCATAACCAGCGGACATGTCCGATTAGGTGTACTAACCATCGGACATGTCCGACGGACATGTTTCCAGCGGACAAGTTTCTTAGCTTGCTAAGAAACTTTTGTCCGCTGGAAACCTGTCCGCTAGGCCGTACACACAGTCGGACATGTCCGCGGAAACTGGTCCGCGGACCAGTTTCAGCGGACATGTTCGACCGTGTGTACGCGGCCTAAGACTATGATGCAGTCAGATACAGTCCGATTCATAACATCATTTAATAGACAATACTCTTGTGTGCATAGTATTCTACAAAAACATTGGTACTTATTGACCATTGATCCTATCCCTAAAAAACTATGTGAAGGATGAACTTGAAATCTCATATAGAAGTAAATAAATAAGGTATAGGCTCACAAGAAGACACTTTGGAGGGAAAAAGCAAAATGAGGATACATCCTCCTTAAATTCTACCTGAAGATTTGGTGCCTGCAACCAGGGTTTTTTTTCTCAGAAAATAGGTGCTGGAACTCCACCATGGTCTTTCAAAAAAAAACTCTCCACCCCACACAGACCCTCCAAACCATATCAAATAGTGGGTGTGGTCAAATCTCACTAACAATGGAAGGGGCATTACATACCAGAAGTGCATTACGTACAAAGTTTGGGGGTGTTACACAGAGTGCAGAGTTCAGATGGTGCACTACGTGTTGGGTTCGGTGGTGGGCTATGTACAGAGCGCAGAGTTCAGTGGTGCACTTCACAAAGGGTGCAAAGTTTAGGGGTGCACTACACACAGGGTGCAAGGTTCAGGGGTGCACTACACACAGAGTGCAGAGTTCAGATTTCTTCCACAGCTACTTACCTCTGCATCCCCTATCCTCCTCACTTTCACACATCTTCACCTCTGACCTCTGCATGCAACCCCCCTTCCACTGCCTCCAGCTTCTCCTTCCTTCCTTAAAAGCTCCACCATCTTCCACATGTCTAATTTGTGTTGGTGTATTAAGCTGAAGCACCCACTCGGCTCTAGTACCTCCCCGCACACTGTAGGTGGCTCTGCCTCTCTCACTTGCAGGGGGGTCATCCAGTGGAGGTGTCGGGATCTGCACCTGCATCTCCCTGGTCCCCATCCTGCACTCAGTGGCAGCCGCTCAGATCTGTGGTAGCTGTTGGGAGACAAACTTTCACTTGTAAACACAGAAGCCAGATTTCAGTGTTTACAAGTGATAGTGGTAAGCAGGGAGCTGAGGGCCTGAGCCAGAGGTGGTGGAACTGAGTTCCACCAAGTTCCAGCTGAAAAAAAGCCCTGCCTGAAACTATTGTGATTAGATAAATGTTTTTACCATATCAGAAATAATAGTGAGTTTGCCACATCCCTGCAACTATTGTGATTGGAGTTTTATTAATTAGACATTTTACCTACCTTAACCACTTAAGCCCCGGACCAATATGCAGCTAAAAGACCAGGCCCCTTTTTGCGATTCGGCACTGCGTCGCTTAAAACTGACAATTGCACGGTCTGCGACGTGGCTCCCAAACAAAATTGACGTCCTTTTTTTCCCCACAAATAGAGCTTTCTTTTGGTGGTATTTGATCACCTCTGCAGTTTTATTTTTTTGCGCTATAAACAAAAATAGAGCCACAATTTAAAAAAAATTCTATATTTTTTACTTTTTGCTATAATAAATATCCCCCAAAAATATATAAAAATATGTATTCTTCTACATATTTTTGGTAAAAAAAAACGCAATAAGCATTTATCGATTGGTTTGCACAAAAGTTATAGCATTTACAAAATAGGGGATAGTTTTATGGCATTTTTATTAATATTTTTTTTTTACTACTAATGGTGATGAGTGTTTTTTTTCGTTACTGCGATATTATGGCAGACACATCGGACACTTTTGACACTATTTTGGGGCCATTGTCATTTTTACAGCAAAAAGTGCTATAAAAATGCACTGATTACTGTGAAAACGACACTGGCAGTGAAGGGGTTAACCTGTAGGGGCGCTGAAGGGGTTAAGTGTTTCCTAGGCAGCGTTTACTACTGTGTGGGGACGTGGCTTTGCGTGTGACATCACTGATCGTCGTTCCCTATGACAGGGAACAGACGATCAGTGGCAGCCACACTAGGAAGAACGGGGAAAGGTTTGTTTATACTTACCTATCCCCGTTCTTCAGCTCTGTGACCCGATTGCGGCACACCAGTGATGATCGGGTCCGCGGTTTTCTCAGGGGAGAGGAGACTGATTATGAACACCGATCTGTCATCTCTTCTAGTCAGTCCCATCCCCCACACACTAGAACACACACTAGGGAACACAGTTAACTACTTGATCACCCCCTAGTGTTAACCCCTTCACTGCCAGTGATGGATAATGGATGAGGAGACCGCTGGATGGATGGTCAGTTGGTTCCATCAGCGCTCTCCCTGAAACAAGTGTTGTAGTGTTGTAGGAGTCCCACAGCCCTCTCCCGACCGGCTGTCTCTTCAGTCTGTGAATGTCTCACTCGCGGTTTGTCTGCATCTGCTTGATGAGCCTGTGTCTGTGGAGCCAGCCCATCTATCCATCCAGCGGTCTTCTCATCTATCCTGAAGCATGGATGTGTCCCTTTTTAAGTCTCTCTCTTGGAGGAACTGTTTAACGCTGTTTATTCACCTTCACTTGTGAGTGTATCGATTTTATCCTTTTATATCCAATAAAAAGACGTTAATGCACCATGAGCCTGTGCGCTTGTATTCCCTTTTGTTTACATAAGCCAGCGGTACCTTTAAGGTACAATGTTTATATTGGATTTTACCTTTGTAGTTATTCTGGCATTGTGTCTGAAATTTTATATTCATTTCTCTATTATTTTTTGTTTATACTGTTCATTTATCTTTATACAGTGAATATTTATTTGAATGTTATCTGCTTTTACTGTTTGGGCTGCACTGTGCATTATGTGGGTCTTGTGGATGGGCAAATGTGCCTTGCACACTCCACCATCTTTTTTGTTCAGTGGTGGGGTGAGTGGCCACCTCCGTTGGGGCATGCCTGGTCATCATTCCCCTATCAATTTTTGGTAGGAGCGGTCCTCCAGATGCTTCTGCACATCCTCCTGATCACCTATGTTTATTGGTGGGTGGGCAGGGTGGTCTGCGGGAGACGTCCTGGAGAAGGTACCACCACGCTGGGTGCTATCTTGTGCATGCACGTTGACGGGATGCACGTGCCATCACAACGTCACTTCCCACTGCCATTTTTGGTGCCGGGCGGTGTGAACTGGTAGTGTGAGGGCACATATAAGGAACTGGCCTCTCTGTATTTTGGCGTATATTGTGGCAATATCACTATTGGGGTCATAAAGCAGGTAATAAGGCCTATGTTACATATCTCACGTCACTTTAGATGTAGCGATGTCTGGCGTGCCTGTAAAATATTTCGATCTATTTATTTATTCACTCATTCCTTTGGTTTCTAGGCCTGGTTTTTAACCCTGGAAGCCATGTGTCCTAAACTTGTGGCACTTTATTTACTTGCATAGAGTTTGACTTTAAAAGAGTAATATACTTTGCAATGTGGTAGGTTAATAATTATAACTCTTATTTATTTTGTATCTATCACACGTAAAATAATTTTACTTTTTCCTCTGCTGCCCCTCTTCTTATGATATTATTCCCATCTTTATGGGCATTCACCCCTGAAATTGTATCTATCCTTTTGGCTTGTACTGTTGAATGGCATGTTACCAATTTGATACTTGCCCTATATAGGAGTATACTTGGTATTCTCAATATAAATAATTTCTTTCCTTGTAAGTATCCAATTCCAATGAATATAAGAGTTAATGATACATTCCGTCCACAGATTTTGAGAGCATAATATTTAGTGTGATTCTATCTTCTTTCAAAGGTATACAGTATATTGTTATCATTTATATGATTATTTTGTGCCTTCCGGGGCTTGTGGTTTTGGTGTGGCCCTGTGTCCGCCTGCAGGACTCTTTTGTACATGGTGCCTGTTGCGCAGCCATAATCTGATGTGAGCATGAACACTACTCACAGAGGGCCAGATTCACAAAAGAGATACGACGGCGTATCTACTGATACACCGTCGTATCTCTGTTTCTAACTATGCGGCTGATTCATAGAATCAGTTACGCATATCTAGTCCTAAGATCCGACAGGTGTAATGGACTTACACTGTCGGATCTTAGGATGCAGTACCGCGGCCGCCGCTGGGGGCATTTCTCGTCGTAATCCAGCGTTGGGTATGCAAATTAGCACTTACGGAGATCCACAAAGGTTTTTCCCTTCGTTAAGTCGCCGTAAGTGTTAGTTTGCCGTCGCAAAGATAGGGTACCTTTACAAAAGTGTAAAGGTACTCTACCATGCAAAAGTATACCCGTCGTTTCCGCGTCGGTTTTGAATTTTTTTCAAATCTTTTTTTTTTCCCGCCGCAACTCTTTTTTACCCGTCGCGATTCACAAAACTCGGCGCAACGTAACTTCACGCAAAGCACGTCGGGAAAATAGCGTCGGGAGCATGCACAGTACGTCCGGCGCGGGAGCGCGCCTAATTTAAATGGGACTCGCCCCATTTGAATTGGCCGCCTTGCGCCGGACTGATTTAGGATACACCGCCGCAAATTTCCAGGTAAGTGCTTTGTGGATCGGGCACTAACTTGTGTAATTTGCGGCGTTGTAACTTAAATCAGAAAAGTTACGTTGCGCCCGCTGACTGTGAATCTGGCCCAGTAAACTTAAACATTGATATGATAAAGGTGTAATTCCTGTTGGGTTTCTTATATTGTACTACCATTTTACTGATGAAGCAATATCCATTGTGAAATGTGTTGACATCTGTATTTGGACATGTTTCATAGGTGTTCATTTTCCAATCCAGCACTGGATATTGATTTACATTTTGTGTATTGAGGATGTGCTGTTTTGTCTCCCTTCTTTTAATGTTTGCTCTGCTTTTTTATTTTAATTTGTAATACACTTGAAAAATCTTTTTATATTTTTTTGTCACATGTCATGTGAATACAGTCCATATATTTTTTGGTGGCAGAGAATATATTTTGTATTTTTATGTTTAAAGTGTTTATTACAATTTAATCAGTACCTTTATTTTCTTGTGGTGTTAAGACTGCACGATCTGAAGCATTTAATCAAATATTTTTGTTTTCATACATTTAAAGATTTAATCGCTCCATAGAAATAGCTTCTCTTTATTCTTTAATGTTATTTTAGGACACTGATCGTTAATTTACTTTGCAATCACAAAAATGTTTTGTTTGATTAACATAAACCAAGCAATTTGTTGCCTAAATCAAACATTATGCTTGTTATGATTCTTTGGAGTAGAATCCTAGCCATTGCTTGACATTTGGGATCACAGTGGATAGGTAATAGCAAAGTACAATATTGACATCTAGTGTCCATTTGGTGGTAAAATTGTGTTATTTTATTTTCATTCTATTTAAACCAGGGGTGATCAACTTAATAAATCTGCAGTCCCTAAAATGTCTGGAGAGCAGCACAATATGTTTGTTATTGTAGATGAGGTAATATTA
The DNA here is from genome assembly GCF_905171775.1 of Rana temporaria. NCBI lineage: Eukaryota > Metazoa > Chordata > Amphibia > Anura > Ranidae > Rana > Rana temporaria. Next base: position 156,191,807 of record NC_053489.1, on the reverse strand, counting down.
TTTATTAGCGTTCTATAAAAAAATAGTACAAGCATTTTTTTTTTTACTTTTGGATAAACTATTGCTCTAGAATGTTTCCATTTGAGGAGTTTTCTCCACAGCATCTTCCCTGACTTGCTATATCCACACAGCATATGTTTCAATGTAACATAGCAAATAAGAAACCTGTTTGTGTAAATTGTTAAACTAACACTAAAATAAAATCCAGTTGTAGTGCTCGTTAAGAAATTAACTTGACAGTGACATTTAACAGGTTTGTTATGGTTAAAAATGTAAATGACTTTGCACTCATTTATGTGTGTGTTTGATGCTAACTCAATAAAAGCAAATGTTATCCAGAGCACCCAACATATTTGTTAAAGTGTTACTAAACCCACAACAGTAAAATCAGTCTGTATATTTATTTATTACAGGTACTTATATAGCACCATCAATTTATGCAGCGCTTTACATATACAGTACATTGTAGATTTAAATCAGTTCCTGCCCTCAAGGAGCTTACAATCTAATGTCCCTAACTCACATTCACGCATACTAGGACCAATTTAGACAGGATCCAATTAACCTACCAGCATGTCTTTGGAGTGTGGGGGAAAATTGGAGTACCTCAAGGAAACCCACGCAGGCACAGGGAGAACATGCAAACTCCAGGCAGGTAGTGTTGTGGTCAGGATTCAAACCAGCGACCCTTTTGCTGCTAGGCAATAGTGCTAACCACTACCCCACGGTGCTGCCCATATTGCATGCTTGTGGTATTCTGTCTCTCACTGTTAAAATAAACCTACCATTATAATTATAGACTGATCATTTCTTTGTCAGTGGGCAAATGTACAATATCAACAGGGGATCGAATACATTTTTCCCTTACTGTACAAGAAATCCAATATGGGAAATAGTGTCATCTGTAATTAATCAGAATATATACTGTCAATGTATAACATACCAAAGAATGCATGCATGAATATGCAAGCAAAAATATAAACATATCTGTAAAAAACTGTCCCTCATTTAAATGTACATGCACATTTTCTCCCCCTCTCTTTAACTTCTTCAGACCTGGGCCATTGTAAAAAGACGGCCACAAATTGGCTCTCAATGCCCGGGAGACCATCTTTTTATGGCCTCGGCTCCTCCGGCCACTGGGGGGCGCAGGTGCCCGGCGCATCACTGAGATGCCGATGCGCGTGCCTGGCGGCCGCGATGTCCGCCACGTACCCACGATCGCCCGTTACACAGCCAAGGACGTGGATCTCTGTGTGTAAACACAGAGATCCACGTCCTGTCAGGGAGAGGAAACCAATGCTGTGTCTCTCCCCCAGTCAGTCCCCTCCCCCCACAGTAAGAATCACTCCCAGGGAACACATTTAACCCCTTCCTCGGCCCCTAGTGTTAACCCCTTCCCTGCCAGTCACATTTATACAGTAATCAGTGCATATTTATAGCACTGTTCGCTGTATAAATGTGAATGGTCCCAAAAATGTGTCAAAAGTGTCCAATGTGTCCGCCATAATATCGCAGTCCTGACAACAATCGCAGATAACCACCATTACTAGTAAACAATAAAAATCACTATACGCTTATTGCAATTTTTTTTTACCAAAAATATATAGAAGAATATGTATCGTCCTAAACTGAGAAAAAACTTTTTCTTTTAAAAAAATTGGGATATTTATTATAGCAAAAAGTAAAAAATATTGTTTCTTTTTTCAAAATTGTCGTTTGTTTTTTGTTTATAGCGCAAAAAATAAAAACTGCAGAGGTGATCATATACCTCCAAAAGAAAGCTCTATTTGTGTGAAAAAAAGGACGTCAATTTTGTTTGGGAGCCATGTCGCACGACCATGCAATTTTCAATCAAAGCGTGACAGTGGTGAAAGCTGAAATTTTGCCTGGGCAGGAAGGGGGTATATGTGCCCAGTAAGCAAGCGGTTAAACTATGTGGGCCAGATTCATGTAGAGCGGCATATATATAGACCGGCGTAGCGCATCTCATTTCCGTTACGCCGGCTCAAGTTAGAGACGCAAGTACCGTATCCACAGAGTATTTGCGCCCAAATATGCGCCAGCGTAACGTAAATTCCGAGGCGTAAGGCGGGGTAATTGAAAGTGGGAAGGAAGTGGGCGTGCTCCATTGAAATGAGCCGTGACCCCATGCAAATGAAGGGCCGGCCGGACTGCGCATGTGCGCATGACGCTTACTATGTTCTGAGCCTCACTGCGCATGCTCAGAACTCGGCCCGGCGCAATCAGTGAGATAGGAACTAGACCCGGCGTACTTAGTGAGATACGCCCAGTGCATAAATAGGCCCAGACATACGCCCTTCCATTGCAAAAGTACATCCATGTGTTTCCCTTCCTGAAGCAAGGTGCTTTTGTTCTGTTGTCTGTGCCTGTTTGTTGGTTTGTGTCGGAGTGTTATTGGAAAGTCTTATTGGAGAGTGTTATTGGAGATTGTATTTGCTGTCTGTTTGTGCTGTCTGTTTGTGCTGTCTGTTTGTGCTGTCTGTTTTTGGTGTCTGTTTTTGGTGTCTGTCTGTTTTTGGTGTCTGTTTTTGGTGTCTGTTTGTGCTGTCTGTTTTTTTGTGTCTGTTTGTGCTGAGTGTTTGGTGCTGAGATGGCACCAAAGAAGAGGAAATTGAACTTCTATGTGCGGGAGAAGGAGATTCTGACCAGGGCCAATACCCTATATGGGGGGATTTTGCATGGCCCTGAGAGCCGGGACACCACCCCGGCCAGGAAGAAGCAGATCCTGCAGGACATTGTAGATGATATCAATGTGTTAGGGGGTTAGACGAGGACCGTCAGTGGGATCACAAAAAAGATCAACGATCTGAGGCGCCTGGTCCGTGGGAAGCTGGCCAAGCTAACAGCACATTCCAGGGGCACTGGAGGGGGACCACCTTGCACCATTATGCTGACTGCTGAGGAGCGTGCGGTGGCCCAGTGCTACCACATGCAGCAAGTGGAGGGCCTGCCTTGCTTTGACTCCGAGGAGGCCGTGAGGACAGGTACGTTTTTTTTTCTATCTGGCGAGTAGCATGTGTGGGGGGGGGGAGTATGTGACATGTGTGTGGATCCTCCAACCTGTGAATGTTTTGTGTCATCCACAGATGGGCAGGAGGGTGCGGCGCCATCTGGGCAGTCTGCACCATCCCCCGGACATCAGGCTGATGAAGACCCCCAGGAAAGCCAGGAGTCCTCAGGGGAGGGGAGTGGCCACAGCTCAGCTCATGAGGAGGATGAGGGGGAGGAAGTTGAGGAGGAGGAGGTCACCAGTGCCAATGAGGTACTTCTCCATTTGGAGGAGATTCCCCCTGTGGCTGGCAGCAGTCAGGCCTCCATCAGGGGTAGCCCCTCCCACTCCTCCCCAACAGGGCTCCCCCCAAGGGTCTCTCCTACTCCCAGGCCACAAGCCTCATCTGGAGGCAGGAAGGCCACCACAGGACCAGGGGGGTGGCAGACTTTCTGCTTGCTAATCTGCGGAGGGACCAGGCCCTTCAGACCCGCCATCTGGGTCAGGTCACCCAGACTTTGGCCCAGATGGAGGAGAGCCTGGCCTCCATAAAGGACTCAGTACAGGACATGAGCTGCAACTCACTGGCTCTCATAAACTGCTTCAATGACCTGCAGACCGCCACAGCAGGCGTGGGTCAGGAGGTGTGTGCCCTGACCCAGGCAGTCCAGACCAATACGGCAGCCCTCAATGTGGGCCTGACCAGAATTGCTGTGGCCTTGGAGGGCAGGCCGGCAGGTGTGCAGAGACCAGGGGAGGCTCCGCCTTCCCCTGATTCCCCCCCCATGAGTCTCCCCTGAGGGGCCGGGGACGTGGCCGGCCCAGGCGTGGGTCACGCCAACTCCGTTAATTTTTTGTGTATTTTTGTTTTCAGTGTTTTTTTTTGTTTTTTTTTTGTTTTTACTGCGATTATGATTTGTTTTATGTTTGTGAATGATGTATGAATGTGGGGGTGACATTCCTGCCGGAAAAGGTGTGTCACCCTCATTTGTGGTGGAGAAGGGTTCCCCAGGACCAGGGAGAAGTGATCCCAGGTCCGTGTGAATGGTGTATAAATGTACAGTGACATAATTGGAGCCTTGGCGTGGCGTTGCTGCTCCCTAGTACCGTGCGGTGTACTTTGGTCTAATCCAATTTGACGAGGATGTGGGGTGTGTGTGCTAGGGACCACAGTGGTGTGCATGCGTGCATTCTCCTTGTGCCATGATTAATGTGTGAGAGAGATTTCACCGCTCCAGGTGAGCCCCGTATACAATCAGGGACGGTTGGATTACCAAGGTGCTGGCAATGCACGTAGCAATAGTAGAATGGAGGAAGGAAAATGGACAGCCGCACTCCGGAATAACTTAAAAAGAAAGTTGTCTTTTATTTTCAACTGAACATGTACAGTCCACAGCAACCACAAAGACAGGACAGCCGACGCGTTTCGAGAAGAAGAAGAAGAAGAAGAAGAAGAAGAAGAAGAAGAAGAAGAAACAGAAGAAGAAGAAGAAGAAGAAGAAGAAGAAGAAGAAGAAGGAGAAGAAGAAGAAGAATTAAGGTTGAATCTATCATTGAAGGCTTATGGTGTCTGTCGAATGTTCTAAGAGAGAAAAAAAAAAAAGAAAAGAAGATTCAACAAAATCTTTAAAAAAAATAAAAATCTAATTTGACTCTTCATGTCTCTCTATGTCGAATCTTCATGTCTCTCTATGTCGAATCTTCATGTCTCTCTATGTCGACTCTTCTTCATGTCTCTATAACTTCAAATCTTTTCTCTCTATGTCGAATCTTTTCTCTTTATGTAGAATAATATTGGACTACTAGAGTTAAGGTTAGGCACATTCAACCGCAACGAAAACAAAAATAAAGCATTTGTTTATGTCGGATCTTTCGGTTTTCGTTTTCTGTGCTTTCATCATCGTTTGTTAAAACGATAACGAAAATACCTGAAATTCGGACGAAAATGCATTCGGACGAAAACAAATGCACATGTCTAGTATCAAGTAGCTGTAACATTAAAGGGACAGAAAATGTGCCAACTTTTGTTAGACAGCTAAAAAAAACTCTAAAGAAATGCCCCCACAATAAAAAAAGGGGGTCTTAAGCAAAATACTGAAAAACCCCAAAGCCATTAAAAACCCTTTGAAAAACATATGTGAAACTTACCATCAAATCCATAGAAAACAAGTATACCAGCAAACAGCTCCATGTGGCCAAAATGGCAACCTGGCGTCCACAAGCTTCCGCCTGCAATTTAAAGACAGGCAGGTCATTTACTGCCCCCCTAACCCCACCTACCCTTAACCCCAGCAAAGAACACTCGTCCAAGAATCAGGCAGCACTTCTCCCCCTAGTAATACGTCACTTCCATCAAAGTCCGGAAGTGACGTAAATGTCACCAAAGCAATGCTACCAAAACTGGAAGTGATGTGTGCATCCACCCATGTCTATTTCAATTGACACTGAGAGCAGCCCTTGCATGTCAGGGCCAATAACAGCTAAACAAATCAAGCCCATAAATAAATACCACACCTCATCTGGTTTTCACTGCAAATTTCCTAAGCAGCTGTTCAGCGGTTCAGCTGCGATGGTTTAGATGCAAATTTTTGGAGGCGACGGCCACTGGCCTCTTTAACATTAGCTGGTTGTTGTGGCATGTGCTGGGAAGGTGCCTGGTGTGTCCTTAACAACAGATGACTCATCAGTTCTCAGCGGGGTTTCCTCGGGAAAAAAATTTGTTGTGGGTTCCCCCCAAAATCCATACCAGACCCCTATCCAAGCCTGCAGACTGATAGGCCAGGAAAGGGGGGGTCGTGTGCCCCCCCCCATGAACTATTCCAGGCCACATGCCCTCAACATGGAGGGGTCGTTTTGGGCGGGGGCCTCTTCCCCACAACCCTGGCCGGTGGTTGTTGGGGTTTGCGGGCAAGGGGTTTATTGAAATCTGGGGGCCCCAGATCCCACCCTCCATGTGAATGAGTGAGGGGTACATTATACTCCTACTCATTCACCTAAAAAAGTTTAAGAAAGAAATAAAAACACAGACACAGTTTTTGCCAATTCCTTTATTTAAAAAAACCAATGTCCCCCATTGTAGATCGGCGGTCCTGTAAACGATAATGGTGGTCTCTTCGGCGGATTCGCCACGAGATCACAGTTATCGGCAGCGGGAGAGGGGCTGCTCTCCCGCAACCACGCCACTTACCGGAGCTGTTGGCAGCAGCGGAGGCGATCGGGTCCTTTTGCATGCTGGGCATGGATATGAGTGAGGGCAAGATGGCCCCCACCCGTATCCATACCATAGCAGGGCGGAAGCAACGTCAAAACGTCACTTCCACCCATACGTCTTAAAGGACCAATTTATTTTTTGTCTTTTTTTATTGCATTTTAGTCTAAATATGAGATCTGAGGTCTTTTTGACCCCAGATATCATATTTAAGAGGACCTGACATTCTTTTTTCTAGGGATGTTTACATTCCTTGTAATAGGAATAAAAGTGACCCAATTTAAAAAAAAATTAACAACGGTGTAAAAATTTATAAAATCAATTAAAATAAATAATATATATTTTTTAAAGAGCCACGTCCCGACGAGCTTCCGAGCAGAATCGAACGCATACGTGAGTAGCGCCCGCATATGAAAACGGTGTTTAAACCACACATGTGAGGTATCGCAGCGATTGTTAGACATATAAAAAAAAGGGAAAAAACACTGCGCTACACAAAAAATTGAAAATGCTGCTAGTACCAAAAATATAGATACAAATATTTAAACAAAATAAAGAAAGGAAGAGGTACAGCGCAAATTCTAGTGTATAGAAATTCTGATGTGATACCAGAAAATTCCTGACGTGACACAAATAAGTGAAGGTGACACAAAATCGTAAGGTCAATTGCTATGCATCACTGAAACTAAACAATTGACTATAAATAAAAATGCACGTGAAAAGCAAAAATAACTTGTAAATGAAAACAATATATGAAAGTGTATAAAATCTGTGAATGAATGAGATTGTGCAAGCAAAAAAGACTACAGGTGAGGTATTAGTCCATATGCTCCCAGATATCTTAAGGAAAACTTCTTTAGAAGAATGAACTTCACAGCGAATGTCTTCAGAAAAAAGGATAGTACAGGGCTGACACAACCTTCCACCAAGGCACACCTGAGTGACAAAACAATGCCCTTACCAGATGTGGAGACCACAACGGTGGTCAGACTGGACCCGGGTATATTTAGAGTCACCCAAATGACTGTATGTAGCACACTGGATCTGCTTCAAGCTATTTCCCATCAGTCAGAACGGATGAATGGCTCAGATGTAAAAAGAAAAGAAAAAGGGCCCATAGTGCAACTTTGCAAAACAATTTAATGATCAAAGTAAAATATTGCACTTACAGATAGGTGGAGAATCATAAGCCCAATAAGGTGCACAAAGTGCAGTTTCAAAAGCTGGATCTCGGCGTCCTCTATGGCTTCCCCTTTCCTGGGTCAATTCAGGTTAACGTGAAAAACGTCAGAGTGCAGGCCATGCCTATGCATTTCGTCATACGTGACGTCATCTGGGACTGGCTGCCGATTGTTAGACATAGAGCAATAATTCTAATTCTTTGAAGCGTGACATGTTGGGTATCAATTTACTTGGCGTAACATTATCTTTGTAAAAAAAATGTAAAAAAAGCAGTGCAGCGCTACTAACAAAATGATGAAAGTCCAAAAAACAAATAATTAATCAAAATGAAGAGAGGATAAGGGTGACTTCTGGAACCTCAATAAGGCGATCGGATGAAGACTCCTTATAAGACAGTCAAGTATCCTTAGATAGAAGTACAAGCCGCTCACCTTAGCAGATGGACCTGTGGGTGAGCAGCAGGTCAAATGCGCTGTCCCTCTAATAAGGGGGTATTTTGTTAGTAGCGCTGCACTGCTTTTTTTACATACTCTGACCAAGGACTTATTGACCCTCAGTGTTCAGCAGCTTTGTTATTGTTTTGTCCTTTGCGCAGTCTGCTCTCTCTATTCAAAAGTAACATTATCTTTCACGATATATAAAAAAAATTGGGCTAACTTTGCTGTTGTCTTATTTTTTAATTAAAAAAAGTGATTTTTTTCTAAAAAAAAGTACGCTTGTAAGACCGCTGCGCAAATACAGTGTGACAAAAAGTATTGCAATGACCGCCATTTTATTCTCTAGGGTGTTAGAAAAAAAATTATAATGTTTGGGGGTTTTAAGTAATTTTCGAGCAAAAAAAAACGAGTTTTTAACGTGTAAACAAGGGGCCAAATTCTCAAAAATCTTGCTTAACTTAACTTTAGGGAGTTAAGTTACACTGCCGCAATTTTCCAAAATTAAGTACCGATTCTCAAAGCACTTACCCGGAAAATTGCGGCAGCGCAACTTAACTCCGTCCGTCGCAAGGCGTTCCTAGTTTAAATGGGCGATTCCCATTTAAATTAGGCACGCTCCCGCGCCGGACGTACTGCGCATGCGTGTGACGTCATTTTTCCCGACGGGCAGCGCGCGAACGTAATTTACGCCGGGCTTTGTGGATCGCAACGGGACAATAAAGTTGCGTCGAAAAAAAAAAAAAATACGCGCTGGGAAAAAAAATTCAAATTTAAAAAAAAATCGCGGCGATCGAAAAAAAGGTCTGATTTTACATGGTGGACTAACTTTCCACATTGTAAAACCAGCCCTAATTTTGTGCAAGCAAATCGGAACTTACGCAGAAACCACAATGCTTAAAAGCTTTGTGGATCTGCTTAAATCCTCATTTGCATACGCAAAGCGGCATTTCAATGAGAAATGCCCCCAGCGGCGGATGCGGTACTGCATCCTAAGATCTGACAGTGTAAGTGTCTTACAGATGTCAGATCTTCTGCCTAACTTTGGAAAAATCCTTTTGAGGATCGTTTCCAAAGTTAGGCACAGAGATACGCAGGCTGAACAGCAGTTCCGCCTGCGTATCTCTTTTGAGAATTTGGCCCACAGAGTCTGAAAACAGGCTCGATCCTTAAGTGGTTAAAATGTATTATTATTAATATTATACAGGGTTTCTATGGCGCCAACAGTTTGCGCATCGCTTTACAACATGAAGGAGGACAGCACAGTTCCAATACAACTCAGTACAGGAGGAATCAGAGGTGACTGCTCATTAGAGCTTATAATCTAAATCAGAGGGTCAAGTGATACAAAAGTGTTGCAAAACGAGACACGCTGGATATGTGAGTTATGTACTATGAGCCCTCAGGGTATGAACATTGATTTAGACATTAACTGCTTCATATCAAATTACTAATGTACTCTACAGATTATATGGCATATCAGGAGTTGTTATTTTTTCCCATATAGATCATGTCATACCATAATAAGTAGTATGTAGCTGTTACATAGGCTTCATTTATTTATAAAGCTATCTCTTGGGTTTATACATTGCATACAGTGGGGATCGAAAGTTTGTATTAATGTGCATAACGAAGCCAAGGAAAGATGGAAAAATCTCCAAAAGGCATCAAATTACAGATTAGACATTTTTATAATATGTCAAAAAAAGTTAGATTTTATTTCCATCATTTACACTTTCAAAATTACAGAAAACAAAAAATGGTGTCTTCAAAAGTTTGGGCACCCTGCGGAATTTATAGCATGCACTGCCCCCTTTGCAAAGCTGAGACCTGCCAGTGTCATGGATTGTTCTCAATCATCGTCTGGGAAGACCAGGTGATGTCAATCTCAAAGGTTTTAAATGCCCAGACTCATCTGACCTTGCCCCAACAATCAGCACCATGGGTTCTTCTAAGCAGTTGTCTAGAAAACTGAAACTGAAAATAGTTGGACGCTCACAAAGCTGGAGAAGGCTATAAAAAGATAGCAAAGCCTTTTTTTAGATGTCAATATCCTCTGTTTGGAATGTAATTAAGAAATGGCAGTCATCAGGAACAGTGGAAGTTAAAGTAAGATCTGGAAGACCAAGAAAAATATCAGACAGAACAGCTCGCAGGATTGTGAGAAAAGCAATTCAAAACCCACGTTTGACTGCACGATCCCTCCAGAAAGATCTGGCAGACACTGGAGTTGTGGTATACTATTCCACTATAAAGAGATACGTGTACAAATATGGTTTAAATGGAAGAGTCATCAGAAGAAAACCTCTTCTACGTCCTCACCACAAAAATCAGCGTTTGAACTTTGCAACATATAGACAAGCCTGATGCATTTTGGAAACAAGTTCTGTGGACCGATGAGGTTAAAATAGAACTTTTTGGCCGGGAATGAGCAAAGGTACGTTTGGAGAAGAAAGGGCACAGAATTTAATGAAAAGAACCTCTGTACAACTGTTAAGCATGGGGGTGGATCAATCATGCTTTGGGGTTGTATTGCAGCCAGTGGCACAGGGAACATTTCACGAGTAGAAGGAAAAATGGATTCAATAAAATTTCAGCAAATTTTGGATGGTAACTTGATGCCATCTGTGAAAAAGCTGAAGTTAAAGAGAGGATGGCTTCTACAAATGGATAATGATCCTAAACACACCTCAAAATCCACGGGGGATTACATCAAGAGGCGTAAACTGAAGGTTTTGCCATGGCCTTCACAATCTCCTGACCTCAACATAATTGAAAATCTATGGATAGACCTTAAAAGAGCAGTGCGTGACAGACAGCCCAGAAATCTTAAAGAACTGGAAGACTTTTGTAAGGAAGAATGGGCAAAGATACCTCAAACAAGAATTGAAAGACTCTTGGCTGGCTAGAAAAAGAGTTTACAAGCTGTGATACTTGCCAAAGGGGGCAGTACAAGATATTAACTCTGCAGGGTGCCCAAACGTTTGCAGACACCATTTTTATTGTTTTCTGTAATTTTGAAAGTGTAAATGATGGAAACAAAATCTAACTTTTTTTGACATATTATAAGAATGTCTAATCTGTAATTTGATGCCTTTTGGAGATTTTTCCATCTTTCCTTGGCTTCGTTATGCACATTATTACAAATTTTTACCTGGGGTGCCCAAACTTTCGATCCCCACTGTATAGCACTTCATGGGAGAAATGCGGGTGGCGGGATTAATGCCATCAATTTTGATATGACACCTGCAAAGGGGACTTTTTAATTAGTTTTTTTTTAAATATTTTTTTAAATTATTCTTTTCAATTTTAATAAATTTCTATAGCATAGTTTCATAGTCATACAGGTCAGAGCATACATTCCTAGTTAGCACCCCATCAATCAACTCCTAAACAATTTGGCCCAGATTCTCAAAGGAGATACGACGGCGTATCTCCAGATACGCCGTCGTATCTCTGAGTCTGAGCCGTCGTATCTATGCACCTGATTCTTAGAATCAGTTACGCATAGGTTTGTATTAGATCCGACCGGTGTAAGTCTCTTACGCCGTTGGATCTTAACTGCATATTTACACTGGCCGCTAGGGGCGTGTACGCTGATTTACGCCTAGAAATATGTAAATCAGTTAGATACGCAAATTCACGAACGTACGCCCGGCCGACGCAGTACAGATACGACGTTTACGTTGGGCTTTTCCCAGCGTAAAGTTACCCCTGCTATATGAGGCGTACATGCGGCGTACCAATGTTAAGTATGGACGTCGTTCCCACGTCGAATTTTGAAAATTTTACGTTGTTTGCGTAAGTCGTTCGTGAATGGGGCTGGATGTAATTTACGTTCACGTCGAAACCAATACGTCCTTGCGGCGTACTTTGGAGCAATGCACACTGGAATATGTCCACGGACGCGCCGTTCGTTAAAAACATCAATCACGTCAGGTCACATAACATTTACATAAAACACGCCCCCCCTGTTCCACATTTGAATTAGGCGGGCTTACACCGGCCTATTTCCGCTACTTAAATTTTTGTGTATTGTGAACACTATGGGGCAGATCTACAAAAGGATTACGCCGGCGTATCTACTGATACGCCGGCGTAATTTTAAATTTCCTGCATCGTACCTTTGTTTTGTATCCACAAAACAAGATACGACTGCATCTGGGATCGATCCGACAGGCGTATGTCTTAGTACGCCGTCGGATCTAAGCTGTAATTTTTCGGCGGCCGCTAGGTGGCGTTCCCGTCGAAATCCGCGTCGAGTATGCAAATTAGCTAGTTACGACGATCCACGAACGTACGTCGGCCCGGCGTATAGTTAAAGGTGCTGTTCTGAGGTGTACTCAATGTTAAGTATGGCCGTCCTTCCCGCCTAGAAATTTGAAATTTTTACGTTGTTTGCGTAAGTCGTTCGCGAATAGGAATTTGCATAGAATGATGTCACCGTCGTAAGCATTGGCTTGTTCCGGTTAAATTTCGAGCATGCGCACTGGGATCCCCCCAGGAACGGCGCATGCGCAGTTAAAAAAAACGTTGTTTACGTCGGGTCACAACGTATTTACATAAAACACGCCCCCATTACATCCATTTGAATTCTGCGCCCTTACGCCGCAAGAGATACACTACGCCGCCGTAACTTACGGCGCAAATTCGTTGAGGATTCGAAACAAAAAAAGTAAGTTACAGCGGCGTAGTGTATCTTAGATACGCTACGCCCGGCGCAATAGTGCGCCGTTGTACGTGGATCTACCCCTATAGGTTTTGCAGTCAGTTTTAGATAGTGATTCTCACGGATTCACATATATACTTATATTAATTTTTATTATTTACTCACTTGGTAGCACAAAGGGCTTTCACATATAATTATATTGACGTACAGGTATGGCGATTCGTGGGAACTTGCCGACCTGCTGCTGCATAATGATAGCAGCTGGTCGGCAAGTGGTTAAGTGAAAGTTATGAAATTCCATTGGGACTGAGCACTTTGGGCCATATCCTCAAAAGAGATACGACGGCGTATCTACTGATACGCCGTCGTATCCCTGTTTCTATCTTTGGAACTGATCCACAGAATCAGTTTCCAAGAGATAGACAGAAGATCCGACATGTGTAATTGAATTACACTGTCGGATCTTAAGGATGAAATTCTAGGCCGGCCGCTAGGTGGCGAGGCCATTGCGGCCGGCGTAGAATATGCAAATGAACACTTACGGCGATCCACGAACGCTCCGACGGGCCCGTCGCTCTAATGCTACGTCGTTTACATCGAGTTACGCCGTGTAAAAATAGGGCTGAGTCCTATTTGACTAAGCCCTATTAAGTATGGCCGTCGTTCCTGCATCGAAAATTCAAACTACGTCGTTTGCCTAAGACGTCCGTGAATGGCGCTGGACGCCATTTACATTACCGTCTAAGAAAATGACGTCGGAGCGACGTCAGTTAGCGCAATGCACGTCGGGTAAGTTACCCGACGAAGCATGCAAAGTACGTCCGGCGCGGGAGCGCGCCTAATTTAAATGGGACTCACCCCATTAGATTCGGCACGCCTTGCGCCGGACGGATTTGAGTTACACCGCCGCAAATTTCCAGGTAAGTGTGTTGTGGATCGATACCTAACTTAGGAAATTTGCGGCAGTGTAACTTAAATCACTTAAGTTACGTTGCGCTGCGGGGCTGTGGATTTGGCCCTTTATTACTATCTGGACTTTAAGTCAATTCTTTTGTTTTGATCAGTTTATAATTGTATGTACCGCCAATGACGTCAGTTGTGACGAAACTAGTTGGGTGGAGTCTATGCTCAGTTTTACCACGCTGGTTCTTATGTGATCTGCAGATTATTTTTATCTTGTAACTTTTTATCCATGTTTGATTGGATTTTTGCTACTTAATAAACCATTACATTTTTTATGCTATGTTGGTGTTTTTCCTCTTTTTTACATCTCATTTGGGAGCGAAAAGCAGAGAAAACATCCAGTGGAATTGATATTACTGTCAACCTGTTTTCATCCAGAGGACGCATTCCCTGTTTAAACTCATGCTCTACTAGGCTCCTATAATATGGAGTCTAGTCATCTGGTAAGGGCACAACGTTTTTGTTATCACAGTGGAAGGTGCACTCCTGGGTGTTTAATTGCTTCATATCTTTGCGACACGATCACTCAAGAACTTCTCACTCAGCTTGGATTTCACTATTGACCGATCACTATTATCATTTTGGATTTTTACAGATTGATTAGAATTTTCTGTTATAGCATTTTGTCAATCTTTAGTTTGTTTGTTAGTTTTACACAATTTTTCTGTTGTGTGACTGCCAGCTGCTATTTTACAGTTTTTAAATCTGTTTAATTTGTTTTACCTGCACAATTACTATATACATTTTTCTCCTCTCTAATTGTATGTCACATTACAGAATATTTTTTTCACATAGGCAAGTGCTGTTTAGACACAGAGCACACCACTCTTGTGGGTTATATATTAAAAAGGTAATAACTGTGTTGGATGAGCCGATGAAGTTAGTGGAAATACAGTTGTTAGGTTGGGCAGGATAGGCTTCTCTGAAGAGAAGGGTTTTCAGGCATCACCTAAAAGTGGACAGAGTAAGAGATAGACAGATAGATTGGGGTAGGTAGTTCCATGGGATGGGAGAGGCTCAGGAAAAGTCCTTTAGGCAAGCATGGGGAGGTGACAAGGGAGGTCTTGGGAGGAACAGAGAGAATGATTTGGTTGGTATTTTGAGGAATGGTTAGTGATGTAGCTGGGGGCCAAGTTGTGGATGGCTTCGTAAGCTCTTGTTAGTATTTTTACTTTAATTTGTTAAATTAATGGCAGCCAATGGAGGGATTGGCAGAGAGGAGTATCAGACACTGAATGGTTGATAAGGTGGATGAGTTTGGCAGCAGCATTCATGATGGATTGAAGGGGGGATAGGCTATCTAAAGGTAATCCAATGAGGAGGGAGTTTCAGTAGTCAATGCAAGAGATGACCAGAGAGCGAATTAGAAGCTTTGTGTTGTCATTGGTCAGGAAGGGCGTAATTTGGAGATGGATGTTGAGGGGCCTCAAGGTTTGGACAGTGATTGGATGTGGGGTTGAAAGACCAGGTTTACGCCTAGCCTAGTACCCTGGCATGGGGGAACCAGTTGATTGTTATGCCATTGATCTTGACTGAGAAGTCAGGGGAAGGGACACTTGGATGAGCTCTGTTTTAGATACATTGAGTTTGAGGAAGTTGTGTGACATCCAGACTGATATGTTGGTCAGTAACTTAATGATGTGTGAGGAGACTATTGTTGTGAATTCAGAGGTAAAGAGATAGATTTGGGTGTCATCAGTGTAGAAATGATATTAAAAGCCATGGGAATCTATCAGCTGACCCAGGGAGGAGGAGGCATTTTTTTTCTTTCATCTGGAGGCAAGGAGTAGGGTCTTTTTTCAGCTAAGCACACCCTCCTGCTCGTATTTTTCTAAGCTAAGGGCAGATGGACTAAATACGACATGAATCATCTGTCCTTATTCAAGATGGCCACCGCTAGAAATGCAAGAGGGAGTAGGTTTTTCAAAGTGATTTCCCAACAAAACAAAGCATGAAGACATGAATAAATAGATGATTATGCTTTGATTATTTAAAATGAATTACAAAGCATTTTAAGTTTGTGGTACTTGGACACAAATAAGTTCCGCCTTAAATACAACAATGTAATGCATAGTAAAAGTTGCAATGGGGATGCCTGCATTTATAAACCGGGAGGTAGTTATGACATGTTAAGATCAATCTTTGAAGCAGAAGAGTATGCTTTGTCAAAAGGTATAATTTTATTTTTGTATAATTTTTTATAATGTTTAACAGGGCAGCCAACTAAATCTTGGGTGAATTTCAATAAACTAGCAAATTAATATTTCATAATTTCATATAAAATAAAAATAATTTTGTGCTGTGTGAACCAAAAACATATATATGGTGGAAAATACTCCTCAGTTAAGGACCTGGGCGCATTAATTTGCTGGGCGCAGCGTATCTAAGATACACTACGCCACCGCAACTTATTTTTTTTCGAATTCACAAAGAATTCACGCCGCAAGTTACGGCGGCGTAGTGTATCTCTGGCGGCTTAAGGGCGCGGAATTCAAATGGATGTAATGGGGGCGTGTTTTATGTTAATACGTCGTGACCCGACGTAAACAATGTTTTTTTTTAACTGCGCATGCGCTGTCCGTGGGGGTATCCCAGTGCGCATGCTCGAAATTAACCCAGAAAAAGCCAATGCTTACGACGGTGACGTCATTCTACACAAATCCCTATTCGCGAACGGCTTACGCAAACAACGTAAAAATGTCTAAATTGTACGCGGGAACGACGGCCATACTTAACATTGAGTACGCCTCATAACAGCACCTTTAACTATACGCCGGAAAAAGCCGTACGAAAACGACATAAAAAAATGCGCCGGCCGGACGTATGTTCGTGGATCGCCGTAAATAGCTAATTTGCATATTCGACGCGGATTCCGACGGAAACGCCACCTAGCGGCCGGCAAAAAATTGCATCTAAGATCCGACGGCGTACTAAGACGTACGCCTGTCGGATCGATCCCAGATGCCGTTGTAAGATACGACGCGGGAAATTTTAAATTACGCCGGCGTATCAATAGATACGCCGGCGTAATCCTTTTGTTGATCTGCCCCACAGCCTTTAGGCTGGGTTCACCATGCTGTGCTGCAGAAACACGTGAATTAGCGATATGCACGTTAATGCACTACTGCGTGTTGCATTGCGCAAACATTTTTGATGCGTTTTTCTGCAGTAGGGAGCTCATTCAAATGAATGGACTACATTTGCGAAACACATATTATAGCGAGGCATAACCCAGGCTCAATGACTGAATAATATTGTAAGAAACACAAGTCTCTTTATCAGAACTATTAATAATATACTGACATTAAACAGACTTAAATCCTGGATGTCTTACCAAGAGCCATTCAATTAGCCTTTAAAAAGTGTCACATCCACCGTATTCTTTGTTTCACCACTCAAAACATTCTTCTGTAATCTATTAACGGTGTGAAATTCTTACCGAATTTATTATCTGTTGAAGTGCAGACTGACTAACAGTAGGTGGAGATCTTAAGCCACTAATGTTTTCTTTATTCCACAGTAAGAACATCTTAACTAACCAGATTTTCATTTATATTCAGGTTATTTAATGCAAGTGTGTTACAGTATATTTTCATGTGAGTCAGATAATGCAGTAAGTTTTATAATTATCTACTGAATTTCATTATTATTATGTTGGATTACAGCAGTGCCATGAATATTTCACTGTAACGCTGATTATTTCTGGGAGCAAACAGAACAAGGGTCAGCAATTAAATACTGCTAACAAAATGCTGGACGGCAAAGAGAAATATATACAAGTGGGGTCATCCAAAGCTAGAGATATTTCACAAGCAAATATTGGTTGGTAGTTTGAGGAAAATGAAAAAAGACGTTCGAGTTCATTCACACGTTTAATGCAAGAGTTCTCAGTCATTACATTACTAGAGAAGTATTTGCCATAAATGTGTATGTGCTAAGTCCTTTACTGTTTAAATTAGGCAAGCAGCTGCTAAGTGCACCATTGAAATACATATATGGGAGCTGTTTTACGTATGAAAGAATTTTTATTTTCTTACACTGCTTAGGCCGGGTACTCACGACCAAACATGTATGGTGAAAGCGGTCCGTCGGACCGTTTTCACCATACATGTCTGCCAGAGGGCTTCTGTACGATGGTTGTACACACCATCGTACAGAAGTCCGCGCGTAAACAATACGCGGGGCGTGTCCGCGGTGTCGCCGCGTCGATGACGCGGTGTCGCCGCGACAATGACGCGGCGACGTGGGCGGCCTGCCTTTAAAATGCTTCCACGCATGCGTCGAAGTCATTCGACGCATGCGAGGGACGGCGGGCGCCTGGACATGTACGGTAGGTCTGTACTGACGACCGTACATGTCCGAGCGGGCAGAATTCCAGCGGACTGTTTTAAAACAAGTCCAGGAATATTTGTCTGCTGGGAAAAGGCCCGGCGGGCAAATGTTTGCTGGAATTCGGCCCGCTCGCGCCCACACACGACCAAACATGTCTGCTGAAACTGGCCTGCGGACCAGTTTCAGCAGACATGTTTGGTCGTGAGTATGGGGCCTTAGATTTACACAGCCCTTTTAGACAGCACAGGCAGCCTGGCGACCTGACATTTTCATGCTGGAGTTAAACAATACAGCTTGTCACCTCCAAGCCTGTAATTAGACAATGAAGCAGTAGCAGTGGACGTAAAGGGAAATTACAACCAAAGCTCATTTGTCTGTACTTCTCCTGTGGCTCACAGGAGTGCAGTTTGTTCTGCACTCCTGTAACCCATTTTCAGCTGACAGGGGGCTGATGCCCCCTGTCAGCTGACGTCACAAAGTCGGTCCTCCATGACAATATGGTCGGGATCCACCCACATGCCTGAACCGTCACTGGCTCAGCCTCTCGGCGAGCCACTCAGAGCCTGAGCTTGCCATTCCTTCCCCCTCCACAGCCCAGCACTCCAGTGAGCACAGGGGGAAGGGGGTGAGGGGCAGAGAAGACAGGGGGTGACTGCTTAGGGAGCACTGAGAACTGAGCAATCAGCAGTGTTTGATCACTCAGTTCTCAGCCTTAGAGCTGTCAGGGGACAGATGCAGTATGGGACCGATGCTGCATCCACCTAAAAGTCATCAAAAAGTTTCACTTTGGGTCAGATTTGTCTGCTGCATTGTCACAGTCCCACTAAAAGATAACCGCCATTACTAGTAGAAAACAAATACAAGACCCTAATGCCCTGTACACACGATCGGTTCCTTTGATGAAAACGGTCTGATGTATTTTTTCATCAGATATCCGATGAAGCTGACTTTCATCAGTCTTGCCTACACACCATCAGTTAAAAAACTGATCGTGTCAGAACGCAGTGACGTAAAACACAACAACGTGCTGAGAAAAATTAAGTTCAATGCTTCCGAGCATGCGTCGACCTGATTCTGAGCATGCGTTGATTTTTAACCAATGGATTTCCCCACAGACAATCATTTTTTTCTATCGTTTTTTTTTAACCATCAGATAATTTTAAAACAAGTTCTAAGTTTTTTATTCAGACCATTTTAATCAGACGAACCGATCGTGTGTACACGGCATAAATCTATCCCATAGTTTGTAGAGGCTATAACTTTTGTGTAAACCTATCAATATATGCTTATTGGGATTTTTTTTACCAAAAATATGTAGCAGAATACATATTGGCCTAAATTGATGAAGACATTTTTTTTTGGAATTTGTATTATAGCAGAAAGTAAAAAAAATTGTTTTGCCAAAATTGTCGGCCTTTTTTTGTTCATAGCACAAAAAAAACAAAAAAAAAAAACCGCAGGGGTGGTCAAATACCACCAAAAGAAAGCTCTATTTGTGTTAAAAATAAGAACATCAATTTTGTTTGTGTACGACATTGCATGACCGTGCAATTGTCAGTTAAAGCGATACAGTGCCTTATTGCAAGAAATGGCCTGATCAGGAAGTGAGAAAATTCTTCCGGGGCTGAAGTGATTAAGAATGAAATGATGTCACTTTATAAATGCCGGCTAAAAAAAACATTTGTGAAAAAAAAGTGTCCATACTAGACCCAAGGGCCTGGTATGGACCTAGGGGGGACCCCATACTTTTTTTTTCACAATTTTTTTTTTTAGCCGGCATTTATAAAGTGACATCATCACCAAATTTTAAAAAAAAATGGAGTGGGGGTCCCCCCAAAATCCATACCAGACCCTTATCCGAGCATGCAGCCCGGCACGTCAGGAAAGGGAGGGGACGAGCGAGCGCCCCCCGAACCATACCAGGCCGCATGCTCTCAACATGGGGGGATGGGTGCTGGGTGCTGTTGATGGGGACAAGGGCCTCTTACCAACAACCCTTGCCCAGTGGTTGTTGGGCTCTCCAGGCGGGGGGCTTATAGGAATCTGAAAGCCGCCTTTAACAAGAGGACCCCCAGATCCTGGCTCCCCCCCATGTGAATGAGTATGGGGTACTCATTCATCATAAAAAGTAGTGTAGTGCTAAAAACAACAGTAGTTTTTGACAAGTCTTTTATTAATATCTTCTTCTTCTTCCCCAGTCTTCCTCCATCTTTTCCCTCTATTATTTTCCTTCTCCCCCTGCTTTTTCTTTCTCCGGTGTCCTTCTTCCTCTGCCGCGACTCCCGCTGATGACCCTCCTCCAATGCTGCATCCCACTGACCTGTCGGTGCCGATGTCCTGCATTTCTTAAATAACGATGGGGGCGTGGCAATCGGATTACGTCACAGGGGGCCATGCCCCCTTGTGACATCGCCGCCCAGGGCATGATGGGTCAGTGACATCATAAAGGGGCGTGGCCTCCATTGGACGTAATCCGATTGTCACGCCCCCATCGTTATTTAAGAAATGCAGGACATCGGCACCGACAGGTCAGCGGGATGCAGCATCGGAGGAGGGTCGGCAGCGGGAGCGGCGGCAGAGGAAGAAGGACACCGGAGAAAGAAGAAGAGCTGAAGAAGAAGCAGGGTAGAAGGAGAAGAACAGAGAAAGAAGATGCAGTATAAAATCGAGGAAGACCGGGGAAAAAGAAGATGTTAATAAAAGACTTGTCAAAAACTGTCTACTGTTGTTTTTAACACTACACTACTTTTTTTTTGGTGAATGGGTAGGGGTACAATGTACCCCATACTCATTCACATAGGCGGGGGCCAGGATCTGGGGGCTTCCAGATTCTGATAAGCCCCCCGCCCACAGACCCCAACAACCACCGGGCAAGGGTTGTCGGGAAGAGGCCCTTATCCCCATCAACATGGGGGCAAGGTGCTTTGGGGTGGGGGGTGTTCTTTTTTCTCGATTTTTTTTTTTTACATTCAGCAGGAAGTCTGGCTGACAGCTGATGACTCAATGGTTGTTAAGGACATGGCGGCCGGCATCCCAGCCCCCTCCTTAGCAACCAGCTAGATACAGTGTAAAAAAAATGCAAATCGCAGTAAAAACGTGTGTCCAAAAACGCGACAAGCACCGCAAAAAGCACTGCAGAAATGCTCAAAAGCAACATGCATAGATGTGAATCGAGCCTGAGGGCTAGTTCACACCACATGTGCTCTAGTGCTTTTTTCTGCATCCAAAATGCATAGAAAGTAGGTTACATGGTTTTCAATGGCATAGTTCACACCAGTGTCTGCAGTTCTAGTGTGTTCCGGTTCCAGAAAAAGAAGAACATGCGTGCATTTTTCCTGCACAGAACTGTACTGGAACGTGGTAAAATGCCTGAAAAATGCACTGGACCCCAGTAAAATAAAAAAAAAAAACAGAAAAATGTAGAAAATATCATCTGATACGCATCGAAAACATATGCAGAAATGTATCCGGAATAGTGTGTTTTTATGATGTGAACCGTCCCTAATGCTTTCCCAGTATTAGGGTAAAAAGTTCCAGTAATGGTATAGCCCCCTCACCCCTGTCTGCAGCAGATCTCTTCTCTCTCCCCTCAGGACAGAAAGGCAGCAGTGGGAGACGTTGGTTCCTGCTGTCGTCAATCAAATAAAGAATAAAGCTGGCAGCGGCGGGGCTGAGCCGTGCTGTGTGTGTCCCACACGTGTGCCATCATAGAAAGCGGATTCCTATGGTGGCACACAAAGAAGAGGAGGAACCTAGAGTGCTGGCTGGTCTGTGAAATAACATTGCACAGGGCAGCTAAGTATAAACCTATTTATTATGTTAGTTTAAAAAAACATGAAGGTTTACAAACCCTTTAACCGCTTTCAGACCACCCTACGTATTTACTGTGGCAGGGTGGCCTGGGTGCACAAACTCATATACTTGGACGTGATTTTGTGCACACGGTATTATGGGCGCTGCGTTGTTCTGTGGACAGAAGGTTTAGCTATGTGCTGATGTAAACAAATCACACCGCTAATCTGTCAGCAAAGAAAAGTGAGAGATCATGTTTCAGCTAAGCTGAATCATGATCTCTCTTTTCCTCCAGTGTAACACTTCCCTCTACAGTTAGAAACACCTCCCAGAGAACACATTTAACACCTTGATCGCACCCAAATTGTAACCCCTTCCCTGCCAGTGCCATTTATATAGTGATCAGGGCATTTTTATAGCACTGATCACTGTATTAGTGTCACTGGTCACCAAAAAGTTTCACTTTGAGTCAGATTTGTCTGGTGCATTGTGGCAGTCCCACTAAAAATCGCAGATCACCGCCATTACTAGAAAAAAACAAATAAAAGACCCTAAATTTATCCCATAGTTTGTAGAGGCTATAACTTTTGTGCAAACCAATCAAAATATGCTTATTAGGAATATTTTTACCAAAAATATGTAGCAGAATACATATTGGCCTAAATTGATGAAGACATTTTTTATTTTTTGAAATTTGTATTATAGCAGAAATTGTCTGTCTTTTTTTGTTTATAGCACAAAAACAAAACAAAAAAAACGCAGGGGGGGGGATCAAATACCACCAAAATAAAGCTCTATTTGTGTTAAAAAGGACATCAATTTTGTTTGGGTACGACGTCGAATGACCGTGCAATTGTCAGTTAAAGCGACACAGTGCCTTATCACAAAAAATGGCCTGGTCAGGAAGTGGGTAAAACCAAGAAGTGGTTAATAATGAGATGATGTCACTTTATATAGCCACAGTGCACATCCAGAAAGTATGTAAGGAATATCAGGTGGATTTATGCTGGAGGTTGTGAAGGACACTGATTAGTGAGCATCTCTATTTCATCTTATTCAAATCAATATTATCTTACCTCATGAAGTGGAACAAAATAGTCATTCAGCTTAATTTTCAGAACGTGATTTTCAGTTCATCAAACAGATGCAACGTTAGAAGAAATAATCCAAAACAGACTCAGGGTGGTAAAGATTCACCGCAGAATAATGGAAAAGACTTAAAGTTTGCACAGTCATGGACTCTTCACAGCAACGTCTTTGTGGCTTGATGATGGCAGTACATGCCTGCAAAGCCTGGTCTCTATAAGACTCCATAACAACAGGGAGTCTAGGTTAGAATCACTGCTACAGTAAATCAGAACACAAACAGCTAGCTAGCACTGAATTGAGGAGGGTCTCCCCACAGTAGCTGGGTCTTTTGGAGAAGCTGCATGCCCTGTCCTGGCTGCCTGCATGCTGGTTATGTCAGTGGAGGGTCTCTTACCGGACTGCATATTTCCCTATCTAACATTGTATCATCAGATGAGGTACTGAGAGAGGGGAGCTGAGAAAGGTATACCTGTGTTGTGTGAAACAGGGTTAAAGGGGTTTACACCTTCATTTGAGCATGGTGATGTCAGAACCATTGACGTATCTCGGCAATGTGCCTACATATACTGTCAGGATGTTTATACTGAAATATAAAATATTAATGTATTCATGGAAATATGTAAATCTGTGCTTTGGGAGAGTTACAATTTTCCTACAATATTAAAACAAGAAATCCAAAGTTCTTTTATCCGTGCTATTTTGAAGACAAGTAACACAAATTAATATTTAAAATATATATATTTATTAACTAAAGATATATTGCAAAATTAAAATCAGGTACAATTCGTGATAATACAAATAATTGATATACTTCTACAATCAGAGATACATGATGGTTAAATGTTCAGATAATATTTACATTATATGACAAGGTAAATTCACAGCTCTTATTTAAATCATCCTGGTATATTTAAAACCTGGTAACTTGTAAAATAACCTTCCCGTGATTTCCACGGACTCTAGGTGAACAGCTTTTGCTTACTTTGACACTTTGTTATCTCTTCTCAACACAAACAGATCTCCTCTTCTACGTCTTATATGTGTACAGATCAAAGAACATTTTGTACACAAGCTTGTCAAAACAGACAAGCTTATTTTAAATTTATAGAGAATTTATTTTCACAGACATCACCCTAAAACCAGTGTACAACTGTTGGCATTTAGATTTTTAAAGACAAACATAATTTGTGTATGTCTCCTAATATTTGGAATATAATTATTTCATACTGCAGTTAAAAATAACCAACTCCCAAATAATTTTTGCCAAATATATTTAAATGGTTTTAGTTATGTGTATGTAAAAACATTCCATTATCAAAAGGTAAATAAATGAAATTATACATTACCAATATTTAAGAGTTCTTTCTGTTTGAGAAGTGAAGTCCTATGAGGGACTTCTTTCGACATTGCTACATGTTTGCGTTCAATCTCTCCTTTCCAGCTTCCTTCCAGAGATAGAGAGATCTCCGACCAGCGACCTCCAAAGATTCCCCAAAGATCGATCAGACTCCTCTCGTGCTCTCTACAACTACCTTTTAACACACCCAAGAAGTGGTTGTGTATCTCACATTACTACGTCATTGGCGATGACAAATGATGCTATGTTAGGTAGGCTGTCATAGCAACCAACTATGGGGCCATTTTGAGTAATGTCACTTTTAACCTGTAGGGGCGGTGGTGTATAAGGAATAATTTCTAATTTTAGGGTCACCGAGGTCGCATAATAATTTATGACCCCTTTTGACCTAAGCCTAGAAAAACACAATAAATTGTCTTATATGTCAAGCAATTGTCAGACATCCTGGCATTTCTTACCACTTTAAAGACTGGGAATGTTTACATACCATTAGCTTAGACCATTTGTTGAATTCCTAGGAAAGTGAGATCCTTTGAAAAGTACTTCTTTTTTTTAAATCAAAAATAAGTTTATTGTAGCAATACAAACATATAAATATACACAGGCAGATCAATAGAAAGTGCATCAGAATGGGAGAGGGGATATACAAGGCGTACTCCCACAGTGGCAAACATCCAAATCTTAAGTAATGCCGAAACATACATTAAATGAACGAATCATTATCTACACTTCAGACGTATAGAAGGATGGATATGATATTATAACTCACTTCATCATACAAGGCATTACCACATTAGCTTAGTCTGACTGTGTATTTCAATAGTAACTCTTTAACTCCGGAGGTGGAAAGATAAAACAAAATAGGGATAGGAAGAAAAGAAAGGGAGGGGAAAGAAAGAAAGACAAAGAAAAGAAGAAGAAGAAGAAGAAGAAGAGAGAAAGGATCTTTATACCTTGGACTGTGGTCTTCAACATGTTTCCATCCTCCACCTGATGTAACAGAGGTTAATATGGCATTCTCACTCCTCATACCCCACCATTAATACAATTACACCACTCAATATTGATTTAACGTCATTTGTTTTGAGGTATCATCCCTGTAACAATCTGTCCCTCACCAGTTGAAGAGGTCCCAATCCTGGGACATCTAACCAGGGCTGCCATAGTGAATAAAACTTTTTCGAAGCACCTCTGTGCTGGTATGTTAATTTTTCACGAATCAATAAATTATTGACCTGTTTCACCCATAGTGTGCCTGTTGGTACCCTCGGCGTAATCCACACCTTCGCAATCTCCTTGCGAGCCAGGTAAAGCAACCGTAGCACCGCAGTGTGACCATTTGGTGACAGGTCAGGTAACTCCAGAACGCCAAGAAGGCAGACCACTGGGTCAGTAATAACTGGTATCTGAAATACCTGGGCTATAGTATCAAGGACATATTTCCAGTACCTAAAGAGTTTCGGGCATTTCCAGATCATGTGCAAGAGATCCCCAGTATGCGCATTACATTTTGGGCACAAAGGTGTCTCTCTAAAACCCCATTTATGTAGCCTAGCCGGGGTTCTGTATACCCTATGCAATAAATATAAGTGAGAGAGCCTCTGTGATGCCGATACAGATACCAGTGGGGCGGATGTCAGACACAGTTCCCATGCTTCACCATCTATAGGCCCCAAATCCCGTTCCCACCCTCGTCTGCAGGGGAGTTTACTTGCATCATGTGTAGATTGGAGCAACCTTGCATAGACCCTTGATATCATGCCCGCCCGGTCCTCAGCAAAGAGTACATCCCTCGTCAGAGGATGCACTGTTACAGCTGGTCGGGCAAGTCTGCTTTCGCATTGTACAGCGTGTCTTAGTTGCAGGTATTGGTAAAATTGGGAGTTACATAAACCATATTCCTCTTTTAGGGTCGCAAAGGATTTAATTATAGTTCCAGAGAACAGCTGGGCGATATAATGTATGCCCAACTCTTCCCAGGGGCCAAATCCCTTCAACTTAAGAAGTTCACAATAATATCTATTCCTCCATATTGGGGTAAACTGGCACATTGTCTTGACCTTAAAGATGGTCCTTACATATTCCCATAGCTTATTTAATAGACTAACTGTGGGTAGTGCAGTAGGGAATTGAGTAAGGCCTGCATCTAGATACACCAGTGCTGGAAGGGTTGAGTCCACTGGGACTATTAGTGATCTTATCGGGTCAAATTCGTCCGCTATTCCCCAATTAGCAAGTTGCTGGAGCTGTGACGCTATGAAATAAAACCGAGAATGCGGAACTGCCATACCCCCCTGATCTTTTGGTAGTTGCAAAGAATGCAAACTAATGCGGGCCGATCCCCCCCCCCATATCAACTCTCTAAATTGAGAATCTATACGGGTAAACCATCTGTGAGTGATCCAAATCGGGGAGTTGTGAAAAATATATAAAAGTTGAGGTGCCCATATCATCTTAATTAAGTTAACTCTTCCGGTCACGGATAGAGGTAACTTTCTCCAGGCTGAGCATTTCAGCCGTAGTTTCTGCATCAGTGGAGATAGGTTTTTGTCAAGGTATTGGGAGGGACTTGGCGTGACCTGTATGCCCAAGTAACGGAATTCATCTACTACTGCAATGTCCTTCGCACAGTCCGGCAGAGGGCTTGGCAAGGGGTCTAGAGGCATAATAACTCATTTGTTCCAGTTAATACTGAACCCCGAAAGCCGACCAAAGTCAGCAATCAGGCCCATTACATTTTGCAGGGAGCTTGCCGTGTCCCCCAGATATATCAACGTATCATCCGCATAAAGGGATACCACATCTTTTCTGGGACCTCTCTGAAACCCCACTATATCCTGCCTATTTCTAATGTGAATGGCCAGTGGCTCAAGAGCCAGGGCAAATAACAGGCGCGACAAAGGGCACCCCTGCCGAGTGCCCCTAGCCAGACAGAAGGGTTCCGACACCTCTCCATTAATACGCATTCTCGCCGACGGGGAGCTATACAATAACTGTACCCATTTCAAAAATGAGGGACCCACCCCAAATCGAGTTAGGACTTCCCAAAGGTACGGCCACTCCACGCTGTCGAACGCCTTAGCGGCGTCCAATGATAGGATCGCCCTGTTACCTACATTGTCCGGGGGGATTTGTAAATTCAGGAAAAGTCTGCGCAAATTCTGAGATGTGGATCTCGTCGGAATGAACCCAGACTGATCTCTGTGTATCACTTTTTGTATACAGCTAGCCAACCTGCTAGCCAAAATCCTGGCCAGCAGCTTGACATCATAGGTTAGAAGTGAAATCGGTCTGTAAGAGTCCGGGGACGAGGGGTCCTTTCCGGGCTTCAACAGGACCACAATGAGTGCCTCATTCATAGAAGGGGGGAGAGACCCTGTATCGAATGCATGATTATACATTTTAAGAAGAATGGGGAGGAGTTGAGTTGAGTACCTTTTGTATACCTCAGAGGGTAACCCATCAGCCCCGGGTGCCCGACAATTTTTCGAATGGGCCAGCGCCTCAAGTAATTCATCCTCAGTCAGAGGAGCATTGAGAAGGGCAACATCTGAAGCAGACAAGGATGGCACAGGATACTTGTCTAGAAACGAATGTATGTCATCTCGAGTGGGGTTAACCTTGGAGGAATAAACATCCTGAAAAAAAAGACTAAATACCCTAGTGACTTCTCTAGTAGAATGGCAGGGATTCCCCTCGGAATTTGTTATTGATGCGATATGCGAAGACGGCTGTTGTGACTTAGCCAGTAGCGCTAACATATGCCCCGTATTCTCTCCCTCCTCAAAATGACTTTGTTGTAGGAAAAAACGCTTATTTTCAGCTAGTTGCATAGTTAGGTCTTTAAGTAAGGTTTGGGATGCTAGCCACGAGCGTCTCGTATCGTCCGTGGGGTCAGCAATATACCTGGCCTCCGAGGATCGTACTTCCTCTAGGACCGACATTTCCCATTCCTTAGTGGAGGTTTTTATCTTGGAAATTACTCTAATAAATTGCCCTCTGAGGAAGGCTTTGGCTGTGTCCCAGACTATGTCTAATGCCGCAGTATCTAGGTTTTGCCTGAAAATTTTTTGGAGGAGCTCTGGGATAGGGTCAGGGTCCGGAATGAGTGATAGCCAAAAGGGGTTAAGCTTCCAGAGGGTATTGCCCCTGCGAGCCCCACACCTGATGTCAATCGATAAGGGAGCATGATCAGAAATTTGCCTAGGGTGGTATTGAGAGTTTTCCAACAATGACAGGAGTAATACATTTCCCAGCCCCAGGTCTATTCTAGAGAGGCCCCCTACCGAGGCAGATTGACACGAATAGACTTTGGCGTCCGGATTACGGACCCTCCAAACATCTGTTAGGCCCATTTCCAGTAGTAATCGAGCGAACGGGGTAGGCCCACTTCCCCTTTGTACTCCAACCCCCCCTTGGGCAGACAACCTGTCCCTAGTATGGTCCAGACAGTTATTAAAATCCCCTAAACCAACACAGGGACACCTGGAAAACGGGCAACAAAATCTGACAGTACTTTCAGTATGCTAGTAGAAAAGGGAGGGGGACTATAAATCCCTGCAAGTAAACATTTAGTACCGCATATGCAGCATAGAATAATGACATAACGCCCCTCGGGGTCAATTAGTGTCTCCAGAGCCATAAATTGCGTGCCCTGTTTAACTAGGATGCTCACCCCCCTCGAGTACACTGAGAAAGTAGAATGATACTGGTGGCTAAATTGCCTTATCGCAAATTGGGGTGTGGAGGTCGGGGGGAGGTGAGTCTCCTGCAGGCAGACAATATCAGCGGCTATGCGCTTGATCGTGCGAAGCACAGCCAAGCGTTTAACAGGATTATTTAATCCCCGCACATTCCAGGACACAAATCTGGTTATCTTAGACATTGCATAGAGGTAAGTAAAACATAGGAGTCAATGGCAAGCACACAGCAGCAAAAAACAGGACAGCCAGTCACCCTTGGGGGAAGATTCAGTAGCAGGCCCTCAGTCAAGTGCAGAGGCGCACATAACAGGACCAGACAGTCCAACAGAGTTGATGAGACCAGGCCGAGGAGTATCACAAAATGAACAGCATAGGCAGTCACAGGTGGGATAATAAACCCCAAAAGCAGGTAAAATGTAAAGGACGATGAACCCACAGTCACATTGGCAGATAAAAAAAGGGATATTAAAAGAAAGAGAGAAAAAGATGTATTCAAAAAATAACAGGCCAACATGGCCAACTTTGTTTGCCTACAGGCAGTGCGAGGCCTGCACCAGGCCCGCATGGGGGCAACAGTGGAAGTGCACCAAGTGTCTAAACTTCTCAACAGCAAGAACAAATAGCCCAGTGTATCTAGTATGAGCGAAATCTCAGCAACTTCTCCGCCTTGGTAGAGGGGAATAGTAGGTAATTGGCAGGATAAGTCTATCAAGGTATTACCCATCTTGTTGAGCACGGTGACGATTGCGACCTTCTCGGATTGATTGTTCCTCTCTGTCTAGCCATTGTGCAGCTGATGACGGAAGATCAAAGAAGTGTACAGATCCCAATGCTTCCACCCTTAGCTTGGAGGGGTACAGCATAGCATATTTCACATCTAATACTCTGAGGCGACGTTTAACATCCAGAAACTTTGCACGTTGCTTTTGCAGCTCAGCAGAAAAATCAGGGAAATAGGAGATTTTAGCATTATCAACTTTCATGGCCTCGGGTTTAATCCTGGCATAGCGCAGTATGGCATCCCTGTCTTTGTAATGCAGAAGTTTAAATAAGAAGGGTCTCAGAGGGGCTCCTGGCTGAGGGGGTCGGGAAGGCACCCTGTGAGCTCTTTCCACTGAAAATAATGGAGTGAAAGCTTCTTTGCCAAAAGCGGTCACCAGCCAGTTTTCAATAAATTCTACAGGATTTTTCCCTTCAGCTCTTTCAGGCAGACCCACCAGCCTCACGTTATTTCGTCTCATTCGGTTATCCAATTCCTCTAAACGAGAGGAATGTTGTGTAAGGAGATGATTATTGTAGGAAATATCCCTTTGCATGGGGGCCATGTCATCCTCTATGAAGCTCACCCTCCCCTCCACAGCAGACGTCCTCTCCCTTAGTTTCTGTGCATCCTGCCTCATGAATGACATCTCTGCTTTCACCCCTTTAATATCAGCAGTCAGGGCAGTTAGGGAGGTATTGCATGTAGTTATGGCTGCAAATATATCTCTTAATGAGGGTTCATTGTCAGTAGCAGGACTAGTGGCTGGGCTGGTGAGGGACTGCGGCCTAGTGGTATTGCCGTTAGGGGTACTCACTGTACTCCATGGAAAGTCCGGGCCTCCACCATCCTCCAGGGGGGCCGTATCGTCCGCATCTGACACTCCACCCGGCATCTCGCTCTGTACTCCCGGGCGTGCATTGGGATCGGCGGTCAGCACTCTGGAGAATAACTTCTCCGCCCCATCCCTGTATTTCTCCTTGGCCGTGCGCTGGGCCTGAGCGCCATCTTGGATCCCCACGCTGTCCGGGGACCGGGCCGCATTTTGTCTCCTAGCCGCCGCCATCGTGCTCGGATCGGGGGACAAGAGACACCGGAGCGGTCAGGGAACCTTCCTGCAGCGGGCTGGCGTAAAGAACGGGTAAAGCGGGTATGTATCAGGATGGATTGCAGGAGATTCGGCGGAGAGAAGCAAAAGGTGCGTCCGGCTACATCCGCTGCCTGGCCACGCCCCTTGAAAAGTACTTCTAAGCAAAACCCTTTACTTCCCATATACAGGCTGTCAATGTCAATACAGCTAGGAACTCACATTTTAAGCATAGTAATATATATATGTACTTAACGAGTTATAATTACTAATATATTCACATTATTACCATTATGAAAGAAACATTACTATGTTAGATATATAATATGATAGCTTATTTGTGGGTGAGCCCCCCCCGCCCCCTCGTTTCGTTCATGCAAAGAACAATTCCTGTAAGTTCATATGAAACCAGGGCTCCTTACCATTCTCTTATCTTAAAAGTGACAAACCTTAAAGATATATGACCTAGAGATGGGACATACAAGGCTTATTACAATCTTATTACAGACAAAAAAAAAATCATTCTGGTAACACTGCCGTATTTACAGGCTTTGAACTGTGATTCAACCCAAGGCACAAAATGGTGTCTCTTCTGCCAAATATATATGAATATGGAAAACATGAAAAATATATAATATGCGTAATATAAAGGCCTATATGTATATTCTTTTAACCCCAAATGTTCAGACAGTGAGTAATTGGACACTCAGCTGAACTGCTACTTCATCAGTCACCTAAAGGCAATGGAGAAGTATGCGATTATAGTGCACAAGAAAATCTTGGATGTAAAGATTGTTTTATTTCCTCTGTGATGCCTGTTCTTTTCTTCCAATATTATGTGTGAAAATATCTCCTTCAGGTTTAGAATGTTTCTCACCCTTTACCAAATCCCTTATTCACATTGGAGCGACTTGTCATGCAATTTTCCCCCTGCCCCAAAGCACCCCCCCAATGTTGAGGGCATGTGGCCTAAAATGGTTCAGGAAGGGGGGGGGGGGGGCTCACTTTTTTGGCCTGCAAGGTTGCATGCTTGGATAAGAGTCTGGCATAGATTTGGGGGGGGGGGGGACCTCCTACCATTTTTAAAAACATTTTGGTGTGGGGGTTCCCCTCAAAATTCACAACAGACCTAAGGGTCTGGTATAGATTTGGGGGGACCCCATGCCATTTTTAACATTTTTATTGTGGCATTCCCCTTAAAATCCATACCAGATTCGAAAGGTCTGTTTTTTTTTTCTATCTTTTCCCCTGAAAATTTTGTTTACATTTAGCTGTCAGCAGGGAAGCTCACTGACAGTTGATGAGTCACCTGTTTTTAAGCGCGCGTCGGCCGGCTTTTCAGCCCACTCTTTAACAACCAGCTATTCTTCACATATCTGCCGAATTCTTATAAAAAAAAAAACGCTACCGCTCCTAAACATGGTTTAAAATGTTCCTAAACACTGCTTAAACGTTGGCAAAAAAAATCAAAATGTTTGCGTTTTTTTCAGCGTTTTTTTCAGTGTCTAGTGTGCATAGAGCCTGATAATGTAATCTATTGAATACCTTGTTTATTAACAAAAACAAATGTGATTAAGCCAGATGATATAAAAATTATGCTTCCAGTTACAGGAAATGCACATTCTTTGCTTAAATGATCATTATTAGATTAACTCAAAATAAATCTTTCCTTTAAACCATTTGGTGTCTATAAAGGCCAAGTGAATGTGGGAGTCAAATTCCCTGTATTTTATTTGTGTTTGAGATGGTTTTGTTTTGTTTTTGTTTGCACTTCTCATTCAGTTATATGGTAAAAAAACTGGTTCAGATGCAGAAAAATAGGATATGCTGTGTTTACAGAATTGTAAAGCAAATACAGCGAGAAGTGTGTGATCTAAATTAGACTTTAAATTCTTTCATACTGCTTTACAAACACATCATGCACAAATGGAAGCATTTATGTACATACACCCTTACACTATGATTAATGCTGACCTCTCTTTGGTTTAAACTCAGAAGCACAGAGACTATGGGCCAGATTCACAAAAGAGATACGACGGCGTATCTCCTGATACGCCATGGTATCTCTGTGATTCGCCCGTCGTAACTATGCGGCTGATTCATAGAATTAGTTACGCATAGATAGCCCTAAGATCCGACAGGTATAATTGACTTACACCGTCGGATCTTAGGATGCAATTCTAGGCCGGCCGCTAGGTGGCGATTCCATTGCGGTCGGCGTAGAATATGCAAATGACTAGTTACGGCGATTCACGAACGTACGCTTTTCCCAGTCGCTCTAAATTTACGTTGTTTCCGTCGAGATACGCCACGTAAAACTAAGGCTGCCCTCTATGTTAAGTATGGCCGTCGTTCCCGCGTAGAAATTTTAAAATTCACGTCGTTTGCGTAAGTCATCCGTGAATGGCGCTGGACGCCATTTACGTTAACGTCGAAATCAATGACGTCCTTGCAACGTCATTTAGCGCAATGCATGTCGGGTAATTTGATGGACGGAGCATGCGCAGTATGTTCGGTCTGGCCCTATGTTCTCAGATATAATGCACAAGGTAAGCAAGCAAATTGTGAATGATAGATATATAGAAAATGCCCTTGCACTGTAAATATTATTGAAAGTGCTCACTGTATGTTAGTGGTCTATGAAACGGACTACTACCTTCTGCTATTTTTAGAACTGGAATCTTAGAGCAAACCCAAAACCAAAATGTATATATTGCAGCTTACCAGGGCTTAAATGTCCTGGGTGAAGTAATTTAAAGAATACGTTCAACTTTCTAAAAAAAAAAAAAAATGCACACTTTTTTTGGTGTCTAGGTAAATAAATGTGCATTTATTATTTTTTATTTAGTCTGTAAATCATTGCTGCTCACGATGAGCAGATCACAGGTGCAATCTCAGGCTCTTGCAAACTGTCAGTGTATCTGTCTGCACGTATGGGCAGGCAGATACACAATGACAGGAAAACTCAATGAACTACCACTAGCACCCAGGTACAGTAGTTAATTGAGAACTACAAGCCATCAGTCACAAAGAATACGCATGTCGGTATGTCGGTACTTGTAGTTTTTTCAGTCACAGATCTCTGTGAATGAATGACGCACATGTGTGAGCGGAGCACTGCACAGCTGTATTCTTTTCAAATTGTGACAGCAGGTGCGGGGAGAAGATCCCTGACCCGCTGTCACAATGAGGGTGGGTGGGGTAGCAGGGGATTCGGCAAGAGGCTGCAGGAGTGGGCACATGTTCCTAAAAATGGGTGGGACCTGTAGCATGTTCCCAAAGGTGAAGAACATTGTCAGCAATCACCCATTAAACCTAACAGTAATGTGTCCTTGTAACTTCCTGTGAGGTTTACAGAAAAATTTACAGAAAGCACAAACACCTGATCTTTATTGTTAAACAAGTCCATCATATCATGAAGATCAACCAAGACAGATATGTTTGAAGTCCTGGATGTGTGACAAGCAAAGAAACAAGTGTAAACATGAAGGGGCAGGAAGTTTGTTATTCACAAGATTACAAAGTAAAAATAAAGAATAAAAAAAAAAACTAACTAACAGCCTGTGGATATTTTTTTTATTTTATTTCTTTGCTGCACAAGGTCTTCATCCATATTTTTGTAGTCTTTACAATACAGGTCTCTAAAATGGAGCCTATTTTAATAATTATTGCTTTTCTTTGAAGAGCCGTACATTTGTTATCATTCCCTGTACATGTGTACTAATAGGCAGCAATCCTCCCAGTGCTGTGTCTAATGCCTATTTCTTTGCTATTTGGATTTCTGAACAAATACAGTCAATGAATAGACACACATTTGTTACTGTATGCAAAAAAAAAAGTATATAGAGAGCTATATTTATATGATTTTCAAGCCATATGCAATTAAATGTGCGTAGTTCATTGGCGTTTTATTGACCACCCAATGTTAATGAGGAGGTGGAGACTCAGCTCCTTGCACAGATGGAAAAGGGCTGCAAGGGCTGGAATGGTGATAATAATGGGGGCAGGGGCGGATCCAGGGGGGGCAACGGGGCAATTGCCCCCCAAAAATATCACAATGTCACTTGCTCTGCCTCACTCTGCCCGATTCTCTCTCTGTCTCACATCAGCCGATCAGCGGCGCAGAGAGAGAGGCTCATCTAGTATGTGTAATTACGCCATAGTGCTGTACTGACCAGGAGGAGGTGGTGGGTGGAGCCTCTTTCCTGCACTCGTTGCTAGCGCCAGAGCCACTTGGCATCTAGCAATGAGTGACGTCACGTCAGTGAGTCACATGACGTCGGACTTGGAGTCTCAGAGCTGACGTGACACTGAGACAGTGACACTGGCGCAGAGGCGCCGGCTCAAACAGGGGAACACTGCAGGTGTTTGGCTTTGGGAGTGTCTGTGACAGTGACACCTAAGGTTTTAACACTAACTGCAAATGTCCAGCATTCACAGCACAGTCAGGGGTAGAGCACCAGCGGCGTGAATATTGGAAGAAGAAGGCTGTGTGTGTGGACAGTGCAATTACTGGATCCATCTCCACTCCATTGCTCTCCTGCATAAGAGCCCCTCCCCCCACCAGAGCACCAAAATATTTGACTAAAAAGTGAGTAAAAGAATGAATGATGATTGTCATGTGTCAAATCGCAAAATACTTGTGTGCCATTATGTATGAAAAAAAAAATGTCCTTTTAGTCTTGACTTGTTCAATCTTAACCCCTTCAGCTCCGGAAAGGTTTACCCCCCTTATTACTAGGCCATTATTTGCGATACAGCACTGTGTTACTTTAACTGATTGACAATTGCGCTGTCGTGCGATGCTGTTCCCAAATAAAATGTATGTATTTTTTTCTCACAAATAGAGCTTTCTTTTGGTGGTAATTGATCACCTCTGCGGTTTTTATTTTTTGCGCTATAAACAAAAATAAAGCGTTAATTTAAAAAAAATATATATATTTTTTAATTTTTGATTTAAAAAAATTCCTTCATTGGTTTAGACCAATATGTATTCTGCTACATATTTTTGTTTTAAAAAAATCCCAATAAGCATATATTGATTGGTTTGCGCAAAACTTATAACGTCTACAAACTATAGGAAATATATTTATGGCATTTTTATTTATTTATTGTTTACTAGTAATGGCGGCGATATACGTTAAATACTGTATGACTGTAAGGACTGTACGATACGTTAAATACAGTTCTGTAATAAACACATTATTTTCTGGCATTGCCCCTCCCGAGACTAGACTCTGGATCCTCCTTTGAATGGGGGATTTTAACTACCCAGAAATTAACTGGAGTAATGGCACTGCTGGGACAGTTAAAGGGCAAACATGTATAAACCTATTGCAGGACAATTTTATGGTCCAGTTTATTGAGGCTCCAACTAGGAATGATGCTCTGTTGGACCTGGTAATCTCAAACCATGCAGAGCTTATTACTAATGTTCAGATAAAGGAACACCTGGGTAGCAGTGATCATAACATGATTTCATTTGATGTTAGTTGTAAGCAAGAAATACATACAGGAAAGATAAAAACACTTCAAGAGAGCAAATTTTCCAAGGATAAGGGCTGCTCTCCAGGACTTAGACTGGGAGGGATTATTGGCATCGATAAACACAGAACAGAAATGGGAATTCTTCAAAAAGACTGGGCCAGATTCACATAGAGCGGCGCAAATTTAGTTTGTCCTAACGTATGTCAGTTAAGTTAAGGCGGCTGAATTTTGTGACGTAAGTGCCGTATCCACAGAGCATTTGCGACCAAATGTGCGCCAGCGCGATGTAAATACCGAGGCGTAAGGCGGGGTTATTGCAAGTGGGAAGAAAGTGGGCGTGCTCCATTGAAATGAGCCGTGACCCCATGCAAATGAAGGGCCGGACGTACTGCGCATGCGCGCACGAATCTGCACCTCACTGGGCATGTGCAGAACTCGGCGCAATCAGTGAGATAGGAAAAAGGCCAAGCATACTTAGTGTGAGAATCGCCCTGTGCTTAAATAGCCCCAGACAAACGCACTTCCATTGCAAAAGTACATCCCTGTGTTTCCCTTCCTAACGTAAGGTGCTTTTGTTCTGTTGTTTGCGGTTGTTTGTTGGTTAGTGTAGTATTGTTGGATTAAAGATTTATTGTAGTAGGAGGTTGTAGTAGGTGTGTGTATTTTCTGAGTGTTTTTTGTGTCTGTTTCTTCTGTGTTTTTTGTCTGAATTTGTATTAGCTGTCTGCTTGTGTTTTTTCTTTTTTGGTGTTTGGTTTTTGCTGTCTGATTTTTGTGTGTGTTTGTTCTGTGTCTTTTTGTGTTTGTTCTGTGTCTTTTTGTTGGTTTGTTCTGTGTGTTTCTGTGTTTGTTCTGTTTGAATTTTGTGTCTGTTTGTTGCTGAGTGCTGTGTGGTGAGATGGCACCTAAGAGAAGGAAGCTGAACTTCTCAGTGCGTGGGAAGCACTTACTGGCCAGGGCTATCACCCAATTTGGGCGATTTTTGCATGGCCCTGACAGCCGGGACGTCACCCCGACCAGGAAGAGGGCAATAATCCAAGAGATTACTGATCGGATCAATGCGGAGGGGGGGGGGAGAGACAAGGACCCCCAGTGGGATTTCCAAGAAGATCAATGATCTTAGGAGCCTGGTCCGTGAGAAGCTGGCCGAGCAAACAGCCCATGCCAGGGGCACTGGAGGAGGCCCACCCTGCACCGTAAGGTGGACTGAGGAGGAACTTGCAGTGGCCCGTTGCTTCCACAGCCAGCAAGTGGTGGGCCTGCCTGGCTTTGAATCTGATGATCCTGTGAGGACAGGTAAGTTTTTTTTTATTTCCATCTGGTGAGTAGCATGTGTGGGTGGGGGAAGGGGATATGTGCCAAGTGTGTAGATCCTCCAACCTGTGTATGTTTTGTGTCCTCCACAGATGGCCAGGAGATTGCTGGGCCATCAGGCCAGGCTGCACCACTCCCAGGACAACAGGCTGCTGAGGAGCCACCAGAAAGGCCGGAGTCCCCAGGGCAGGGGAGTGGCCACAACTCCCCTCATGAGGAGGTTCAGGGGGAGGAGGATGGGGGGGTGGAGGTTGTGGATGACCGGATGGAGATTGCCCGAGAAGTTATGGAGTGTTGGGATCATGATTCCCTTGTGGCTGACAGCAGTCAGGCCACCATCAGGGGTAGTCCCTCCCACTCCTCCCCCAACAGGGCTGCCCCCCCCCAGGGGGCTCCCCTGCTCCCAGGCCTCAAGACTCCACTGCAGGCAGGAAGGCCACCCAGAAGACCAGGGGGGTGGCCGAGTTCCTGCCTGCAAATCTGCAGAGGGACCAGGCCCGTCAGACACAACATCTGGGTCAGGTCAGCCGGACTTTGGCCCAGATGGAGGAGAGCCTGGCCTCCATCAAGGAGTCAGTCAGTGACGTGGGCTGTCACACTTATAAATTGTTTTGTGAGCTGCAGGCCGCCACAACAGGTGTGGCCCTTGAGGTGACTGCCCTGACCCAGGCTGTCCAGGACAACACCCAGGCTCTCCAGGCCAATACGGCAGCCCTCACTCTGGGCCTCAACAGGATCGCCGTGTCCTTGGAGGGCAGGCCAGCAGGTAGGCAGCCACCCGGGGAGGCTCCTCCTTCCCCTGCTCCCCCCATGAGTCTCCCCTGAGGGGCCGTGGCCGTGGCCGTGGCCGGCCCAGGCGTAGCTCACGCCGACATTGATATGTTGGGATGTTCTTTTGGTATTTTTTTTTAATATGATTTTCTAGTGTGATTATGATTTGTTTTATGTGTGTGAATGATGTGTGAATGTGGGGGTGACATTCCTGGTGAAAAAGGGTGTCACCCTCAGTTTTGGTGGAGTAGGGATCCCCAGGACCAGGGAGAAGTGATCCCAGGTCCATGTGAAAGGTGTATGAATGCACAGTGACATAATTGGAGCCGTGGCGTGGCGTTGCTGCTTCCTAATACCATTTGGTTTACTTGGGTCTAATCCAATTCGATGTGCATGTGGGGTGTGTGTGCTAGGGACCGCAGTGGGTGTGCATGCGTGCATTCTCATTGTGCCATGTTTAATGTGTGTGTTTAACGTGCAAAGATGCCTTCTGCGAGGCGTCTCCTGGCTGCTCTTCCCTCAGAAGAGGGGATACCCTGGGTTAGGGGGGGAATGTCTGGTTCAGGGGTCAGGTCATCATGTATGTCAATCTGCAGGCCCCTTCTCACTGCGAAGTTGTGCAGCATGCAACATGCACCGATGATCTGGCACACAAAGTCTGGGGAATACAACAGGGTACCCCCAGACTTATCCAGGCATCGGAAACGTGACTTCAGGAGGCCAAAGGTGCGTTCCACCACTCCACGGGTAAGTATGTGTGCAGCTTTGTATCTTTCCTCTCCTGGGGTTTGGGGGTTCCGGAATGGAGTCATAAGAGGGGGTCCCAGTGCATATGCAGAGTCACCTGGAAGGGAAAAGACAGAAGGATGTTAGTCATGCATGTGCCCCTCGTGATGTCTGCATCATGGGGGGGGGACAGTCATACCTGACACCCATGTCACTCACCAACCAGCCAGCTGTCCCCATACACGTTCTGTTCAAATACTCTTGAGATGTTGCTCTGACGGTATATGTAGCTGTCATTGCTGGATCCTGGGTGTTTGGCACGGACGTGCCATATGAGGCATTGGGCATCCACTATCACCTGGACATTGATTGAATGCCAATGCTTCCTATTGCGGTACATGTGCTCTGTCTCACGGGGGGGCTGTAGTGCCACATGTGTGCAATCAATGGCCCTGATGGTGCGTGGGAATCTGGCAATTTTGTAAAAATCTGTCATTGTGTTCATTCGCTGGACCTCCTGGGTGGGTTTGACGATTTGGTTGGCCATGCGTCTCAGGATTGTAGGGACAACCTGGTGCACACATCTGCTAATGGAGGATTGTGACATCCCAGCCAACAATCCACTTGTGCGCTGAAAAGAGCCAGTGGCAAGGAAATGGAGTGTTGCCAGGACCTTGATCAGTGGCTCCACTGCATGTGAGCGGTGTGTTGGGCTGGTGAGATCATCCTGCAGGATTGTGGTTAATTCCATGATGGCTTCACGGCTGAATCTGAAGTTGCGATACACCTCAGAAGCAGTCATGCCAAAGACATCTAGGCGTCTGCGGTATACCCTCTCCTGTGCCCTCCTCCTCCTCTGTTCCCTCCTCCTTCTTTGCGCCTCTAAAGTCACTAGTATAGTTATGAGCATGGATGCCCCTGGCATGTTGGCAGACAGATTGTAGTCCGGCAAGTGTGTGTGCTCAGCTCTTCCTTAATGGTGTTGCTTTAGCTGACCTTTACATGGCTGGAGCAAAGTTAAGGCACCTTTTATAAAGTGTAACTTCCCGCTGGAAAACTAACAGATGCTCACAGGGTGTAGCCTACGCCGCACACACCTAATTTTGTGAATCGCCATATCTCCCTCATTTGCATCTTTGCCTAGCAAAACAATGGTGTCTCTAGCGTATTTTGCGCTCTAAGATGCGCCGGTGTAATTGTTTAAGGTAGGACGGAAAAAAATGGTTTTCAGCCGTATTTCGTTTTGAGGATCAGGCGCAAAAATACACGCGGTGCATTTTTCAATTACGTCGCGCATCTCTAGATACGTCGGCGTAAGTGCTTTGTGAATCTGGCCCTATATTCCCATGGGCAATACGTTTAAAATGCTAAAAATAAAACCTATGTGGCTCACGGTCAAAGTTAAAAAAGCTATAAACAATAAGAAAAGAGCTTTTAACGAACACTAGTGTCGTTTAAATGTTACAAAGAATTTAACAGAATATGTAAAAAGGAAATCAAGGATGCAAAAATTCAAAACAAATGACAGATTGCAAAAGATAGTAGGACAAACCCCCAAAAATTCTTCAAATATATTAATAGTAAAAAGGTCAGGTCTGAGCATGTAGGCCCTTTCCAAAATAATCTAGAGTGGGTGACTGGGGACAAATAGAAGGCTAATTTATTGAATATTTTCTTCAGCTCTGTGTATACAAATGAGCAAGGGGGAACTCATGTCCATAATGGGGGTGGCATTGACACAGCCCCAAATGATCCACAATGGCTCAAAAGGGATATGGTCCAGAAATATTTAGACAGAATAAAGGTGGATAAAGCACCTGGACCTGATGGCATCCACTCACGGATCCTAAAAGAATTGAGCTCTGTAATTTCAAAGCCATTAAACCTAATTTTTGGGGACTCATTAATGACGGGAATAGTACCACTGGATTGGCGCACGGCCAATGTGGTGCCTATATTTAAAAAGGGAAAAAAAGTCTTTACAAAGTAACTTTAGGCCTGTTAGTTTAACTTCTATAGTTGGGAAGATACTGGAGAAATTAATAAAAGACCACATAGACGAGTTCTTGCTGGAAAAAAAAATTTAAGCAACAGACAACATGGATTCATGAAAGACAGAAGTTGTCAGACAAACCTGATTTCTTTTTATGAAGAGGTAGGTAAAACCTTGGACAGAGGGGTGGCTGTGGACGTGGCATACTTGGATTTTGCAAAAGCGTTCAATAATGTCTAAGGTAAAGTCTACAGGATTGGAAATATCAGTTTGTAAATGGATAGAAAACTGGCTAAAAGGCAGAATTCAGAGAGTAATGGTTAATGATTCATACTCTGAATGGTCTAAGGTTATCAGTGGTTTACCACAAGGTTCAGTGTTGGAACCCTTACTTTTTAATATCTTTATAAATGATATTGGGTCTGGGATCAAAAGTAAAATTTCTGTCTTTGCAGATGACACCAAGCTATGCAGGGGAATAACGTCCTTACAGGATGTCTCCAATTTACAGCCGACCTCAATGCTCTGTTTAATTGGGCGACTATGTGGCAGATGAGGTTTAATGTTGATAAATGTAAAGTTATGCACTTGGGGGTAAGAAAATGCATGCATCATACATGCTAGGGGAGTACAACTGGGGGGATCCATAGAGGAGAAGGGTCTGGGGGTTTTGGTAGATCATAAGCTCAATAATGACATGCAATGCCAAGCTGCGGTTTCCAAAGCGAGCAAAGTCCTTTCTTGTATTAAGAGAGGTATGGACTCCAGAGAGATACAATTTTGCCCCTGTACAAATCATTAGTAAGACCTCATCTGGAATATGCAGTTCAGTTTTGGGCACCAGTTCTCAAAAAGGATATCGGGGAACTGAAGAAAGTGCAGAGAAGGGCAACCAAACTGATAAGAGGCATGGAGGAGCTCAGCTATGGGAAAAGATTAGAGGAACTGAATTTATTCACTCTTGAGAAGAGGAGACTAAGGCCGCGTACACACGGTCGGTCCAGCTGATGAGAACGGTCCGAAGGTTAACCGATCAAGCAGACTGATGGTCTGATGTGCCTACACACCATCAGTTTAAAAACTGATCGAGTCCAACGCGGTGACGTAAAACACAACGACGTGCAGAGAAAAATGAAGTTCAATGCTTCCAAGCATGCGTCGACTTGATTATGAGCATGCGCAGATTTTGAACCGATGCTTTTGCGTACTAACCATCGGTTTTGACCTATCGGTTAGGCGTCCATCGGTTGAATTTTAAAGCAAGTTCTACATTTTTGGACCGAAGGATAACTGACCGATGGGGCCCACACACGGTCGGTTTGGACCGATGAAACTGAACTTCAGTCCGTTTTCATCGGTTTTGTCCGATCGTGTGTACAGGGCCTAAGGGGGGGATATGATTAACGTGTTCAAATATATAAAGGGTCCATATAGTGAACTTGGTGTTGAGTTATTCACTTTACAGTCGACACAGGGGCACTCTTTACGTCTAGAGGAAAAGAGATTTAATCTCCAAATACGGAAAGGTTTCTTCACAGTAAGAGCTGTGAAAATGTGGAATAGACTCCCTCCAGAGGTGATTCTGGCTAGCTCAGTAGATTGCTTTAAGAAAGGCCTGGATAATATAACTGGGTATTAACATTTATAGGTAAAGTTGATTCGGTGGAAAATCCGATTGCCTCTCAGGGGTTCAGGAAGGAATTTTTTCCCCTGCTGTAGCAAATTGGATCATGCTCTGCTTGGGTTTTTTGCCTTCCTTTGGATCAACTGTGGGTATAGAATTGTGTATATTGGATTGTATTTTTTATGGTTGAACTAGATGGACTTGTGTCTTTTTTCAACCTGACTAACTATGTAACTCTGCAACTATATTTCTTGTTGACTTTGCAATATCAGCCATTAATAATGATGATTATAAAGACATCTATACAGCACACCGTTTTCCTCATTTATAACACAAATTGTATTCTGTTTAGATGGATGAATGATTGTGCCAGTAGAAATAATTTATTGGCAGAAAAATCTTATGTTTCCAAACAATCTATAAACAAATATCAGATATGCTATATCAGAAAATTAGGTCACTGGTGCATTTACAACATATGTTACATTTTGAAAAATTAAATTGTTTGAGTTTCACAGGTGCAAGAGCAGTCAGGGTTCTCCTTGTTTACAAGCTACTTGACCCTCAAAAAGAGGCTTGAAAGCCTTTCAAATTGTTTATAATACACCAATGAAGCCAATATCCACTTCATCCATCCCAGCGCCGAGAATTTAAATCTTCCTCAAAGCAATAGAAACTGTCACGAATGAAAAAAAAAGAGAGGATTCCTTATCAGAAATAAACAAATAAATACCAACTTTATACAGTGACTACATGAAACGTACAGAACATGGAAATGCAATTATTTTAGTAAATATAAACTGCTAAAAATACCCTTTCTCATCAGCAGTATATAGCAGTCTTGTGATTTCTATCAGTTCCTGGTGAAGCTTGTAGGAGGAGTTTTCATGCACTGAGCTGTCCTATGAGCATAGCCGTGCGCACAGGGTGTTTAAGGTGTGCCTAGACACACCCTAATGATTGCGTGCATTTCCTACTGCCCTGCCTCCCTCTGCCTGACACTGACAGCAGCTTGGTTCAGCAGAGTAGAGTGTCAGTGTATCAAAGCTCCTCCCCTCCTTCTCCTTCTCCATTCTGTACACACACGAGGAGGAGGCGTAACTTAGAGAGGCAAGCTCCGTATTCTCAAATCAGAAGCGTGCCTTTTTGCGCTGGCATAGCGTAAATTTGTCGGCGTAAGAGGGCGTAATTCAAAGTAGGAAGGAAGTGGGCGTGATCCATTTAAATGAACTGTGACCCCATGCAAATGAATGGCCGAAAGACCGGCGCATGCGCCGTCACATGATCGCATGTTCCGTGCCCCTCTGCGCATGCTCACAACTACGCCCAGCGTAATTCTTAAGTTACGCCGGCCCACCATTTACGCCCAGGGCACAAATACGCCCAGACATGCGCCCGTCGAGTGCAAAAG
Organism: Rana temporaria; assembly: GCF_905171775.1. Classification (NCBI taxonomy): domain Eukaryota; kingdom Metazoa; phylum Chordata; class Amphibia; order Anura; family Ranidae; genus Rana; species Rana temporaria. The sequence goes on along the minus strand of NC_053489.1, from coordinate 156,147,892 downwards.
TACACCTGTTTGGTTTGGTTTGGTGGATTAGTGGATATACTTTTGCGCTCTGATTGTGGACATGTCTGCCCAGCGTTCTGGGACCAGAAAAAATAACGCCTCCATGGGTCCCGTAGCAAGGACACCAGTAAGGGCAGAAGGGACGAGATCCTTCAGAGGATCACTGACCAAGTCAATGCCGTGGGCAATGAGGCGAGGAGGCCCAAACACATCACCAAGAAGATGAATGATCTTCGAAGGAGGGTGAAGGAGAAGATGGCCCTTATGGCGAGGTGGACCACCCTCTAGGGTCCGTCTGACTCCTGACGAGCAGGTTGTTGCCCGCTGCCTTCAGAGGGAGCAAGTGGAGGGAGTGCAGGGCTACGACTCAGTTGAGCCGCCCTTGAGGACAGGTAAGTGTGTTTTTTCTACTATCTGGTGTGTAGCATGTGAGGGGGGGAAGGGAATATGTGACAAGTGTGTGGGTCCACCAACATGTGAATGTTTTGTGTCATCCGCAGATGTCCAGGAGGGAGCTGGGCCATCTGGTGCCTCTGCCCGTCCCACACCATCCCCTGATGATTCTGCATCTGACCCCCTGGGAAGCCAAGAGGCATTGGTGGAGGGGAGTGGTGGCCAGACCTCCAGTGATGAGGTCATTCAGGATGCTGAACATATGAGTGAGGCGGTATCTCGAGGAGTCGTCCATCTCAGCTGGTCCTTCTCGGACGTCAAGCCTCCAAACCTCAAGTCCCTATGGCTCCATCCCCAACCCACCCACTCCCTCAAGTCCCTCTGGATCCATCCCCAACCCACCCACTCCCTCAAGTCCCTCTCCCTATGCCAGGCCTGAAGCCTCTCCTGGCCCCTGGAAGGCAACCAGGAAGACCAGGGGGGTTCCGGACTAACTGCCAGTGACCCTGACCACTGCCCAGGACATGCAGATCCGCCATATGGGTGAGATGGCCCAGGACATGAGTCGAGTGTCCGACAGCCTGGCCTCCAGGGGACACATCACTGATGGTCTGCAAGACGTGGCAGGCAATACAGCAGCTATCATAACCTGCTTGGGGGATCTCCAGGCCACCACGGCTACCCTCGTAGCAGAGGTGCGGATCCTGTCGGCGGCCGTCCAGGGATACACAGCTGCCATTGAGGCTGAGAGGTTACGCTCACAGCAGATGCAGGCAGAGACCAACAGCATTCTGACCCACATTGCCGTGGCGTTAGAGAGCAGGCCTCCACAGCCATGGTGGATGCTCCTCCACCTGATGTCCCCCCCCCCCACCGTCAACCAGGCAGTTGCGGAGCCGTGGCCGTGGGCGTGGCAGCAGCCAGGGAAACAAATTTTGTTTAGTTTTTATTTTATTTCTCTGGTTAAGAGTGTTTTTTTTACTTTATTGCTCTGGTTAAGAGTGTTTTTTTGTATTTATTGCTCTGGTTAACAGTTACATAGTTACATAGTTACATAGTTACATAGTTAGTCAGGTTGAAAAAAGACACAAGTCCATCCAGTTCAACCACAAAAACCACAAAACAGTGTTTTTTTTATTTTATTTCTCTGGTTAAGAGTTTTTATTTTATTTTATTTCTCTGGTTAAGAGTTTTTTTTGGTAAAAATGCACACGATGAGGCGTGCAGATTAGTGTGACTGGTGTGTGAATGTGGGGGGTGACACTCCTGCCGGCAAAGGGGTGTCACCCTCGGCCGTGTGAATGGTGTATGAATGTACAGCAACATAATTGGGGCCTTGGCGTGGCATTGCTGCTCCCAAGTCCTGCTTGGTGGACTTGGGCTAATCCAATGTGATGAGGATGTGGGGTGTGTGCTAGGGACCACAGTGGTGTGCATGCGTGCATTCTCCTTGTGCCATGATGAATGTGTGTGTTTAATGTGCAAAGATGCGTTCCACGAGACATCTCCTGACTGCTGCTCCCTCAGAAGACGGGATACCCTCGGTTAGGGGGGGACTGTCTGGTTCGGGGGTCAGGTCATCACGTATGTCAATCTCCAGGCCCTTTTCTCTCTGCAAAGTTGTGCAGAATGCAACATGCACTGATGATCTGGCACACAAAGTTTGGGGAATACAACAGGGTCCCCCCGGACTTATCCAGGCATCGGAAACGGGACTTCAGGATGCCAAATGTGCGTTCCACCACTCCACGGGTACGTATGTGTGCAGCATTGTAGTTTTGCTCTCATGTGGTTTGGGGATTCCGGAATGGAGTCATGAGATGGGGCCCAAGTGCATATGCAGAGTCACCTGGAAGGGAAAAGACAGGAGGATGTTAGTCATGCATGTGCCCCTCGTGATGTCTGCATCATGGGGTCGGACAGTCATGCCTGACACCCATGTCACTCACCAACCAGCCAGCTGTCCCTGTACACGCTTTGTTCAAATTCTGTTGGGATGGTGCTTTGACGGTATATGTAGCTGTCGTGGCTGGACCCGGGGTGTTTGGCACGGTCGTGCCATATGAGGCCTTGGGCATCGACTATCACCTGTACGTTGATGGAATGCCATTGCTTCCGATTGCGGTATATGTGCTCTGTGTCATGGGGGGGCTGTAGTGCCACATGGGTGCAATCAATGGCCCCCACGGTGTGTGGGAATCCTGCAATTCTGACAAAATCCGCCCTTGCCTTATTCCGCAGGTGCTCCTGGGTGGGTCTGATGATGTGGTGGGACATGCGTCTGAGGATTGCGGGGACAACCTGGTGCACACATCTGCTCATGCTGGTTTGTGACATCCCAGCCACAACTCCACTTGTACGCTGAAAATATCCACTGCCGAGGAAATGCAGTGTTGCCAGTACCTTGACCAGTGGCTGCACTGCATGTGAGCGGTGTGTCTGGCTGGTGATGTCATCCTGCAGGGCTGTAGCTATTTCCTGGATGGCATCAGTGTTGAATCTGAAGATACGATACACCTCAGAATCCCCCATGCCAAAGATGTTTATGCGTGTTCGGTATATCCTCTCTCGTACCCTCCTCCTTCTACGCGCCTGGGCACACACTAGTAGTGCTATGACCATGGATGCCTCTGGCATGTTGGCATACAGAAGTCTTGTCCTGCAAGTGTGGTTGCTCAGCTCGTCCGTAACGGTGCTGCTGAAGCTGCTCTCCAGTTGACCTGCACACGTCTGGTGCAAAGTTGCCCCTGCTTTATGAGGGGCAAGTTTAGGCTGGACGTACAGCTTATGCGCACCGCGCGTAGCCTGCGTCGTGCGGTCGTACGTTCGGGAATCGGCGCATCCCCCTCATTTGCATATTTGAATAGGAAATCAATCGGAGCGCAAGATGCTCCCGGCGTAAATTTGCGCGTACGCTACGCCAGCGTAGAAAAGTTACGCCGGTCGGAAGAAGCCTATTTTCAGGCGTATCTGGTTCTGTGGGTACGGCGCATAGATATGACGGCGCATATTTACACTTACACCGCGCATCTCGAGATACGCCGGCGTAACTTCTTTGAGAATCTGGGCCTTAGTTTTTATTATGTTCTGTAGATGGAGGAGGTAGAGGGAGAGAGTGGAAAGGAGGACAAGGTAGAAAATATGAGTGATCGAGGGGTTAGGAGGATATGTGCTGGGGAGGCTTTGGCAGGGGGGAGGCAATGCTAGAAGTGTGGATTATATTTGAAATCCGGCAACCCCTCTCTTCCTTCCCAAAACAGCCCTCCAGCACATATCCTACCCCTACCCACCCCCCTTGCACTGGCCCTCTTCTCTCACAAAGCGCCCCCCCAGCACATATCCGACCCCTGAAGCACCCCCAGCACATATGGGCACAGAGGCTGTATATGATGGGCACAGAGGCTGTATATGATGGGCACAGTGCCTGTATATGATAGGCACAGTGGCTGCATATGATGGGCACAGTGGCTGCATATGATGGGCACAGTGGCTTCATATGATGGGCACAGTGGCTGCATATGATGGGCACAGAGGCTGCATATGATGGGCATAGAGGCTGCATATGATGGGCACAGTGGCTGCATTTCATGGGCACATTGGCTGTATATGATGGGCACAGTGGCTACATATGATGGGCACAGTGGCTGCAATTGATGTTTTTTTTTAGAATCAGTTTGTTTGGGCCCCCCCCCAATAAAAATATTTGTGCACTGGCCGCCACTGCCCCCCAGCACATATCTATCGGTCCCCACCCCCCTGTCCAGGTCTTTTACAACTCGTAGCATATACCCCCCCCCCCCAAAAAAAATGCCGCCGCTAAAGTGTTCGGGTTTGGCTTGAAGAAAAGGTGGCAACCCTAATACCAAGCATGCTTTACTGCATATACAGACTGATTTTCCGGTTGTGGGTTTAGTAACACTTTAACCACATTTTCTTTGATACAATTACCGTAATTAAGGTGTCAATAAACACATTTAAATCTCTCAGTGACAATAAATAGCAAGAGCTGCATTGTCCATTTTAATCTCTCAGTGACAATAAATACTAAGTAAATCTTCCACTCAGTACTTGTTCACTTCATGCATAAATCCACTGTGCTTTCTTCCATCAGTGAGAATCCCACACTGACCAGATTGCAATGCCTGTCTTGTTCAAGAAGGGTAAAAGGGCTTAAATTGTTTCCAGGCTCACAACATGTTCAGTCTGCATGCAATACTGCTCCAGGATCCTGAGATGGTAAAACGCTCTACCAGAAAGAGACCAACACACTATTCCCAATGCACACCATCCTTTGGAAATGGCTGTGCATATAAGTGGGTGCAGAAGCGACCACCGTCTGGAACTGTGTATAGTCAAAGCAAGAGAATATCACCAGCTCACAAAGGATCTCCAGAACCGGTGCAAAGCTTTATTCAGCGATCACATTGTTACAGCAGATAGCAACATTTTCGAGGCACGCAGGACCTATGGTCACATGCCTAATGAAAAGGTCCTATGTGGTGCCGAAACATTGCTATCTGCTGTAATGATGTGATCACTATATAAAACTTTAGACTCGTTCTGGAGATCCTTTGCGTGCTGGTGACATTCTCTTGCTCCCACCAGAAAGAAAATCTCATAAAGTATATTATATTTGATTAATCACTGTACCATTGACCCCCACTGCTGGAACACAATTGGGTTGGAAAGCTGGCTGCTCCATGTGTGTAGCAGCTCCTAATCTTTGGCGCTGGTTGCTTCCTCCAACACTGTCCCTCCACCTCCTGTGTGTTTCGCTGCCATGGTAACTTTCTCAAGGAAATTACTATGACTGTGCTGTATGTCTAACAAAGTACACATACAGTAACTAACTACTACCCTCCACCTCTGAGTTCTGACTAACTAGCTTTGCTGCTAGACTAGACTATAGCTGCATACCTAAACAAATCTAATCTAAAAGAACTACACAGGTCTATACCAAGCACATTCGGAAAAAATATGCATAACTGAAAAAATCACAGTTGCCTGCAATAAGCAACTCATGTTTCAACTATATACTGCATTTCTATTTTCGTCCATGGACAAACACAGCTCCTTAAATCTTGACAAGTGGGTTATGTTAAATTAGTTATCTTAAAACATGTAACTTTAACAGAGTTGAACAGCCCCGCCCTCCGGTCATAGCCCCTCACCCTGCAGCATGCAGCTCAGTTTTTTCCTGCCTAGCAGAGGAGGTAGACCTGGCTCCCTTTGGGCCCAAAGTCCTGAAGACATTTTAATTTTTTATTTATTTTATTTTATTGATTCTTCTATCAACTGCCAGCTGGGCGACAGGATGGATATGCACTGGGTCGGCCAGGACATACCCCATGGCTCCGGGGGTGGCCGGTGAGCATATGCTCCGGGGTCCACATATGACTGGGCTGCTGCTGTTTCACTCACAGTGGACAGGGCCGACAGCTACTCTGTACCACTCGGTTGTAGGTTTGTCAGTGACGCGCCAGCAAGTCCTTGCAAGGACGGGTAAGTACGGTTCCTCCTGCCTCTGCGGGATGGAAATGCTGGGCATTCCCGAGATTAAGGGGTTCTCCTGTCCTGCCTTTCCTGTTCTCTGTCACCCTTTCCCCTCCTCCCCTAAGGGCCGCTGTGACTGGGGTGTACCTGCAGGGTGACTCCAGGTCCCTGTTGGGGACTGTAGGGTGTCAGGGTCCGCTTTCTGTGAGGGGTGGTCTGTCCCCTGGAAAGTCTCTGCCATGGCCTTCTCGTCCACATCACGGTGCTCAGGTGCCAATTTTGCAGCACCGACGCCATTTTTAGTGTCCCTGCCTTTCTCTATTGGAATTTCCATTGGTGGCCATTTTACCGTGGCCGCACTGTGACGCAGGTCGGCATTGCGGGTGGCCATTTTCTAGTGGTCCGCGCCCTTTTGTCTGAGGCATCTGACGGCCATTTTGGAGGGCATTTTGGCCTCTAGCACTGGCTTTCTGAACGGCGCGCAGTACATTCACCTCACAGTTTTCCTCACACACATGCTGTGTACAGAAGGAAGGTGGGCAGCGGCGCTGAGCGGTCTCCCTCTGGGTGGCGAGTCCCCTGGGTATCCCCCCGGTCGGTGCAGCAAGGAGGGTGGACTTATTGAATGTTTTCACTTAGTCCCTGAGGGCTGTCAGTGTCTGATTATGGAGTCAGTATCTGGCCTTTCTTTTCCCTAAATTGTCAGAGGCAGCAAATGGTGCCCCTGCACCTGCGGTTCCCATGGATACACTGTCGGCAGTCCTGGAGTCCTTTGTTGCCAGGGTGGAAGTGGCGTGCGGGCGTAAGGGGGGTAAAAAGCGCCCCTTCCCCCGCCATCTTCTGGGGAATGCTCTGACTCGGATTTGGTGCTTGACTGCGGCTCAGGACCCCGGTTCTGGTGCCAGAGGATGCGGACAAGGATCTCCCTTGGGAGGAAGACCCCTCGTCTTGGTCAGTGCAAGACAGGGCACTTGTGAGTGCACTTATTGATGCTGTGAGGGACTCTCTCAAGCTCAAAGGGGTCCGCAGAAGGGCCTGGCGGTCTCAACCGGCCACCATTTCTCGTGGATCTTGCAGACCATCATCCAGGCCTACGCACTTAAGGGGCGGACGCCTCCTTTCCCTGTCACTGCGCATTCGACCAGGGCAATTGGTGCTTCCTGGGCTTTCCGACATCAAGCATCTGTTTCACAGGTGTGTAAAGCGGCGACTTGGCCGCTGTTTGAATTTGCACCTCCTCCGTTGAGGAGCTCTGCTTGTTTGGGGTGAAGTTAGTTTTTTGATGCTGTTCCCACCCCTCGTTTTTTTCTGACACTGCTTGGGGACGTCCCACTTGTCAAGATTTAAGGAGCTGTGTCTGTACATGGATGAAAAGAGAAAATAGGATTTTTTGTACTCACCGTAAAATCCTTTTCTCTGTCGTCCAAGGACAGACACAGCACCTCTCCTTTTTAAGTTTGTACTGCTTTTTGACAAACTGAGCTGCATGCTGCAGGGTGAGGGGTTATGACCGGAGGGACCACCCCCTGGGCGGGGCTGTTCCACTCTGTTAAAGTTACATGTTTTAAGATAACTAACATGTCTGCTTAGTCCTCTCCTAATAGATGGAACATAACACACTTGTCAAGTTTTAAGGAACTGTGTCCGTCCATGGACGACAGAGAAAAGGATTTTATGGTGAGTACAAAAAATCCTATTTTCTCAGAGCAAGGAACAAGTGAATGAACTGTCCTGAGTAAAAATTATTATCCAGTATCAAGATGATTGCAAATAAAAGTTAGTCCAGCATGCATGCATAGTAAGAGAGTGGCAGAAATTAAACATGATGAGAAGCAGCAGCAATGCAAAGCATTTTATGTTAGCAGTGAAAACAGCATCTGGCATGGACCTGTATATGAAGTTCTACAAGGGTCCTGAAATATTTCTCCTCTTCCTCAAGAATGCATTCGATATACTCACAGCCCAACTTTGTTGTCTGATAGGCATGTACCTCTGAGGTTTGCTTATCCAATGTATGTTTATATATATATAAGGCAATCTCCTTTGTAGTTTCTGTGTAGAGCCATGTAGCCTGCCCACACCATGCTGGGACTCACATACAGAAAAGGAGGGGAGATGCCAGATGCTTTTTAGTCTATCATCTGGTCATTCCATGTGACTGTGAGGGGCACGTCTGGTGACATTGATGCATCTTGCCTTGTAGCGGACTTCGTCAGGACAGTTTGTTCTTCTATGAACTCTGTCACAAAGGACTGCCCAATTTTTGGCCTAAAAGGAGTGTCACATATAGAGGGAAAAAGAGTTATATTATACAGTAGATCACAATGTATCCAATGAAGCCCATAGATGTTACTTATGCATCTTCAATTAGTAATCTATTTCCACATCATAAAATTATAGAAATGGCTGCAGTTTCAGTTCATTATTTGGACAAAGGGAAGTCAGTGTATTGAGAGTGTAAATCCATTGTCCCTCCTTTTGGAGGTGGATTTTGTTTTTTATCTCCTCTCCATGCAGGTAATTTAAGTTGGTAAATGACACAATATTTCAACCCTGGCGTAATTATGACATGGTTTAAGATATTTTGTTAAGGAGCTTTTTTCTTTCTTGGTCAAGATATCACATACATGTTCTCCCATGCATACCTTTTTGTGAAAGGGCATGCAATCAAACACACCACAAAAGTAGCAGAACAATTTATAAATGGCTGAATCAAATTGGACTTGCAATGTGTGCTGTCCCAAAAGATCATAATCTTCTCAATTTATTCTACACATATTGTAATGCTTGCATTTGAACATAACCAGTTGGAGTTCCCAAAACAAGGGGGTAGAGGCATTTTTTGGGACATACCCACTATATATTAGTATGTCTCTAGGAGCAGTAGTTCATTAGACCATTTTCATATATTCAAATTCATGTTTAGATAAAAGAACCTTCTAGGAAGCCAAACTCCGTAGAGTTATATTCATTTACCAATGCAGTAAATAATTTGCTGTACATTTTTAATAACATGTTTTACCATTCAATTGCCCATAGATCTCATTGAGGTAACCTGACTCTTTGAATAGGCTCTAATGAAAATATCCTGGCATTTCTTAACTCCTGGTGGGTATTCCTCTCACTCCCTGTCAAATTGTCATGTTCCTGGTCCTTAGGTCCCCAGTTAGTTTCTTGGATGTCACGTGATACTCATTCAAACAACGTCTGTAGGTATTTATCATTACTAAGGGGAAGGATGGTCTTAAATTTATTTTTTGAACCCAAGGATGGGGAGGATCCAGCACATTCTTGGTCAGCCATGTTTGTTCTTGAAGATATTACAAAGTATGTAAATCCTGAAGCTCATACTTTGTCATAACCACTCAAATTACTTCAGGATTATTTTCTCCTTACCAACCTAATGCCGCGTACACACGATCAGAATTTTCGACAACAAATGTTTGATGGGAGCTTGAAATTCCAACCGTGTGTAGGCTCCATCGGACATTTGCTGTCGGAATTTCCGACAACAAAAATTTGAGAGCTGATTCTCAAATTGTCCGACAACTTTTGTTGCCGGATATTCCGATCGTGTGTACACAATTCCGACACACAAAATTCCACGCATGCTCGCAATCAAGCAGAAGAGCCGCACTGGCTATTGAACTTCATTTTTCCCGGCTCGCCGTACGTGTTGTACGTCAACGCGTTCTTTACGTTTGGAATTTCCAACAACATTTGTGTGACAGTGTGTATGCAAGACAAGTTTGAGCCAACATCTGTCGCAAAAAACTCCACGTTTTTGTTGTGTACGCGGCATTAGAAACAGATATAAATCGTTATATATATCTCAAATTGGTTACCTCCACACATAGGGGAGAAACTTAGGGGCAGATTCACAAAGCACTTACGCCGACTTAAGTATCTTTGCGCCGTATCCTCAAAACGAGATACGCCTGAAATCCATTTTTTTCCGTCCTACCTAAAAAAATGACACCGGCGCTTCTTCGAGCACAAAATATGCTAGTGAAAAAGAAGTTACCGCGCTAAGGAACAATCAAAATTACTAACAGAGCTGCAACAACAGAGTGTCATACATACACAATACAAATGGAAAAAAGGGAAGAGATGTTGCGCTAGTAATTAGTTAAATCTAAACAAAGATTGATAAAAGGTAAAAAATTGAAACCAGTAGACCCAAATTAATGGGAAGCTGTAAAAGGAAGATAAAAAATAGTCCCAATGTGTCCACAATAAATAAAGTTCATATGAAGGTGAACAAATAATGAAGAGCAAATGAGACAGCCACCACCACGATGCAATAAAGATTGGAGGCTTACCACATGGCAAGCAATAAATGCTTGCGGCTGCAAACCCCAGCCAGGGCCTTTAAACGATCCTCACGGGGGGGGGGGGGGAGGAGAAAGATGTTGAAACCCCCAAACGAATCCACGATTTGTTGTACCGTGTTACAAAAATCCCGATCCCGTCTGGCGACGTTGAACGAGAAGCTGACGGCTCTGGAGAGGCGGATCGAATACATTGAAGCTCGGACTTGCTGAACACGGAGGATCTCCAAGGATTGTCATTATATCCCAGGATCTTTAAAGGCCCAGGCTAGGGTTTTAGCCACATGCTGGTTATTTCATAAGCTCTGGTAAGCCTCCGATTTATAGGGTGTCGGTGGTGGTGGTTCTCAAGTCACTATATATCTTTTATGTGTATTGATCCACGATATACTTCACTATTGAGTGTTTTTTTTGTAACACGGTACAACAAATCGTGGATTCGTTTGGGGGTTTCAACATCTTTCTCCTCCCCCCCCCCGTGAGGATCGTTTAAAGGCCCTGGCTGGGGTTTGCAGCCGCAAGCATTTATTGCTTGCCATGTGGTAAGCCTCCAATCTTTATTGCATCGTGGTGGTGGCTGTCTCATTTGCTCTTCATTATTTGTTCACCTTCATATGAACTTTATTTATTGTGGACACATTGGGACTATTTTTTATCTTCCTTTTACAGCTTCCCATTAATTTGGGTCTACTGGTTTCAATTTTTTACCTTTTATCAATCTTTGTTTAGATTTAACTAATTACTAGCGCAACATCTCTTCCCTTTTTTCCACAAAATATGCTAGACACGCCGCTGTTTTGATAGGCAAAGATGCAAATGAGGGAGATAAGGCGATCCACAAAATTAAGTGTGTGCGGCGTAGATTACGCCCTGTGTGCATCTGCTAGTTTGCATGGTGTAAAATTACACTTTATAAAAGGTGCCCTAACTTTACACCAGCCGTGTAAAGGTCAGCTAAAGCAACACCATTAAGGAAGAGCTGAGTACACACACTTGCAGGACAACAATCTGTATGCCAACATGCCAGGGGCATCCATGCTCATAGCTATACTAGTGACTTTAGTAACCGAGGGTACCCCCTCTTCTGAGGATGCAGAATGCATCTTTGAACAGTAAACACACACATTAAACATGGCACAATGAGAATGCATGCATGCACACCCACTGTGGTCCCTAGCACAGAAACATCACATGCACATCTAATTGGATTAGATCCAAGTACCCCCAATGGTACTTGGGAGCAGTAACGCCACGCCACGGCTCCAATTATGTCACTGTGCATTCATACACCATTCACATGGACCTGGGATCACTTCTCCCTGGTCCTGGGGATCCCTACTCCACCAAAACTGAGGGTGACACCCCTTATTTAATCAGGAATGCCACCCCTACATTCATACATCATTCACACATAAAACAAATCATAAGTACAGTATAATAAAAAAAAAAAGTACCCCAAAAATTAACGGCGGCGGCGTGAGCTACGCCTGGGCCGGCCACGGGCACCGCCAACCAGGGGAGACTCCTGGGGGGGGGGTGAGCAGGGGAAGGAGGAGACTCATGGGGGGGTGAGCAGGGGAAGGAGGAGCCTCCCCTGGTGACTGTCCTCCTGCTGGCCTGCCCTCCAAGGCCACTGCAATTCTGTTCAGACCCAGAGTGAGGGCAGCCGTATTGGCCTGGACAGCCCGGGTATTGTCCTGGACAGCCTGGGTCAGGGCACTCACCTCCTGGGCCACGCCTGTTGTGGCGGTCTGCAGGTCACAAATGCATGTGATGACCGCCAAAGAGTTTGTGGCCACATCAGTGAGTGACTCCTTAATTGAGCCCAGGCTGTCCTCTATCTGGGTCAGAGTCTGGTTGATCTGACCCAGATGGCGGGTCTGAAGGGCATTGTCCCTCCGCAGATTGGCCGGCAGACACTCGGTCACCCCCCTGGTCTTATGGGTCGCCTTCCTGCCTGCAGCTGAGTCTTGTGGCCTGGGAGGAGGGGAGAGAGAGACCCTTGTGGGGGGAGGCCTGTTGGGGGAGGAGTGAGAGGGGCTACCCCTGATGGTGGCCTGACTGCTGCCAGCCTCAGGGGTAGCCTCAGGGGGAACCACATCCGAAGCCAAAAGGATTTCCCTGGCAATCTCCATATCTTCATCCTCATCCTCCCCCCTTCAACCTCCTCATGAGGGGAGGTGTGGCCACTCCCCTCCCCTGGGGACTCCTGCCATTCTTGGGGCTCTTCTGCAGCCTGTTGTCCTGGGGATGGTGCAGCCTGGCCTGATGGCCCAGCAACCTCCTGGCCTGATGGCCCAGCAATCTCCTGGCCATCTGTGGAGGACACAAAACATTCACAGGTTGGAGGATCCACACACTTGGCACATATTCCCTTCCCCCACCCACACATGCTAATCACCAGATAGAAAAACCCAAAAATTACCTGTCCTCACAGGAGAATCAGATTGAAAGCCAGGCAGGCCCACCACCTGCTGGCTATGGAAACACCGGGCCACTGCCCATTCCTCTTCAGTCAGCCTGACGGAGCAGGGTGGGCCTCCTCCAGTGCCCGTGGCATGGGCATTTATTTTGGCCATCTTGTCCCGGACCAGGCTCCTAAGATCGTTGATCTTCTTTTGAATCCCACTGGGGGTCCTCGTCTCCCCCCCCCCCGCCGCATTGATCTGATCAGTAATTTTCTTAATGATCTCCTTCCTCCTGGCCGGGGTGGTGTTCCGGCTCTCAGGGCCATGCATATAACGCCCGAAACGGGTGATGGCCCTAGCAAGTATCTGCTTTTCTCTGTTTGAAAAATTCAGCTTCCTGCGCTTCGGTGCCATAACACCCAACACTCAGCACCAACAAAAAACAAACACAACAAACAAACAAACACAAATACTCACACAACAAACACACACAAAAATCAAACCACACAAGCAGACTGCTAATACAAATTCAAAAACAAACACCGAAAAAACAATCAGAAAAAACAAACAGAAAAAAAACTCAGAAAAAAAACACAGCTACTACACTCTACTACTCCTCCAAATCTTTTATCTAACACTAAACTCACCAACACACACCAACAGACGACATAGCAAAAGAAACTTGCTTTAGGAAAGGAGAACACAGGGATGTACTTTTGCAAGGGAAGTGTGTTTGTCTGGGGCTATTTATACACAGGGCGATTCTCAAACTAAGTACGCTTGGCCTTTTACCTATCTCACTGATTGCGCCGAGCCGAGTTCTGCACATGCCCAGTGAGGTGCAGATTTGTGCGCGCATGCGCAGTACGGCCGGCCCTTCATTTGCATGGGGTCACGGCTCATTACAATGGAGCACGTCCACTTCCTTCCCACTTGCAATAACCACGCCTTACGCCTCGGGATTTAAGTTATGCTGGCGCAAATTTGGGTGCAAATGCGCTGTGGATACGGCACTTACGACACAAAATTAAGGCGCCGTAACTTAAATGACATACGTTTGGAGTAACTTAATTTGCGCCGCTCTACGTGAATCTGGGCCTTAGACCTCTAGTCAGAAGTGAAATGTGGTCAATAGTTCAATTACAGTCAGAATAGTAATACAGTATTATTATTAATAATTGTACGGTCTCAAATCAGTATCTGCAAGTTCTCCTGAATACATTTTGAGTACCGATCTGATCTAATCTTTTCACTATTTTCTTTCCCTTTCGCTATTTGTTTCCCCTGTCCTTGATCTATTTATTTTTATTTTTATCCTGTTTGGTCTTCTCATAAAAATATACCTGTGTGTCCTGCTTGTCTGTATTTCCCTCCTCCACGTCTGTAGTTGTACCTATATCCGCTCCTAGACCTACTTCTATACCTATCTCCTGCATGAAATTGTGTGCACTTCTTACATATTTTGGAATCAATACATTTTAACTGCTGCATGCTCTCCAACAGGATCTATTATAGAGATTTCTCCTGTGCAGTGAGTATTGACCAGGTCTCTTTTTGAAGGTATTTTATATCACAAAGTGAGTTTTTAAAGAATAACTTTGAGTACCAGTTTTTGCAATTTTTTTATAATATTAGTTTTTTTTTAATATGTCACAAAATGCATTTGTGCTTTCTACTTATTCTATAGTGGTTTATACAGATTCTCAGACTAGCAAAACCATGGATACTGTGAATTACAATTACAACAACAAAAGAGAAAATTTTCCCTGCAAAAAGAGTGCATATATTTTTTTTACTTGTATGCTGGCTGTTTGCCTTACCTGTGTCTCAACACCTGTGTCATTCAGCCAGTTGAAAATTGCAGTGTAATCTACATTTCAGTGGAAGCTCCACATCCTGGGTACAATATATTTCCAGTCAATAAATGTTTGAAAATTAGCTATTTGTGCACTCATAATTCTAAAATACACAATATATGCTACCAAACAGGTTGTAAGTGGTTGTAAGCGGCTGTCATGGTGCACGTTGGTACCAATGACAAAGTCAGTGGCAGATGGAGTGTCCTAAAGAACGATTTTAGGGACTTGGGAGCTAAATTGAGGAAAAGGACATCCAAGGTAGTATTCTTAGCAATACTACCAGTACCTCGAGCCACACCAGAAAGGCAGAGGGAGATTAGGGAAGTGAGTAAAGAGGGGTTTGGGTTCCTGGAGGACTGGGCTGACTTCTCAGTTGATCACCAGTACTATAGAAGGGACAGACTGCACCTAAATGAGGAGGGTGCAGATCGGCTGGGAGTAAAGATGGCAAAAAAGTTAGAGGGGTTTTTAAACTAGGCAATGGGGGGGAGGGTCCAGAGGTAGAGATAGTCAATAATCCAGAGGGTAGTATTGGAGGCATTAGTGGTAGGTTGACTAAAGCCCATAATGCCAAGGTAAGTATAGTAACAAGTCCTAGTTGCAACCTCAGAACACCCAATAAGAGGTTAGTATGCAAATGGTCTAAACTACGTGGCATGTTCACCAATGCCAGGAGCCTGGCAGACAAGATGGGTGAACTAGAGATACTGTTGTACAAGGAGGATTTGGATTTTGTGGGAATTTTAGAGACCTGGTTCAACAGCTCTAATGATTGGCTGGCAACCATTCATGGGTATATTCTTTATCGCAGGGATAGAGAGGGTAAAAAAGGGGGAGGGGTATGCCTATATATCAAGAATAATGTACAAGTGAATGTGAGAGATTACATCACTAAGGGAGGTAGGGAGGAGGTGGAATCCTTATGGGTAAAGCTCCAAAGGGATGAAGCTAAGGGGAAAATAATACTGGGAGTAGGCTATAGGCCTCATAAGCTGAGGGAGGAGGGGGGAAGTGTTATCATAATGAGGGATTTTAATTATCCAGACATAGACTCGGCGGAGGGAACCAGGCATTCGTCTAAGGCTCGCCAGTTCCTAAATGTTTTGCAGGACAATTTCATGGATCAGATGGTAGACTAACCAACTAGAAATAAAGCATTACTAGATCTACCGATTACCAACAATACAGACCTGATTACGGATGTGTAAATACAGGGCAATTTAGGAAACATCGATTACAGGTAAGTTGGCTTCAGTATAAATCACAAAAAAAGAGAAAAATTAAGGGGAATACAAAGACACTGAATTAAAAAAAAAAAACTTCCCTAAACTACAAACCTTTCTAGAAGGCATAAATTGGGATAAAATCTTAGGAACAAAGAACACGGAGGAGAGATGGGTTTGCTTTAAGAGCATATTAAATAAGGGGATTAGCCAATGCATCCCATTGGTTATTAAATTTAAAAGAGCGAACAAAAGTCCTGGATGGCTTAACTCCAATGTAAAAATGCATATAAAAGCAAAGGAGAAGGCCCTCAAAAAACACAAGGCTGGGGGATCATCATCAGCATTCAGACTTTATAAAGAAAGCAACAAGAAATGTAAAGGTGCAATTAGGGCGGCTAAGATAGAACATGAATGACACATAGCGGAGAAGAGCAAAAAAAAATCCCAATAAATTATTTATGTATGCAAACAGTAAAAAAGGGAGAACAGACCATATTGGCCCCATAAAGAATGAGGAAGGACATCTTGTTACAAAGGATATGGTGATAGCAAAGCTATTGAATTTATTCTTCTACTCAGTCTTCACAAGGAAATCGGGGGGGCTTCAGTAACTAAAACTGCAGTGTTTATCCTCATGACACATCACAGGAAGCAAGTCCATGGTTAACAGAGGACAGAATTAAAGGGGTTGTAAAGGTTCATATTTTTTCACCTTAATGCATCCCATGCATTAAGGTAAAAAAATATCCTACGATTACTGACCCCCCAGCCCCCCCATTTTACTTACCTGAGCCCTGGAAAGTCCTGCGTCATGAATGCTCTCTTCCTTTGCTCTG
The DNA here is from genome assembly GCF_905171775.1 of Rana temporaria. NCBI lineage: Eukaryota > Metazoa > Chordata > Amphibia > Anura > Ranidae > Rana > Rana temporaria. The sequence continues at coordinate 156,131,346 of NC_053489.1, read as the reverse complement.
TCTTCTCGGCTCTTCAATGAATAGATTGATAGCAGTGCAGCCATTGGCTTGCGCTGCTGTCTATCAACTCCAATGACGCGAGGGCCGGGGGCGGGGCCGAGTCCTGTAGTCAACGGCTATGGACGCCGAATACAGGACTCGGGAGCGTGCCCGCAAGTTAACCCCATTGGGAGAGCACTTCCCAGAGGGTGTTATCAGAAGCGGGGAGGAGCCGAGGCAGCCGCCGAGGGACCCCAGAAGACGCCGTTTGGGGCCACTCTGTGCAAAATGAGCTGCACAGTGGAGGCAAGTATGACATGTTTGTTATTTTAAAAAAAAGTATTCAAACCTTTAGTGTTACTTTAAAATTAGACTTGGGAAACTTAATATTATTAAACCACCAGGACCAGATGGCTTGCACCCAATGGTACTTAGGGAACTTAGTCAAGTAATTGCCAGACCATTGTTCCTAATTTCTACTGACTGGAATGGTACCAGCTAATTGGAGAAAAGCCAATGTAGCACCAATATTTAAAAAAGGTCTCAAAATACATCCCTAGGAATTACAGATCAGTTAGCTTAACATCAATAGTATGTAAGCTCTTGGAGGGGATGATAAGGGACTATATACAAGATTTTAGTCATGAGAATGGTATCATTAGCAGTAATCACCATGGATTCCTGAAGAATTGTTTTTGCCAAACCAATCTAATAATCTTCTATGAGGAGGTGAGTTGCCATCTAGCTAAAGGAAGGCCCGTAGACGTGGTGTATCTGGATTTTGCAAAAGCATTTAACACAGTTCCCTATAAATGTTTACTGTACAAAATGAGGTCTGTTGGCATGGACCATAGGGTGAGTACATGGATTGAAACCTAAACTGGCTACAAGGGTGAGTTCAGAGGGTGGTGATAAATGGGGAGTACTTGGAATGGTCCAGGGTGGAAAGTGGGGTCCCCCAGGGTAGGTAGAAGAATACGTAGCGGCCTAAACTGAGGAAAACATTTTTTTTATATGTTTTTGGGGGATATTTTTATAGCAAAAAGTAAAAAATATTTTTTTTTTCAAAATTGGCGCTCTATTTTTGTTTATAGTGCACAAAAATAAAAACCGCAGAGGTGATCAAATACCACCAAAAAAAAGCTCTATTTGTGGAAAAAAAATTACGCCAATTTTGTTTGGGAGCCATGTCGCACGACGGCGCAATTGTCAGTTAAAGCGACGCAGTGCCGAATCGCAAAAACTGGCCAGGTCCTTTTTCCTGCCTAAAGGTCCGGGTCTTAAGTGGTTAAACAATGTAGAGGGTTCTTTACTTTAAGAGCAGCAAGGATGTGGAATTCCCTTCCACAGGCGGTGGTCTCAGCGGGGAGCATCGATAGTTTCAAAAAACTATTAGATAAGCACCTGAATGATCACAACATACAGGGATATACAATGTTTTTCAACCTCACCTACTATGTAACTGTGTAAGTGTGGAGGTATTAAAGCGGGAGTTCACCCATTTCTGTTTTTTTTCCTCTTTTCCCCATAGCTGGATGCTCGTTTTGTCTAGGGGAATCGGCTATTTGTTTTAAAATATGAGCAGTACTTACCCGTTTTCGAGATGCATCCTCTCCGTCGCTTCCGAGTATGGGTCTTCGGGAGCGGGCGTTCCTTCTTGATTGACAGTCTTCCGAGAGGCTTCTGACGGTCGCATCCATCGCGTCACTAGTAGCCGAAAGAAGCCGAACGTCGGTGCGGCTCTATACTGCGCCTGCGCACCGACGTTCGGCTTCTTTCGGAAAATCGTGACGCGATGGATGCGACCGTCGGAAGCCTCTCGGAAAACTGTCAATCAAGAAGGAACGCCCAGTCCCGCAGCCCATACCCGGAAGCGACGGAGAAGATGCATCTCGTAAACGGTAAGTACGGATCATATTTTAAAACAAATAGCCGATTCCCCTAGACAAAATGAGCATTAATCTAAGGGGAAAATGTGTTCTCCATGGGTGAACCTCCGCTTTAATGAGGCAGTCTCCACTTGCATAGACCTTCTGGGATCAATTATAAATCCATTTTAGGCTCCCCTTTTGGGCATGGAGTTTACCAGAGCTTCACAGGTTGCCACTGTAGTCCTTTTCCACTCTTCCATGATGGAGCTGGTAGATGTTAGAGACCTTGCGCTCCTCCAACTTGAGGATGCCCCACAGATGCTCAATAGGGTTTAGATCTGGAGACATGCTTGGCCAGTCCATCACCTTTACCCTCAGCTTCTTTAGCAAGGCAGTGGCCTTCTTGAAAATGTGTTTAGGGTTGTAATTATGTTGAAATACTGCCCTGCAGCCCAGTGTCTGAAGGGAGGAGATCATGCTCTGCTTCAGTATGTCACAGCACATGTTGGCATTCATGGTTCCCTCAGTAAACTATAGCTTCCCAGTGCCAGCAGCACTCATGCAGCTCCAGACCATGACACTCCTACCACCATGCTTGACTGTAGGCAAGACACACTTGTCTTTGTACTCCTCACCTAGTTGCCGCCACACACGTTTGACACCATCTGAACCAAATACATTTATCTTGGTCTCATCAGACTACAGGACATAATTCCAGTAATCCATTGTCCTTAGTCTGCTTGTCTTCAGCAAACTGTTCGCGGGCTTTCTTGTGCATCATCTTTAGAAGAGGCTTCCTTCTGGGACGACAGCCATGCAGACCAATTTGATGCAGTGTATGGCGTATGGTGTGAGCACTGACAGGTTGAGCCCTTACCCCTTCAACCTCTGCAGCAATGCTGGCAGCACTCATACGTCTATTTCCCAAAGACAATCTCTGGATATGACGCTGAGCATGTGCACAACTTCTTTGGTCGACCATGGCGAGGTCTGTTCTGAGTGGAACCTGTCCTGTTAAACCGCTGTATGGTCTTGGCCACTGTGCTGCAGCTCAGTTTCAGGGTCTTGGCAATCTTCTTATAGCCTAGGCCATCTTTGTGTAGAGCAACAATAATTTTTTTCAGATCCTTAGAGAGTTCCTTGCCATAAGGTGCCATGTTGAACTTCCAGCGACCAGTATAAGAGAGTGAGAGCAATAACACCAAATTTAACACACCTGCTCCCGATTCACACCTGAGACATTGTAACACTAATGAGGCACATGACACTGAGGAGGGAAAATAACTAATTGGACCCAATTTGGACATTTTCACTTAGGATTGTATTCTGTTATATATTTTGTTGCCAGTGGTTTAGACATTAATGTCTGTGTGTTGAGTTATTTTGAGGGGGCAGCAAATTTACACCTATACAAGCTGTACACTCACTACATCACATTGTAGCAAAGTGTAATTTCTTCAGTGTTGTCACATGAAAAGATATAATAAAATATTTACAAAAATGTGAGGGGTGTACTCACTTTTGTGAGATACTGTATATACAAATTATAATAGTTATTTAATAAATGATTTCCCAGAAAATGAATTTCTTTAAAAAATAACATACTGTATAAAACTACCCTTTGAAGCAACATTTTTATAAAAACAGCTATTTGGCATGACTCACAGATGGTGCATATTTTGAATCAGCATGTTATGACTGCTCTTGGTATAGTTAGATGCTGTTTACTGTGTATAAACAGCTCATTAGTATGATTTTAAGGGAATAAATTTCAGATACTATACACTAAATAAAAATGTATGCATATACAGGTCTGTCCTTAAGGCAGGGCAAAAGGGGCATCTGCCCTGGGTCCCATCATTGTTGTGGGGCCCAAAGCAGCTGCCTCATACTTGTGAACTATTAGCAGAGTTAATATGTAGTTAAGTGGTTGAAAAATACTATGTTACAGCACCAACATCCCTGTAAAGGTATAGAAAATATAAAGTAATGGGGATGGGACTTTATAGGTGCAATTAGTACAAGGATATACCAAATTGAATAAAATCGCAATTTATTAAAGTTACAAGGGTACATAAAAACAATATTATACAATACATGAACAGCTTTATGGTCATTCGAGACGTGTTTTTGTAGCTCCTATAGTTATTCCCACATCTTAATCCTACATGTTTCGCTGTATGTCTTCCTCAGGGACAAATGTGGTTTGTGGCTACTATATGAATTCATATAGTAGCCACAAAACCTTGTTTGTCCCTGAGGAAGCTATATGGTGAAACACGTAGGATTAAGATGTGGGAACAACTATAGGAGCTACACTTATGCCGCGTACACACGATCGGTCAAACCGATGAGAATGGTTTGATAGACCGTTTTCATCGGACCAAACCGATCGTGTGTAGGCCCCATCGGTTATTTATCCATACAGACAAATCTTTCACCGCTCCAGGTGAGTCTCGCTTATCATTAAGGGCTGTTGAACCACCAGGGTGCCGGCGATGCTGATTGTAGCAAAAAAACGAAAAAAGTCTGGACTGCCGCACTCCAAAATGACTAAAACAAATTAAGTCTTTATTTTCAAATGCACATGCATTCACCGCAAACAGAAAGATACAGTATAGGCCGACGCGTTTCACGCTGTACTTCAGCGCTTAGTCATGGCTAACATGGGTTCAAACTAACACAACATATATATCAAAACCACCATCATGTGAAGAGATATCCGCCAATGGCAGGACAGACTCAATTAAACAATTAATCAATCAATTAATTAAGCATACAATTGATCGCAAACATATTCAATTTAAATCATGTGAAGTGGGTTAAAAAACCTCCCTTAAAATCAGTGAATTGAAAGAATGCTTAGAACAAAATAAATATCATATAAAGAAAATACATGCAAAATTATTGGACTCTAAAGGAATCTCATATATATATATATATATATATATATAAAACATATATATAAAAATAATAATGATACATCTACATACAAAATAACAAAACACCTGTGTATGTCCCTGTAGAACTCCAAGATTATATAATCATGAAGTCAAACTATTTTTCCGTGTATAAAATAAATAAATAGATTAATAAAATATATGTATGTGCTATAACCATTGGAAGAAACAGCAAACAGAACACAATACCATTGTGTGCTGAGAGAGTGAACATCCAATGTTAATTTATGGACACTTCTAAATAATGTAAACAATCTCATTTGTATGAGTTGAAGGAGTAAATATTAAAGTGCTTCCAAGTGCTAATTTTTCATGTGGGGGTACAGACATAAATACCAGATGTAAAGAAGTGTGAATAAAAATAGTGACCTGGTACAATGCTTTATTACAAACACGGGAATATTGTGACAACTTGGTATAAATAACCATTCAAACACTGCAGTGTATGCAGGGTCATAAACATCAAAGTAAAATTTATGTGTGGTGGTGGACTGGTACAGCAGTCTGCTGTCGGAAACTCGATCATGACTCTCCAGAAGGCCAGATGGTCAATATGACCGCTGGACCGATAGGCTTGCGCCTAGAGTGTATGTAAAGCATGTTCAGTCACTGGCCAAGAGCATATACTGAGGTAACGTTATGTAATGCAATTTTTGGCAGGAATGCATATATTTAAGGAGTGAGCGAGAGGCCGAACCCACCTATTGAAAGATGTTATCATTTGAACTGTTCTAAAGGCTATAATTAGATGAAGATAAAAATCTAGTGTGGTGGTGTGTCATAGAACACAATATGTGTAAATGAACACCATGCCTGTGAACATCTAAACGATACAGTACATATAGAGCTGAGAGCAGCAGCTGTAATGTCTGCATGGACTGAATGTAGGATGTAGAACATATACGGGTTAGAGGTACGGCCGGATAATAGAGACTCGCTCTTGACTCTCCAGTAGGCCAGTGTAGTATATCCACAATGGATAAAAACTATTAAAACCATTAACCCTATGTATGCTCTTGCAGATGTATATATAGCAGGCAAAAGATATCTAGATAAACGGAAGGTGTAGTTAAAATCTATGCAAGAAAGAGCTGATTGCTCCTATGGATGCGTAGAAGGTGGTGAATGTTGTGTTCCACAGTTTGGACTTCCGCAGAAATCCGTTGGAACCCAAGGGGAAGTGGTATGGGTCAGTTGACCCCAATGGGAAAAATTATGTCTAATATATATAAAATGTGCCGGTCAAAATCCGTATACATATTTGAAAATCAATTTTACCAATAGGGCAAAATTATATCTAAACCCCAAAATGATGGTAAAAACTATGTGGGTCTAAATGATAAACTGACCCACTCCTAATTTGGTTCCCCTCTTCTGTACAGAACCCTTCTGCCTGTCAAAGTAAATGAAATGTAATGAAAACTCGTTAGGGATGTGAAATATGTAATGATGAAACTAAACAGCATAATGAACAAGTAAAGATCTATATGTAGACTAGCTCATTTATGGGCCGGTGTGTGTTTATCATGTATGAGAATAACAGCACCCCCATGGAGATCTATTTTGCTGGTCCAGAATATGGGTAACAATTTAATGTGTATATAAAAGAACATTGATGTATGAAATAAAGGGAAAGGAGGGGGGAGGGGGGGGGAAAGAAGGGGGAGGGGGAGAGAGGGGAAGGGGAGGAAGGGAAACCTATTTATCCATAGGTTAAAAAAAGCAATCTTGTTTTAAATTTAACCGATGGATACCTAACCGACAGAAAAAAAAACGATCGTTTGTAGGCACGTCCATCGGTTAAAAATCCACGCATGCTCAGAATCAAGTCGACGCATGCTTGGAAGCATTGAACTTCATTTTTTTCAGCACGTCGTTGTGTTTTACGTCACCGCGTTCTGACACGATCGTTTTTTTAACTGATGGTGTGTAGGCACGACTGACCATCAGTCAGCTTCATCAGACCGTGTGTACAGGGCATTACACATATATAAATTGTTTTTAAGTACCCTTGTAACTTTAATAAATTGCAATTTTATTCAATTTGGTGCGTTCTTGTACTAATTGTACCTATAAAGTCCCATCCCCCCTACTTTATATTCTCTATTAGCAGAGTTAGGCTGGGAGGCTGGGAGGCTGGAACATGAGTTTGGTGCATGGTGGTTTTGAGCAATGGTCGAGGACTGAATGAGTCAGGCTGTCCCATGGATGGATAGAACTTGGATAGAACTTTTCAGACAGACTTGAACAGATATTTTTGCAGTAGAGTAAGGTCAAGATACTGAGAGTCCCAAATATGAAAAGGTAGTAGTCAGAGGTGAAGCCAAGTCTGAAGCCAGGGCTCCAAGCAGAATGTTCAAAAGTGACAGTACTGAGAAATGGAAGGAAAGCGTATGTCGTTGCAGAGGAGGATTTCTAAGGGATTGCCAAGGGCAGAGGAAGCCATTAATTAAATAAATGCAGCTGGTGGGAGCAGGATACTGATATGCTGTTGAAAGTACTTGGTAGCAGCTGTGATTACTAAGAATAAGGAAGGAAAGGTTTCCTTTTGTCTAAAGGTAGGACTAAATTGTCTGAAACTGGGGATAATATCTCCGACCAGGCTTGGAGTAAAGGCTGAACAAGGTTTAATTTACCCAGGTTGCACTGTTTTGGGAACAGGAGCTGTCCATGGGTAGGGATAAGCTTTGAGTTCGAGTCGAACCCATGTTCGACTCGAACATTGGCTGTCCAACCGTTTGACGAATTTCGAACATTATGGGCCGTTCGCACCAAATTCGAGTGACGCATCACGGCCCATAATTCACTGCGGTTTCGCAGTGCATTGCTGGCTGATGATTGGACAAGCATGCACTATGACCCACATGCTTTGGCCAATCACAGTGCGGAAAAAACGGAGAGCAATAATTGGCCAAAGCCAGGGTGGCTTTGTCCAATTATGTCTCAGGGGGTTTAGTACATGCCCCACACTATATACGGCCGCCTGCATGGGTGCCTTGTGTAGTGTGTTGCGGCGGTGGATAAAGACAGACAAAGAGAGAGAGACAGTGTCATTTAATTTGCGTTAGAGCAGGCAGGCGAGTCAGTTAGCTTCAGTTACAGTGTATAGAGGATATATATGCATCCCAGGTGTTGTATATACAGTCATGGCCGAAATTGTTGCCACCCCAGAAATTTTTCCAGAAAATCAAGTATTTCTCACAGAAAAGTATTGCAGTAACACGTTTTGCTATACACGTGTTTATTCCCTTTGTGTGTATTGGAACAAAACAAAAAAAGGGAGGAAAAAAAGAAAATTGGACATAATGTCACACAAAACTCCAAAAATGAGCTGGTCAGAATTCTTGGCACCCTTTCAAAATTGTGGATAAATAAAATAGTTTCAAGCATGTGATGCTCCTTTAAACTCCCCTGGGGCAAGTAACAGGTGTGGACAATATAAAAATTGCACCTGAAAGCAGATAAAAAGGAGAGGAGTTCACTTAGTCATTGCATTGTGTGTCTGTGTGCCACACTAAGCATGGACAACAGAAAGAGGAGAGAACTGTCTGAGGACTTGAGAATCAAAATTGTGGAAAATATCAACAATCTCAAGGTTACAAGTCCACTCCAGAGATCTAGATTTGCGTTTGTCCACAGTGTGCAACATTAGCAAGAAGTTTGCAACCCATGACACTGTAGCCAATTTCTCTGGGCGTGGACGGAAGAGAAAAATTGATGAAAGATTGCAACGCAGGATAGTCCGGATGGTGGATAAGCAGCCCCAAACAAGTTCCAAATAAATTCAAGCTGTCCTGCAGGCTCAGGAAGCATCAGTGTCAGCGCGAACTATCCGTCGACATTTAAATTAAATGGAACGCTATGGCAGGAGACCCAGGAGGAGCCCACTGCTGACACAGAGACATAAAAAATCAAGACTACAGTTTGTCAAAATGTACTTGAGTAAGCCAAAATCCTTCTGGGAAAACTTCTTGTGGACGGATGAGACCAAGATAGAGCTTTTTGGTAAAGCACATCATTCTACTGTTTACCGAAAACGAAATGAGGCCTACAAAGAACAGAGCACAGTACCTACAGTGAATAATGGTGGAGGTTCAATGATGTTTTGGAGTTGTTTTGCTGCCTCTTGCACTGGGTGTCTTGAATGTGGGCTAGGCATCATGAAATCTGAGGATTACCAAAGGATTTTGGAAGGCACTGTAGAGCCCAGTGTCAGAAAGCTGGGTTTGTGTCCGAGATCTTGGGTCTTCCAGCAGGACAATGACCTTAAACATACGTCAAAAAGCACCCAGAAATGGTTGGCAACAAAGCGCTGGAGAGTTCAAAAGTGGCCATCAATGAGTATAGATCTAAATCCCATTGAACACCTGTGGAGAGATCTTAAAATTGCTGTTTGGAAAAGGCACCCTTCCAATAAGAGAGACCTGGAGCAGTTTGCAAAGGAAGAGTGGTTCAAAATTCCGGGTGAGAGGTGTAAGAAGCTTATTATGGTTATAGGAAGCGACTGATTTCAGTTATTTTTTCCAAACGGTGTGCAACCCATTATTAAGTTAAGGGTGCCAAGAATTTTGACCAGCCGATTTTTGGAGTTTTGTGTGACACTATGTGCAATTTGCTTTTCTTCCTCCCTTTTTTTGTTTTGTTCCAATACACACAAAGGGAATAAACATGTGTATAGCAAAACATGTGTTACTGCAATACTTTTCTGTGAGAAATACTTGATTTTCTGAAAAAATGTATGGGGTGCCAACAATTTCGGCCATGACTGTATATTAATACACTGTATTTAGTTTAGCTAGATCCGTTCCTGTATTGTCTTTCTAATATACTGACAGGCAAGCAGGTGAAAAGTTTTGATGGTGCTATTTTAGTGGCAGCTTTCCTGCGCATAGAATAGTTGCACTGTAAAAGATACATAGGTTTGCTCGTTTGCTTGCATCATTTTTTTGTGATTACAGTATGCATAAAGAGGAAGTGTTTTTTGCACGGAAAACTAGCCTTAGATTGTATTGTTAGGTAAAATACATTTTGTTTAAGAAAGAAAAACAGCCAGAAAAAAAAAAGATGCAGAGATTACAGATGAATATAATACATTTGGTTATAAAACATAAGCCTCAGTCTATGGTTCTGAGTTTTAAACCAGTTTTAAACCAGGGTTGAGAATGTTTATTTATTACATAGTACAGAATACGTTTTTATAGACTCAACCCTATTCATTTACAAATGTACCACATGCTAGTACACTCATGATAGGGATTATTGAAACTTCCTTATTAAATTTAGATGGCTGTGAGTAAGACCCCTTTCACACTGAGGAGTTTTTCAGGCGGTATAGCTATACCGCCTGAAAAACTCCTGCACTGCATACTCAATGTGAAAGCTTTCACACTGAGGCGATGCTCTGGCGGGAGAGAAAAAAATCTCCTGCCAGCAGCATCTTTGGAGCGGCGAGAGGAGCGGCAATGGGAAACCGTGGCAATGGGAAACCGTGGCAGAGGCGAATTGCGGGCGGTATTAACCCCTTATCGGCCACTAGCGGGGGTTAATCGCGCACCGCTAGTGGCCGAATCCCACGGCAAATTCGACGGTATAGCGCCGCTATTCCGCCACTGCGCCTCCCGCCCCAGTGTGAAAGGGGCCTTAGGGAATATTGCGTATTTCCCTTTTTAGCTGAAAATCCCAGAAGCTGTTCAAGATACAGTGGAACCTTGGATTAAAAGCATAATCTGTTCCAGGAGAATGCTCGTAATCCAATGTACTCGCACATCAAAGCAAGTTTCCCCATTTAAGTCAATGGAAACGGAAATTACGCATTGACTTCAATGGCATGCAATACCGCATGTGGCCAGAGGTGGGGGGTGCCGGAAAGCCTCGGAAACATCCGGAAAGGCCAGAGGACACCGTTCCTGAGACTCAGTTCCTGAGCCTTTCCGAGGTTTGCCGAGGTCAGCCGAGCTGTCCTCGGGCCTTTCCGTGCATTTGTGAATGGCGCCGATCGGCTCCGCCACCCCCCACCTCAAACGCGATACTGCACACCACTTTGGCCTGAATCCTGCTCTTTTTGCAAGACAACACTCGCAAACCGAGTTAGGAATTTTTTAAATACAGTGCTCGTATTGCGAAACACTTGTTAACCGCATAACTCGCAATCCGTGGTTCCACTGTAATAGGTCTTTTTAATCCCAATTTAAGTACAGTGTCGTCCTCAAATGTCAGTGCTCCGGAGTATCATGGAACAATTAGTGCCACACCTCAAGGGTTTAAGGGCCAGATTCACAAAAGAGATACGATGGCGTATCTCCTGATACGCCGTTGTATCTCTGTTTTAGGGGCTTCCTAACTATGCGACTGATTCATAGAATCAGTTACGCATAGTTTGCCCTAAGATCAGACAGGTGTAATTGAATTACACTGTCGGATCTTAGGATGTAATACCTCGGCCGCCGCTGGGGGGAGTTCGCGTCATAAACCAGCGTCGGGTATGCAAATTAGTACTTACGGCGATCCACGACGGTTTTTCGCGTTTGCTACGTCGCTGCTAGTCTAGTTTCCCGTCGCAAAGTTAGTCGTCGTTTTAGCTGCCCTAACTTTACACAGTCCATGTTAAAGTATGGCCGTCGTTCCCGCGTCAAAATTAAAAAAAAAATTTTCTTGCGTAAGACGTCCGGGAATACGAAAGTACGTTACGCACATCGCCGTTCGAAAAAATGACGTCACTTCGCGCAAAGCACGGCGGGAAATTCAAAAGTGAGCATGCGCAGTAGGTCCGGCGTGGGAGCGCGCCTAATTTAAATGGCACATGCCCCTTTGAATTACGCGGGCTTACGCCGGAGGCTGCCGGCGTAGGTTTTCATTGCAAGTGCTTTGTGAATCAGGCACTTGCGATGAAAACTTGCGGCGGTGTAACGTATCTACGATACGTTACGCCGCCGCACTTCTACGTGAATCTGGCCCTATATTCCTTCATAAAGTGACACATCCTGCACCCCAAACCTTAGTGGATTCGGGTTACTTACAACTTTCTACGGCTGTAGATAGCTGCCCAGTATTAGACCCTGTAGTAATTCAGGTACTGTTCCCCATCTGAGAATAGACCAATGTAATGAAATAACAGTTTTGAGTGTGTCCATTAAATCCCTGCCTTCGAGAATAGATTTAACAAATATGATTGAGCAGCTCCTGGAGAGTTTATGGGCAGACAAGAAATTTTAGTAAAGCAGGGCAGCATCTCCTAATCTTAATAGAAAAAAAAGGAAGGATGCCATTTTTTAAAATCTCAGTAGAGATGTCCCATTATTGCCTTGAGGAGGGACACACGTGTTAGGATATGCTGTTGTTATTAGAAATACATTTTGTTTCAAGACAAGTTGCCTGGAAATTAATTGGTTTAGATAGCAGAGCTTTTGGTTTTAAAAAAGGTTTGTATAATAGGGAAATGTTATATATATATATATATATATACACACACATACATATACACATACATATATCAGAAAAAAAACTTTAACATGTTCATAGATTATATATATATATATATATATTAGTATAACCATTCCCTATTATACACGTTAACGTTTTCTTTCTAATATATATATATATATATATATATATATATATATATATATATATATATATATATATATATATATATATATCTATATCTATATCTATATATATATCTATATCTATATCTATATATATATATATATATATATATATATATATATATATATATATAAACATAGATTTACAGTATGTTTATGTTTATGTTTGATTTGCTTATTGAGAGGTTTCCAACAACTATTTCTAAGTTTATGGAATGTATTGGGCACATATTATTAAGCCCATGCAAATGCGCTGTTTAAATGGAATTATTTGTGGGAAAAGTGACATCACTACTAAATTACATATATTTAATAGTATCAGAACTCCTCTCCTGAGTAACCTACTCAGATAGATTTAAATCTTAAAAAAAGTGCAATTGCAAATTAAAGGAGAAATTAAAGGTAAAATAAGATATACATACAAAGATTTTTTTGAGGGATTTTTTGGGTGCTGAAATATTTAGAACACAAATTGTCGACAAGAATTGTTTTATTAACCACTTCCTTACTGGGCACTTAAACCCCCTTCCTGCCCAGAGGACTTTTTGCGATTCGGCACTGCGTCGCTTTAACTGACAATTGCGCGGTCGTGCAACGTGGCTCCCAAACAAAATTGACGTCCTTTTTTCTCCACAAATACAGCTTTCTTTTGGTGGTATTTGATCACCTCTGCGGTTTTTATTTTTTGCGCTATAAACAAAAATATAGCGACAATTTTGAAAAAAAAAACATTTTTACTTGTTGCTATAATAAATAGCTCAATTTTTTTTTAAAATGTTTTTTTCCTCAGTCTAGGCCAATACGTATTCTACATATTTTTAGTAAAAAAAAAAAAAAAAAAAAAAATTACAATAAGCGACTGGTTTGCGCAAAAGTTATAGTGCCTACAAAATAAGGGACAGAATTATTATTTTTTATTTTTATTTTTTTACTAGTAATGGCGGCGATTTTTATTGCGACTGCGACATTATGGCGGACACATCGGACACTTTTGACACATTTTTGGCACCATTCACATTTATACTGCAATCAGTGCTATAAATATGCACTAATTACTGTATAAATGTGACTGGCAGGGAAGGGGTTAACACTAGGGGGTGAGGAAGGGGTTAAATGTGTGTCCTATATAGTGTTCTAACTGTGTTGGGGGAGGGGGGGGGTGACCGATCTGTGTCTCTATGTACAAGAGACACAGATCGGTCTCCTCTCTCCCTGACAGCACCGCTGTCTGTGAGAGCCAGCAATGAGAAATGATCTCATATGTAAACATATGAGATCTTCTCTCATTGGCCGCACAGATCGCCTAGCAAACGGCCACTCCGATTGGCCGTTCACGGCGATCTGTGATTGGCTGTGTCCAAGGGACACGGCCAGCACAGAAGTTCCCCGCTGCACACTCGGGAGCGCGCGCGGGGAACGCGTAAAGGGGCGGACGTCAATTGACGGCGCCCCAGAGAAGTAGAACCACCCTGCGGCCGTCAATAGTCGTACGGCCGTCGGGAAGTGGTTAATACAAAAATAGAAAATGGATAAATAGTTTGTTCTTAATGGACAAACATTTAAAATAAATACAGCTTGTTTGAAAGATTCAATACAATATTGGGAGTATCTTATCATAATACTGGTGACAGCAATAGGATTATCTCGACACATTTCACAACCTTGGGCTTCCTCAGGGGATATAATTTGTAATTGTAAAAAATATAACACATTATGAAAATAACAGATGGCATTAAATAATTAAAAATGTAGGGCCAAATCCTCAAAAGAGATACGCAGGCGGATCTGCTGTTCCGCCTGCGTATCCCTGTGCCTATCTTTGGAACTGATCCACAGAAGCAGTTTTCCAAAGATAGGCAGAAGATCCGACATCTGTAAGAGACTTACACTGTCGGATCTTAGGATGCAGTACCGCATCCGCCGCTGGGGGCATTTCGTGTCAAAATGCCGCCTAGCGTATGCAAATTAGGACTTACGGCGATCCACAAAGCTTTTTAGCTTTGTTTTTTCGCCGTAAGCTTTAGTTTGCATGTGTAAAATTAGGGCTGCTTTTACAAAGTGTAAACTGTTTACACCTTGTAAAAACAGACCCTTCTTCCTCACGACGCGTTTTTTTTTTTAATTTTAATTTTTTTTTTACCGCCGTATCTTTTTTTTTTTTCCGACGCAACTTTTTTACCTGGCGCGATCCTCAAAACTCGGCGTATCGTAAAAACACGCGATGCAGGTCGGGAAAAATGACGTCACGGGCATGCGCAGTACGTCCGGCGCGGGAGTGCGCCTAATTTAAATGGGAATCGCCCATTTGTATTAGGAACGCCTTGCGCCGGACGTAGTTAAGTTGCACTGCTGAAAATTTCCAGGTAAGTGCTTTGAGGATCGGCACCTAACTTGGGAGATTTGCGGCAGTGTAACTTAACTCGGAAAAGTTAAGTTAAGCCCGTTTTTTGAGGATTTGGCCCGTATAGTTTATACAAATAGAGCTTTGCCTGCTACAACAGAACACCACTCACACAGCTCTTGTCTCCCAGAGACTCCAGACACAAGCCAACGCCCATGTGGCAAATCTCAAGGAGAGTCACAGAAAACTGATGCAGATCACCTGTCTCTAAACAATAGAGGAGCTAAAATAGATGGCAGCTGATAGCGATCAGAATAATTTAATGGACACAGACAAAACCGTTGTCCATTGGGTTGACAAGAAAAATGCATTTAAATACATTTTAATATGTTTACAGCTATCTTAGAGGCATCGTTATTACCTGTGATCAATCTTCAACAGAGTGTGGTCACCCTTGATGTGGCAAAAATGTATTCATGGCTAATCTTTTTAACCACTTGCTTACTGGGCACTTAAACCCCCCTCCTGCCCAGACCAATTTTCAGCTTTCAGCGCTCTCACTCTTTGAATGACAATTGCGCGTCATACAACACTGTACCCAAGGGAAATTTTTATAATTTTTTCCCACAAATAGAGCTTTTATTTGGTGGTATTTTATCACCTCTGTGGTTTATTTTTTGTTATTTTTTTTTAAAAAGACCGTTTAAAAAAAAATACAAAACCGTTTTAAATTTTGTTATAAAATTTTGCAAACAGGTAATTTTTCTTCTTCATTGATGTACGCTGATGAGTCTGCACTGATGGGCACAGATAGGCTGCACTGATAGGCACCGATGGGCTGCACTAATGGGCACCGGTAAGGCGGCACTGGTGGGCACTGATAGGCGGCACTGCTGGGCACTGAGATGTGGCACTGCGAGGTGACACTGAGAGGTGGCACTGAGAATTGGCACTAATAGGTGGCACTAATAGCTGGCAGTGATGGGCAATGATAGGTGGCAGTGATGGGCACTGATGGGTGGCAATGATGGGCACTGATCAGCACTGCTAGGCGACACTGATAAGGCACTGATTGGCACCACTGGTGGGCATTGATAGGTGGCACTGTTTTGAACTGTTGGGCACTGGCAAGGGGCACTGGCAGCAGGGCTCAAGTCCTGCGGGAACGCGTGGGAACGGAGTTCCTGCACTTTTTTCACAGCAGGAACTCAGTTCCCTTTGTAGGACTAGAGCAGCCGAGAGCAGCCGAGCCGCCCGAGCCAATCCTTCACTAAGCAGCGATGCCCAGCTCTAGTCACTGTCAGGGGCAGGCGAACCTTAGTAATCCTTTATGTTACTGGCTGCTTCCTGTATATGGATTCATCGGGTAGTGTGCGGGTATTCCGTCACTTCCTCGATGCCGCAATGTCTCCTGGGAGCTTTTGTCATTGTTCCCAGGAGACATTGCGGAGGTCTGCCGCGAGTTATCACGGATTTAGAAAGAACTTGCTTCTTTCTAAATCCCGCGATAACTCGCGGCAGACATCCGCAATGTCTCCTGGGAACAATGACAAAAGCTCCCAGGAGACATTGCGGCATTGAGGAAGTGACGGAATACCCGCCCACTACCCGATGAATCCATATACAGGAAGCGGCCAGTAACATAAAGGATTACTAAGGTACAGTGGATCGGAAAAAAAAAAAAACATGGGGTTTAGTAATTATGCATATGAGCGTATCATTTTTTTTTGGTGGGGGAGTGGATCTTGGGTGGGAGTTCCCACACTTTTTTCCCCAGGACTTGACCCCTGACTGGCAGGCAGTACTGGGGGGCACTGATGAGGCGGATGTGCCTCTGCCACTCGGAACCGATGTCCCTTGCACAAAAGATAGTGATCGGCTTCTTTTTCTCCTCACACGTTCAGCGTAAGGAGAAAAATAACGATTGCCAAGCTTTTGTTTACATCATGTGATCAGCTGTCATTGGCCGGCCCCTTACTCGGCTCTGTGATCACCCGAGTCTCAGTGACTCAGGGATCACAGCTCGCACCCTGCAGGGGGCGTGCGGGGAGCGTGCAAAGGGGAGGATGTCTATTGACGGATGTCTATTGACGGCCTCCTGGCTGTAGCTGTCATTCGGCTATAGCGTGGATGGGAAGTGGTTAAACAAACACGCTGCATGGTCAATGTCTGATGTCACTGGGCAATATAGATGTGTGGGAGCTATTGCACATGCATCGTGGCTCGGCAAGGGGGCAGTATTATAGGGAAATGTTGTATACGTATATATATATATATATATACACAGTTGCAATAAAAAGTATGTGAACCCTTTTGGAATGATGTGGATTTCTGCACAAATTGGTCATAACATGTGATCTGATCTTCATCTAAGTCACAACAATAGACAATCACAGTCTGCTTAAACTAATAATACACAAATAATTAAATGTTACCATGTTTTTATTGAACACACCATGTAAACTCTCACAGTGCAGATGGAAAAAGTATGTGAACCCTTGCATTTAATAACTGGTTGAACCTCCTTTGGCAGCAATAACTTCAACCAAACGTTTCTTGTAGTTTGGTTCAGACGTGCACAACGGTCAGGAGTAATTCTTGACCATTCCTCTTTACAGAACTGTTTCAGTTTAGCAATATTCTTGGGATGTCTGGTGTAAATCGCTTTCTTGAGGTCATGCCACAGCATCTCAATCGGGTTGAGGTCAGGACTCTGACTGGGCCACTCCAGAAGGCGTATTTTCTTCTGTTTAAGCCATTCTGTTGTTGATTTACTTCTATGCTTTGGGTCATTGTCCTGTTGCAACACCCATCTTTTGTTGAGCTTTATCTGGTGGACAGATGGCCTTACGTTCTCCTGCAAAATGTCTTGATAAACTTGGGAATTCATTTTTTCTTTGATGATAGCAATCCATCCAGGCCCTGATGCAGCAAAGCAGCCCAAAACCATGATGCCCCCACCACCATACTTCACAGTTGGGATGAGGTTTTGATGTTGGTGTGCTGTGCCTCTTTTTCTCCACACATAGTGTTGTGTGTTTCTTCCAAACAACTCAACTTTGGTTTCATCTGTCCACAGAATATTTTGCCAGTACTGCTGTGGAACATCCAGGTGCTCTTGTGCAAACTGTGAATGTGCAGCAATGTTTTTTTGGACAGCAGTGGCTCCCTCTGTGGTATTCTTCCATGAAATCCATTCTTGTTTAGTGTTTTACGTATAATAGATTCGCTAACAGGGATGTTAGCATATGCCAGAGACTTTTGTAAGTCTTTAGCTGACACTCTAGGATTCTTCTTAACCTCATTGAACAGTTTGCGATGGGCTCTTGCAGTCATCTTTACAGGACGGCCACTCCTAGGAAGAGTAGCAGCAGTGCTGAACTTTCTCCATTCATAGACAATTTATCTTACCGTGGACTGATGAACAGCAAGGCTTTTGGAGATACTTTTATAACCCTTTCCAGCTTTATGCAAGTCAACAATTCTTAATCGTAGGTCTTCTGAGAGCTCTTTTGTGCGAGGCATCGTTTACATCAGGCAATGCTTCTTGTGAAAAGCAAACCCAGAACTGGTGTGTGTTTTTTTATAGGGCAGGGCAGCTGTAACCAACACCTCTAATCTCATCTCATTGATTGGCTGACACCTCACTCCAATTAGCTCTTGGAGATGTCATTAGTCTAGGGGTTCACATACTTTTTACACCTGCACTGTAAATATTTACATGGTGTGTTCATTAAAAACATGGGGCCAAATTCTCAAAAGAGATACGCAGGCGGAACTGCTGTTCAGCCTGCGTATCTCTGTGCCTAACTTTGGAAACGATCCTCAAAAGGCTTTTTCCAAAGTTAGGCAGAAGATCTGACATGTGTAAGACACTTACACTGTCAGATCTTAGGATGCAGTACCGCATCCGCCGCTGGGGGCATTTCTCATTGAAATGCTGCTTTGAGTATGCAAATGAGGACTTAAGCAGATCCACAAAGTTTTTAAGCATTGTGATTTCTGCGTAAGTTCCGATTTGCTTGCGCAAAACTAGGGCTGGTTTTACAATGTGGAAAGTTAGTAACACCATGTAAAAGCCCATTCAAGCGACGGCATTTGGTATGCATTCCTGAGGGAGAACTCCACTGCAATTAGTAAAATCAAAACCGGCATGGGTTCCCCCCCAGGAGCATACCAGGCCCTTAGGTCTGGTATGGGTTGTAAGGAGACCCCCCCTACGCCGAAAAATCGACGTAGGGGGTCCCCCTACAATCCATACCAGACCCGTATCCAAAGCACGCTACCCGGCCGGCCAGGAATGGGAGTGGGGACGAGCGAGCGCCCCCCCCTCCTGAGCCGTACCAGGCCGCATGCCCTCAACATGGGGGGGTTGGGTGCTCTGGGGCAGGGGGGCGCACTGCGGGCCCCCCACCCCAGAGCACCCTGTCCCCATGTTGATGAGGACAGGATCTCTTCCCGACAACCCTGGCCGTTGGTTGTCGGGGTCTGCGGGCGGGGGCTTATCGGAATCTGGGAGTCCCCTCAAATAAGGGGGCCCCCAGATACCGGCCCCCCACCCTAAGTGAATGGATATGGGATACATCGTACCCCTACCCATTCACCTGGAGGCAAAGTGATAGTTATTAAACACACAACACAAGGGTTTTTAAAATCATTTATTAGTCTACTCCAGGCCCCCCCTGTCTTCTTTAGCTCTAATACCAGGGGGGGCTTCTTCTTCCACTCTCCGGGGGTCTTCTCCGCTCTCCGGGGGTCTTCTCCGCTCTCCGGGGGGGTCTTCTTCTATCTTCGCCGCTCTCCGCTGTTGACTCGGCGCACCCCGGTTCTTCTCCAGCTGTCCGGTGCCTTCTCCTTCAGCGCTGGCTGCCTGCTATCTTCGTGTGTTAGCTCAATTACTAGCAGGCAGCCAGCACGGTCTTCTGTGACGTCATCTTCTTCTATTCTCTTCTTCTCCCTTCTTCCGATGTTGACACGTCGCCTCTTCTCACTGCAATGATGGAAGCGCGCCTTGCATCCCATTTATATAGGCATCACCGTCCCATCATGCTCCGGTAGGTACCCACGTGGTGGGTGCCTACCCACGTGGGTACCTACCGGAGCATGATGGGACGGTGATGCCTATATAAATGGGATGCAAGGCGCGCTTCCATCATTGCAGTGAGAAGAGGCGACGTGTCAACATCGGAAGAAGGGAGAAGAAGAGAATAGAAGAAGATGACATCACAGAAGACTGCTGGCTGCCTGCTAGTAATTGAGCTAACACACGAAGATAGCAGGCAGCCAGCGCTGAAGGAGAAGGCACCGGACAGCTGGAGAAGAACCGGGGTGCGCCGAGTCAACAGCGGAGAGCGGCGAAGATAGAAGAAGACCCCCGGAGAGCGGAGAAGACCCCCTGGAGAGCAGAGAAGACCCCCCCGGAGAGCGGAGAAGACCCCCGGAGAGCGGAGAAGACCCCCGGAGAGTGGAAGAAGAAGCCCCCCCTGGTATTAGAGCTAAAGAAGACAGGGGGGCCTCCGGAGCAGACTAATAAATGATTTTAAAAACCCTTGTGTTGTGTGTTTAATAACTATCACTTTGCCTCCAGGTGAATGGGTAGGGGTACGATGTACCCCATATCCATTCACTTAGGGTGGGGGGCCGGTATCTGGGGGCCCCCTTATTTGAGGGGACTCCCAGATTCCGATAAGCCCCCCGCCCGCAGACCCCGACAACCAACGGCCAGGGTTGTCGGGAAGAGGTCCTGTCCTCATCAACATGGGGACAGGGTGCTCTGGGGTGGGGGGGCCCGCAGTGCGCCCCCCTGCCCCAGAGCACCCAACCCCCCCATGTTGAGGGCATGCGGCCTGGTACGGCTCAGGAGGGGGGGGCGCTCGCTCGTCCCCACTCCCATTCCTGGCCGGCCGGGTAGCGTGCTTTGGATACGGGTCTGGTATGGATTGTAGGGGGACCCCCTACGTCGATTTTTCGGCGTAGGGGGGTCTCCTTACAACCCATACCAGACCTAAGGGCCTGGTATGCTCCTGGGGGGGAACCCATGCCGGTTTTTTCTTTGAAAATTGGCATGGAGTTCTCCCTCTCAGGAATGCATGCCGAGCGACGCTGTCAATTTTTTTTTTTTATTTGTTTTCCCGGCGCGTATTTTTTTTTTCACCCGTCGCAACTTTATTGTCCCGTCGCAATCCACAAAGCCCGGCGTAAATTACGTTTGCGCGCTGCACGTCGGGAAAATTACGTCACACGCATGCGCAGTACGGCCGGCGCGGGAGCGCGCCTCATTTAAATTGTAATCGCCCCCCGGAGAGGAGGACCGCCTTGCGACGGAGGCACTTAAGTTACACGGCGTGTAATTTCTAGGTAAGTGCTTTGAAGATCAGGCACTTAGGTAGAAATTTAACGCCTGTGTAACTTAACTGCTGAAAGTTAAGTTAGGCAGCTTTTTTGAGAATTTGGCCCATGGTAACATTTAATTCTTTGTGTGTTATTAGTTTAAGCAGACTGTGATTGTCTATTGTTGTGACTTAGCTGAAGATCAGATCACATTTTATGACCAATTTGTGCAGAAATCCATATCAGTCCAAAGGGTTCACATACTTTTTATTGCAACTGTATATATATATATATATATATATATATATAAAAAAAAAAACTTTAACGTGTTCATTGATTTACAGTATGTTTCTTACATGTTTCTTTTTGGTTTGCTTGTTGAGAGGTTTCCAACAACCATTGATACGTTTATGGAATGTGTTGGGCACATTATTAAGCCCATGTCAAATGTGCTGTTTAATTGGAGTTATTTCTGGGAAAAGTGACATCACTACTAACTTACATATATTTAATGGTACCATAACTCCTCTCCTAAGGAACCTGATCAGATAGATTTAAATTTTAAGAAAAGTGCAATTGCAAATTAAAGGAGAAATTAAGTATAAAATAAGATTTTAATGAAGGTGTAGAGTTCCACCTTAAAAAATAATGTCTTTATTTGTTTAAAATATTTTGTTGAAATTAGGAAGTTAGTTTGCTTCAGCCAGTCTCAAATCACATGTGAGAAGGTAAGACATTTTGAGCTATATATATAAAAAAAAGTGTGAAGTGCTGAAATCTTCAAAACTCAGCAAGAAAAGAAAAAAAAAAAGAGATTATACGTATACTGTATTGAAATAATTTACAGTCATGCTTAATTATCTAGGTCTGATCTGCATTTAAAGTCTGACTATAAGTAATTTTTATTTTTGTTGAAATTGCCTATGCTCACATTGTTGCAAGTTTGGAGGGCATTTTGTACATCAGATTGATATAATTGCCATGGACTCACTCCAGTGTGTACAATAAATGGCATTATGGTATTATTTTATGTTTTATTTAAAAAAAACCTAAGGTGGTTTATAAATAAGATTTGAGCAATAAATTATTTTACAAATAAATAACACTTAATTCTAGTACATATAAAATTACCATGTTTGTAGTTTGTCTGAATCTTATCAAGATAATTATTTGTTTCCATTTTCTACCCCTGACAGTTCATTGTACATAAATCACCATAGAATACATATTGTTAGATGTGAACTCCCTATTCAGCATGTTTCTAGACTTATACAGGAAAAAGAAATCTCGCGCCAAATGAATTACACTAAATTATATACTTGATGAATCAAGTGACTGAGTGAAGCTGCTCCCAAATAAAATCAGGTGACTGACTTGCATATATTGTATAGTGAGGTGAGGGGCGCTATATCAAAATAGTGGATGCGTGTCACAATGTGCGTTTGAGTAGTACACAGTGTAACTGTGTACCCAAATCTATGTGAAAAACCAAACAGATTATAGTCTAAACTCTATAAGTACAATAGTGCCAAATGCTGTGGAAAATAAATAAAATATAAAAAAAAAAAAAATAATAATAAATTTAAAAGAATGTCCAGCAAATAAATAGTTAAGTGCAAAATGGATCCAGTGTTGTATCAAGTCCAGGTGCAAAATGCAAATAATCCAATCCCAAATCGCAGGGAAAAGTGCAAATGCTAAAGTGCTTGTGAATCTTCAAAATAGCCAAAGTGCGAGAAAGAAGTGATCCGCCTTCACCTATAGGTCACCAGAATAATAATGGATGGCTCCTTACCACACGGTGTTGACCAGATTACTTAAAATATGGTCGATCAGGCTTGTTTTAAATGAGGATCAGCAGGGTCTCATTGGGTTCCAATGTCAGCGATTGCAGCAAATGGTGTACCAAGAAAGGAGAAGAGATACCACCATAGTGTAAAACCATTTAATATACAAAAGTTAAAATTACAATGCCAAATGGCCTCTTACTGTTGCTGGTGCCCGTTCCCGGCACTGAGGCTGTAGGTGGTGGGGATAGTAAGACAAGATAAGAGATGGCCGCGTCCTGGTCCACTAGCGTGCGTTCCACCGCTAGTTGTCCATCAACCAGTGAGACCGGAAGTGCGTGGCTATGCGTGTGCGCTCGGATACCGCCTCGACGTCACGTTTCAGTTAAACCGTCTTCAGGAAGCGTATCCAGCACACGCAACAGACATCTATTATATAGGTCTGTTTATCAGCCTGTGGGAGGGGCAATCGAATCATGTGACAGCCTCTGTCCCAGTTACCAAAGCTCACATATTAAACACATTATGGCTGAGCAAACTGTCTCCAATCATAAATCAATACATACATGTATCTGCTCGCTGCTTAAAATACCTGAAATGTATCTTTGAATTCTTATTTGGACGTGTTGAATTTGTTTAAAACTCTGGCATTTTTAATATGCTATGCAATGGGTCCATAGTGTTCTGTGCGCCATCTAGAGGGGTTATGTGGTATTGTGCAAAATAGCACCAGTATTCTAAATCCATCTAGATGCAGTGCGTTTTTTGTTCTCCCAGTTATATTATTATTTAATATGTGTGCCATTTGCGTAGCCTGTAAATTAGTTAAAATAGGTTATAAAATAATAAAAAATAATAAAAATTATACAATCCTACTCGAGTAGTACAAGGAGTGTGTATGTAACTTTAGTTGTAAAACAATCAAAATTCTACACTCCAAGGCTCAGGTGGTGCAAGGAATGTGTGTTTTCCCTCTACCCTTTTGTTTTGTGTGAGCCCAATTCAAGATGGGTTGGCCGATGGGTGATGTGCAAACTGCCCAGCCCCTTGGCAGTTTGCACATCACCCATCGGCCAACCCATCTTGAATTGGGCTCACACAAAACAAAAGGGTAGAGGGAAAACACACATTCCTTGCACCACCTGAGCCTTGGAGTGTAGAATTTTGATTGTTTTACAACTAAAGTTACATACACACTCCTTGTACTACTCGAGTAGGATTGTATAATTTTTATTATTTTTTATTATTTTATAACCTATTTTAACTAATTTACAGGCTACGCAAATGGCACACATATTAAATAATAATATAACTGGGAGAACAAAAAACGCACTGCATCTAGATGGATTTAGAATACTGGTGCTATTTTGCACAATACCACATAACCCCTCTAGATAGCGCACAGAACACTATGGACCCATTGCATAGCATATTAAAAATGCCAGAGTTTTAAACAAATTCAACACGTCCAAATAAGAATTCAAAGATACATTTCAGGTATTTTAAGCAGCGAGCAGATACATGTATGTATTGATTTATGATTGGAGACAGTTTGCTCAGCCATAATGTGTTTAATATGTGAGCTTTGGTAACTGGGACAGAGGCTGTCACATGATTCGATTGCCCCTCCCACAGGCTGATAAACAGACCTATATAATAGATGTCTGTTGCGTGTGCTGGATACGCTTCCTGAAGACGGTTTAACTGAAACGTGACGTCGAGGCGGTATCCGAGCGCACACGCATAGCCACGCACTTCCGGTCTCACTGGTTGATGGACAACTAGCGGTGGAACGCACGCTAGTGGACCAGGACGCGGCCATCTCTTATCTTGTCTTACTATCCCCACCACCTACAGCCTCAGTGCCGGGAACGGGCACCAGCAACAGTAAGAGGCCATTTGGCATTGTAATTTTAACTTTTGTATATTAAATGGTTTTACACTATGGTGGTATCTCTTCTCCTTTCTTGGTACACCATTTGCTGCAATCGCTGACATTGGAACCCAATGAGACCCTGCTGATCCTCATTTAAAACAAGCCTGATCGACCATATTTTAAGTAATCTGGTCAACACCGTGTGGTAAGGAGCCATCCATTATTATTCTGGTGACCTATAGGTGAAGGCGGATCACTTCTTTCTCGCATTTTGGCTATTTTGAAGATTCACAAGCACTTTAGCATTTGCACTTTTCCCTGCGATTTGGGATTGGATTATTTGCATTTTGCACCTGGACTTGATACAACACTGGATCCATTTTGCACTTAACTATTTATTTGCTGGACATTCTTTTAAATTTATTATTATTTTTTTTTTTTTATATTTTATTTATTTTCCACAGCATTTGGCACTATTGTACTTATAGAGTTTAGACTATAATCTGTTTGGTTTTTCACATAGATTTGGGTACACAGTTACACTGTGTACTACTCAAACGCACATTGTGACACGCATCCACTATTTTGATATAGCGCCCCTCACCTCACTATACAATGTTTCTAGACTTGCTGAAAGGGAAAAGAAAATGTTTAGACATTTGACAGAAGCATTGGAAGCATCAAGTATCCAGTTGCTGTGATTACTGGTGTGCTTGTGCTATTAAAGATTCACAATCTTTATTTGGTTTGTACTTTTAAAGGAAAAAAGTGAATGGGGCAGGTGTAGCATATTGGAAAAAATTAGTTGTTGTGCAAGGTTAATTATGAAAAAAAATTAAATAAGAGATTATGGCCCGGATTCACGAAACACTTACGTCGACGTATCTCGAGATACGCCGCGTAAGTCAATCTATGCGCCGTCGTATCTGTGAGCCGTGCCCACAAAACTAGATACGCCTAAAAATAGGCTTCATCCGACCGACGTAACTTTCCTACACAGGCGTATCGTGGGCGCATATTTACGCTGGCCGCCTCATTGCAAATATGCAAATGAGGGAGATACGTTGATTCACGAACGTAGTTGCGCCCGGCGCATAATATACGCGGTTTGCGTAAGGCTTACGTCCGGCGTATAGTTATTCCCCACCTATGAGGCGCAACTCAAGCAAAGGTATGAACCAGGGAACAGCCGTCGTATTTTACGTTGTTTACGTAGTAGTACGTGAATAGGGCTAGGGTAGGTTACGTTCATGTCGTAGGCAGTGATTCGACGTATCTTAGGGAGTATTTCCGACGTGATTCTGCGCATATGCACTGGAATGCATCCACGGGACGGCGCATGCGCCGTACGTTATTCGTAACTTCATGACGCTCAGTCCTTTATTTACATGGGGTCACGCCTCATTAGCATGGCTCACGCCCACTTCCACCTACGCTGGCTTAAGCCTAGCCTAGATTTGGGGGCGAGTGCTTTGTGAATACTGTGCTTGCCTCTGTGCGCTGCGTCGGCGTAGCGTATATTCAATACGCTACGGCGGCATAAATATGTGCCGATGTCTGTGAATCCGGGCCTATATGTTTGAAAGTATTGTGACAATAAGCCCATTTGTTAATATTGAAACTAAGAAAAAAAAGAAACTCTGCATTGAACATAAACATTGCCTGTTACAAAACAGAGGAAATGGTTTATTTGTGCAAATGTTTTGTAAATTATGTTTTAGCTGTTATACAGATGAGTTCTAAAGTCTGTGTATATCCCCTGTATCACACACAGGGGGTCCCACTATTAGTTAGAGTTAATACAATTGATGCAATAATGGTGATGAAAAAAAAGGGTGGGATTTATAGAGGGAAATATATGAAGAAGGTTTTCGAATGAATGGAAGGGCCAATAAATGAAGGAATGAGAGGGTGTGGTTGTTTTATTTTTTCAAGGCAAGACAGTGTTGGGTTATGTTTAACCACTTAAGGACCCCTTTACGCTGATATACGTCAGCAGAAGGGCACGGGTGGGCACAAGCACATACAGGTACGTTGCCTTTAAAAGCCCAGCCGTGGGTTTCCGGCATGCTCGCGACCTGGTCCTGAGCTGCGTGACAGCGCCCGCAGGACCCGCGGACCCGTTTGCCGCCGGTGTCCCGCGATCGGGTCACAGAGCTGAAGAACGGGGAGAGGTAAGTGTAAACAAACCTTTTCCCATTCTTCCTCGTGTGAGTGTCACTGATCGTCTGTTCCCTGTCATAGGGAACGACGATCAGTGAAGTCACATGCCAAGCCATGCCCCACACAGTAGTAATCACTCCCTAGGAAACACTTAAGCTCTTCAACACCCCCTACAGGTTAACCCCTTCACTGCCAGTGTAATTTTTACAGTAATCAGTGCATTTTTTTTAGCACTGATCACCCTAAAAATGACAATGGCCCCAAAATAGTGTCAAAAGTGTTCGATGTGTCCACCATAATGTTGCAGTCACGATAAAAATCGCTGATCGTCGCCATTACTAATCATTGAAATACATAAGGCAAGGTTATCCTGTGTATGCCTTAGGAGGTGTACAAAATTTGGTGTTTTTTTTTTTTACCTATGGTATTTAAGAAGAAAAGTTAGATATTAAGCCTACTATCCCCCTCCTTCAGGGTTTGGAGCTGAATTAAAATTAGATAATGGGATTTTGGTAAAAAAAAGGGTGAAATTATTACTTTGAGAGTTTCTGAGATTAAGCAACCATTACCAAAATAAGGTTCAAGTGTTTGATATATTGAATCCATGAAATGCTAAGGTTTTTTTGATGGGAACGTTTGTTTCAATACAGTCTTAAAGTGACTACTTTTTTATTACTTTTTGAATTCCCAGAATTTCAGCTGTAAAGTGCTAATGATATAATATTGCATATGTTCATTACTGTTTTATTTTGTTTACGATAGTCAGATATATTACAAAGTTCACAATATGTGCTTGGGGAAGTCTTGTTGCAGTCTTGTGCTAATCTTGTAAAAAAAGCCCCCCTAATATTTACACTGATTTGTGCTATTATTGAAACCTAAGGCTAGAATACTCCTTTAATTATACTATTGCTCCTGTAGTTAAAGTAGGAAATATGGGCCAGATCCACAAAGCACTTACGCCGGCGTATCTCGAGATGCGCGGCGTAAGTGTAAATATGCGCCGGCGTATCTATGCGCCGTATCCCCAAAACGAGATACGCCTGAAAACTAGATTTTTCCGACCGTCGTAAAAAGATTACACCGGCGCATCGTGGGCGCAAAAATACGCTAGACGCACCATTGTTTTGCTATGCAAATATGCAAATGAGGGAGATACGGCGATCCACAAAAATACGTTTGACCGGCACAGGCTACGCGCTGTGCGCATCAGCTGTACGTCTGGTCTAAAGTTACCCCTTATAAAAGCAGCTTTAACTTTGCACCAGACGTGTGCAGGTCAGCTAAAGCAACACCGTTAAGGACGAGCTGAGCAGCCACACTTGCAGGACAACAATCTGTATGCCAACATGCCAGGGGCATCCATGGTCATAGCTATACTACTGGCTTTAGATGCACGCAGAAGGAGGAGGGAACGGAGGAGGGCACGGGAGAGGATATACCGCACACGTTGACGTCTTTGGCATGTGTGATTCTGAGGTGTATCGCACCTTCAGATTCAGCCCTACTGCCATCATGGAATTAACCACAACCCTGAAAGATGACATCACCAGCCCAACACATCGCTCACATGCAGTGCAGCCACTGGTCAAGGTACTGGCAACACTCCATTTCCTTGTCAGTGGCTCTTTTCAGCGTACAAGTGGAGCCGTGGCTGGGATGGCACAATCCTCCATTAGCAGATGTGTGCACCAGGTTATCCCTGCAATCCTCAGATGCATGGCCAACCAAATCATCAGACCCACCCAGGAGGACCGGCGGGTGAAGGCAATGCGTGATTTCTACAGAATTGCACAATTCCCATGCACTATGGGGGCCATTCATTGCACACATGTGGCACTACAGCCCCCCCCCCGTGAGACAGAGCACCTATACCGCAATCGTAAGCATTGGCATTCCATCAACGTACAGGTGATAGTCAATGCCCAATGCCTCATATGGCACGTCCGTGCCAAACACCCAGGATTCAGCCATGACAGCTACAAATACCTTTAGAGCCCCATCCCAATGGAAATCGAACAGAACGTGTATGGGGACAGCTGGCTGGTTGGTGAGTGACATGGGTGTCAGGTATGACTGTCCCCCCCCATGATGCAGACATCACGAGGGGCACATGCATGACTAACATCCTCCTGTCTTTTCCCTTCCAGGTGACTCTGCATATGCACTTGGGCCACATCTCATGACTCCATTCCGGAATCCCCAAACCCCAGGAGAGCAAAGATACAATGAAGCACACGCACGTACCCGTGGAGTGGTGGAACGCACCTTTGGCCTCCTGAAGTCCCATTTCGGATGCCTGGATAAGTCTGGGGGTACCCTGTTGTATTCCCCAAACTTTGTGTGCCAGATCATCGATGCATGCTGCACAACTTCGCCATGAGAAGGGACCTGGAGATTGACATACGTGATGACCTGACCCCCGAACTCGACAATCCCCCCCTGACCGAGGATACCCCGTCTTCTGAGGGAAGAACAGCCAGGAGACAGCTCGCATTAGGCATCTTTGCACGTTAAACCC
Organism: Rana temporaria; assembly: GCF_905171775.1. Lineage (NCBI taxonomy): Eukaryota > Metazoa > Chordata > Amphibia > Anura > Ranidae > Rana > Rana temporaria. The sequence goes on along the minus strand of NC_053489.1, from coordinate 156,101,914 downwards.
ACACATTAATCATGGCACAATGAGAATGCATGCATGCACACCACTGTGTTCCCTAGCACAGACACATCACATCCTCATCAAATTGGATTAGCACAATCCCACCATGCAGGACTTGGGAGCAGCAACGCCACGCCAAGGCTCCAATTATGTCACTGTACATTCATACACCATTCACACGGACCTGGGGGTCACTTCTTCCTGGTCCTGGGGATCCCTTCTCCACCACAACCGAGGGTGACACCCCTTTTCCGGCAGGAATGTCACCCCCACAATCATACATCATTCACAAACATAAAACAAATCATAATCACAGTAAAAAAATAATTAAAAAAATTAAACACATCGAACAACATACAGCGTCTTACTAACAAAAGATACTCTGAAGTCTTTCATGCGACTTGTGCCGAGTCTAAAACGAAAGGGGTGGCGATCTTGTTTGCGAAGTCACTTGCATTCCGCCTCATTGACCAGATGGTGGATCCAGAGGGCAGATTCATTTTTCTTAAGGGGTTTTGGAAGGATAAGCCTATGACATTTGCTAACGTGTATTGCCCTAACTCCAAACAGGTAACCTTTCTGAAGGACACGCTTACGAAGCTTACCGCTTTCAAATCGGGTCTCGTGATTCTCGGAGGGGATTTTAACATGGCCTTAGACCCGACTCTCGATACATCCACAGGCCATTCATCCCTCCCCTTCTCAGCTTTGCGGCGAGCGAAGCTAGGATTGGCCTCTTTGGCTCTCCATGATACGTGGCGCACCTTGAATCCCAGAGGAAGGGATTACACGTTTTTCTCGTCCCCACACCAACGATATTCAAGGTTGGACTACATTTTTCTTTCCCAAAAGGATCTCGCATACTTACATGACGCAACGATAGAAAATTTAGTCTTATCAGATCACCATCCGGTGACCTTGACCCTACGATTCCCGCAGAGAGAGCCCTTCACAAAGGTCTGGAGGCTAGACGCCTCCCTACTTACGGACATTGCAGATGTGGCCACTCTTAAGCAGGCAATTGGAGAGTACTTCCTACATAATGATACGCCTGACGTGTCCTCCATGACTCAATGGGAGGCACATAAATGTGTTGTGAGAGGACATCTACTATCTATAGCAGCGAGGAGGAAAAGGGAGTATGTAGCTCTTATCCAGGAGCTTTCAGAAAAAATAGCTAAGTTAGAAGCGCAACACAAAGGCTCCAGGGCTGTGGAGGCAGCGGCAGAACTAGCGGAGACAAGGTCACTCTTACGAGAGGAACTATACAAAAAGGCACGCAAACGCATGATGCTATCACAGAAACTGTTTTACGAACAAGGAAACAAGCCGGGTAGGCTATTAGCAAGGTTCACGCAAAAACGTGTCCTTGCCTCCACTATTCACCATATACGAGATAAGCGAGGTACGATCCATACTAAGACAGAAGACATTGCTCGTCAATTCAGAGAGTACTATAGCACATTGTATAACATTGGGACAAAGGAGAAGGGGGTGGGTCCATCAACCACAAGGGAATTTCTGATTAAAGACTTTTTACGTAAATATTGTCCTCGGGCATTATCCGTAGAAGATCAACAATCCTTGGAATCGCCATTGACATCTGAAGAATGGGTGGAAGCCCTGAAGGCCACCAAACCGGGCAAGAGCCCAGGCCCTGACGGCCTAACGGCACAATATTATAAATGCTTCTCTGACCTTCTAGCACCGGGCTTCCTTAAGGCCTTCAATTCCTTGGCGGGCTCATCGCATACTTCTAGCACTTTGCTGGAAGCATATATTGCAGTAATACCTAAAGAGGGCAAGGATCCCACAGATGTAGCGAACTATAGGCCGATTTCGCTCTTAAATGTTGACGTAAAAATCTTCTCAAAAATCTTATCGACACGGTTGGCCTTCTATGTGCCGGCGTGGGTGGGTCTTGACCAGGTGGGCTTTGTCCCTGGCAGGGAGGCTAGGGACAACACCATCAAGGCCATTAATTTACATCATTGGCTTTCCTCCACAAAGAATGAAGGGTTCTTTTTGTCGTTGGATGCGGAGAAGGCCTTTGACCGAGTGGCCTGGGACTACATGCACTCGGTCCTGGAAGCACTGGGTCTTGGGACCAGATTGAGGGCCCTTGTCGGTGCGCTTTACGCAACTCCACGAGCCAGGGTCCGGGTTAATGGTCACTTGTCAGAGGCCTTCTCCATCCACAACGGCACCAGACAGGGATGCCCCCTCTCTCCTATACTGTATATCCTCACGCTGGAACCCCTACTGCGCTGTATTCG